>NC_064630.1:255270531-255895531 GCF_023864275.1 Schistocerca cancellata | reverse complement strand
CATTTATAATTTTGTTCTGTGTTGTATGTCTCATTAATTTCTGTGTAATTACTGAAGTTAATATTTTGTATATTGTTGGTAGGCATGTTATGGGGCGATATTTAGCTGGGTTTGCTGTGTCTGCTTGATCTTTAGGTTTCAGATAAGTTATTCCATGTGTAAGTGTATCAGGGAACATGTATGGGTCTGCAATGTAACTGTTAAATAATTTATACCTAAAAACAAAGATGATGTGACTTACCAAATGAAAGTGCTGGCAGGTCGACACACACACAAACGAATACAAACATACACACAAAATTCAAGCTTTCGCAACAAACTGTTGCCTCATCAGGAAAGAGGGAAGGAGAGGATGAGGCAACAGTTTGTTGCGAAAGCTTGAATTTTGTGTGTATGTCGACCTGCCAGCACTTTCATTTGGTAAGTCACATCATCTTTGTTTTTACGTATATTTTTCCTACGTGGAATGTTTCCTTCTATTATAACCATATGTTAAATAATTTAGTTAGATGTGAATGTGTTGAGGTGAACTTCTTTAGCCAGAAATTTGGTATTTTATCTTTTCCGGGGGCTTTCCAATTGTGAGTAGAATTAATTGCTTGGGTGACTTCATGTTGCAAAATTATCACTTCAGGCATTTGTGGTATCATCTTGTATGTGTCTGTTTCTGCTTGTATCCACCGTGCATGCCTGTTATGTTGTACCGGGTTTGACCATATGTTGCTCCAGAAGTGTTCCATGTCTGTTATGCTTGGTGGATTGTCTATTTTAATGTGTGTGTTATCTATTGTCTGGTACACTTTCTTTTGGTTTGTGTTGAATGTTTGGTTTTGTTTCCTTCTACTTTCTCATTTTTTGTATCTTCTAAGTCGTTTGGCCAATGCTTGTAATTTCTGCTTCTTTTCATCTAATTGCTCTATCGCTTCTTGTTGTGAGATTTTACCTAACCTTTTTCGTTTTTTTTTTTTTTTTTTTTTCTGACATTTCATTTCTTATAAATTGTGTTAGCTGTCCGATGTCTCTTCTCAGTTTTTCTATTCTGATCTGTAGCCTGTGTTGCCAAGCTGGTTTTGTGGGTTTCTTCTGTGTGTTGGTTGGTTCTGATCTCTGCCTAGTGTGTATATTTAGTGTAGTGAGTGCTCCTGTATAAACCAGTAGTTGTAACTCTTCCATAGTTGTGTTTTCATTTATTTTGTTGTGTATGATTGTGTTGATAGTTTTTATTGTTGTTTCGACTTGTGGGTTATTTGGTGGTCTATGCAAGAATGGTCTAATGTCTGTATTTGTGTCTTTGTATTCTATATATGTCAGCTGAAATTTCTCTTCTATATCTAACATGTGTGTCACTTCGTGTTCTATTTGTGCTTGTTCTGGTGGCTGTCTTAAGATTTCGTTTTCCTCTGATTGTTTAATTGATGCGTGTTGGTCTTAGTTTGTTTGCTCTGGGATGTTTGAGTCCATTACTGTATTTTCTTCTTCTTCTGATTGCACATTATTTTATTCCAGTATTTTTTGTACTTGTTGTTTGATGTTTTCTAACTCTGACTGGGGTATCCTGTTATTTTTTATTATTACACGGATGTGATCAGCTAGTCATTGTTCTGTTAAAAATTTTAATTCTGGGTATCTGGTAATAAATGTTGTGTATAATTGTGATCTGTATCCAGTTGTGTTGGTTCCTAGGTTTGTTGCTTGGTAATAACAGAACATGAGGTGTCGATTAACTTCATCTGACCATCTCATCCTCTGTCTTTGTTTTCCTTTATTATTATTATTGTTATTATTAATAATATAACTGTAACATTTGCTATAGGAAAAGAATCCAAACAAACTGTTCAGAATATTCTTTGTGTGTTCTTTCCTCCTTCAGATGACTTTACCTACACACTTCAAATACTCTTCCTGCTGTTCAGTTATTATTCTTTACACAATAACCTCCACAGTATCATAGAATATTATATGAATTTGTGTGATGTACAGCCTAAATTATACTGTGTCATTATTTTTCAATAATAGGATGCTTGAATAAACATCACAATGAAGTTTGCTGAGCACTTGGGAGCTCATATTACTCCAGAATGGCGAAAGCAGTACATCAGCTATGAGGTCAGTTCCTTGCATTAATCTTATCATATATTCTCATTCTTTACATGGTGATGGATGCTTAGTTTGCTAAGTACTACTTTGCTTGACAGTGGATAAATAGTTTTCTTTTTTTTTTAAGGTGTTAGTTGTTGGTCTATACTTTCAAATATATCTTGCAACATTCTGTGGGGCATAATGGTAAGCAGCTAGAGTTTAAATGTTGGCATTTTCTTGCAGGAAATGAAAATGATGCTCTATAATGCCGTAGAGGAAGCACCTTCAGCAGAACTTGTGGAGCCTGAGGTTCTCACAAGGCATTTTGCCAATTTTGATGATCACTTTTTCCAGTACTGTGACAATGAACTGAAGAAAATCAATACTTTCTATTCTGGTAATAACAAACTAGTGATTTGTATTGTCATCTTGTTTCTCTGAAAGAAAAATGAAAGAAATTGACAGCCATGTGTTCTTTATTTGCAGAAAAATTAGCCGAAGCTACACGAAAATTTGCTGCATTACAGAGTGAACTCAAAACAGCCGCACTTGTAGATGGCAAAGTCAGCAAACCAGTCTTCAGGTCAAGTGAAGCTAAGCCTAGTCTTCCTACAAGGAAAGTGCAAGAGCTGAAGCTTGCATTTAGTGAATTTTACCTAAGCTTGATCCTCCTGCAAAATTATCAGACTTTGAATTTCACAGGATTTCGGAAGATCCTCAAAAAACACGATAAGGTGAGTAACACTGTGCTGTTTCTCAATATGTGTGACTTTCAGTATAGTATAATGAAATCAGACTGTCAGTAAATATTTACGCCTGTGGTACTGAGTCCTCTCTTTAAAAAGAATGCATTTACTTTCTGTCTATAATAAAATGTGCCTTTATTTATATTTAAGGATCTGTATCACTTTATAAAATAATGTGAAATGTTATAGATGAAAAGCACAAACATCATCATTAAATAGAATATTTTATAGTTTTCAGTTATCACTACTTTACTAAGGTTTAACATTCTTAATTGCTCTAAAAGTAAGTTCCTCAAAGGAAGCTAAATTCACATTTAAAAAAACTATCTATTTTTATTTACAATTCTTTTTGCAATAACAGTGTTGCTATATATGTAAGTATAAACAAATAACAGAACATGTCCTTTTTAAAATTGTTTTTTGTCCCTCAATGTAATCTTTAAAATTCCACACTCATATTGTAGGTTTTGAGTGTATATTTAAAAGTAATAACATCAAATGCTAAATGTATTTACAATAGATATGTCGTGTCATTCGGAGAAAAATCTGAAGGGACCAAATCTGGAGACCAGGAAAGTTTATGCACTAACTCATATTACATTTCAGGCAATTTGGCTAATATGATAATGAAAGTGGCAGTTTGTGCAGTCTGTCGGCAACTTTTGTGGTTTATCATTCAGTACTTTGAATACAGTTCCTCATTTAAACTGCCAACAAGAGTTATAAAACACTTCCTGGTAATTCGTTTTAAAAATTAGTGACCAAAGGGTGAAAAGGACAAGAGAACTGGAATCATACATGATGTGTCACTCACACTGACACAGGGAAATGGTGATCAAGTTTACAAAGTTTATTGACCAATGAAAGAAACATCTGCTTCAATGATAATAACAAAATCATCATTACAGTGTCTCACTGGTGTGAAGACTTGACAGTATGGTGATTACATAATCTGACAAAGTAACACAAATAAGCTGTCCACAATAACACCAAGCATATGAACAGAAAACTCTATCCTGGATACAGTCTGATTGCACCAAGGGAACGACAATGAAGGCTGAATACAGTGGCATTGGTCCCTACAATAGGCTTTGAGAGTGCCGTATGATGATGGGGTGAAAGTATCCACTTGAGGGCTAGGAGAGGCTCTCAAAGCTGGAAGAACTGACTTGTGTAGCTCTGGAGCCAACCTTTATATTGGCCAGTGGCATAATACTCACGGCACTATTTTCAAGTCGTGTGTGGCAGATGTGAATAGTTCCTTTGGAAGTGGCAGCCTCTACTAGCACTGGAACTACTACCTGGCATCTGTCCATTACTGCAATGGAGCGAGTCTGTGCTGCTGAGGTGTGCATGGGCCATGTAGGCTGCACACTTGGCTGAGGTGCCCAAAAGGTTGCCGATCCCTTTTGCAAAGATCACCAGTATAGCAATAGGCAGATTGAATAATGTCACCTGAAACATGAGGAGACTCAAACCTAAATAAATGAAACTGGAAAGAAAGCTGAAGAAGGAAATGTACCAGTTGCAGTCCCAACAAAAACAAAGAAAAACATAAAGCAATCAAAGAACTGAATGATTACATCATTAGTAAATAGAGGTTAACAAAGTACAAATATATGTCCCTGAAGAGACCAAGATAGAAGAGACTGATAATCTGCAAACATCTGCTATGACAGATTAATATTATGAAAAGGATAGACTTCTACTCACAGTAACAATGACACTTTGAGTTGCAGAAAAGCACAATGAAAAGACTGTCCGACATTGAGCTGCCAGCCAAAGCCTTCTTCTTCAGAAAGAAGACAGCTTTGGCATAAAGCTCAATTTGTAACCGTCCTTTCGTTGTGACTGTCTCCACTCAACGTGCCACCTTTATGGTGAGTAGCAGTCTCCCTTTTCACAATATTGTTGACAATCCAAACTGGACTTTCCATTATTAGATTAATAATACAAACATTTAATGCTATGGGCAGTTTTATTGCAACATGGACATTCAAGAAGGGTCATTACAAAAACAATGGCAATGAAGCTGAACAGTTTAGTTGCATGAATCATAAATATCTTCTTTAGGAGAAGGGATATTTACAAGTATACATTACTTTCTAATATATGACAAGTTCAAGACTCAATTCAGAGATGCACAGATTTTTAAGGATTTTTAAAAGATGTGACAGTAGGGCCTACTAACAGTAAAAGGTGTCCTTTTGGAGGGCAGTGGGGGCGGGGGCGGGGGGGGGGGGGGGGGGGGGGGGGGGGGAAGGAGAATGGAATAACCTCGAAGCTCAGCAACACTGTCCATCAGATAGATGAAGAGCGTGAAGTGAACTTACTACAACAAGAAAGCATAGCAAGTTTGAAAAGGGAGCAGAAGAAACATAAGTGACACACAAAGTTGCTAAACCTTGTTAGTTATCATCAGTGCTGGTAAGGTAGTAAAATACTTGATGCATGGAAAAAAGAGAAGTATTATCTTTGTTCAAGAAAGGTAAGTTTAATGACCATTAAAAGGCAGAAGTGTGTGTTCTCAACACTTTATATAATAATAAATATCAAACTTAAAATAATTTCTGAAATTCTTGTTGATGTGAACACGCTGTACTGATGAAGGGACTATCAACTACAGACTATGTGCTTCTTCTACAAAAGATAATTGAGACAACACTATGAGTCAAGTTACAATCACACATACATGTTATAAAATTCATAAATGAATTGGATAATGTAAACAAAAATAAACTTTCAACTGCAAAGAAAAGTAATGGGTATCCTAGAAAATTAATAAAAGCTATAAGACACCTATACAACTAATATAAGATTTTATAAGAGCAAGCAAAACAAAAAATGATGAAATTTTAATAAACAAAAGAAAAGACCACATAGATGTGGTCATAAATATAATCTTGAGACAATATTTGAAAAGAACTGTACCAGACATAGGGCCTGGAGTAAGACAACATGATGTTTGTGAGAAACAGATATATGAAGATATTGGTAAGAGATGTACAAATGTTAACATTGTTATAAGCGAAGAACTGTGCATATATAGAGTAATCTGGACAGAGGTTGCTGTAGTAAGTAACTAATGATTCATTTAAGATTGTGTCCCATCAACCACATAACATTAAAAAACAAGACCAGGCAAGAAAAGAGTACAGTTTTATAAAACTATCAATCTTCCAGCAATCCTCTGTGATATTTTTGTGTGCATGGAAAAAAACTGTAGATGTAATAAAAGCTGCAGAAATGAAATTATGAGAAGAAAATGGAGATATGTTAAGAAATAAAAGCAGAACCAATCAAATTTAGAATAGTGAAGTATTGCAGCAACTGGTATGAGCATACCTGATAGACAAAATAACTTTCCAAATTAGGATTTGCCTACAGACTGACCAGTAAAAGAGATGTAGAGTGTATCACTTCAAAAACATGGTGATGAATTTAGCTAACGAAACTTCCCAGACAATTTCTTGGTGCTCACATCAAGACACAGATCACTGCATTGATAAATGTTTTGTGTTAGAACTATAATAAAGTACGCATGTTTTACTTATCATGATGGATGAAAGCTGATGGCAAGATAGGATTCTAAGGAAGCAATAACAAAATTTACTTCAAAAGTACAAATCTGTCTAATCATAATACTTCATCCACAATACCATGCTATTTGTTTATTGGTGACTATCTTGTCAGACTACAGTTTTCAACCACACACACAGCCGACTGTGGAGCATTACACAGCATCATCTTAACTAGGTGTCCACACTGTATTAAAATTTTTTGCCCACAAGTAAATTGTCTCTGTGACTTTTGATTTCTTCCCCCCTCACTTCCATTCTATGATCACTACGCTTTACCTAAACTTTTATACCTTGATCACCGTCCAGCTTTGCTTACTGTCTTTATGGCCACTCTTCTTCCTCTTTCTAATTATGAACTGGATTCACAAAATTAATAACCTTGTTAGAAAGTCATATCTAATATGCACTTTATATTGGTTTAACAGTAGCCAGTTAACAGGTAAGATAAAATGTCCAGCATAGAGCAAAACTAGGATGTTAGAATCAATGTGTACATATACTGCAGCCTACTCACTGTGTAAGATACTATGTTGTCTGATTTCCCTACAATATAAATGATCTTTTCCATCTTTTCTTGGCAAAATATGACATTTTAATCTGTAAAATGAACAGAACCTAACTTGCCATATCTGAGTCCTTATGACAACCAACAAAACCTTTTCCTTTCTCAGCTCTATCCCAGATTGCCATGTGACTTTAGTTAAAAAATGTTACTGGATATGGAATTCTAAAGATGTACATAGGACAGTTTCTTACCAACTGATGACAGCCACAGAATGCATCCCATGGTAAGGAGCACCGCCTTTACCAAATTTATTGAAGATTTATTATAAATATTAAAAATGAAATTTCTTGGCTTCATGGTACTTTGATTTGCCTCAAAAATAAAAATGGAACACTTTTTGTAGAATAGAACTTTCTAACAAATTTATTTGTGTTGATAAGATCTCTGTCATTATATTGTCACTTCATTGTAGCTGCTATCAGTTGACTCTGGAGCAAGATGGAGACAGGAAAATGTGGAAACATCACACATATACACCAACAAAGATATTGATCGATTAATCACAGAAACAGAAGGAACTGTGACTCTGGAACTAGAGGGTGGTGATCGACAGAGAGCTATGAAACGACTGCGTGTACCACCTCTTGGAGAGCAACGAAGCCCCTGGATTACTTTCAAAGTGGGTCTCTTCTCCGGCTCCTTCATAGTGCTTTTTCTTGCTGTTGTGCTTTCAGGTTGGAATAATTTTCAGTTCTCATAAAACTGTAATAATCTATATACAAAATCTAAATATTACTTTATTTTATAAAAAGCAAGGTAAAAACCACTGAGATGCAAGATTAGCACACATCCCAAAATGTTCTGATTATTATTGCAAATGAAAGTCATATTTTTATTGAAACTTTAAACAACAACCTAGTGCAGACAAGCACTTATCAATTCAAAATTAAAGCAATGAATACTACACATTTCTCTCAGTGTGTTATTGTCATTTTTTTTAATTTTTTTTTTTTTTTATTTTTTATTTTTAATGCAAAATATTGTCAGGAAATGTATTAGATGGACACTATCAAAGTATTGTGCCATATGCTCTTAACTGAACCCATGGTGGAGATATTTATTTGGCTTCTTGCAAATACCAGTAAATGTGGAATAATGTGTACAGAATCATTTACATTTTTCTTACAGCTTGGCAGTAGGGCTGTTAATGGTTAATATCTGTGCTCTCTGACTGCTAGCACATTTTTATTATCAAACCAAACATCTTGAGACTGGAAATTTTTGAATCACTGCTATTTGACTAGCTAATATAATATGCCAAGTCAAACATTTTGTGTGTAGTGACCTGGTAGCCTTACTTTATGAAAGTGTAACAGCAAACATAAGGGGCAATGCCATATCTTAAGCTATTAAAACTACTGAGGATACCGAATAAAACAATCATTGACAAATAATAGTGGGACACGTGCAAAATGTACTGGTAAGGCAATAAAATCTTAAATTTAAGAATTATCATTTTTACAGTTGGGTACAGAAAGTGATTCTCAAACAATTAATATCATAAGAAATTAACCATAACACTAATTCCTGCAGCAGTTATCAGTAGACTTGACTAAGTATTAAAAAACTAAAAGAAGATGTAGGATTTAGGGAAGGAAGCAAAAAGGAAGAGAGAGTAAAAAAGCAAGACAAAAGAACAACATAAGTTCAAACTCTAAATAACTAAGTAAACAAGATCAAAAAATTAGTAATCCCCAGGAGACATCTCACTAATACCACCTACCACCACCTCTAGCCTTGATAGTGGTATCAGTTCAGAAAGGGAGAGAGCTCACAAGTCTTTTCAGGAATACCATATCTGTCTGAAACCACCTATGGATGATTAGCTATGAAATGGTGGGGATATTGATTGCTCCATTTCACCTGCTATTTCGAACGGTACCCAGACATTTTCTGTGGGGTTATGACCAGATAATTTTGTGGGCCAGACAGTATGCAACAGGGTGCCTGAGTCTCTGCCACACCTGGAACATGTGTGTACAGAACTGGGAACATGGTAGTTTTTATCTAGGATGATGGAGTGTATTTAGTAAAGCTATCATGAAGATCTAGAAGAAAGGGCAGCACTTGGTCATTGAGAATGGTGAAATAAATGCCTGCTTCATGTTCATGGTAACATGAAGGAGTGGGCCCAAGTCATTGCAGAAAAATACGCTGAAAACATCACAGAACCACTACCAGGTTGAACTACTTGTACATTCTCCACACATCATGATTTAAGTGTCTTATTGGGCAGTTAGTGCACTTGATGCCTTGTATCATTTGAAAAGAGGTAAAATTGTGACCAGCCAGGTGACACTGCATATGTTCAAGTCAGTTACTGATCTGTTTCTGAATTGTTTTTGATTTGATGTGAATTGATTTTTTATTGGTCCAGGTGTATCATACAGCACAAATTGTACAATTGATATTGGACAGGTCAAAGATAAGTTACAATAATACATAGTATTAGCAAAATTATCTTAGAAGAAAGATTAAGGAAAGGCAAACCTACGTTTCTAGCATTTGTAGACTTAGAGAAAGCTTCTGACAATGTTGACTGGAATACCCTCTTTCAAATTCTGAAGGTGGCAGGGGTAAAATGCAGGGAACAAAAGGCTATTTACAATTTGTACAGAAACCAGATGGCAGTTATAAGAGCCGAGGGGCATGAAAGGGAGGCAGTGGTTGGGAAGGGAGTGAGACAGGGTTGTAGCCTCTCCTCGATGTTATTCAATCTGTATATTGAGCAAGCAGTAAAGGAAACAAAAGAAAAGTTCGGAGTAGGTATTAAAATCCATGGAGAAGAAATAAAAACTTTGAGGTTCGCCGATGACATTGTAATACTGTCAGAGACAGCAAAGGACTTGGAAGAGCAGTTGAACGGAATGGACAGTGTCTTGAAAGGAGGATATAAGATGAACATCAACAAAAGCAAAACGAGGATAATGGAAAGTAGTCGAATTAAGTCGGGTGATGCTGAGGGAATTAGAGTAGTAAAGGAGTTTTGCTATTTGGGGAGCAAAATAACTGATGATGGTAAAAGTAGAGAGGATATAAAATGTAGACTGGCAATGGCAAGGAAAGCATTTCTGAAGAAGAGAAATTTGTTAACATCGAATATAGATTTAAGTGTCAGGAAGTTGTTTCTGAAAGTATTTGTATGGAGTGTAGCCATGTATGGAAGTGAAACATGGACGATAAATAGTTTAGACAAGAAGAGAATAGAAGCTTTCGAAATGTGGTGCTATAGAAGAATGCTGAAGATTAGATGGCTAGATCACATAACTAATGAGGAGGTATTGAATAGAATTGGGGAGAAGAGGAGTTTGTGGCACAACTTGACTATAAGAAGGGATCGGTTGGTTGGACATGTTCTGAGGCATCAAGGGATCACCAATTTAGTACTGGAGGGCAGCGTGGAGGGTAAAAATCGTAGAGGGAGACCAAGAGATGAATACACTAAGCAGATTCAGAAGGATGTAGGCTGCAGTAGGTACTGGGAGATGAAGAAGCTTGCACAGGATAGGGTAGCATGGAGAGCTGTATCAAACCAGTCTCAGGACTGAAGACCACAACAACAACAACATTAGCAAAACAGTAAGCAAATTAAAAAGAGGTACCTATTACAATTAACTTTGTTATGTATTCATAAATTCTCTGACAGAATAGAAACAGCACTTTATTAGAAATGCCTTTAGTTTAGCTTTAAATATTGGATGAGTGGCATTTTTTATTTCCTCTGGAATCTTATTGTGTAGTATGCTCCTCTGATAGGTGGTTGTTCTGTGAAATTTTTTGGTGTATATTTGACTTCCCTCCGGTACTATAGTTGTGTACATTTTTGTTCTGTAGCAGTTTGCATGTTTTCAGGAGGTAGTCCCTATTGAACAAGATAGTTTCATAAATGAATAAACTTGGAACATCTAGATCACCAAGCTCAGTAAAATGGGATTTACAGGACTCCATCTTTTTAAGGTCACAAATTATTCTTCGGGCTCTTTTTTGCATTCTAAAAATCTTTACATTGTGTGTTTGGTCCAGTGATGCTGAGAGTAAGGGCTATTGTGAGGCACCTATCTTCAAATGTCCAATGAATGCTGTTCCCTTCGCAGCGTCCACTGAGAAAGTGGTTGAAATGAACCTCTTATCACTATCAGCAACAATTCCTTTACGCTTGAAATCAATTGTCATTGTCAAGGTGTGACACACATCTTCACTCCACTGTTCTTAAACCATGCTACAAGGCTGTGTGAGATACACACTTCCTTGTAGAAATGTTGACCATTCTGCACTGACACAGCAGCTAATTAGATAACTTAATTTACAGTGTGGTCAGGGGCATGTCCAAACATGCTGGCTCCTGTCTGCCATTCACTCACTCCTCTACATTGACCTATCTTACCAGCCTAATTCTGCAAAACTAACTGGCACATCTCACCACTTTAACACCATGAGTTGGGTTGATTTTGGGAAGGAGACCAAACTGCGAGGTCATCAGTCTCATCGGATTAGGGAAGGATGGGGAAGGAAGTTGGCCTTGCCCTTTCAAAGGAACCATCCCAGCATTTGCCTGAAACGATTTAGGAAAATCATGGGAAACCTAAATCAGGATGGCCAGACATGGGATTGAACCGCCCTCCTCCCAAATGCGAGTCCAGTGTGCTAACCACTGTGCCACCTCGCTCGGTAAACACCATGACTTGGTTTCAGTGGTGGAGGTGCATATGACTACCTGGTACAAATTCTACTCTATGTACAACACCCCAAAGTGACCAGAGTACTCACCTAAGGAGTGTCTAATAACTTACCTGAATAACTTGTGTGGAGAGCAGTTTTGCATTTTGTGTGTGTGTGTGTGTGTGTGTGTGTGTGTGTGTGTGTGTGTGTCTTGACCACTGAATACCTGATTTATACAGTGAGTGGCTACCTTAACTACAGACCATGGCAGATCTCTCCTTTCAATGTTGCCCAATTGAGATGTAAGGAATGATTTAAAAGTTTCCAATCAAAGGTTGTAGAATCCAGAAATGGTATGCCAGTCAGGCAAAACTGCCATGATCATTGAAGCAATCATCCCACCAATGCATCAGGTTGAAGATACCCATTTGCTAAAACACTGTGTCCTGTTCCATGAAGGCATGAAGAAGTCCATAACTGCATGCCGCACCTCCTCATCCAACAGGAATAATTGATCCCTCAAGGGACTGAAGGCATGATATACACATGAGGAGGGATCAGGACAATAGGGCAGGTGCTAGAGTGACTCCCACTTGAGTCTCCCAGTTGAAGCTAGCCTCCCAGATCCACCAGTGTCGTCTATCCTATTGTGATCTGTATGGAACCTGGCACACCAGTCCACAGTGGTGGTTTCTGAGAAAAATCCCGCCCCATACACATTGCCCTTTGGCAGGCCCATAAAAGACTAACAATACATTGGTCCTGTTTCCTCTCATGTGATAATACGAGTGCAGTTCAATAAGTAATGCAACACATTTTTTTTCTGAAACAGGGGTTGTTTTATTCAGCATTGAAATACACCAGGTTATTCCCCAATCTTTTAGCTACACAACACTATTTTTCAACGTAATCTCCATTCAATGCTACGGCCTTACGCCACCTTGAAATGAGGGCCTGTATGCCTGCACGGTACCATTCCACTGGTCGATGTTGGAGCCAACGTCGTACTGCATCAATAACTTCTTCATCATCCGCGTAGTGCCTCCCACGGATTGCGTCCTTCATTGGGCCAAACATATGGAAATCCGACGGTGCGACATCGGGGCTGTAGGGTGCACGAGGAAGAACAGTCCACTGAAGTTTTGTGAGCTCCTCTCGGGTGCGAAGACTTGTGTGAGGTCTTGCGTTGTCATGAAGAAGGAGAAGTTCGTTCAGATTTTTGTGCCTACGAACACGCTGAAGTCGTTTCTTCAATTTCTGAAGAGTAGCACAATACACTTCAGAGTTGATCGTTTGACCATGGGGAAGGACATCGAACAGAATAACCCCTTCAGCGTCCCAGAAGACTGTAACCATGACTTTACCGGCTGAGGGTATGGCTTTAAACTTTTTCTTGGTAGGGGAGTGGGTGTGGCGCCACTCCATTGATTGCCGTTTTGTTTCAGGTTCGAAGTGATGAACCCATGTTTCATCGCCTGTAACAATCTTTGACAAGAAACTGTCACCCTCAGCCACATGACGAGCAAGCAATTCCGCACAGATGGTTCTCCTTTGCTCTTTATGGTGTTCGGTTAGACAACGAGGGACCCAGCGGGAACAAACCTTTGAATATCCCAACTGGTGAACAATTGCGACAGCACTACCAACAGAGATGTCAAGTTGAGCACTGAGTTGTTTGATGGTGATCCGTCGATCATCTCGAACGAGTGTGTTCGCACGCTCCGCCATTGCAGGAGTCACAGCTGTGCACGGCCAGCCCGCACGCGGGAGATCAGACAGTCTTGCTTGACCTTGCGGCGATGATGACACACGCTTTGCCCAACAACTCACCATGCTTTTGTCCACTGCCAGATCACCGTAGACATTCTGCAAGCGCCTATGAATATCTGAGATGCCCTGGTTTTCCGCCAAAAGAAACTCGATCACTGCCTGTTGTTTGCAACGCACATCCGTTACAGACGCCATTTTAACAGCTCCGTACAGCGCTGCCACCTGTCGGAAGTCAATGAAACTATACGAGACGAAGCGGGAATGTTTGAAAACATTCCACAAGAAATTTCCGGTTTTTTCAACCAAAATTGGCCGAGAAAAAAAATGTGTTGCATTACTTATTGAACTGCCCTCATAACATTGGCATAGTTCACATTTCCCATACACATGTCGGAAAGACATGAATGACATACTAATCCCTTGCCTGCATGTCAATGCATATATACCCTCATCACAATCCTGTTACATTGCATATATGCTGCAGCAATGCTCTCAAATGGAAACTTTTCGATCACCCACTATATTTCGTCATTTTAGTGACTGCATTGACAATAGGTCATTAGACTCGAAGTTCCTTCCTCAGCATCCTTCATTTGCTCCTATGCCTCATCCTCCATTTATTAACACCTATAAATAGGATTTTTTCCTACTATTTTCTGATGATTTTTTTTCTGTTGTAAAATAGTTACAAAAAGAAAAAGATTTATTGGAGCTTAATGTCCAGTCAACAATGTGCTCATTCAAACTGAATAGAATCTCGGAAATAAGAAAATTGGTCATGTCATTTTCAAGGGAACTATCCCAGCATTCATCTTACTGATTGACAAAAACCTAAACCTGGCTAGACAGAGTTTTAACCTTGTTGTGAGTCCCTTGGGTAATCATAGCATCATCTTGTTCAATTTTAGGTTTTTAGTCAGTTAGCCTAATAGTGCTGTCATGATGTGACCACAAGAGAGATTTGGCTAAAGAATCCATTTTTGAAAAAGAAATGTGAAATAATAATAGTGCAATAAGATTCCAAGCATTTCTACACATGCCCTATGGAAACACAATACTTGAATATGGCAGACTTATTGGGCTGTGAAAGGTGAGTATGGCAATCATGTTCAATGCACCTTTCGTGTAGTGTGTGTGTTGTCTGACCAATGTAGGCTTTGCCATGCTGACAAGGTATTTTGTAAGATTCCAGCCATCTGCAATCCCAGCATTCTTTTTTGAACCAAAAACGTGGAAATCTTTGTAAGTGGCCAGAAGATTACATTGACATAATGTTTCCCTAGGAATCTGCCTAATTTCGACGAAATATTGCTGACATTTGCAAGGAATGCCCTGGACCTGAACCACTCCTTCTCCTCTTGCTCATGTGAGTGGTCACATTTCCTTCTCCTTAAAGCCATGCTGATGTGATGTGGAGAATATCCATTATCTTCGAACACAGACTGTAGGTGTAGCAATTCCTTTCCAGGGCTGTCTTTATCAGACACAACAAGTGCTTGGTGCACCATTGTTTGAAGGGTGCCCATAGTTTGTGACATGCGATGGCAGCTAGAGGCCTGCAAGTTCAGGTCTATGTGGGCTTATAGTAGACAGGTTGTCCCATTTCTGTCTGACCAACATGTTCAGAAAGGGCAGACAGCCACCCTTCTCCATTTCCATCATAAATTGGATATTCTCATGGAGTGAATTCAGGTTCTGCAAAACATGTGACAGTTCTTCTTTACCATGGGGCCAAACTACAAAAATATCATCCATGTATCATAGGGAGACTTTTGGTTTAAGTTCAGCCATATCAAGTGCCCTCTACTCAGAGTCATCCACAAGAGTTTTCTACCAGAGGGGAGAGAGGACCACCCATGGCAACACCATCAATGTGATCAAATTTTCACTGTTGAATAGAAAGTAGGTTGAGAAAAAGGCATGATAACATAATGGAAGACCTTCTTTGTGGATCTTTGGAAGACCATATGAACTTGTTGGAACAGAGCTGTGAGGTCTTAATCTTTTTGAAACTTCTGCAGAAGAAAAGAAGAATTCAACAACACTGTCATTTTCCTTTCTAATCTTCTTGTGAGGTCTTTACCAATCTTCTGGTACTTGGGTCATTCAAAGATCCACAAAAGAGGTCTTCCATTACCTGCTATTGTGAGCAATATCGGTGCTCTGACATATTCCTTAGGTAGGCATCTTGCTCTCTGCTGATAACTTCTGTGGGGAAAGTCTCACATCATTTTTGCAACTCTGGTGAGTAGACTGAGGTCACATCAACTCAGTGAATTGGACTTATTAATAAGATTTGATGTCATCTGTCTCTTCACTAGGGTTTCTCTCATGGATTCACTGTCACTCACCAGCAGTAAGTTCATGGCTGATATAACAGTGGTATTTCATCATGACCTTTTTAAAATTCATCATTACTTTTCTTTTATTTCACCATGGCGTTTCCTTAACCTACTTTTTATTGAACAGTGAATATTTTGAACAAAGTGACAGTTTGTCACAGGTAGTCCTCTCTCCCCTCTGGAAGCAAACTCTTTTGTGGAAGATTTTGAGGAGAGGACACCGATTCAACCAAACTTAAACTAAAAGGCGTCTGATGATATGTAGACGTTACTTTTGTAGTGTGGCCCCATGGTGAGGGAGACCTGTCTTTTTTTTCCCCAGCATTTTAATTCAATCCACAAGAATATCCAGTTTACAATGGACATGGAGAAGGGCAGCTGTCTCCCATTTCTGCACATCTTGATCAGTCAGAAAGTGAATGGATCCCTGAGGCATTCCATCTAAGGTAAACACACACATACAGACCTGGATTTGCAGGCATCTGGCTGCCATGACCCCTCACAAACTATGGGCAACCATCAAATGGTGAGCACATGTAGTGTCTGATAGACACAAGGAGCTGAAACACCTACAATTTATGTTCAAAGATAATGGATATTCTCCACATCATGTAAGCATTGCCTTAAACAAGAAGAAACATGACCCCTCCCACATGAACAAGAGGAGGGGGAGTGGTTCAAGTCCAGGGCATTCCTCCCACATGTTGGCAATATTTTGTTGAAATTAGGCAAGATCCTAAGGAAACATTATGTCAAAGTAATCTTCCAGCTGTCTACAAGAATACCTTGTCAGTGTGGCATAGCTTACATTGGACACACACACACACACACACACACACACACACACACACACTCTCCTCTCTCTCTCTCTCTCTCTCTCTCTCTCTCTCTCTCTCTAAGTGTGTGTGTGTGTGAAATGTAGCACAGTAAGTCTGCCATATTCAAGCACTGTTTTGCTGTAGGGAATTCTATGGGTTATTCTGCAACAGAAATCTTGGCCTCAATTCAGTTATTAAGGAATCGGTGGAAATTCATTTGATGGAAGATCTTGTTAGTCATGATGGCAGCTTTCAACTGGATAGGGCAGGAGGCCTATTGATTTCTTAATATCTACAGAAAAAAAATTTAGTGACAATTAATTTATTAATTTAACATGTGAATTTTTACTCTGTAAGCCCGCATTCCAAGAAAGTATGTATGTAGCATCACCATTACAAATGGACTTGTGCACCATAGATGGAACAACATTCTAAGCAGGTACGAAACTCAACAGAGGTCACTCATGTAGAGGAAACTTTCATGCCTGTGTCTCTGCACTAATTTTTGGCAGAAAATTAACATTGTGGACCAGCAATCTCCAGTGCAAAACACTCATCTGAAGACAGTTGAATGGTTGTCAGCTGAAATACAATGGCAAGAAGTTAGCATCATCCATTTGCAATCCTGAAACTTCATGGAATAGTCCAGTATTTCATTCACACTTTGCATTTGGCAGTGTCATGTTTACAAAATATGTAACTATCTAGTTAAGAACTTTGCCATATACTCCTTTTCCCTATCTGTGCAAGTATACTAAACACCAAAGCATCCCATGGACTTTTATGTGTTGTCGTCATGGTCTTCAGTCCTGAGACCGGTTTGATACAGCTCTCCATTCTACCCTATCCTGTGCAAGCTTCTTCATCTCCCAGTACTTACTGCAACCTACATCCTTCTGAATCTGCTTAGTGTAGTCATCTCTTGGTCTCCCTCAACAATTTTTACCCTACACGCTGCCCTCCAATGCTAAATTTGTGATCCCTTGATGCCTCAGGACATGTCCTACCAACCGGTCCCTTCTTCTTGTCAAGTTGTGCCACAAACTCCTCTTCTCCCCAATTCTATTCAATACCTCCTCATTAGTTATGTGATCTACCCATCAAATTTTCAGCATTCTTCTGTAGCACCACATTTTGAAAGCTTCTATTCTCTTCTTGTCCAAACTATTTATCGTCCACGTTTCACTTCCGTACATGGCGACACTCCATACAAATACTTTCAGAAACAACTTCCTGACACTTAAATCTATACTCTTCTTCAGAAACGCTTTCCTTGCCATTGCCAGTCTACATTTTATATCCTCTCTACTTCGACCATCATCAGTTATTTTGCTCCCCAAATAGCAAAACTCCTTTACTACTTTAAGTGTCTCATTTCCTAATCTAATTCCCTCAGCATCACCCGACTTAATTCGACTACATTCCATTATCCTCGTTTACCTTTTGTTGATGTTCATCTTATATCCTCCTTTCAAGACACTGTCCATTCCGTTCAACTGCTCTTCCAAGTCCTTTGCTGTCTCTGACAGAATTACAATGTCATCGGCGAACCTCAAAGTTTTTATTTCTTCTCCAAGGATTTTAATACCTACGCCGAATTTTTCTTTTCTTTCCTTTACTGCTTGCTCAATATACAGATTCAATAACATTGGGGAGAGGCTACAACCCTGTCTCACTCTCTTCCCAACCACTGCTTCCCTTTCATGCCCCCTCGACTCTTATAACTGCCATCTGGTTTCTGTACAAATTGTAAATAGCCTTTTGCTCCCTGTATTTTACCCCTGCCACCTTCAGAATTTGGAAGAGGGTTTTCCAGTCAACATTGTCAAAAGCTTTCTCTAAATCTACAAATGCTAGAAACGTAGGTTTGCCTTTCCTTAATCTTTCTTCTAAGATACGTCGTAAGGTCAGTATTGCCTCACGTGTTCCAACATTTCTATGGAATCCAAACTCATCTTCCGCGAGGTCAGCTTCTACCAGTTTTTCCATTCGTCTGTAAAGAATTCACGTTAGTATTTTGCAGCTGTGACTTATTAAACTGATAGTTCGGTAATTTTCACATCTGTCAACACCTGCTTTCTTTGGGATTGGAATTATTATATTCTTCTTGAAGTCTGAGGGTATTTTGCCTGTGTCATACATCTTGCTCACCAGATGGTACAGTTTTGTCAGGACTGGCTCTCCAAAGGCCATCAGTAGTTGTAATGGAATGTTGTCTACTCTCGGGGCCTTGTTTCGACTCAGGTCTTTCAGTGCTCTGTCAAACTCTTCACGCAGTATCGTATCTCCCATTTCATCTTCATCTACATCCTCTTCCATTTCCATAATATTGTCCTCAAGTACATTGCCCTTGTATAGACCCTCTATATACTCCTTCCACCTTTCTGCTTTCCCTTCTTTGCTTAGAACTGGGTTTCCATCTGAGCTCTTGATATTCATACAAGTCGCTCTCTTTTCTCCAAAGGTCTCTTTAATTTTGCTGTTGGCAGTATCTATCTTATCCCTAGTGAGATATGCCTCTACATCCTTACATTTGTCCTCTAGCAATCCCTGCTTTGCCATTTTGCACTTCCTGTCAATCTCATTTTTGAGATGTTTGTATTCCTTTTTGCCTGCTTCATTTACTGCATTTTTTATTTTCTCCTTTCATCAATTAAATTCAATATTTCTTCTGTTACCCCAGGAGTTCTACTAGCCCTCCTCGTTTTACCTACTTGATCCTCTGCTGCCTTCACTACATCATCCCTCAGAGCCACCCATTCTTCTTCTACTGTATTTCTTTCTCCCATTCCTGTCAATTGTTCCCTTATGCTCTCCCTGAAACTCTGTACAACCTCTGGTTTAGTCAGTTTATCCAGGTCTCATCTCCTTAAATTCCCACCTTTTTGCAGTTTCTTCAGTTTTAATCTACAGTTCATAACCAATAGATTGTGGTCAGAGTTCACATCTGCCCCTGGAAATGTTTTACAATTTAAAACCTGGTTCCTAAATCTCTGTCTTGCCATTATATAATCTCTCTGATACCTTCTAGTATCTCCAGGATTCTTCCATGTATACAACCTTCTTTTGTGATTCTTGAACCAAGTGTTAGCTATGATTAAGTTATGCTCTGTGCAAAATTCTACCAGGCGGCTTCCTCTTTCATTTCTTACCCCCATTCCATATTCACCTACTGCATTTCCTTATCTTCCTTTTCCTACTATCGAATTCCAGTCACCCATGACTATTAAATTTTCGTCTCCCTTCACTATCTGAATGATTTCTTTTATCTCATCATACATTTCATCAATCTCTTCATCAGCTGCAGAACTAGTTGCCATATAAACTTGTACTACTGTAGTAGGCGTGGGCTTCATGTCTATCTTGGAGACAATAATGCGTTCACTATGCTGTTTGTAGTAGCTTATCCGCACTTCTATTTTTTTTATTCATTATTAAACCTACTCCTGCACTTCTACTTCATTTTGTATTTATAACCCTGTATTCACCTGACCAAAAGTCTTGTTCCTCCTGCCACCGAACTTCAATAATTCCCACTATATCTAACTTTAACCTATCCATTTCCCAGCCCGCATCTCGTGGTCGTGCGGTAGCGTTCTCGCTTCCCACGCCCGGGTTCCCGGGTTCGATTCCCGGCGGGGTCAGGGATTTTCTCTGCCTCGTGATGGCTGGGTGTTGTGTGCTGTCCTTAGGTTAGTTAGGTTTAAGTAGTTCTAAGTTCTAGGGGACTGATGACCATAGATGTTAAGTCCCATAGTTCTCAGAACCATATCCATTTCCCTTTTTAAATTTTCTAACCTACCTGCCCGATCAAGGGATCTGACATTCCACACTCCTATCCGTAGAACGCCAGTTTTCTTTCTCCTGATAATAACATCCTCCTGGGTAGCCCCCGCCTGGAGATCACAACGGGGGACTATTTTACCTCCGAAATATTTTACCCAAGAGGATGCCATCATCATTTAACCATATAGTAAAGCTGCATGCCCTCTAGAAAAATAATGGCTGTAGTTTCCCCTTGCTTTCAGCCGTGCACAGTACCAGCACAGCAAGGCCATTTCGGTTTGTGTTACAAGGCCAGATCAGTCAATCATCCAGACTGTTGCCCCTGCAAATACTGAAAAGGCTGCTGCCCTTCTTCAGGAACCACACGTTTGTCTGGCCTCTCAACAGATACCCCTCCGTTGTGGTTGCACCTACGGTACGGCCATATGTATTGTTGAGGCACGCAAGCCTCCCCACCAGTGGCAAAGCCCATGGTTCATGGGGGGAGGGGGGACTTTTCAGTTTTGTATGTTATTGTGCAAAGATATCCAAGAATATCTTTGAAAGCAAGATAGAAGAGGGTCTGTACTGGTAGAATTTATTTAGAAAGGACTTTTATAATTCTTTCTGAATAAATTCTACCAGGATAGACCCTCTTCTACCTTGCTTTCAAAGATCTTCTCAGATATCTTTGCACAATAACATACAAAACTGTAGGACAATCACATCTTTGGTCCATTGTGCACAGAGATTTGAGAAGACTGAAGAAAGGAAGATACAGGACAGAAGAGAAAGGACTTTGATGAGAAAAGAAGCATAGCTTTGGACCACAAAGGTTCATAATGGATCTTTATGAAATAAGACAATTACAAGATCACTAATAGAGATATGGATGGTCATTGTTTTCCTCAGTGTAGAAGATACGTATGATAGTACATGCAAAAGGACAGTATGTAAATTTTAAAGAACAATGGGGTGGGCAATTACTGGGTTGGTGCATGGCATGAGTTCGTAGTATTTTTACATAAGTTTAATAAACACAACAGACACTCTTAACAGAGACTTTACTCATCTGTAATATACTCTCATTCACTATTTACAACAGTCTGTAAATGCTGGGGTAACTTTCTGCTTCTGTGATTACAGAAATCATATGGTTTTGAGGCAAAGAACTAGAGAGCATAAAGGTGAAATCTGAGGGCACAAGATCAGGTGAAGAAGGTTGGTGTGGAATGACTTTCAAACCCAGCACTCATATATTCTTTTTATCAGTCTAGCAGAATGCCAGTGAGCATTATCTTGGAGTAGCATCACTTCATGCAATCTTTCTTGTCATTGTTCTTGGACTGCATCTGCAAGACATCTCAGCTGATGACAATAAATGTCAGCAGTGATGGTTACACCTAGGGGAAGCAATTCGTAGTACCCTACTCTTCCCCATGTGCACATCTTTTGTGGATGAGTCCAGAGCTTTGTATGTGGAATTGCTGCTTAGTTTGGGCTCAATCAATCCTTTATTTTCCTTATGTAGCATGAAGACACCACTTCTCATCACCAGAAACAATACAGGATAGGAATGGTTGGTGGTGTTCATGAGCCAATTGATGTTGAGCACTCAGGGATGCACATATGGCCAGCTGACAGTTTTTCATGATTTTGGCTTGGAGCAGGAGGTACCAAAACAACCAAATCTTGAACCTTCCCCACTGGATAAAATACCACACAATAGTGGAATGCTCACAGTTCGTCATATTTGACAGTTCCTGAGTACACTAACATGGATCATTGTGGATTAATGTTTTTAAACAATCTTCTTCAAACTATGAAGGTCTTCCTGAAACTGGAGATTCTTATCAAGATGACCCTCGTTAAAGCCATTTTTCTTGCCAAGCTCTGTTTAGTGGCACTATCCCCATCCCATACATTACCAAATGTTTCTTGCTGCTTCCATAGGTATCACCCCCCTTTTGAACTCAAACAGAAAAATATGTCAGAAATGTTCTGATCTATCCACTTGTCACTCCATTTTCTAGTGTCCACATCCCTACTCACTATCTCCAAATGACAAAATGACAATCTGTTAACTCAAATAGCAGCAGTGAACTACACATAAAAAATGAAAATCAATAAAAAAAATCTATAGCAACCAGAATACCAATGTGCAAAACAAAAATGCTATGAACTTGTGCACCAATGTAATTGATTACATGAAAAGTAAGAAGTGTGCAGAGGAAATCTAAGCCGCATAAATGTTGGGAAAGGAGAGAA
Source organism: Schistocerca cancellata (assembly GCF_023864275.1). Classification (NCBI taxonomy): domain Eukaryota; kingdom Metazoa; phylum Arthropoda; class Insecta; order Orthoptera; family Acrididae; genus Schistocerca; species Schistocerca cancellata. Next base: position 255,872,938 of record NC_064630.1, on the reverse strand, counting down.
GATATTAGCTGTAACAGAGAAAAGAGCTAAAATAAGTAAGTGCTCTATCACCATTGCTTTTCACCACAGTAATGGATGACATGTCGCCAAGAATGCCAGGACAGATTGCAGAAGGAAATGTGAAAGCAATGTTGTTTACTGATAAATTGATGTCTTGTTTCATTGTTTTGTTAAGGGTTGAACATCCACTACTTCATATAATGTTTGAATTGAACTGAATTTTATTATTGTAGAGACCTCACAGGTTATCTGAGGTGTTAGAAGTGTCAATATAATTACAGTACACTCATGTTCACAATACAAAAAATTACTAATTGCTATATGATAGTTGCTATTATGAGTATGGGTACTGTGGTAGCTTTTCTCAGTGTAGGAAAGGCAAAAGGAAAGACTGTTTACAACATTACAATAAAGTCTGCATTTTGTTACTGCTCTATTACTTCCTAAGTTGACAAAAATTTCAATCACACCATTTACTTGACCTTGATTAAACATTCGTCAACTTCATAAGGGCTCAGACTTCATAAGCACTCAGTTCTAATAGAATTTTTTTTTTAATTGTTGAGTTGGTAACTCTTTTTATCCCCTGCAGATTTGGGAGTTAGAATTAGCCCGCAGTATTCCTGCCTGTCGTAAGAGGTGACTAAAAGGAATCTCACATGTTTCGGCTTTTATGTGTTGGCCCCCCTCTCGGGTTTGACCTCCATCTATTCCAAATTTCTGTTGCTAGTGCATGCCATTTGGGGAAGGATGCCTTATGTGGTGTTTGTTGTTTATACATCATGCACCAAGATCTTTCATGCTACTTATTGTTGTGTAGCGGGCTTTGCACCCAAAGTCTTATGGGTTGCCTACTTCTCGCCTGTGCCATACCGTCCTTCACACCCACGACAATTCTGGACCATTTCAGCATGCATGGCATCCAGTCCATCATGGTGGGCTTGTCATGTACCCTCTTGGTGGTAGCCCCCCTGACAACACAGAGATCACACTGCTGATGCCAGAGCTGAGACCTCTCTGTGTATGCCAAGGAGTAGGTGCCCATCCTTCTGGGGCACTAGGACTCCCGGCAATGGCCATCCTGCCAGGTGGCCCTTTCTAAGGCTGGGTGGCACACATGAGGAGATCCCCTGGTGAGAATGGGTGCCACCAGGGCGAATGACCCGCAATGAAACTGGTTAAATCGAATCAGGCTGGTGGTCACTCGGCCCCAGCAGTCTCAAAGCATGTCAGGAATGATTTCGATGCTGCGACCTGTGATTCCCGATCATTCCCCTCCCTGGCTACACTTTGGGAGGACCGTCAGGCGACCAGCTCTCGAGTACTGTATTCGCCTCAGTACCTCGTTTGCAGCAGGACTGATGAAGAGACCTTTCAGGCAATGAAGCCCCAGTTTTTTGTCGGCCATCTTGAAGATAGGTTTGGGGAGGTAGCGTCATTGTCCAAAATGCATAGCAGGTCAATTTTTATCCAGGCGGCCTCCCCAGCCCAGTCGCGGGTGTAGCTCACCTGTGGCAAGCTGGATGACATCCCTGTCTCGATTACGCCCCATAGAAGCCTTAACATCGTCTAGGATATTATTTCCCATTGTGACCTCCTTTTGCAGTCAGATGAGGATCTACACACCAACTTGGAGTGACGGGGCATCCACTTCATCCAGTGCGTGTATAGAGGACCCAAAGTTAACAGGGTTGCTTCCGGTGCCTTCATCTTGGCTTTTGAGGGTGACTTGTTACCTGAAACAGTCAAGGTGATGGTTTACCATTGCAACATGAAACCTTATGTCCCTCCTCCTATGCGGTGCTTCAAGTGCTGGAGGTTTGGCAACATGTCACCTTGCTGTAAGCTGCAGGGATTGCGGTCATCCTCTGCACCTGGGTGCTCTGTGTGTGCCGCCTCCCACTTGTGTCAACTGTGGGAAGTGCCACTCCCCCTGCTCACCTGACTACCCTGTTCTCCATAAGGAGCAGCGAATAATGGAAATCAAAAACCTGCTGGACAGGTTCACTTATCAGGATGCAAAGACAAAATACAAATGCCTTAATCCTGTTCCAATGACTGCATCCTATGCTCCGACTGCATTGCCCCCGTTGGCGACGGCTGTCCCCGCTGTTGTTAAACCTCCAGTGGGCCCTCAGTGCGGCCCTGACTCTTTCCCCATGTCCATGATGGGGAACACTGCTTCTTCTGGACACTGGAGACCAACCCCCAAATTGACAGGGATATCAGCCCCCCCCCCCTCGCTGGAGGTACGTCAGCCTCCTCCGGCTTCTCTCATGCAGAAAGGGTTCCTTGGAAGTCTACCTTCTAAGGCATCCTCCAGCATGACAGCTGACATCAGTGAGTGACTCAAGGAGCCTCGAGCGGCAGATCGAAGAGTTTCCTGCTCTTCGTCTGTCCCTGACCCTCCTTCCGTGACTCCCTCCCAGGTTGCTCCTAAGGAGCAGTAGGAGGAGGAAAAGAAGAAGACGAAGAAGAAGAAGAAGAAGAAGAAGAAGAAGAAGAAGAAGCTGGGTAAGAAGGAAGAGGTTCAGATTGCCTCTGTGTCACCTGTTCTTACCAGCTCTGCGTCTGAGGACAATTTGCGGATTTTGGCTTCCCACGATGATCTCAATCTCGCCCCTACCTCAGATGCAATAGTTCTCAACTCAGGCTCTCCTTCGGTGGTGGTAGATGACCAAGCAGAGTAATTTGCCTCTTTGGTCCCGTCATGCCTTTTTCGGCCGTGCACAATGTCATTCTACAGTGGAATTGCAGCGGTTTTTTCCACACCTTGCTGAGCACCGACAACTTATCAGCGTTCACCCTTTATTCTGAATTGCTCTCCAGGAAACTTGATTTCTGGTGATGCAAATACCTGCCCTCCATGGCTATCAGGGTTATTATAAGAATCGAGCAGATTATGCAATGATATCTGGTGAAGTCTGCGTCTACTCTCTTTATAGTGAGTGTGTACCTCTTCAGACACCTTTAGAGGCTGTCACTGTTCAGGTGTGGATGCCTCAGGCTGTTACTGTCTGCAGCATCTATCTTCCACTGGATGGTGATGTCCAACAGCAGGTACTGGCTGTGCTGATAGCCCAACTGCTGTCACCTTTTCTGTTACTGGGCAACTTTACCACCCATAACCCTTTGTGGGATAGATTGGTGGCAACAGGCCGAGGCACTGCTGTTGAGCAAGTGTTGGCACAGCTCAACCTTTCCCTCTTAAATAATGATGCCTCCACACATTTCAGTGTGGTGCATGGCACATACTCAGTCATCGACCTTTTGGTCTGCAGCCCTGGCCTTCTACCGTTCGTCCAATGGAGTGTGTGGTCACTGCCACAGCATCACTCTTTTGGGCAACCTCCTCAGGTGGGCTTTCAATAAGGCTGACTGGAACTTGTTTGCCTTCATTGTCACTATGGAGCCTCTTTCTCATGATGCCATTGATGTGGTGGTTCACATGATAACCACCGGCATCATTTCTGCAGTGGAATCTGAAATTCCCTGTTCTTCCAGGTCCCCTTGGTGGAGGACTGTGGCTTGGTGGTCGCCAGAGATCACTGAGGCGATTAGAGATCGCAGGCAGGCCCTCCAGCGTCATAAGCGGCACCCATCACTCGAATACCTCCTTACCTTTAAGTGGCTCCATGCCCAATCCCATCGCCTTATTTGCCAATGGAAGCAGGAGTGCTGGGAAAGGTATGTCTCCACAATTGGCATCTGTACCTCTCCATCACAGGTCTAGACCAAGATTAGGTGACACTCTGGATATCAGACCCCCGTCAGCATACCTGGGCTTTCCCTGAATGGAGCAGTCTGTAATGACTCGGACACAATTGCAGACCTCTTAGCAGAGCATTATGCTCAGAGTTCTGCTTCTAAAAATTACCCGCTGGCCTTCCGCTCCCTGAAAGAGTGGTTGGAATGTCAGAGCCTTTCATTCCATACGTTGCCACCCCGAGTTGTACAATGCTTCAATCAGTGAGTGGGAATTCCAGAGTGCCCTATCTGCTTGCACTGATACAGCTCCCGGGACGAACCGCCTCCACTATCAGTTGTTTAAACACCTCTTGATGGACTGCCAGCCACACCTTCTCGACCTTTTCAACCATATCTGGGTTGAGGGTGAGTTCCCATCACAATGGGTGGAAAGCATTGTCACACAAGTGTTAAAACCTGGCAAGAACCCACTGGAGGTGGACAGCTACCGCCCCATTAGCCTCACCAACGTCCTGTGTAAGTTGCTCGAATGCATGGTGAGCCGGAGATTCAGTTGGCTACATGAGTCTTGGGGCCTTCTGCCTCCATCTCAGGGTGGATTCTGTAAGGGCAGCTCTGCCACCAGTAATGTGGTCTGCCTGGAGTCTGCTATCTGTACAGCATTTGCCCACTGTCAGCATCAGGTTGCCGTCTTTTTTGACATGCAGAAGGCATACGATACAACATGGCAACATCACATCCTCACCACACTTCATGAGTGGCGTCTAGTATTATGAGGTGTTAAAATCAAGTGAAACAATTGCAGGTGCTCATTATCAAACACAATTAATGCATTTGAGCAGAGCATTAAAAGACGAATGGCTGCAATACAGCGAGAGGCATGATAGTGATTTTGCAGCATGACAATGCTTGACCTCCACGTTGCAAAAGAGGTCAAAACGTACTTGGAAATGTTAAAATGGGAAGTTCTACCCCACCCTTCATCATATTCTCCAGACATTGCTCATTCTGACTATCACTTGTTTAGATCAATGGCTCATGGCTGGCTGACCAGCACTTCAGATCTCTTGAAGAAGTCACATATTGGATCGATTCCTGGATCGCTTCAAAAAAATGAACAATTTTTTCGACACAGGATTCATACACTGCCAGAAAGATGAGAGAAAGTAGTGGCCAGTGATGGAAAATACTCTGAATGATACATGTGTAACCAATTTGTTTCATTAAAGCCTCAAATGTTGGGGAAAAAATGGCAGAAGCAAAGTTTTACACCTTGTACCTTTGCACCAAGACTAGTGTATTTAAGTAACATGTGACTAAACATCAAATGCTGTGGTGTGATGAAACAATGTTTTTTGTTTAAAACTCTAATGTACTCAATACAACATGCAAAGTTTGATTGTTTAATATTTGTAATACTTACATCCTATTTTTATCATTGCAGCAATTTTCCATAGTGGTGGATCTGATAACCTGAAGACTGCTTTTAAGCTGTATCGAGGTCCACTCCTGATCATAGAATTTTTATTTCTGATGGGCATAAATGTGTATGGTTGGCGCTCTTCTGGGGTCAATCATGTGCTTATTTTTGAACTTGATCCTCGAAATCATCTTTCTGAACAGCATTTGATGGAGCTGGCTGCTATATTTGGAGTTGTTTGGACATTAAGTGTACTGAGCTTCTTATACAGTGAATCTCTTAGTATACCACCCTATGTAAATCCACTGTCTCTTATTATTTTAATGGTTGTGTTCTTGGTTAACCCTGTGAGGACATTCAGATATGAGGCCAGGCTGTGGACCATGAAGGTTCTGGTGAGTAGCAATTTGACAAAGATCATAATTATGCTATAGTTACTTTTAATGTAATGGACATCTATCTTCTGTGATATAAAGTAAAGTCATGTGAAACGATTACAAATAGTGTTGGCTGATCACACAGTAGCATCTGTTTCTGTGACCTGTTGTAAGCTTTGTAATGATAAAAATATTTGTATTCTAATCATGCATTGGTCATGAAATTTAGCAATACTACAGAGCTGTTCTTGGCCATCAGTCTTTCATTATGTCCTCCTCCTTCTCTCTGATGATATTCACTGGAAAGTTAACAACCTGCACTCAAGTGATCACTTTTCAATCTGCATATCTTTCAGGGAGAACAACTTCTGAAAGAAACCAGTGCTAGCTAAAGATATTTGAAGTCATGAGACCATTCTATCATGGCTGTATTAGACAAGAGATTTAGTTCACCAAACTTAAGGACACATTTAATTTAACAGACAATCAGAGGTGTGGGGTGACTTCATGCAACACATGAAATACACTCCTGGAAATGGAAAAAAGAACACATTGACACCGGTGTGTCAGACCCACCATACTTGCTCCGGACACTGCGAGAGGGCTGTACAAGCAATGATCACACGCACGGCCCAGCGGACACACCAGGAACCGCGGTGTTGGCCGTCGAATGGCGCTAGCTGCGCAGCATTTGTGCACCGCCGCCGTCAGTGTCAGCCAGTTTGCCGTGGCATACGGAGCTCCATCGCAGTCTTTAACACTGGTAGCATGCCGCGACAGCGTGGACGTGAACCGTATGTGCAGTTGACGGACTTTGAGCGAGGGCGTATAGTGGGCATGCGGGAGGCCAGGTGGACGTACCGCCGAATTGCTCAACACGTGGGGCGTGAGGTCTCCACAGTACATCGATGTTGTCGCCAGTGGTCGGCGGAAGGTGCACGTGCCCGTCGACCTGGGACCGGACCGCAGCGACGCACGGATGCACGCCAAGACCGTAGGATCCTACGCAGTGCCGTAGGGGACCGCACCGCCACTTCCCAGCAAATTAGGGACACTGTTGCTCCTGGGGTATCGGCGAGGACCATTCGCAACCGTCTCCGTGAAGCTGGGCTATGGTCCCGCACACCGTTAGGCCGTCTTCCGCTCACGCCCCAACATCGTGCAGCCCGCCTCCAGTGGTGTCGCGACAGGCGTGAATGGAGGGACGAATGGAGACATGTCGTCTTCAGCGATGAGAGTCGCTTCTGCCTTGGTGCCAATGATGGTCGTATGCGTGTTTGGCGCCGTGCAGGTGAGCGCCACAATCAGGACTGCATACGACCGAGGCACACAGGGCCAACACCCGGCATCATGGTGTGGGGAGCGATCTCCTACACTGGCCGTACACCACTGGTGATCGTCGAGGGGACACTGAATAGTGCACGGTACATCCAAACCGTCATCGAACCCATCATTCTACCATTCCTAGACCAGCAAGGGAACTTGCTGTTCCAACAGGACAATGCACGTCCGCATGTATTCCGTGCCACCCAACGTGCTCTAGAAGGTGTAAGTCAACTATCCTGGCCAGCAAGATCTCCGGATCTGTCCCCCATTGAGCATGTTTGGGACTGGATGAAGCATCGTCTCACGCGGTCTGCACGTCCAGCACGAACGCTGGTCCAACTGAGGCGCCAGGCGGAAATGGCATGGCAAGCCGTTCCACAGGACTACATCCAGCATCTCTACAATCGTCTCCATGGGAGAATAGCAGCCTGCATTGCTGCGAAAGGTGGATATACACTGTACTAGTGCCGACATTGTGCATGCTCTGTTGCCTGTGTCTATGTGCCTGTGGTTCTGTCAGTGTGATCATGTGATGTATCTGACCCCAGGAATGTGTCAATAAAGTTTGCCCTTCCTGGGACAATGAATTCACGGTGTTCTTATTTCAATTTCCAGGAGTGTAATTCCAAAGCAATATCCAAATAATGTTAAAGAACAAAGCACACAACAATTATGAGAAGAAATACAATTAACAAACACCAAGTTACCATAAGAAAGCACATATTCAAGCTGACCTCAGATCATAGTAGAATCTTGTTTGACCATTTTGCTTGGATGTGCCCAGGTCTATGGTACACCTAGACAGTGTTAGTGTTCACACTTTTCAACTGACTAACTAAATCATTATTCCCCTCAAATTTTTGTACATATTTGAAACTTGAAATCCACCGCTAAATAAAGGCATCGTCCTTAGTTTTTTGGAAACTGGACTCCTGTTCCTTTACCACTCAGGTACAAATATTATTAGCCAGCTTCATTTTACCACTAATTAAATAAAAATTAAGTAAAATGAAATTTTTAAAAAAATCTTGCTGCTCTTGCTCTTAACTACTGATCTGCTAGTTTATCTTCTGTTTCATACTCAGCATTTTTGTAACTTAATAGTTTTTAGAGACTGCTGTCAACTGTCCATATATTAAAGCAGTGAAATTTATTTAATAAGAGTCCTAAAGTTAATCAGAATTTATATCCCTGAGTCTAAATATTCTGATAAATTATAGAAGGGTTGACCAATAAGGTATTCCTTTATATTACTTTATTTTATTTTTGAATATCTAAGGAATTCATATTTCCTGCCTTGAGCCTGATGGCAGTCTGTGAAGACTTTGCACTTCTCTATATATAACTCAATTTTGAACCCTAGATAGGGACTCTGTCTACATGGAAATCATTTTTACTTCTACTATTGTGGTTGTGAATTTCACAGTTTATCCTAAATTCACTCTTTTTATTAACAACAAATATCATTTGGGAATAAATATATTGGAAGATGAGTGTAAGGATCCCTAGGTTTCCGAAGCAGCTGCTGGAAGATATTTGGTTACTGACTTTACATGATACTATTACTACACACTTTTGTAAAATAAACCCTTTTTGACCCTAGCTGTATTGTTTCAGGCAGTTAAGCCTTAGGGCAGTATTAAATACACCTAGAAGAGCCTGTTACAATATCAGCTTGAGGTCCAGGTTGCTTACATTTTTACATATTTTCACTCCATAGTATCTTATAGCATTATCTTCCATGTTAATGTAGCTACAGTAAAAAATTTAATCGTTCAACAAAAGTGAACAGTGACACTACACAGAAAAGTAGATAACTGAACACAGTAGAGGCTTCCTCAAAGATATCCCTTCCCAGAGCATTTTCTCCTTAATGGTATTTGTTGCATGTGATAAAAATCAGGTTTTGTTGATTTGCAATTAACATAAACATGATCCAAGACAGAAAAACAACATTTTTACTTCTGTAAAGGTAAGTTACACACAAAACTAGCAGGGGCTCGCCTGATCTTTCTGCAAATTTAAGATCTGTTACAGAATACTTTCTTAGCAGTGCAAGCTATTTTAAGCAAGCATTCTAACCAAGATCTTGGGCACACAGTAATACAGGATTTTGCCAGTAATGAACAGGGTCTAAAACATAAACACATTTAAACTAAACCAATATGTCAAGTCAGTGTACACCTCACTGATCACATTACAGCTCAGATCGGCCCAGGACCTGCTTGTAGGCTAAAGTCTGGCATGGTCTCTTCAGAGGGTGCTCCTGATGACAAGCACTATCTGATTAGAGGTGCCAGTGGGGTTGAAAATGATGTTGTGCCAGCTGCTCAGTTTTAATAGTGATGTTGTCGGCACCACAACCCTCATAGATTCTGATTTCTTATCTAGGTTTCAGAGTGGGTTACTGTAATCTGATACAAAAATTTTTCAGTACGGTCCAGTATGGCAAAATACCAATTAAAGTATTATTGTAAATTAAAAATAAGTATATCAACCACTTATTTTATTATCCACTTGGATACAGATAAGAATGGTTCTATAACAAATATCACGTGTGGTTATGCAAAGATTAAGCTAAAAATAGAAGGTGTAAAGCTGGTATTTAATACAACTGAGGAAGCCCTCACTCACTTTTTTTGAAAAAATTAGCTGCTGTGTTGTTAATTTCACTGTTTCAATAACAATTAATAATTTATAGCAGTTTAATTATAGTTAATTATCAATAAAGTTTTAGCAGATTCTTTAAATTGTACCTCCACTTGTTCCACACCCCTGGATGTTTGTCTTCTTGATGAGGTCCACAGAAGATGATAAGTGAATGAATAAATCAAAAATATGTAACATTTCTTGATGTTCTGATGGATAGCAAGTTACAGTAAAATAAACTGATCATAAAACTTACCTATAAATGCAAAGCATGTTAGATATACTCTGTGCTGACACAAAGACAAAAACTTAATATATTTTGTATATGTTTGCTTTAATTACCCTTCAGAATTATCTTTTGGGGTAATAAAGCTCAAAGTTAAAAAAAAGTGAAAATGAAGAATAAAAATATTATGTAACATAGATAAGTGAATGCTATTACCAAGTGAAAAAAATAGCGAAGATAAAAGATTATAATGATTAAGATGGTGACGAGGAGGAGGAGGAGGAGGAGGAGAAGGAAGAGGAGGAGAGAAAGAAGAAGAGGAGGAGGAGATACATGAATGCCTTGAAGAGAATCATCATTCCTGAACTTTCTTCTCAATAAACTTTTTTGGGAGGACACATCAATATTCATGATATAAGACACAAAAATAGTTTCTTTGAGGGGTCTGCATATTTTTCTAAGGTTGTGGGTAAAGTCTTACATATTGATGCAAAAATGTTTAATGTACCACCCATGTCAAGTCAAAAAATTAGTATCACTGAGAAGCAACCGAAAGAATTATTCCATGGCAATTAACAACTGAGAAACAAAAATACTGGGGACAAATAAAAGAATATCAAACCAGGCACTTCTCTTAAATGTTATTTTATGATCTACATTCGGAAATCTTTATTAGTAGTATGAAAGATTACTATATTCACTGTAAAAGATATCTATTTGTATAGTAGAAAGCTAACAGTTTTCCTCAATAGTAACCGGTATATCCATTTAAATAGTCAAAAAACAAAGATGCTGTAACTTACCAAACGAGAAAGCGCTGGTAGATAGACACAATAAAGAACACACAAACACACACAAACTTCAAGCTTTTGCAACCCAAGGTTGCTTCATCAGGAAAGAGGGAAGGAGAGGGAAAGACGAAAGGATGTGGGTTTTAAGGGAGAGGGTATACACTCCCCCCCCCCCCCCCCCCCACACACACACACACACACACACATGTAAAGGCCCATATGTTCCCGCTCCCAGGATTGGAATGACTCCTTACCCTCTCCCTTAAAACCCACATCCTTTCATCTTTCCCTCTCCTTCCCTCTTTCCTGATGAAGCAACCTTGGGTTGCGAAAGCTTGAGATTCGTGTGTGTGTGTGTTTGTGTTTATTTTATTGTGTCTATCTACCAGCGCTTTCTCGTTTGGTAAGTCACAGCATCTTTATTTTTCATATATATTTTCCCCATGTGGAATGTTTCTTTCTGTTATATTCATGTAAATAGTCAACAAGAAATAACAGATAAATAAGAATAACTGAGCAGTATAACTGTAAAAAGTTGCCATTTTCAAAGTAATATGTTCACTGAAATCTTGTAAAATTGTCGATAAAAGATTTGTAAATATAGCTTAATGATAATCATAGAAAATTGTTAACAGAGACATGAAAAACAGTTTGCAGCAGCTATTTCTCTCTTCTAATATACTGTATACCATGATTCAGTCCACATCCCTAAAAACTGTCTTGCAATGAGATCTGCCAGTGCTAATTTTTTTGTTGCTCTTTGCTGCCCAATATTGTGAAAGACAAATTTGATTTATCTGTACAAATTTTTCCCATAATTAGCTGTATAAAATTTGCATTTTCATTTTCATCAACAGGGGCGGATAGTTGCAGCACCATTTTTCCATGTTGGGTTTGCTGATTTCTGGCTTGCAGATCAACTGAACAGCCTTGTGGGTGCATGCTTAGATTTCCACTTTCTCATCTGCTTTTACATAAACAATGGCAATTGGTTTGATGCTCAAGGTACTGTCTTTAAGTGGAATATAGAAATGTTCTACTGTTCCACACCTATCCTAATGTATTCACCCCTTTCCCTTCCTCCCCACCTGCTCTCTCTCTCTCTCTCTCTCTCTCTCTCTCTCTCTCTCTCTCTCTCTCTCTTTTTATCTTGATAAATGTGGAAAGGATAACTGCTGGCAGTTAAGACAGATAACAGCAAAGCAAATTACATAGATTAGCCAGAACTAGAGTTAAAAACAAAGATTTTTTCATTAAACTCCATAAAGCACAGTAAGCATCTTACTAAAAAAATGGTGTTTTAGCTGATAATACAAGAACATATATAAAATGCTTGATAACATATCTTTAGACAGGGAATGTTTATCAGCAAATTATTTTTATTGGAAATCACAGACATTGAATAAAGATATCTTCAATATTACAAACTAATGTCATAGAACTAGTCAAATTCCTTCATGATGGATTTGTTACACAAAATCTTCTCAGTGAAGTTATTATGTTAATTTGTTATAAAATTCCAAGCTTTTGACAATATCCTCCATTACCTGTGTCAGGAATCTGGGAACATGATACCGAGTTGTAAAGCACCATTACTTATCCACACATCTCATATTGTATACCTGTATGAGGTATACCTGTATGAGTGCAGCTAATATGTACACATGTAAATTACTTGGACTGCAAGTGATGGCTGGCAGATGCTTTGGGAATGTATCACCAAGGCAGTCCTGCAGAAATAAATTTAAAAAACTCCAAATACTGACTGTCGTAACATTGGACAGACACAATATCAGAAGCAACAATGACCAAGTTTTATTCTACTGTCACATGAAGGAATCATTGAACCATAACAACACTGAAAGAAATATAGATCAGTAAAAAGTCATAATTAAAGACCACATCAAAATAGAGTCTTGTCGGTGAGCATACAATAAGCTAGTAAACTGAGGCCAAGAGCCCAGCGCACTGGGTTCACATTGAGGTTTTGTGCACATGGCACCGTGCTTGCTATGCCATCTGTTCAAGTTGTGAGGCGACCTCTCTTGGTTGTCTGTGGTGACACTTGCACCATGCACTGCTTTATTAAGCGTAGCATTAAACACTCCTTCCCCCTTGGGGAATGGTGTTCACTGTGGAGATGTCCATGTCTTCATCAGTAGGTGATGACTGCTGGAGCAGGTGTCTTGCTGTCACAGGAGCATATGGCCTGTAACGGCACAGGCATGGACAGGATTGGCACCCACTCCCCCACAACAGGCTGTAAGAGAGTACTGGTGAAAATGGTGCTGGTGCTGTACCATGTTCACATCCAGGCAGGCACTCAGCAAAGGAAGCACCAGAGAAGATGGCAGTAGCGACAGGATGTGGAAATGGAGGTGGCTCGGCACTGATTACTCCACCTGGTGGTGGTGGTGGTGGTGGTGGTGGTGGTGGTGGTGGTGGTGGTGACGGCAGCACCCAGAGCAAAGATAGTGCTGTAGCTGGAGGAGGTGTGGACTGCACCACAGGGGCTGGCACAGGTGGTGTAGCTGACTGCATGGGTGGAGGAGTCTTAGGTGCATGGTTGGTCACTCATGGACATATGTGGTTGCAGTGTCATGACACCAAGCCATTGGAGGAGCGCACAATGTAGAGAGAGTGGCATCAGCAGTGATGGACAGCCACTGATATTCATTTAGGGTACCGGCTAAACGTGCAGGCCCAGATGGGGATTGGATGGCATCGCTGTTGGGTGGCCAGGTGTTGGCCTGAGCAGATGAAGCAGCATACAGGGCTGGCAGCCATGAAACAGCTCTGCCAGACTGCAGTCGCTGACTGGAGTGAACCTATATGAACTCAACAATCTGTCAGGGACTTCCTTGGGTGAAGGGTGAGTGATATATTTTTTTCATCTGGGTTTTGATCGACCAGCTGCTCCACATCTCCACTGGACTGGGGTGAAAGGTAGGGGGCAGTAACATACCAGATGCCACTCTTTGTACAAAAATATTCAAAATTACGAGACACAAACTGTGGGCCATTGTCAGTCACAAGCATATACGGCACACCTTCTAAGGATAAAATATTCAATAGGGTCATGACCATAGCTGCTGTGAACCTGAATTAAGGAATGGACCAGCAAAGTCGGAATGAATATGCTCCCAAGGCCATGGGGAAAGAGAGACCCGTGTGCCATTTGATCGGTGGTGCACTGTCGGCAGGCTGTCACTATGCTTGTGATCTAATTGTCAATACCTGGCCAAAATACATGACAGTGGGCCAGCAATTTTGTATGAGAAACACTCCAATAGTCCAGGTGGAGAGGGCACAATTAGGAAGGATCACAACCCTGGGTACTGACTCTTCAGTAGCCAGTAGTAGTAGACCTTCAAGAATTGAGATGCAGTGGTGGAGAGCGTAATAATTATGCACAGGATCTGACGCTTGGACTGGTGGTTTATCCAGCCAGCCATGGCTGACAAAGTGAACAACCTGGCATAAGATAGGATCAGCCATGAAAGCTGCTAGAATCTGAGAACTGTTAATGGGAAAACCATTGTGTCTAAATGGGAACACAACAGCTCATCCTGATCAAATGGTAGACTGAAGCCAATCATCAATTGAAAAAGAGAAACTGCATTAGCATATTGGCTGTGGGCTGGAAACGAATCTCAGTCATAGTGTGACAAAAATAGAGCCCAGTATTTTAGGTGATGGGCCATTTTCTTCAGTAAAGAAGCCGAAGGACTGAAAATAGAAACCAAAGGTTTATAAACAGTAATCAAATAAAACCATATAGGAACCACACAAAACCATATGGGAAAATATGAAATTTTTGGAGTGTGTACACAATAGCAAGGGCTTCTTTTACTATCTGTGAGTAGCACTGTTGCATTTGATTCAGAGTTTTGGAAGTGTACACAATAGGGTGCCCAGAACCATCTGCAAATTTGTGCACAAGAATGGCCACAAGCCCATACTGGGAGGTGCCTGAGGCCAAAACAAGATGTTGGCCTGGTCAGAAGGTAACCTAGCAAGGTGTGAAGTGTAATTTTCACATCAGCAGCACAAAAGAACACTTGTAGGCAGGTGACCAGTGAAAGGAAAATTTTTTATGTAAGAGAGCTTGAAGTGGATGAGCCAGTGTGGCTGCAGCACGATGATATTTATGGTAGTACACAGCCTTCCTGAGAAAGGCTAAAACTCTTTGACATTGGTAGGATGCAGCAAAGCTGTAATGGTTTTGACATGCTGGCATAAAGGCTTGATGCCAGCATGCGAGATTTCACAACCAAGACAGATGACAGATGGCTGAAAAACTAGTGATTTGTTCCAGTTACATTTCAGACTGGTGGCCTGTAGCAACATGAATAAGGCAAAAAGCTCTCACAAATGTTCATTTGTTGGGGAACCTGAGATTACAATATCATCTAGGTAGTTACTGCATCACCACATGGAGACTGTGAGTTGCTCCTAAAAGTTGTTGGAAAACTGCAGGGACACTAGCCAGGCCAAATAGCAGTGCTAGTATTGTATAACTCAAAGGGGGCTACAAGGACACATTTGGAATCATAATTCAGAGGCAGCTGTAAGCAACCTTCTGACAGGTCTATTTTGGAAAAATTTTGGCTTCCAGGAAGCAGTGCTAAGAATTCATTCCAATGGGATAAGGGATAGGTATCAATGATACACTGAATTTAGACATTTTAAAATCATCACAGATCTGAAAGTTGCCAATGGGGTTTTTACAATTACCAATGGAGCAAACCATTCTGGCTGATGTGGTAACATCCAGAGACTTAAGTCAATCTAGTTTCAATTTAACTTGTTCCTGTAAAGCTACTGGGACTGAGTGGGGACAAGAAAAGTGGTATCAGGTGTGCCTTTGTTGTTGTCAGCAAACATTTTGGATACTAGCTTCTAGAACAGTGCTCGATTTTTACTGCAGATCTTTCCAACCTCTATCACACTACACAGTACATCTGATGAGAAAGGCTTCTCAACTGTGCATTATGTTCAAATTCCCTTAGTGCCCTCCAGAGCCACTGTGTGCTATACACATACCACCTTTTAGTACAATGAATCCTAGAATGCCTCCACTCCCTCGCTGATAATGGAGCTAGCGTGATGTTCATGTGGATCCCTGGTCACGTTGGAGTGTCAGGGAATGAAGCTGTTGATGCTGCTACCGAGACTACAGTCGAAGTACCTAGGCCATTTAGCTATTCTATCATATCTTAGCTATTCTATCCCTTCTGATGATGTGTGTGTTGCCACAGACAGGAACGAGTCCCTCTGGCCTGAACACTGGTCCTCTCTAAATGGGAATAAACTGCAGGAAATTAAGCACCTCCCAATGGTTTAGACAATTTCCTCTTGCCCTTCTCATACTTTTGGCTAGGTTGTGTGTTGGGCACTGCTGTTTCAGTCACCATTATTTTTAATGGAGATCCTACGCCACTCTGTGCTTCCTGAAATGAGCCATTGATAGTGTGCTATTTTCTGACCCAATGCTGATTTTGTACTGTTCATGTTTTAATGTATGTTTGCAACCTGAATTACCACATATTTTAGCAGATACAGCATGAGCTGTTGATTACATTTTACTTTTTATTCATTGTAGTAATATTGTGAAGGAAATTTAATTTTCAACCTTTCGAGTAAACTCCTCAAAGGGGAAGTGATCGTTTTTAGCCGTCCCTCTACGCAAGTCGATTAGGCTCCAAGCATTATAAACTCCAAATTCATTCAGTAACTGACCACTTTATGACACAGGTGCTTATAACCTCAGCTGTTTTGCATCCTGCAGCAATAACAAACAAATAAATGAAAAAAAGTGGGGGCATGTCATCGGTTTCATTGTGGTGTGAGTCTTGAAATCGGTATCACACCCTAAACCTTCTGAAAACAGGAGGAATATTCTGAGCAGACTGCACCCATTTGTTGGTATGAAACTTGATAGAGTACCAGAAGCACTTCATCAGAAACAGAGAACCCAAAAATTTTGAAGGCATCTAACCCAAATAAGCTTTCAGTGTTGCGTCATTGACTACTAGAAAGGTCAAAATCTGAACAACTGCTTTGTACACTATGGAAATAGGAAACTGTCTAAATATGGATATTTGATGTTTGTTGTAACTCACCAACCAACAGGAGACAGGGGACAATGCTGATAATCCAAGACCCACCGCATAGGTTTGAGAATGTAACAAACTCACTGCTGTATCCATGTCCACTTGCATATTTAACATACTGTCCATCACACATACTTCAGTGTAGAGTTTGCTTGGGGCTAGCATCAATTGGGAAACATTGGTCACATCCATGCTCATGTCTGGTGAAGGACATTGAGAATTGCGTGCAAGCACATCATGTCCTTTTTCTTACAATGGTTGCACATTGTCCAATACTTTGGGAATACAACCCGCCCATGTTGAACAAAACAATAAGGTCACAATGAAAGAGGAACACACACCCATTGTTATGACACTGAATGGTGTTACTGTTTAGTGCAGTGTTGCCCCATGTGGCATCGAGGCTGCAGTTGCACAACTGCATCATCGTCTTCCCCCTGTGAGCTAACCAGTGGTGGCTGAGGAGGAAAGGCTACTTCACACCATGCTTCTATCTGATTTCCTGTTGTCCTAGATACTTCAAAAGACTGAGGAATGTTCAGGATGTCTGTGAGAGAAGGATTTTCACATTGTACCACACATTCACTAACTTCCCTATCTGGAGCCAGGCATATTATAGCTTCATGATCCATCGAATTAGTGTTTGAGTCCTGGTGGGATTTAGTAACAAACTGCCCATGAATTTACACTGCCAAACATCTGTATGACTGTAGCAACCACTTTTCAAATGGTTCAAATGGCTCTGAGCACTATGGGACTTAACATCTGTGGTCATCAGTCCCCTAGAACTTAGAACTACTTAAACCTAACTAACCTAAGGACATCACACACATCCATGCCCGAGGCAGGATTCGAACCTGCGACCGTAGTAGCAACCACTTTTAACAATGGTAGAGCTCAACATAAACAACAATAACATGAGTACATTTGCAATGATAAGTATAGAGCAACTGACACATTTCATCAAAAGGGAGACTGGCAGGTTCATGAAAAGAAGCTAGCAGACACAAAAGGTGATAAACACGAGGAAAAATCCATGACAAAAGTAAAGCCTTACACAAGTTGGGGGCAGCGACTCCAAAAGCTTGAAAATATAGCCAAAAGCTTTTTTCATTTGTGTTCCCAATCTTTCACAGAATCATCTTATGAAGAAACATAGGGGATGGCTTCAATGGTGGTGAAATCTGGTGCATCAATGAGGCTGTCACATTGTTTAGTGCCATGGCAAGAGCCTACTGCTGGTCAATGAGAGCTTGCTGTTGCTCAACAAGAGATTGAAGAACTTCTTCCACTGACATGTTGGCTGTATATCAAACCAAAGAAACAAAACATGTGGAATAGAATCCCGCCCTTGTTGCCAAGTATGTTGCAGCACTGTAGAGACACAGTGTTAGAAGTAACACTAACTGTGTTTTATTCTGCTTCCACATAAAAGAGATGCACAACAACACTGAATTAAGAATAGAACAGTACAAAGTCTCGTACTTACAGAACACATTAATATACTGTCTCGTAGGTGAGTGTACAATAAGCAAGTAAACACAAGTGAGGCCAAAAGCCCAGAGTGCCAGGCTTATATTGGGCTGTTGTGTACACAGCACAGCACACCACAGCACAGTACTTGCTGCACCATCTGTGCAGGTTGCAAGACGATCTCTCAAAGGGCAACCATGGAGGCACTTGCATCATGTGCTGTTTGATTATATGCACTCACACTATATGGTTACTACACTGACAATGCCTGCATTGTACGTATATGAAACAACTGTATTCTTAAACATAAACTGTACAGCTTTGCTGAATAAAATATCCATAATTACAGCACTAGGTGTAAAGATAACTACCACATGTAGACAAATAGACTTAATTTAAGTGACAAAGATCCTGAAATGGCTGGATGCATATTCTATAACAAACTTTCATGCTGCATCAAGACCTTAAAAACACTGTCTGCTTTCAGACAAAAACTAACATATCACCCGGCCTCAGCCTTTTGTTATAGTGTAAGGAAGTTCTTAGAATCAAATATATAAAATCTTTAAGTAAGAGATTCTTACATAAATTATATATAAATCATATAAAGACTGTGGCAGCACATGATTATACATTTTGTGCCTGCTGTATAATAGTTATGCTTATCAACATATTTATATAACTATGGCCACAGACAATAATAGAAATAATAGTAATAATAATAATAATAATAATAATAATAATAATAATAATATGCACAACTTGATGAAAAAAGAAAGAATTGTTTTTGTGGAATTTTGTTTTGAGCATAATTAAGTACAGTTTATGGTACAAACAAAATAATGTTTAAGCTTTCATTACTTTCTGTTTCGCATTTGTGTGTAAGTGGAAGTTTTTGTGCTTATTTACTTTTTGGACAAATGTACAGGATCCCTAACACAACTATTTGTTAACAAATTAATTACAGGGCCAAAAATTGGACATTCTTTTGTTGCACCCACACAACAGCTTATGCTAATTATACATTTCTTTGCTAAATGTTCGCTTGTAGTCATGCTTATTTGATTTTGTCATCTCTAGCTCTTTTGCCCCCCCCCCCCCCCCCCATGCCTCCCCATGGACCTTGCCATTGGTGTGGAGGCTTGTGTGCCTCAGCGATACAGATAGCCATATCGTAGGTGCAACCATAACGGAAGAGTATCTACTGAGAGGCCAGACAAACGCATGTTTCCTGAGGAGGGCCAGCAGCCTTTTCAGTAGTTGCAGGGGCAACAGTCTGAATGATTGGCTGATCAGGCCTTGTAACACAAACTGAAACGGCCTTGCTGTGCTGGTAATGCGCACAGCTGAAAGCAAGGGGAAACTACAGCCATTATTTTTCTAGAAGGCATGCAGCTTTACTATATGGTTAAATGATGATGGCGTCCTCTTGGGTAAAATATTTCAAAGGTAAAATAGTCCCCCGTTTGGATCTCCAGGAGGATGTTGTTATCAGGAGAAAGAAAACTGGCGTTCTACGGATAGGAGCATGGAATGTCAGATCCCTTGATCGGGCAGGTAGGTTAGAAAATTTAAAAAGAGAAATGGATAGGTTAAAGTTAGATATAGTGGGAATTAGTGAAGTTTGGCGGCAGGAGGAACAAGACTTCTGGTCAGGTGAATACAAGGTTATAAATACAAAATCAAATAGAAGTGCAGGAGTAGGTTTAATAATGAATAAAAGAATAGAAGTGTGGATAAGCTACTACAAACAGCATAGTGAACACATTATTGTGGCCAAGATAGACACGAAGCCCATACCTACCACAGTAGTACAAGTTTATATGCCAACTAGCTCCGCAGATGATGAAGAGATTGATGAAATGTATGACGAGATAAAAGAAATCATTCAGATAGTGAAGGGAGACGAAAATTTAATAGTCATGGGTGACTGGAATTCGATAGTAGGAAAAGGAAGAGAAGGAAATGTAGTAGGTGAATATGGAATGGGGGTAAGAAATGAAAGAGGAAGCCGCCTGGTAGAATTTTGCACAGAGCATAACTTAATCATAGTTAACACTTGCTTCAAGAATCATGAAAGAAGGTTGTATACATGGAAGAGGCCTGGAGATACTAGAAGGTTTCAGATAGATTATATAATGGTAAGACAGAGATTTAGGAACCAGTTTTTAAATTGTGAGACATTTCCATGGGCATATGTGGATTCTGACCTCAATCTATTGGTTATGAACTGTAGATTAAAACTGAAGAAACTGCAAAAAGGTGGGAATTTAAGGAGATGAGACCTGGATAAACTGACTAAACCAGAGGCTGTAGATTGTTTCAGGGCAAGCATTAGGGAACGATTGACAAGAATGAGGGAAAGAGATACAGAAAAGAAGAATGGGTAGCTTTGAGGGATAAAATAGTGAAGGCAGCAGAGGGCTAGTAGAAATCCTGGGGTAACAGAAGATATATTGAATTTAATTGATGAAAGGAGAACATATAAAAATGCAGTGAATGAAGCAGGCAAATTGGAATACAAACATCTCAAAAATGAGATCGACAGAAAGTGCAAAATGGCTAAGCAGAGATGGCTAGAAGACAAATGTAAGGATGTAAAGCCATATCTCACTAGTGGTAAGATAGATACTGCCCACAGGAAAATTAGAGAGACCTTTGGAGAAAGAAAATCAAGAGATCAGACAGAAACCCTGTTCTAAGCAAAGAAGGGAAATCAGAAAGGTGGAAGGAGTACATAGATGGTCTATACAAGGGTGATGTTGTTAAGGACAATATTATGGCCCCTTGAGGCTCGGCATTCATTTGCTGGGTACGGGCTTGGCAACCCCAAGATTCCTGAGCTGGTGACTGGTAGTGCCGCCAGTCCCCTGTCATCGTAAGCTCTGGGCATGCTTCAGCGTCCACCAGGCAGCAAGGTGGTGGAACATTGTGTGTCTCAGGGAATGGGGATCTTGGCTTGACCGGCCAGATCGCGAGGATGTAATAAACCTCTATAAAAAAAACCTTGATCTCAAGGTGTGCTGCGCGCTGATGAGATGCGTGGCTATTGAGGTGGAACAGTCGTTAGCAGGCAACCTCTGGGGAACCTGCCGCACTGCAGTTGTATGAGGCTTACCTAGGCATGGGGGGCTCTCTCTAGGTGGACTTCTAGTTACCTAGCTGCTCGTGGGACTGCAATGGATCCTTCGAAATCTTTTTTGGCTCCTCCCAACGAAAGGGGTGGCCCGCTGGTGGGTTCCAATACCCAATCCAACAAGAGGGCACGTGTAGACAGTCCTCTTGACTCAGGAGCGAAATCTAAGAGTATCATGACAATACACATGCTGATGGTCAGAATGTGATTTTAATTGTTAAAAGCAAAGAGGGTAGCATTGAGAAGGTTTCCCCTTTCTCTATTCAAAAAGGGCTCGAGTGCATTGCTGGCAGTTTGAAATCAGTGGAGTGACTGCCTAATGGGATGTTGTTGGTGGAAACCACTAGTTTCCCACAAGCAAAGAATCTCCAGAATGCACACTCTCTTTGGGAGTATGCCATCGAAACTGTGCTGCACACCACCTTGAATTAGGTGTTGTGACATGCAGGGATCTGGTGCACATACCCCAAGAGGAACTGTAAGATGAGTGGGCCCCAGCAGGAGTAGTTGACATACAAAATATCATTAATAGGGTGGATGGGGATCTTGTGAAGTCCGACTCCTGTATCCTGACATTTAATAGCACAAAACTCCCTGAGCGTATTAAGGCAGGTTTCCTTCGCTTAAGTGTGCGGCCTTATACACCCAACCCAATGTGGTATTTCAAATGCCAACGCTTCGGGCATACTACTCTTGGGTGCCGTGGAGAAGCTACATGTGGCAAGTGTGGTCAGGCCGCCCATGAAAGTGTCCATTCTTTGTTACCAATGAAGTGTGTGAATTGCTCTGGGCCTCACCCCGTGTGGAGTCGGGGCTCCACCGTGTATCTGGATGAATGGAAGATACAAGAGCTTAAAACTATTAAGCACATCCCCTGTATTGTGGCAAAAAAGCTCTATAAAGGCATGCTACCCTTGTGTTTTGCTACCTCCTTCACTTCAATTGTTAAACAGCCCAGACTGAAAGCTGACACTACTACACAAATCGAGGCTGCTAGTGTTGGAACTAATAACTGTGTGTGTCCCTGCACTTGTGCTGATGCAGTCGTTTTTAAGCCTGCCCCTCCCCCAAGAACTTCAGAAAAAGCTGTGGTTGCTGACATTGTAGAGCTCCCTGCCCCTCCAAAGGTTCTGTCTGGTACAGTGTCCAATGTTGCACACCCGCAACCACAGTTGTGGCTGCAAAGTCTACCCAGGGGAAAAAATCCAAGGCAAAATGTCTCACACTAGTGGAATCCAGCAGAAAACAGCCTGACGATGACGATGTCGACATTTACCTTTGACATCTCTGTTGATTCTTCTTTAGAGGTTATGGAGCTTGATGTCGGATTGGGGCAACCATCTCACTCCAAAACGGAGCCTCCACGCATTGTGGGCTCCTCTCCCCATCAGAAAATCCAGATGGAAGTATTACCCACCTGATAGATGGCTCCCATTATACAGTGGAACATGAATGGATTCAGGATGCACATGGAGGAACTGAAACTCCTAGTGCAGCAACGCCCTCTTTGCTTGTGTTTGCAGGAAACACACTTCAAAGCATTCAATGCCCCTGCCCTACAGGGCTATACCCTCTATTGCAAGGATGACCTGCAATGTGTGTGTGTGTGTGTGTGTGTGTGTATACCCTCTATTGCAAGGATGACCTGCAATGTGTGTGTGTGTGTGTGTGTGTGTGTGTGTGTGTGTGTGTGTGTGTCCCATATCCTAAACACCAGTCAGTTTCATTGTGGAAATCTGCCTTGTCCCTTGCCACCTAGTCTGCAAAATACTGCTGAGTTTGCTGTTTCAGTTAGCTAACCTGCCTCACAACACTGAGTTGGACTTGTTGGATTATTACAGTGACAACATTCCACATTCACCTGCTGTCAGCACTGCTGCACTACACCACTCAGGATCACACTGTTATGCCAATATATGCTCACTACACTGAAAAACTATTCCACTCCATTCATGGGCCATTTAGGGGAATCCTTTCTAACCATCCAGAATTACAAACCCATCACCTGGTTCAGATTCATTGATGACATCTTAGTGACGTGGATTGAGGGTGAGTACACCTTACCCACATTCCTCCAGAAACTCAATACCACCCCCCCCCCCTCCCCTCCCTGCCCCCATTCACTTCACCTGGACCACCTCAACCCAACAAATCACCTTTCTCAAGGACAGCTAACATCATTACCCCTGTCTATGCCAAACCTACCAACTACTAACAGTACCTCCACTTTGACAGCCACTACCCATCTCATACAAAGAAGAACCTACCACACTGTCTAGCCACTCATGGTTTCTGCAGCAGTAGTGACCTAGTGAATATGCCACAGATCTCACTTTGGCTTTCACACACCAAAATAACCTTGTCCAGAAACAGATCTCCCATGCCTTGTCTATCTCACCACCTCCTACATACCCACTGTCTGGCCACAAAGAAGCATTCGTCTTGTAACCCAGGACTGAAGCAACTGTCTGCCAAACTTATGCAATATCCTCGTCCATCTTTACTTTATCCCTGCTCCTAACCCCTCGCCTCATGGCTCATATCTGCACAATAGATCTAGATGCAAAAGCCTGTCCCGTACATCCTCCCACTACCATCTACTCCAGACTGGTCACAGGCATCTCCTACCCCATCAAAGGCAGGGCTAGTGGTGAAAGCAGCCATGTGATCTACCAAATAAGCTGCAACCACATGGGCAGGACAACTAACAAGGTGTCTTTCCACATGAATGGCCACTGGAAAATTGTGCCCAAGAGACAGCTGCACCACACAGCTGCCGAAACACAATGTGCTTCACTCAAATGACTATTTCACAGCCTGAATCATCTGAATTCTTCCTACTGACACCAGATTTTCTGAATTGCAGAGATAGTAACTCCTCCTACAACATATCCTTCATTCCTATCCTCCAGCTACATATCATCTTCCCTGCTCCCACTCCAGATCTACATGCACCTTCTATCCCACTAGCACACCTACTAGACTTCCCCCCCCCCCTCTCTGCTTCTCCCCATCTCCCTCCCCCCCCCCTACCCACCTCCCCCTCCAGCACAGCCTCCCAACTCAGCACCTTAACAACCCATCCTGTCTGTGCACACTCCCACAGGCAGCACAGCACTGTCCCACATCTCTGCCCTGGTATCCCTACCCCTCCTGCTCCATGCCTTTTCCTTACCCTTCCCCCCCCCCC
Organism: Schistocerca cancellata; assembly: GCF_023864275.1. NCBI lineage: Eukaryota > Metazoa > Arthropoda > Insecta > Orthoptera > Acrididae > Schistocerca > Schistocerca cancellata. The sequence goes on along the minus strand of NC_064630.1, from coordinate 255,848,526 downwards.
CCCCCCCAACTATCCTGGCAGAGTGCTGCTCACCTCAGACACAGCCACAGCCTGTATGTAGTTGGGCACTAGTGGCCAGATACAGTGGCCAAGTGTGTGTGTGCTTTCTATTTTGGCAGAAGGACTTCTTTGTTCAAAAGCTTAAATGTTTAGCAGTCTTTTTGATTGTGCCTGTCTATGACTCAAAGCCTCCTCTACTCTGTGAGAGGAAATCCATCATTTTCATATTGTTGTCATATTGAAAAGTGTGTGAACTGCCTGTTTTGTATTGTATAAGTACTGCAATAACTTAATACTTACCACATCTGTAGCAACAGAGGAAAAAAATATTGGAATAACTGTTTATTCAGGCATTAAGTAGGAACTATTTCTATCAGTCAATGATACCAGTATTTCATTCTGAATTGCAACCTCATCATGTTGTGTTTTCCACAGCACAATTAAGAAAAAGATCTATATATCTTTATTTAGTGCTAATATTTCTTTTACAGTGTTAAACACTGCTGAATGTGGGCCCAATGCTGTTATCTCAAAAGCAATTGTAAACTGCCTTCCTGCATGGTTCAGATTTGCACAGTGTCTTAGAAGATATCGTGATTCAAAGGAAGCTTTCCCCCATCTTGTGAATGCTGGAAAGTACTCGACTACATTTCTGGTAGTACTATTCAATACCCTCCGAACACTGAACTCAGGTAACGGTATGAAATGATACAATAAATCTTTCACTCTATACCATAGGATATAAAAATATAACTTTTTAATTGTTGTTTTACCCAAACGAAAACATTATTTTAAGACAGATGCATTTTAGTTTGCAAAACGAAGTGACAATTGTTTAGGATACAAATAGCTTTTGTAAACTGTAGAAGAATAGCCATGTAATCCACTGCCTTATTTATACACATTTTGTTTATTAATTATGTGCATTGCCTTCAGTTTATTTTTTAATCAATTCTTACAATGGATTATTTTGCTTTTCTGGTTATGTGGTGAAACTTTTGTGTTGCATATCTCAAACATTACTTAAATTGGAGCTCTGAATTTGACACTAGGCTTATTAAGAACTTAAAGACTAGACCTGACTGACTTAGCAGTCGCCAACATATGTATCACCAACACCAGCTTTCATGCAGAAATAAGATCACCAGTACAGAAGTTAAACTCATACTTTTAATGGGTACAAAGAGGTTTAACTACATTCACGGACTGGCCAGCCTTGACAATTAAGACACTACACCTGCATTCACGAGAAGCAAGGCCCATATGCCTGACTAGCCATCAACTTCCAGACTGCCATGGTTTTCCTGAATTTAGTGAGGCTGATTTCCTTCTTTACCCTTTATCCAACCTGAGTTTGTTTTCTGTCTCTAATGCCTTTGTCATCAGTAACATCTTAGACTCTAAGCTTCCTTCTGACTTTCATAGGAACATGTTCAACTTTAGAAAACATTCCAGTGTCCTCATTCACAGTTAAGGGCTTGAAAGCTACAAGCACATCACTGTCACTCATACCACTCCAGAAAAAGTTTCAGCAGCTCTTATATTGAATTGAAAGGAGAAACATTCCACAAACTTATCATTGTCAGAAACAAAAGCAGACATGGGTTGAACATTACAGAGTAGATTCATATTCACATTATTCTTTTACAAGAAGCAGTAAGCTTTTGTATGCTACAACAGATGACATAAGACAACAGCTTCATTGGAATACACCTCTGCAGCATGTTGGCACATTATACAAAGCTATAAATGTTAAGGCAAAAGCAGGCACAGTTATAATTTGGATTTCCCTCTGCATAGTATCAATTTATGATATAATTCTGTTGAAATCACCACTCTTCAAGGGTCTTAATCAGCATCGGATCAACTGCTTCTGATGATAGATCTTTATTCCTCTTAACGTAAATTTTGATATATTAAAATTTGATTCTGATATAACAACATACTTTCAGCTACAACAGAAAATTATTAATTTATCGGTCTCTCTTCATACCAGTCATTTTACTTACACTTCTCTATCAACTGTCAGTTTTTTATTTTGGTTTTGGTTTTTGAAATTGTGCCTACAACTGCTATCACTCATTGAAAGCTAAAACTTTTTCCCTAGTCAGATAATAGAAACATGTCCATGAGCAGTTTCATGATCTAGTACAACTAATCCTGAAATAAAAGCACTGCTCTATTTATTTTTTGACACATTTTTAAAACACCCTTTTTGAATCAATAGTGCTATCTCAACCAAAGCAAGGATCAAAATACTTCAGTTCATTCAGTCAGTTATTTTGTAAAAGACTGAATTTCACTTTTTATGTTTTTACCCTTCTATTCGCAAGTCAACATTGTTCAGTAAACAGTATCATAAACATGTTTTTTTCTCATATGCAAAAATTATACCTATTGATGGACTCCCATTTCTAGTATGATATGTTGAATCATGAAGAAAGTTGGCTTTCAGCGTAATCTGATATTATATAGAATATAATTGTAACTAAAAGACAAGTCATCATTTTGAAACAGAACTCAGTTGATACTGTTGCAATAACTTCAGTGTTGTGTGTGTGAGAGGGGGAGGGGGAGGAGGTGGGGGAGGGGAACAGGAAGGGGGATATTGACAGTGATCATAGAAGGAAAGCATTTTATCACAGACAATACGCAGTGACTTGATGATGGTTTTTAGAGAGAGGTTCAGGATGAATACTGCAGAGAAATTTATAAAGACAGTGTAGATGAAAAATTTAATTCTTTTTTAAACATACTGCCACACATTTTTAGTCTCATTTTGCCCTAAAACAAACAGAAGCAAGGGTAAGGGATGGATAACTACTGGAATTAATGCATCTTTTGCTTGGAGGAGCATGAGTCATAGTGAAGAATTGACCAAGAATAAAGCAAAAGATATGTGGAAGATTATTAAACGCAAACATAGTGGTCCAATTGAAACTGAGTCTCTGAAAATTGTGCTATCAAAAAGGTTAACATTAAAATTGTTAAGTACTTAATTCATTGATTACATCCTCACAGCAGCAGCAAACACTCAAATACAGATGTATTAGATTTCCTTCTACACATACTGCTAACAGACATTATTTGGTTTATTTGGCATATTTTCATACCTTGTGTTACAGAAATATCTTCTGGAGCAGTGGATCTAAAGTAAATAATGTGTTCATTTCTCAGAAATGAGCAGTATGAATAGTTTGTAAACTAGATTCCCACAAATCTTATAGAGCCTTCTTTAAGGAACAAGGAATTCTTATACTCACTGTCCCATATGTTTACTCCTTAATGGTTTTTGATGAAGGAAAAAATAACTTTTCCTTCATGTCTATGGTTCATACCAGAGTTACATACTCAGGTGCAAAAGTTTTCAATAAACTTCCATCCAAAACAAAGCAATAAACTGGGAATCCCAATCATTTCAAAAGAAAATTAAAAATATAGCTTATTAGCCTCTCCTTTAACCAATAATCTAACTACCTAGATTAAAGAACTGAAACTATTCTGTTGGCTACACTGCAGGCAGCAGTGTCCATTGTAAATTTGCTCGACAAGTAGTCTATTGTAAACAGGATTCTGATTGGCAGAAGCAGGCAATTATTTTCTTTGAAAAATCCCTATACAATCACATAAATATTGGAGGCAAACACTAGCTATTTAACATAATTGAGAAAGCAGCAACTTTTTTTCAAAGTAACAGCATCTTGACATCTCAGGTTTTCTTGGCATGAGTGATTAATGGCAGGCCAAATTGTTGTTTCTATTGCACATACAATATTTCAACAACTGACCCAGCTGTCTTCTTCAAGTGTGTGAGTTTTATTGTAATGTGTACTCACTGCCTGGACTCCAACAGCAAATCTTGCACTACCCAAAGATGGTGTTTGGGTCGCTTGTCAAAATATTGTGTGTGTGATAGAAACAAAACTCTTCTGCACACCCACAGACATGCCATTATCAGCATCTTTCTAATTTATTAGATTGCATTTAACTGCTGTAAGCACAAATAGCATTAAGCACTGTAATGATAGTTTATATGTAATACAGTGTACAGATTAAGTTTCTAAAATATGCTTCTCTTTTATTAATGTATACCTTGGCTTGAAGTTCTCCTTGATGGAATCTGTGGAATATAATGAAAGAATTCATGAATGAATGAAAGTGAATGAATATGTGAAGGGGATCCTGTGATACTTAAGTTGCCTTGCTGAAATGTAGTGAAAATCTTATTAAAATTTCACATATGTGCGTGTGTTATAGACATTAAGAAACATCAAAGTCTTCTACAAACTGTTCCTGTAATTTGCAGCAGCAACCAGTAACTGATGGTGGTTGCTGGGTGAAGCTTTAGTCAGAGAGTCCCTACAGAGTTCCTTTGAGGCCACAATCAATACTTGTGCCTGTCCATGCAACTGACTTAAGTGTTCTTTAGTTAATAATTTGATCAAGTAGTGCCTACCGGGATCATATGTGATATAATGAAACTTATCATAGTATGTATCTACCATTCCCCTGACTCAGATGATAAAACTTTTTTAGATAATTTAGACAGTGTACTCTGCTACATAACGAAATGGAAACAGTATGTAACTGTAATTGGGGGAGACTTTAATTCAAGCTTTGATGTAACATGTAACAAACCCAGTGTAAATAAGTTACTGAATACGCTAAGGCAGCACAACTTCCATCATGTAAATTCAAAACCAACAAGACTACAAGCGTGCTTGGATAATGCTTTTGTCAACTGTGCACGTGATATGTACTCCACCAAGGTAAAGGAATTTGTTTTCTCAGACCACTCCATGTTAACAGTAGACTTAAGACATTTTATAAAAGGGGATGAGAGCAAGGCTGCACAAAAGTTAACGAAATCTAATACCTTAATATTAACAAAACACAATCTCATAAAACTAACACACCAGCTGAGCATAACAAACTGGGACAAATTATTTCAAAACTGTGATTCCAGTGCCCAAACAGTTTATGAAACATTCCACAATTACTTAACAGGTATTTTAAAAGCCCATCTTGTTCAAAAGAAATACCATAAAACAAGAAAGGGAAAATTTTGGTACACCAAAGAACTGGAGAATCTAAAAAATAAGCTACTGCTGTTGAAGCGCCTTGCCAAAGTAAACAATTCTAATGAAATTAAGGATCTCGAAAAAATCACTAAGAAACTGTATAAGAAAGAGTTTCAATTGGCGAAACTAAGACACAACACAAATTTCATAAAAAATTGTAGAAACCAATGCAAAACAGCCTGGTCAGTAATTAATACTGTTAAAGGTGAAGTCAGAAACTTTGACAAGACAGTCCCAATACCAGCAGATACATTCAATAAATATTTTGTAAGCTGTGCTGATGATATCAAAAAGCTGATCAGTAAACCCAATGTAACATGTATAGATTATCTGAAGAGAGCAAACCTAAATCATAATAGGGCCACATCATCATTGAAACACTTCAAAGAGATATGCCAACATGAAGTTCTTAAAATAGTCCAAGAAATGAAAAATTCATACAGTACAGATATTTTTGATATGTCAAACAATCTATTGAAAGAAATCATACAGTACATTGCAGCACCATTAACATATTCCATAAACCTGTGTCTCATAGAAGGGTTTTTTCCTGATCCTCTCAAAGTATCCAAGGTAACTCCAGTCTTTAAGAAGGGTGTCAAATCAGATCCTGCAAACTACAGACCAATTTCACTAATTCCAGTACTAGGAAAAGTCTTTGAAGGCATAATGTATAAGCAGATGTATTGAGTACCTAGAACTAAATGGTATGTTAAGTGCATCACAGTTTGGCTACAGAAAAGGAAGGTCAGCTATACATGCCATAGAGCTCTTAGTCAGAGACATTCTAGCAGCATTTGAGGACCATGCACACGCACAGGTAACCTTATGTGATCTGAGCAAAGCTTTTGACTGTGTTGACCACTCACTTCTGCTCTCTAAACTTGAGGACTATGGAATATGTGATAAAAGTTTAAAACTCATCAAATCATACCTCAATAAAAGGAAGCAGGTGGTGAGTTCAGGAAGTCATCTGTCAAACATACTAGAGGTTCATCACGGTGTGCCACAGGGATCTAAATTGGGACCACTTCTTTTCCTTGTACACATAAATGACTTACCAGGAAATATAGATGTAAAGACATATATGTATGCAGATGACACAACTTTTCTACCTGTAAACCATGTACTTGATAACCTTGTAAGTGATATGAAATTGGCAAAAGAAAATGCAACATCATGGTTTAATGCCAATGGTCTGCTATTAAATGAGGAAAAGACCCAGAATATGTGGTTCAGTCTATCAAAGACTACAAAAATAGAAAAACAAAAGGCAAAGTTTTTAGGTATCGTACTTGACAACAGTCTAACATGGAACTCTCATGTTGATCACATAGTGGTTAGGTTGTCAAGAGTTATATATTTGTTGAAGAGACTGATGTGTTGTGTGACATTTGAGTATGTAAGGACAGCGTACTTTGCCCTTTTTCAATCTGTTTTAAGGTATGGGTTAATACTCTGGGGAAACAGCAGAAAAATAAATGAAATTATGGTGATCCAAAAGAAAGCAATCAGAGTAATGGCTAAGGTAGATAATAGAACACATTGTAAACCATTGTTCATTAAATATAGAATTTTAACAGTAATTAATTTATATATTCTTGACAGTGTTAACTACATACTTGCTGAACTACCTAATTTAAGTGTAACAAATGAAAGGCATGGCTATTATACAAGAACGTGTACTTCTCTGCTGTTGCCACAAAATAGATTAGCTAAAACTAACAATAGTCATAAGTATATGGCAATTAAAATATATAACAAATTGTCTAAAAATGGGTCAATCAAGCCTGACAAATTATTTAAAGACAATGTTCATAACTTCTTGTTAACTAATCTATTCTATTCATTAGAAGAATTTTTAGAAATGTCCAATATCAACTTAAATATGTAAAAATTTATTTTATAAAATTAATAGGTTAAGTGAACTGACGAAGTCTATTGCATGTAATAATGCTGAATGACTAATAAAGAATCTGAATCTGAATCTGTATCCTTAACATTGTTGTTCACTGCACTTACTTTATTGTGTAATACTATACACATATTAATCAAGCAGATAGCTTTTAGTTAATGTGCAACTTTCACAATCAAGAGCTCATAAATGTCTGAATCAGATGGCTGTATGACAGTTACTGTCCAGTTCTGTCTTTTTTGTGTTCCTTTGAGGAGCAGGTGGACACTTGGACAAAATGCCACAAACTCTTTAAATAAGTCTGAATAGCAAAATTTTATTTGCCCATTCTAGATGGTTATATGAGGGATATCCAGAAACTACAGTTATAAGGCCTGTAGCTCTACAAGGGAATTGAGTTTTTCACAGTTGGTATCACTGTTGTGTATGGTAGTGCAAACTAAAATGAATGAGTGATAATGGTCATCAGTAGTGTCCTGACTGTTGTTGTGGTGATGGTTAAAGGCAAACACTCTCATTCCGTATCCCACCAAGTGCAAAGTGTGTGCTGTGATACACTAAATGGATGACAAGGGCATGAGCACCACAATGATTCATCACAAAATCATGTCAGTGTAGGGGGAGGAGGTTATGTCATGGCAACATGTGACAGAATGGGTACAGAATTTCACTTTCAGAAGAACAGAAATTCATGATGAAGAAAGAAGTGGACATCTGTCTGGTGACTGAAGAACTAGTACAAACACATGAAAAGCATATTCGTTCTGACCACTATGTGACCACTGATGATCTGCATGAATTGCATCCTGAAGTTTCTCAAACCATTGTTCATGAAATTGTGAGTAATCAACTAAGATATCACAAGTTGTGTGCACGATGGATTCTGGACATGCTTACTGCAGAACATAAAATCAACAGTCAGGGCCAAGCATGAGTTTGTTGATCATTTTGTGCATGACTGAGAGACTTTTCTCAACTCCACAGTGATGGAGGCTGAAACATGAGTTTACCACCATACCACAGAGAACAGGCAAGAGTAAATGCACTCATTCCTGTTTAACAACAACAAAAATTTTGCGTAAAAAAATCTTGTAACATTATTTGCTGAATATCCCTCATGTAAAGCTCTCTTAAGGGCAAATTGGAATGTGGAATGTGATGATTAGGGCAACAGTCAGTATTGGGATGATGATAAGGTAATAGTCAGCACTGGAATGAAAAGTGATACTCCAATTATACAAACTGTGGCCAGTTATGCCTATGAAATTTTTGTAATTGTCTGTTCCTTAGTGACTATAAACACACACACATACACATAATTGTTGTTCATTGTCTAATGATTTGATGACAGAGTGTGTGAAGTGTATGTGCAAACTTCCCGCTTCTCTTATATGAGTCGACTTACTTGGTGTACACAGCCGATCTTCTTCTCTGGATAGCCAGCTTCTTGAATCTCTTTAAACTTCTTCTATGAAGAAGGATGCTAGTTACAGGAACCTTAATGACTCTCTCTCTAGTTGTGAAGTAATTCGGTACTCGAAGAATACTTTTCAACAACTATCAGTATATTTGAGCTTCATAAAGGACAAAATTCACACTTCGCATATAAACTTTTGACTTCTTGTAAGTCACTCGTATCATCTCACATTAGAAACAGAATTAAGTACATTTCAAAAAAGAGTTGGCTTAACGACCATAACTCTATTACAAACAAATTGTAAAATATGTTTTGCCTCCAGCAAGTCCAAGATAAGAGTTTTTTCAGAATTCTGAATCTCAAATGTTCGTGTTATTTAAAACAATGGTCACTGATAAGGTTAGCAAAGAATAACCCAGAAGTTCCATGAAACACAACCTTTGGCTCACCTTCCCCACAACATTATCTATGTGGTCTTTCAAACTGAAGTTGTTTGTAATTTTAATACCCAGGTACTTAGTTGAATTGACAGCCTTGAGAATTGTACTATTTATCGAATAATTGAATTCCAACGGATTTCTTTTGGACCTCATGTGGATCACCTCACACTTTTCATTATTTAGCATCAACTGCCACCTGCCACACCATACAGCAATCTTTTCTAAATCACTTTGCAACTGATACTGGTCTTTGGATGACCTTACAAGACAGTAAATTACAGCATCATCTGCGAACAACCTGAGAGAACTGCTCAGATTGTCACCCAGGTCATTTATATAGATCAGGAACAGCAAAGGTCCCAGGACGCTTCCCTGGGGAACACCTGATATCACTTCAGTTTTACTCGATGATTTGCCATCTATTACTATGAGCTGCGACCTTCCTGACAGGAAATCATGAATCCAGTCGCACAACTGAGATGATACCCCATAGGCCCGCAGCTTGATTAGAAGTCGCTTGTGAGGAACGGTGTCAAAAGCTTTCCGGAAATCATCCCACTCTCACAGCTAAAATATCGTGTGTTCAAGACGGTAGAAGGCCGAGTGGTTCTAGAATTTATGCAGAAATTTTCGAAACACTACAATTGGGATTAAATATGTTTTTCCAAAATGCATACAGGTTTGTATAAAAGAAAACAAAAGTTCCTTAACAACTACATATTGTATATTCCCCCCCACCTCGCAATACCCAAATCAAACATGCTTTTCTTCTGCATATATGTGAAGTACATGCAATTGCCTTGGATAGATACTTTGTTAAAATTACATCTACATCTACATCTACATCTATACTCCGCGAGCCACCTTACGGTGTGTGGCGGAGGGTACTTATTGTACCACTATCTGATCCCCCCTTCCCTGTTCCATTCACGAATTGTGCGTGGGAAGAACGACTGCTTGTAAGTCTCCGTATTTGCTCTAATTTCTCGGATCTTTTCGTTGTGATCATTACGCGAGATATATGTGGGCGGTAGTAATATGTTGCCCATCTCTTCCCGGAATGTGCTCTCTCGTAATTTCGATAATAAACCTCTCCGTATTGCGTAACGCCTTTCTTGAAGTGTCCGCCACTGGAGCTTGTTCAGCATCTCCGTAACGCTCTTGCGCTGACTAAATGTCCCCATGATGAATCGCGCTGCTTTTCGCTGGATCATGTCTATCTCTTCTATTAATCCAACCTGGTAAGGGTCCCATACTGATGAGCAATACTCAAGAATCGGACGAACAAGCGTTTTGTAAGCTACTTCTTTCGTCGATGAGTCACATTTTCTTAGAATTCTTCCTATGAATCTCAACCTGGCGCCTGCTTTTCCCACTATTTGTTTTATGTGATCATTCCACTTCAGATCGCTCCGGATAGTAACTCCTAAGTATTTTACGGTCGTTACCGCTTCCAATGATTTACCACCTATGGCATAATCGTACTGGAATGGATTTCTGCCCCTATGTATGCGCATTATATTACATTTATCTACGTTTAGGGAAAGCTGCCAGCTGTCGCACCATGCATTAATCCTCTGCAGGTCTTCCTGGAGTACGTACGAGTCTTCTGATGTTGCTACTTTCTTGTAGACAACCGTGTCATCTGCAAATAGCCTCACGGAGCTACCGATGTTGTCAACTAAGTCATTTATGTATATTGTAAACAATAAAGGGCCTATCACGCTTCCTTGCGGTACTCCCGAAATTACCTCTACATCTGCAGATTTTGAACCGTTAAGAATGACATGTTGTGTTCTTTCTTCTAGGAAATCCTGAATCCAATCACAAACCTGGTCCGATATTCCGTAAGCTCGTATTTTTTTCACTAAACGTAAGTGCGGAACCGTATCAAATGCCTTCCTGAAGTCCAGGAATACGGCATCAATCTGCTCGCCAGTGTCTACGGCACTGTGAATTTCTTGGGCAAATAGGGCGAGCTGAGTTTCACATGATCTCTGTTTGCGGAATCCATGTTGGTTATGATGAAGGAGATTTGTATTATCTAAGAACGTCATAATACGAGAACACAAAACATGTTCCATTATTCTACAACAGATTGACGTAAGCGAAATAGGCCTATAATTATTCGCATCTGATTTATGACCCTTCTTGAAAATGGGAACGACCTGCGCTTTCTTCCAGTCGCTAGGTACTTTACGTTCTTCCAGCGATCTACGATAAATTGCTGATAGAAAGGGGGCAAGTTCTTTAGCATAATCACTGTAGAATCTTAAGGGTATCTCGTCTGGTCCGGATGCTTTTCCGCTACTAAGTGATAGCAGTTGTTTTTCAATTCCGATATCGTTTATTTCAATATTTTCCATTTTGGCGTCCGTGCGACGGCTGAAGTCAGGGACCGTGTTACGATTTTCCGCAGTGAAACAGTTTCGGAACACTGAATTCAGTATTTCTGCCTTTCTTCGGTCGTCCTCTGTTTCGGTGCCATCGTGGTCAACGAGTGACTGAATAGGGGATTTAGATCCGCTTACCGATTTTACATATGACCAAAACTTTTTAGGGTTTTTGTTTAGATTGTTTGCCAATGTTTTATGTTCGAATTCGTTGAATGCTTCTCTCATTGCTCTCTTTACGCTCTTTTTCGCTTCGTTCAGCTTTTCCTTATCAGCTATGATTCGACTACTCTTAAACCTATGATGAAGCTTTCTTTGTTTCCGTAGTACCTTTCGTACATGATTGTTATACCACGGTGGATCTTTCCCCTCGCTTTGGACCTTAGTCGGTACGAACTTATCTAAGGCGTACTGGACGATGTTTCTGAATTTTTTCCATTTTTGTTCCACATCCTCTTCCTCAGAAATGAACGTTTGATGATGGTCACTCAGATATTCTGTGATTTGTGCCCTATCACTCTTGTTAAGCAAATATATTTTCCTTCCTTTCTTGGCATTTCTTATTACACTTGTAGTCATTGATGCAACCACTGACTTATGATCACTGATACCCTCTTCTACATTCACAGAGTCGAAAAGTTCCGGTCTATTTGTTGCTATGAGGTCTAAAACGTTAGCTTCACGAGTTGGTTCTCTATCTGCTCGAAGTAATTCTCGGACAAGGCAGTCAGGATAATGTCACAAGAGTCTCTGTCCCTGGCTCCAGTTCTGATTGTGTGACTATCCCATTCTATACCTGGTAGATTGAAGTCTCCCCCTATTACAATAGTATGATCACGAAACTTCTTCACGACGTTCTGCAGGTTCTCTCTGAGGCGCTCAACTACTACGGTTGCTGATGCAGGTGGTCTATAGAAGCATCCGACTATCATATCTGACCCACCTTTGATACTTAGCTTAACCCAGATTATTTCACATTCGCATTCGCTAATAACTTCACTGGATATTATTGAATTCTTTACTGCTATAAATACTCCTCCACCATTGGCGTTTATCCTATCCTTGCGGTATATATTCCATTCTGTGTCTAGGATTTCGTTACTGTTCACTTCCGGTTTTAACCAACTTTCCGTTCCTAATACTATATGCGCACTATTTCCTTCAATAAGAGATACTAATTCAGGAACCTTGCCCTGGATACTCCTGCAGTTTACCAATATTACGTTAACTTTTCCTGTTTTTGGTCTCTGAGGACGGACGTTCTTTATCAACGATGATAATGTCCTCTCTGGTAAGCCGTCAGGTATTTTATCGTTTCGCCCAAGGGGGGGTCCCTCTAACCTAAAAAACCCCCGTGTGCACGCCACACGTACTCTGCTACCCTAGTAGCTGCTTCCGGTGTGTAGTGCACGCCTGACCTGTCTAGGGGGGCCCTACAGTTCTCCACCCAATAACGGAGGTCGATGAATTTGCAACCATTATAGTCGCTGAGTCGTCTGAGCCTCTGGTTTAGACCCTCCACACAGCTCCAAACCAGAGGACCGCGATCGACTCTGGGCACTATGCTGCAGATATTAAGCTCAGCTTGCACTCCGCGTGCGATGCTGGTTGTCTTCACCAAATCAGCCAGCCGCCGGAAGGAACCAAGGATGGCCTCAGAACCCAAGCGGCAGGCGTCATTCGTTCCGACATGTGCTACTATCTGCAGCTGGTCACACCCAGTGCGTTCAAAAGCTGCCGGAAGGGCCTCCTCCACATTACGGACGAGACCCCCCGGCAAGCACACCGAGTGCACACTGGCATTCTTCCCAGACCTACCCGCTATTTTTCTGAGGGGCTCCATAACCCGCCTAACGTTGGAGCTCCCTATAACTAATAGGCCCGCCCTCTGTGACTGTCGGGACCTTGCCGGAGAATCGGCCACTGGCCCAACAGGCGAGGCATCCTGTGGTGGCTCGGAAACGATGTCATCACCACTAGGAAGCACCCCGTACCTGTTGGAAAGGGGTAAGGCAGCTGCCACGCGGCCAGATCCCACCTTCGCCTTTCGGCCAGGCACGCGCGAGCCCACCACTGTCCGCCATTCACCCTGGAGTGATGGCTGACCGGTAAGATGCTCACTGCCGGAAGACGCAGCAACATCAGGGGTTCCATGTGATTCCAAGGCCACCGAAGTAGGCATAGGTCTCACCACAGTTGCCCCAACGCCACTACGAGCCGACGCCTGCGCCTCGAGCTCGATGAGCCTAACAGACAAAGCCTCCACCTGCCCCCGAAGAGTGGCCAATTCTCCTTGCGTCCGCTCACAACAACCACAGTCCCTACACATGACTATGTTTACCCTACCCTATACGGTGACAAATTCCCAAGATAATCTTCTGATGAGCTACTCTGATAATCAAGAAACACTCACTGAAATACGAGACGCGAAAACTACGCTAGGTTTTCCCAGAAAAACTATTTAAAAGCTAAGCGCAGCAAATAAGTACAAAAACGCTTTATACAAACAGTACTTGCTGCTGCTGGTGCTCTCGCTCTGGCTGTCACAAGACAACTGCTGATTCAAGTGACTAGTGGCTAACGGCCGCGAAACAAACAAAGACGGTTTTAGGGCGCTTTCTGTTCTAAACGATCAAGAAAACACTAAGAAATCTAACACGAAAACTACGTAAAGTTTTATCAAGAACTGTTAGTTACTATGCAGAGCAGATAAACACAAATAGAATCCCTTCCTTAGTGGAAGGTCGTAAACAAAATGCAAAATAAACGCTTTATACAAACAGTACTCGCTGCTGCTGGTGCTCTCGCTCTGGCTGTCACAAGACAACACACAAATTATGCACAGAATGTAAAATGAGAGTATCAGCCTCACAGAATAATGTACTGCCATATAGTTGGTCTTAGTTTAAAATTTATGTATTGTTTCATTCTACCTCTGGTAATTCAATTTTGTTGAAATTCAAGTAAGGGATATGGGTAAAAGTAAAGACCTAATGACTGCTATGCTAACTACAAATTCTGAGAGGGGCTATGCAGCTAAACTAACACATTTCAGTAAACAATCTCATGGTAAATTTGCAGTCAGGTGACCAAGAGCCCCCTGTCAAGAGAAACTTGTCTTCTTCCAAATGCTCCCAGCGAACTCCAGAGGCCTCCAGCCTCACCTTCTTTCCAAACAGCCAGTGTCTCCCTTCAGTCTTCCCTCCCAGATTTCTAATTTAAGCTACTGAAGTTTTAGTGTTGGCCTTTCCTAACTTAGGCTGGTGTCTTCTTGTGTTTCCTGAGGGGAGTTCTCATGTACATTCAAAATGGAGTAAACCTGAGAGGTTTCTTAAATTGGTTGAGATCCGTGAAGTATATTTTTCAGTCCATTATCCTTCCTGAAAGTACTTTCCCACTACAAAATTATCTTGACTGTGATCCTGGCACATGTATGACAAAATTCATGTTACAATTTGTTAATATAATAATCTTATTTGCCTCTTTCTGATACTGATGGAGAAATGAATAATCCCAAACTGTTATCTTCCTTTGTTTTATTTATTTCCTTTGATTTTTGCACTTAGTATGGCCATAGTGATGTCAGAGATCACAATGCAAATGTTCAGTGGAAATTAATAGTAAAGTGACATTATTTTGTTCCAGATGACAGTAACAAACACAAAAACCCATTCTTCTACATGTGGCTGTTGGCATCATTACTCAGTTCTTGCTATTCATACACATGGGACATTAAAATGGACTGGGGATTATTTGACAATTCAGCAGGAGAAAATAAATATTTAAGAGAAGAGATTGTCTATTCATCAACAGTAAGTAAAACAGTACACCACAAAGATTCTTACAGAATAGAATAATATATCATCTAAAAAATTAATTGTATGGAGTCAGTGTTACAAATAAGAATGATGATTACTATTGGCAATGTTGGAAACCTTGTTATAAGATGATGTGACACACTTAGTATAAGGACAGGATGCCTGTTCAGTATGGCATTACTGTTTAGCAGTGAGGAAATAGGAGAGAGAAATGGAGTTGAAACTCAGTGGAATTATAGATCTTAAAATTCTTTCAAGCACAAAGCAAGCTATAAAACAAATGGTACAATCACAGTTTACAGCTTTATGTGTCATAATGTTGTTAATCTTCTGCAAATAGTGCAAAATTTGATGAGTGGAAGTATATGCCATTGTACCTGTTACCATTTGGCACAATACCAGTGACAACTCTTTTACAAATTCTACTGTGAAAGAGAGCTTTCATAGATGTGGAATGAGTTTATATAAATTTAAGTAGCACAAGCAATCACTGCATGCTACTTCCTTGAATTACGTAATAGTGGGTCTCAATAGAAAGGCGTGGGCAAGTGGCT
The DNA here is from genome assembly GCF_023864275.1 of Schistocerca cancellata. Taxonomy (NCBI): domain Eukaryota; kingdom Metazoa; phylum Arthropoda; class Insecta; order Orthoptera; family Acrididae; genus Schistocerca; species Schistocerca cancellata. The sequence continues at coordinate 255,832,908 of NC_064630.1, read as the reverse complement.
CTATGCCGGAGGTGGATGAAGTACAGATGATGTAGGCAGCCAGCTTTTGTTAAAGTTCTTTTATTTCCAAATACAAATAACTTAAAGCAGGGTGTCTGCAGATAGCAGGTGGTGGGTATTGAACATTGGAATCAGGCATGCTAGCTCCAACACACTGATACAAGTGTTTCCGGGAGACTGAAATGTAGCATACAGCTTTCATGCCTCTGCATTGCAGCAGACAACCACCGCTTGATCAGGGTGGCAGGACAGCAACACAACTGACAACCCGGGCTAGGCAGTCTGCCGGCAGAATTTCCCAGAATATTGAACACAGAACTCCAGACTGGAAAGTGGCAGAGGGCAGTGTTGGATGCCCACGGCACAAAGCTGGTGGATCTCACTTCTCGTCTTGGATCACAAGGTAGTGGCAGGATTGAGGATGGCAAGGACCTAAGCAGTCGGGCAGCAATCAGCAGCTTAAAGACTAGTGACAGTGGTGGTGGCTGTGTCATGAGTACAGCATCAAGTGGCAGCACAGGGTGGCCCAGCTGTACTGACGATGACAGACTGGCTGTGGGGGTTTAAATACAGATGTCTGAAACTGACCATGTGAAAGGCTTACCACTGCCACATTCCTAGGTTACCCAGAAGTTTCCAGAATGGCAGCCATAGTCCTAGGCCCAGTTGTTGCCACTGGCATTAGTTTGAACCATGGAAGCAGGTGCATGTCAAGGGGTGCTGACATAAGCACATTGTTGACTGAGGTAATCAGCAGTTGCTCTGCCCTAGTTACAGCTCTGGGCCCCTGCCTTGGCCCATGTCATTAAACTTCCCCCTCAGGAAAATTTGGCCAATTGCATTGCTACTTGAGAGACTAGATTCAACAGTAACACTAATATTTGTCCTATTGTCTTTCCACTATCCTGCATGAGTCGGGAGTAAACTCTTCTTGAGTAACTTTCACCTTTACATGTCATCATTCCCTTTTCCATATTACACAATGTACACTGTCTCATTCCTACGATGCTCAAAGACGGAGTTCGTAGGTCCCATTTTTTGCACTACTTTACTGCGCTCTCTGACGATCAGTCACCTCTTCACTGCCGGCCGCGGTGGTCTAGCGGTTCTGGCGCTGCAGTCCGGAACCGCGGGACTGCTACGGTCGCAGGTTCGAATCCTGCCTCGGGCATGGGTGTGTGTGGTGTCCTTAGGTTAGTTAGGTTTAAGTAGTTCTAAGTTCTAGGGGACTTATGACCTAAGATGTTGAGTCCCATAGTGCTCAGAGCCATTTTTTGAACCTCTTCACTGTTACCAACACAGGTAGTATCAACTCACAGGCTCAATGATGGTAAGTGTGGTATTTGGGCAACTCTACACCTGAGATGGCAGTACACGATGCTTTTGATCATCAGACTTAAGCAGGAAGCTGATATGGTAATTGCTATGGTGATGAGTCAATGGCAATGTTTGGTCCTGTACTTTTTCACATGTTCAAGCAGGTGTTCTATCATCACAATCATTTTGTGAGGCTACCATCTGATCCAGGGAGGTGAGAAACGTCTGGTGTTGCATCTCATTTAAGTAAGGCTGGATCTTGAATGGTAAATCTGCTAGGTAGATCAACTAGTATGTCTTAATCATAGCAGGTACTATGATGACTATTGCTTTTGCCACTGAGAATATCCAGCATGACCCTATCTTTTGAAGAAAAAAAAATCAATTTCACGTATAATGAATGACAACCTCCCTAGGTCTCTTAGTTTCAGACTTCTCAGAGCATAATGGTGTGCTCGCATGACCTAGGAACTGTATGTGTATGTTTTGTGGGGCAGGCAGTGCTTGCCAGTCCAGCACTGCTACAAGTCTGCTCATCTAATTCTATACAAACTACACTTTTAACAAAATAATGTACTGCATTGTGCTACATCAATGTTTCTCTACCAAACTAAATTAAGTATGCTAAGGTTCCACTGACATTACAAAGAAAGTTCCACTTAAAAGTTACAATAACCTATTACCTAAAATGTGTCCTTTACACTCACTCATGAGCCTCTTTCATAAAAAACGGTTGTCTGGGAAGTAAGGACAAGTTTGAATTTTGCACCATTTTGTCATATGATGGTTGGTAGCCATGGTTTTTTCATGTTTGTTATTTGTGGCCCTTCCCATTAGTAGCCTGATAGCTTTTGTGTGGTGGGCTTTATTGTTTGATGTTTATTTTCATCACTGAGTAAATGACAGCTGAGCAATGTATCCAAGAGATAAAAAGTTATTACAAAGTCAGTGAAAGTCCCATGGCAACCATTTGTGAATTGTGTGTGACTCTTGGACATAGTGCTGCTCAGATTCATTTAAGTTGATCTGGAAATTTGAGATCACAGGTTCCGTTTCAAATGTTATGAAAACAGGATGACTGCATTCTGTTTGAACATAAAGAAATATTGCTGTCATGCGTGACAATGTGACTGCAAGCCCCACAAAATTGGTTTGCCGACAAGCTCAACAACTGAATTTATCATCAAGTTCACTGCATGAAATCCTTTCAAAAGACCTGAAAATGCATGAATACAACTTACACAAGAGCAGAAGCTTGCAGATCATGGAAAGAGACATCAATTTGCTCAGTGGGTCTTGGCTCGGCAAGCAGAGAACAAGAACTTCACAAAAAGAACAATTTTCTCACGTGAGGCGCATTTCTGCCTCAGTGGATTCATCAATAAGCAGAACTGCAGAATTTGGGGTAACAAAAATCTGCAAGTGACTGTGGAAGATGAGATGCATCCACAATACATAACTGTTTGGTGTGAGATCTGGGCAGGAAGAGTGATCGGCCCCTACTTTTTTGAAAATGATGAGGGACCTGCCATCACTGTGAACAGTGACCATTACTGAAACATGCTTTCTGATTGGTTTTTCCCTGTTACTGATGAAGATAACAATTTTTAGTTTCAAAAGATGGTGCGACGTATCACACATCCCGTGAAATGACTGCTCTACTGAATGAAAAGTTTCCTTTGCGTGGCAACCAGGAATAGTCTGCCAGATCATGTGATCTTATGCCTTGTGACTTTTTGTGTGGGGATTTGTGATATCAAAAGTGTACATGAACAGACCAAAAACAATGCACTAATTGAAGGATGAAATTAAAATGGTTATTAATGGTATCCCAACAGATGTGTCATTGAGAACTTCAATGAATGCATTGCTCATTGCCATGCGGCCTTGGGCAGTCACGTGGAGGATATAATTTTTCACACATAAATGGGAGAAGTTATTTAATGTGTTCATAAAAGAAACATTAAGTTTTCAATAAATTTTGTATGTTCTATAGCACTTTAATATTCATCCCTACTTCCTGGATCATCCCAACTTCCTGGACAGCCTCTAGAAAGTTTTTTAGTATGTCCTGTCTTGCAGCTCTCAAGTATTGAAGAAAATATATTTCTGTTTGCATCAAAGCTGCTAATTATTTATTTACTGACTAGTTTTGGGCTTTGCTGTTCTCACAGGTCACCAAATACAGAGAACAGTTTCTTATGAGTACCTACTTGCATATTTTGTATTTGGGTTATGCTTGGTGTGGACAGTTCTGTTTATGTTATCACACTTTAGACGTAGCTCAGATCAGTGTCAAAATATGTCACAGCGGTAGTTACACCTTATTGTACTATGTCTTTCATAAAAGCAACACAAACATAGACATAATGATAATATACCCGATAACTAAGAAGAAAACACACAAGATTCACATACATCTTGCCTCCTCAATTAATTCACAATGCCACCTCATGACTGCAAGGTATATTGGAACTTTGGAATAAGTGAAGGTATATTTCCTCACCTGCCTGTTCTCACCTTTCTTCCAGCCATTTTCCTTCCCCCATTCGGAAGGAGCTGCTGGTAATTGAGGCAGTGCCTCTGGTACACCCTGAAATGGGAAAATTCGTCTTAATGTGCACAACTATGGTTCAAGCTGGAAGATGCAGTTTGACATCAACAGGAGATGTCATCTCGACTACTTGATAAGACCCTTGGTAATGCAAAATAAACTTTGTGGTTTCTCCCTTCAGCATGTGAGAGTTAGTTAACTTTACCCAGTGCCAAATATGGTACTTAGGCAGTTTATCTTTTTTGTTGTGAGTGCCTTCCTGCCATTGTAGAGCCTTTGTATTAATATTTTTAACTTGGCACCAGATACTTTATTAAACTTTCAAAGAGCAGATATACCTTCTATTGGGGGGTGGGGTTTGCATAATTCAAAAGGGGAGGGTACTATTTAGTAGATATATCTTCTACTGGGGGGGGGGGGTTGCATAATTCAGAAGGGGAGCATATCATTTGGCCAAAAACAATCTCATATGGTGATAAATCCATATTCTCATGGATCTTGAAGTTATACACTGCTACTTCATATGGTGGTAGAAGCCCAATCACTATGGTTACTATCTATCTAATAACTTGGCATTCTTTTTACCATTCTATGTACCTCTGTCACTCCATTCATTTGCTGGTGTAGAACACTCTTTCATAACTTCTTCATTTGTAACAATGAAACAATTGCTTCAATAACTTGGACATAAACTTAGTGCCTTGGTCAGTTATATACTATAGAAGAAAATTACAAATTACACAAGGATATAAAACTAATTTAAGATACCTCAAAAATGTGTGTAAATACAAATTTTATATGTATAATTGTAGGTATATTGTATTGTATATGATTTTGCTGACGAAATCCACACAATGTAAATTGTTACATGGATTAATAAAGAAATCAATCAATCAATCAATCAGTGTTTCTGGTGTTCCAAACTTCAATATCCATTGGTTAACCATAGCCTGGGCCACCATTTCTGCTGTTGATTTGTTATAATGATTAGGACCACAAACATGAGAAATGCTAAATTATAATTAATACATAGAGATTCCCTGCTGATGTCTGTGCAAAGGGACCAAGAACATCCACAACAATCATTTGGAATAGTCTATTTGTCTCTGGTAATCTTTGTAATGGGATTCACTGACAACTCAGCTCCACTCTTTGCATGCAAGGAATGCAGTTCTTTATGTAATGCTCTACATCTTGCTTCCTCATTTTCTATCAATAATTTTCTGCAATGTGATGGTCTGTGGCATGTCATCCACTATGTCCTGCCAAACTGCAATCATGAACCTGTCTCAGTACTTCATTCTACAAACTTGGTGGCACAGTTATGTGGCGACCACACCTCATTTGCTTGTACAGCACTTTGTCATCAGTGCTGAATTCACTTGCTTCCTGAACTGCTGATAATCCACATCACCAGCTAGCACTTCACATCATTGTTCTGCCCTTACACTGATACCCTCTGCAGCATGTAATTTGTGACTAAGTCCATCCACATTATCATAAGATTTTCCTGTGTGATGTGCAACCTCAAAATCAAATTCACTTGCTGTGAAGCCCAGTAAGTCATGTGACTATTTGGATTTTTAAGTCATAAAAGCCATTTCAGTGCTGTGTGACCCATTATGACCTTAAAATGTCATCCATTAAAGGTAACAATGAAAACAGGTGATGTCAAAGAGCACATGCATTTCCTCTTCTGTAGTTGAATAATTCTCCTCCACTTTACTGAGCTCTCTTTAATCATAGACTGTTGGGTGTGCTTTCCCATCTACCTCTTGGCTCAAAACACAGCCTAGAGCATGATTGTTAGAATCACACAATAGTGTAAACTCTTTCTAATAGTCTGGGAAAGTAAGGATGGGACCAGTTGTTGGTAAATTGTTTAATAACTCAAAAGCTGCTTCACAGACTGAAGTTCAGTAAAATTTTACTCCTTTTTTTATTAATACATAAGAAGTCTTGCTACATCTCAAAATTTTGGGATGAATTTTCTATAGAAATTACCTATATGAAGAAACAACTAATTCCTTTCCTGTGCAAGGCATTTGGAAATCCTTTATGGCTTGTACATATTGTGAGTCAATTCATACAAGATCCTGGCTGATAATGTGGCCTAAATAGTGAAGCTCATGCAATACGAAGTGACACTTTTCTAAACTAAGGGTCATTCGTGTTGCACGTAACTAATCAAAGACCTCTTGTAGATGCACCACATGCTCATAGAGGTCTTTGGAATACAGTGACATCATCCTGGTCTGTCATGCACTGTTTCAGTTTCAGACCTTGTATCACGTCATGTAATAGGTGCTAGTGCATTTTCCAGACTAATTAGCATCCAGTGATACTGGTAGTAACCAGATGGAACCATAAACACAGCATTTAGTTGATCCTCTGGTGCTATCTCTAATTGATGGTACCCACTTCACAAGTCCATGGTGATAAAATAATGGAATTGCCCTAAATAGTTAAGGTTTCTGTAATGTTACACACTTAGTAGACGTCCATAACTGTCCATTGGCATAAATATCAGTAGTCACAGCAGAATCTATAAGCCTCCCTACCATCTGAGGAATATTTCAGAATGACGACAACAGGTGCTCCCCGGGTATTAGTAATTTCCTATATAATTCCATCACAGATCTGCTGATTCATAAACTTCTCCACCACTGATTGTAGATGATGTGTAGAGCTTGGTACACTTTTTTGTATATAGGCTGCTCTTTTCCAGTGGGAATACTATGCTGAACTAGTGGCATAACTAGCAATGATCCAGGTGGGTTAAGTAATTCCTTGTGGTCCTCCAATAATCTCTCCAGGTCAACCCTGTCCTTTCAAATGCAACACCTCTCCCCCTCCTCCCTCCGTCCCTGTGGGGCCTAAATTAAAGGACTGACCCAGCTTTAAGTATTCTACACTGAAATCCCTGCTCAGCTCATCTTCCTCTAATGCTTCTTTTAGTTATCAGTGCACAACTTGATAGCTTCAGTTTTTCTGAACTAAATTGTCTACACCGATGGGCACCACTTGACTTCTGTCAATTTCCTGCACATAGCGTAAACAACATTGTGTGCAACATTATGCCTAATCCAGTTCCACAGTTTCAGGCAAAGGCACAACCATTCATAATGAATTAATCAGCAGAGCAGCTCCTCTGTTCATCCAGAGCAGCTGCACTGTACCTCTCAGTATTATGTCCCACTTTTCAAGTCTAAGAGACAATGTACACAGTTCAGTTGGCTTACCCGACATCTTGAGTTGCCTTGCAACAGTTCAGTCCCTTCAGCAGTAAAACAAAGATGGGACAATGACCCATCCAGCTCCACTTTGCACTGTTATAGATTGACATTGATGTAATCTTCAATGAGGAAATCTAAACAATTATAACATCACACCTTATGCCCACACTGGGGGCACACACCTGGCAATCTCTCACCCCAGTGGTCTACTCAAAAATGACTATCAGAGTGAGTTAACACTATTACTACCTACACCACTTGGTCTACAACATGATGGGTTCAAATTTATTGCACCAAACCTATTCTGGCTTGCCATGGATACATGTGATCCAATACAGGCTTGTAGTATCTTCCTGTTAAATAGATTGTTAGACAAATGTCTGCCACTGATTTTGCACAGAGGTGTCTCATGGTAACACTTACTGGGAGCATTTCACAGTGCTCACCTCATCCTCTGGCCCATTTATCGTAGTGCTGCAAGTTTTAACCCCAGTCCACCTTCATTGCTCCTGCAGATATTTTTGATCAAAGTGTCTCATCTGCTTACATGTCTGACACTGTGGCTTCTTACAAAACTGCTAATTGTACCCAGACCACCAAATCTATAATATATAACATCTGTATTAAAAACCACTCTTCTCTCTCTCTCTCAGCTTTGCCACTGAGTCAATTTCAACCAAAGTTGCAGTGGTTGCTACAGCTTTGTCCAAGGTTTTCAGGAATTCCATGCACACTTTTCACAACATGTTATCTGGCAAACACCACACAAAAGTATCAAGTGCCCTCTGTTTCGCTTCCTGCAAAGCAACCCTATAGTTGCTGTCACCAATCAACTCATACTTAATAATACTGATTTCCTTGATTCAGACCACAAAGTTTTCTATTGATTCTCCTTATTTTTGGACTACTCCATTAAGTTGTTCTTGATCATAGCTAGACATATTTTTTCTTCTGTAATGATCAATTAACATTTCCTGTAAATCTGTAAAGGACTCTTCATCCTGTAACTTCTCACTGCACACACCATACATTCTGGCATCCCCAACTAATGTTAATCAAGCCACACTTAACAACTGCTCACTACTCCAGTTTCCCAGATTTTGCAGATGTATGTAAATGATTTTTCAGAAAATGAGGCCGCTGATGAGGCAGTACAAGCATCAGTGATGGCTGGAGGTTTTTTAGAAGTTGACTGCTCACTTCTCTGTCCCTTTCACCAATCTATTTCCTGATGAAACTCTTCATTACTAGCTTTGATCTTAGCTGCCTGATCAAGAAAGTGCTGAATCACCTCCTGGATTGTCATTTTTGCAATTTCAGACATATTGCCTAACTACTGTCACCATAGGCATGCAATTTATCCAGACAGAAAAGAGAGGAAAGGTAAAACCAAAACCAGAGAAGCTCAAAAAAACTTGGCTGGTTGTTACTTGTATTATTGCACTGACTGCTACTGCTGCTGAATCTCTGTCTTTGCTGCTCTCTGTTGGTCAACCATTTCAGCCTCCAAAAGTTCTTCTGACACCACACGTAATATATGTCAATAGGAACGTGTGGGTAGACATCTCTCTGCAGGAGATGGGTGGAGCTGTAGATGATGTAAGCAACCAATTTGTTGTTAAAGTTCTTTATTTCCAAACATAAATAAATGCAGAGCATGATGCATGATTTTTTCAGCAGGTAGATATCAGGTGGCAGTTGCTGAACCTTGGAACCGAGCATGCCACCTCAGATGCACTGACACAAGTGTTTCTCGAGGAAGTGAATAACAATGTACAGCTTTACTATCTCTGTCACATGGCAGATGGCTACTTTTTGGGCAGGATGATGGAACAGTGACATGATGACCAGTAGATGGGACTAGGCAGATCTGCTCATCAGAACTGCCTATGGTGATAAATACAGAATTGTTGACTGGAGAGCAGCAGTGAGCAGTGTCGGACGCCCATGGCATGCAGCTGCTTGATGCTCAGTGTGTGCACTGGGCCATGAAGCAGTGGCAGAGTGGAGGCTGCCAAGAGCCTGGGCAGTCTGGCTGTGGTCGCTGGTTTGCGGTCCAACTGTGGTCAGTGATCTGCAGTCCAGAGACAGCAGTGGTGGCTGTGTTGTAAGTACAGCATCAATTGGCACAGGCTGAGTGTCATAGTGTGGACTAGCTGTTCAACTAGGCTGTCTCTGGGGATTGAAACACACCTGCCTTCAGTTGCCATAAAAGAAGATGTGCTGCTGTCATGCTCCTCGGTCATGCGGTAGTTTTGGGTGCTAATAACCTCGCCATGAAGTATCCCTACACCACAAACACACAAGCATAAATTTCTTGAATTGAGCCATTATTCTAGGTTTGGCTGTTGCCACATGGCAGTAGGTTGAACCATGGAACAAAGGTATTGGGGAAGGAGGCACATGGCAAGGGGTACTGTTATCAAAAGGTCACTGACTAGGGAGATTTGTGGCAGCTACACCATCTAAAACTGGTGCTAACCCATTGACATCGATAACTGAGGATTTTCTAATACCCTGTGTTGCTTTTTTTATATAATACTTCAAACTAAGCAAGTACATAACATTGCATAGAACCTTATCAACTGCCTAGATATATTGCTGCTCTCAATGAACCATGGACATTGCCACTGTGGGGTGGGTTGTGCACCATGACACAGATAGTGATACTGTTGTTGGAGCCACAATGGAAGGGTATCTGTGGAGCTACTAGACTAACATAAAAATCCTGAAGAGAGGCATCAGCCTTTTCATTAGTTTAAAGGGCAACAATATGATTAGTTAGCTGATCCAGCCTTGCAACATTAGCAAATATGGCCTTGCTATATTAGTACTGCAAAAGGCTGAAAGCAAGGAAAAGCTTCAGCCATTACATTTCTCAAGGACAAACAACTGTATGCTATAGCTTAAAGAAGATTGAGTCACGTTGGATAAAATACTCTGGAGGTAAAATAGTCCCCCCTTTTGGATCTATGGGTTGGGACTCTTCAAGGAGATGTTGTCATCAGAAGAAACAAAACTGATATTCTTCAGTCGGAGCATGGAATGTTGATTAGATAAGTAGGTTAGAGACTTTAAGAAGAGACATGGTTAGGCTGAAGTTACAAATAGTGAGGATTATTGAAATGCAGCGGTGGGAGGAACAAGATTTCTGGTCATGTCCGTGCAGGGTTATGAACACAGAATGAAATACAAGCAACACAGCAGTAGGTCTAATAATAAATATGAAAATGTAAATATGGATAAGCTACTATGAACAGTGTAGAACACATTATTGTGGCTGGGATAAACATAAGGCTGACATGCACAATACAAGTGAAAGTTTATATTATTACTGATATGAGAGACTGGAAAATGGTAGTAGAAACAGAAAAGGAAGAGAAGGAAAAATAGTAGGAGAACATGTACTGGAGAAAAGGAATGATAGGATAAACCCTCTGACAGAATTTTGTACAGAACACAATTTAATCATTGCTAACATAATACTGGAGAGTTGTGATGCAATGTAAACAACACTGTGCAAGTGCTGGAGCTCATCAGCTCCAGTGATGGTGAGGGGTTGTTTGGTGGAGTGGGCAAGGGAAAGGAGGCTAAGAGGAGGAGGAGGAGGAGGAGGAGGAGGAGGGGGGGGGGGGGAGGAAGGATGGCTGACCACTGGGAGGGAGAAGCTAGTGCATGGGATAGGAATGTGGCAACATCGTAGATGATCTCAGTCGGGCTGCAGGCAATGAGAGTTATGCACAGTGCTGAATGACTTGGATAAGTGGGTTGGGAAGGGGAGATAGCACAGAGGATGAGAGACTGCAGGAAAGAGGGTGCTGGTGCATTATGAATGGAGTTAGGGTCCTAGGGTATGGGTAGAGGCAGATGTGGGTCAGGGGCTAGTGGTGATTGAGGCCAGTGGGATTATGACATCAAAGATGTGTTGCAAGGACAATTATCATCTTCCAAACTTAATGTCTGTAAATGGAGGGTGTCTTTTTGATACCAATGATGACACTAGGCAGACTAGTCACAGGCATCAAAGGCATTCTAGAAGGATCATTTGAGGCCTGAATGATGAAGTTGAAACACTGCTGGGATAAGTTGTGAACATGGAAAGGGAGTATTTTGTAGGTGACAAGGACTAAAGAGACTCAAGGTCTGAATAAAAACATTACGTAAAAAAAATTATTTTTAGAACAGAATGAGGATAGTATACTACTACTACTACTACTACTACTACTACTACTACTGAATAGCTTCAAAGAGGCTGCCAAGCTTTATGCCCTCCTCCCCCCCCCCCCCCCCCCCCCCCCCCCACTTTCTCTTAATATGGATCCTCTAAATTCCCTCTGTATCCCATCTTGTGGTCTCATGGTTGTGTTCTCGCTTCCCAAGCATGTGATCCCGGGGTCGATTCCCGACAGCGTCAGGGATTTTCACCTGCCTCAAGATGAATGGGTGTTTGTGTTGTCCTCATCATTTCATCATCATTCATGAAAGTGCCGAGATTGGACTAAGCAAAGGTTCATCATCATCTTCATCATCTGTATGCCATCTTACCCTGCATCAAGCCTTCCTATGTAGCTGTGTAGATCATTGAAGCCATTCATCTCCTCTTTATGCCCCTACAGTTTCTACATCAATATAATTTTTCCAGTCCCCTTCCCTGTTGCTTCTCCTTCTCCCCATCCCATACTTATTCCATGTCATCACCACCCACTCATGAGAAGATTGTTACTTTCTCCATTCAGGTTGTATCACCAAAACACAGCAGTATGTAAGTATCCAATTCTAGGAGCCTATCTACTGCTACCTTTATAAATTGTAAGCAGTTTAAGTATCTGTATGTTTGAGTAATTCACAGTTACAGACCTATATCTTTCTTCAATTACTTTTAATACTTTTAACATGATAGTTTCATCTCCTCTTTCTACAAGGAAGATGGTTTCATTTCTGCTTTTTTTTCCAAGGCATTTTAACTTATTGACCAAATATGAAATAAATGTTCTTTTGCATTTTTCTCATTCATTCATTTTTTTTTCAGGGATACTACTATTTTGCCATTCTTGAGGACCTGATTTTGAGATTTTCGTGGTTGATATCATTTGTTTTAGCTGAACTCCTGGGTTTCAATTCAGAATTTGTGCAGTCATTCTTATTACCTCTTGAAGTCTTCAGGTTTGTATAAATTTTTGTCCATATTAAATTGCATTACTAACTGGATTTACCCTTGCTTTTTAGATGTTTTCAGAGTTATGCTTTCTGCTGGAATTACCTTATCCTGCTGTCATAAATTTATGATAAGCAAGACTTTGGATTTCATGTTAGTTCACTGAGTCTCATTGCATCACATACATTCTGCAACACACCTTACAGAAGACCATAGAGAAATCAAATAAAAACCAGCATAAATTATCAAATGAATCAAGAACATTAAAAAATGTCATTTTACATTGTATATTTGGAAAATGTGCCTGGAATCAGTCAGTTCCTTCATCAGTTCATTCTATGTAGCAGATTCTGATTTTTGACAGCCCACACTCTTGCTGTGACACTGCCAGTTAGGTGGTAAAAGATATCCAGTGGAGTTAGGTGTCATCATTGACAGAACTGCAATGTGAGAAATTATGGACTGATGTGAACCTGGTAGTCCACGAATAATTAGTATCATTCTGATCAGGCTGCTAAATATGACACTACACAATTTGTTATGAAAATAATTTCCTTGCAGAACCTGGACCATGAACAAATGTTTTACAATAGTAAGCAGACAGAATATCCTTGTAATCTTCAGACATCAAACAAACAAGAATTCCAAGCCTTCTGCTTGACTTTCCTCTTTAAAGAAAGAAACAAAAGAAATAAGTAACTGCTTTGGTCTGACACCAGCCCTTCTTTAGAAAACTAACAATTCACGATCATAAACACATTAATGGTACTAGTACTTATGAAAATTACATATCCTGAAAAACTTAAGAATAATGGTAAGTTTTCCTATAATGAGGAAAACATTTGACAGTTTATTTTGCTAAGTAACTTGTTCTTTATGCAAATAGCTTCAGAAATGTGTAAATCTCTACTACAATAAATAATGATTCCCATTACTGACATTTAGATATGTTCCAACCTTAAAGTCACATTTTTTCAAGCAACAAGTTACTTCACACATTACTAACAGTAATGTCATATGAAAAATAACTTCGTTATATAATTGAGTTATTATCCTTTTAAATTTGACAATTCTGTTTTAACTGAATACATAGTCACAAACAAGTTATTTTAAATTACTGATATTTGTAATTAGTTAATGATACACTGTACTTAGCATCAGTATGCAGATAACCTTCAGTTGTTGCAGATAATATTAAATAGTGAATAATAAATGTGAAATGTAGTCATATACACAATAGTTGATACAGTGTATCACATACTTGTATATATAATCGAATGATGTTACATTATACCACACACTGTGAACCACTGTGAAATGCATGTCAGTGGGTACTTTCCACTGTACCATGTTAGGTGCTCTTCCTGTTCCATTTGTGCACTGAGTGTGGAAAGAATAAATTCTTAAAGCCCTGTAATCTAATATTGTTATTGTAGGTCCAATAGCAGTGACACATATGGGATTGTAGTATACTCCTAGACTCCTCATTTAATACTGTTTCTCTTATGGGATAGCTGGCCTCTTATCTGCACAGATTTATCAGGTCAAGTTTCTGAATATTCTCCATAGAGTCAAACAAACTCACAATAATTCATCCTGCCTTTCATTTTCTATGTTCACTATACACTGTTAGCTCTTTCCTTAGGTAATCTATAGTTTTTTTTTTATTGAACACTGCAAGGGATAACATAATCACTATGCAAGGTTCTTTTTTATCCTCAAGTCAATGGGGTAATCCAACACACCACAAGTCAGACCTGATGTTTACACCAGTGGTGTACAGTCATTTGCTTGAAGTGGAGTGTGAGTGTTCATGAAATAACCCCTTCCAGTATTTTGTGATGTTTTGTTGCAACTATGGATGCTATCTGTCTATTCCATGATAGTTGATATTTCTGTGGCTACAAGATTCATCTTCTACTTTCATCAGGTACATTAGACAGACATCTCAATTTCAAAGGGTTATGCAAACAGAAAACTTTGATTCCTGTTTACTTGTTCTAAAAAATAAATTTAATTTGAATATTGTAACTTTAGCATTTTTGTTGGTATGAGAATAAAATGGAATAGTCGAAATCACAGTTTAATTTTATTTCTACTGGTGGAGACCAGTTTGTTGTAAGAAACATCATCAGACCAAAATTAATTTACCAAAACCACATGAAGAGCCAGTGCTTGGAGTTACTATGTACTATTGTAAGGATACCTGCTTACTACCTTTCAACGGTACATAGCAATATCATCTCCTCATGTGCTCTAGATACACTGATTTTGATCTAATGATGGTTATTACAATCAAAATTGGATTTAAGTATTTTATACTGCTTGAATAAAAATAATTGGTACTTAACAGGACATTCTAGAGTGGGAGAAAGCCCTCCACCAATCTAATAAGCATTCTGGCATATTTTCTGCTGTTTAATCACTTATGTTCTTTAACATAAATATCATTAATGATAAATCAGTGCAAGGAAAGACATTACCATTTTTTGCAATAGGGGTGAAGAAATTTTTGTTTGAAATTATAGTGAAGAGCAGACTGTTCAGCATTTTACAGATTGTTTTTAATGCCCTACGGCTGTAGCCAAACGGTAAGGGGGGCAGGTGGTGCAGGAGTCCAGACCCCACCCATCACTTAAACGAAATTGCACATGACCTTATATCCACGTTGTGAAATTGAAAGATATTTTGATTTTCAATCAAATGACGAAAAAGGGATGTGCACTATGGATAGTCAGCAAGGCAAGAGATAGATGTAAACTATCTAAACGTCCATAACACTATTGGCTATCCCCCATTTCTATTTTAGTGAAAGATCAAATTGTTTGCCATTTTGAGCTTAGCTGTTGCTTTGTTAATCACTTCAGTTCATACTAACAGTTTAATGCAATGTAAGTGCTACCATTTATTATTTTTGTGATGTGTGCTGTTGTGATAGTTTCTCACTGCGGATAAGTTTGCAACAAGACAGAACAGGAGAATCAATTTTGTTTCATCCACTAGTATTACATAAGTTAAAGATATGTACCTGCTAATATAATAGCCAAATTACCTATTACCTAATGTTAGCACTGGATTCATTATCTGGAGGCTGGTAGAACTTTGGAGTGGCAATATTTCAGTATTTAACAAGGCAGGGGAGCAGTAAATATCATTAAAAACAACAATAAATTTGAATCAGTGCATAAAAATACACTTGGATTTGTCTGTATCATCCAAAAATTTGCTCAACTTTCTATCATTAGTAGCCCAAATGGCAACATATTGCTCAACCTGGTCACCCAGGTGGTACTCAGTTATGAAAACCAGTTTTGATACTCAGCATTGGGGATGGGTTAATGGGGAACCAAAGGGGTATGGGATGACCACACATTCTGTAGTTAGTTGATTTCTAACAGATTTTTTTTTAAACGGGCTGCTTGAATTCGTCCAACGCAATTGTGCCCTGCATCCCTCCCTCCACCTTTCATCCAAAATGTATTTACACTCCTGTAATAATACAATAACTGAAGCCAGCAATTCCATGCAAAATAAAATCTTAAAATATGCATGCATTCACACACTGTCAGATAACTAAACATACACAATTAAAGGAAAAACATGTAAGGGCAGAATGTAGTCTTTTGTTGTTACACATTTTATTTTAGTTTAAAACAATGCGTAACAACCAGTTTATCCAAATTCTCCACCAACTTGGGGTAGTCTGCATGTTGAGCCACTGAGCTAGCGATCCTAGTATTTGGGAGGAGAGATGGTTTCAATCCATCTACCAGCAACATTGAAAATGATTTTCTGTTGTTTCCCATTCTCCATGTAGGCAAATACCAGGGTTGGTCCCTTACTATAGGATACAGCCATTTCCTTCCGAATGCCTTTCTTTCCTGGAAGGCTCCAATTCCCTTCAAGCTGGAGCCCCTCTACTTAAACGAAAAGAGCTGTATTGAAGGCAAGCTGAGCACCTCTTTGGAAACTGCTGGAACTAAAAGCCATAAATAATAATCCAAATTCTCCTCATTTAGGCTCATGAATTTGTGTGTTGAGAAATGCAGAAAACGAACTTTCTTACGTCACAAAAAGGGAAATACGTGTACTTAAATGAGGAAATTTGTGAAAGTGTAAGGTTGAATAATTCCTGATCCTTTGCATTTTCAACACCAAAAATTGTCCAAGCTTCTCTGTCGAACAGAGATTTCTTTATTCCAAAAGCCCTGCTTGTAATAATCATGGTGTCCCAAAAAATTAGCACTCGTCCTTTCCTGATCACTCCCTCATCTTAAATACAGTCTCAAAGAAGAAGAGTGTAAAATGACCTTGGAAGAGAGGGTAGATTGGAGCATGACTGCTTTTTGGCAAAATACAGCACTCCTAAGTGTGGAGATTGTATCTCCACTTGATAAAAACTCCAAGATCACCACTGAATAAAAAGATATATCATCCTGTATGGAAATCTTAGAAATGAATGAAAAACATGAGTATTTTTACAGTCCTCTTTAACAAATTAGACCCCTCCCCCTTTTGACAAAATCCTGGATACATCCTTGAGTGTCCATTCAATCATACATTCATACACTCCTGGAAATTGAAATAAGAACACCGTGAATTCATTGTCCCAGGAAGTGGAAACTTTATTGACACATTCCTGGGGTCAGATACATCACATGATCACACTGACAGAACCACAGGCACATAGACACAGGCAACAGAGCATGCACAATGTCGGCACTAGTACAGTGTATATCCACCTTTCGCAGCAATGCAGGCTGCTATTCTCCCATGGAGACGATCGTAGAGATGCTGGCTGTAGTCCTGTGGAACGGCTTGCCATGCCATTTCCACCTGGCGCCTCAGTTGGACCAGCATTCGTGCTGGACGTGCAGACCGCGTGAGACGACGCTTCATCCAGTCCCAAACATGCTCAATGGGGGACAGATCCGGAGATCTTGCTGGCCAGGGTAGTTGACTTACACCTTCTAGAGCACGTTGGGTGGCACGGGATACATGCGGACGTGCATTGTGCTGTTGGAACAGCAAGTTCCCTTGCCGGTCTAGGAATGGTAGAACGATGGGTTTGATGACGGTTTGGATGTACCATGCACTATTCAGTGTCCCCTCGACGATCACCAGTGGTGTACGGCCAGTGTAGGAGATCGCTCCCCACACCATGATGCCGGGTGTTGGCCCTGTGTGCCTCGGTCGTATGCAGTCCTGATTGTGGCGCTCACCTGCACGGCGCCAAACACGCATACGACCATCATTGGCACCAAGGCAGAAGCGACTCTCATCGCTGAAGACGACACGTCTCCATTCGTCCCTCCATTCACGCCTGTCGCGACACCACTGGAGGCGGGCTGCACGATGTTGGGGCGTGAGCGGAAGACGGCCTAACTGTGTGCGGGACCATAGCCCAGCTTCATGGAGACGGTTGCGAATGGTCCTCGCTGATACCCCAGGAGCAACAGTGTCCCTAATTTGCTGGGAAGTGGCGGTGCGGTCCCCTACGGCACTGCGTAGGATCCTACAGTCTTGGCGTGTATCCGTGCGTCGCTGCGGTCCGGTCCCAGGTCGACGGGCACGTGCACCTTCCGCCGACCACTGGCGACAACATCGATGTACTGTGGAGACCTCACGCCCCACGTGTTGAGCAATTCGGCGGTACATCCACCCGGCCTCCCGCATGCCCACTATACGCCCTCGCTCAAAGTCCGTCAATTGCACATACGGTTCCCGTCCACGCTGTCGCGGCATGCTACCAGTGTTAAAGACTGCAATGGAGCTCCGTATGCCACGGCAAACTGGCTGACACTGACGGCGGCGGTGCACAAATGCTGCGCAGCTAGCGCCATTCGACGGCCAACACCGCGGTTCCTGGTGTGTCCGCTGTGCCGTGCGTGTGGTCATTGCTTGTACAGCCCTCTCGCAGTGTCCGGAGCAAGTATGGTTTGTCTGACACACCTGTGTCAATGTGTTCTTTTTTCCATTTCCAGGAGTGTACATACAGTTTCATATGTGTACAGAGGATGATATAGATGAACAACAAATACATCAGACGTTGCTGAAATTTGTTTTAATGTTATATAACTTACCCTTACCCCTATTCTTATTGTCTTCGTACTTTGTTTTGCAGTTTATGTCCTTTTTTTATTGTCTTGCATATATTTGCATTCAGACATATTTGACACAAGTAAATAATAATGATTTACATTCATTACTTACATTTTACAGACGCTTCGTGTGGAACTTCTTCCGTTTAGAAAATGAACATCTTAACAACTGTGGCAAATTTCGTGCAGTAAGAGATATATCAATAGCACCAATAGATTCATCTGACCAGGTGCAGATTATCAGAATGATGGATGAGGATGATGGTGTTGTGAACAGAAAGAAAAGAAAAACTGCGAAGAAGGTTAAAGAAGAAAAAATTACTTTAATCAGTGAAGATTCAGATACCAATCTTGAGGCCAAAGACAACTGATGCTGATCTTTAGTGGAGTGTGTAACTCTAAAAGCTCCACATATTCCACAAAATGGCTGTGTTATGTTAGTGTCTTTACTTAATTTTTCACTTACAGGAAACTACAAAAATCTTGTAAGAATCATCAAATTTCATTTCATTTCTCACTTGTCTTGCGACATTTCATTTAGACTATCGCTGTGTGTGAAACAGTACTATCTCAATCTAAATATTTAGAAGTATTTATTGTGATAAACAACACAAATTTCATAAGAATCAATAAATTTCATTTCATTTCTTGCCCGTAGATTTGACATTTTATCAAGAGTATTTCTGTGTGTAAATGCATACTATTTTTATGTAAATATTTAAAAGTATTTATTGAAAGTATAGTAATTATTTTAATATTTATTTTTAATGTATATGTATAAATATTAAGAATGAACTTTTTTCTTCATTAGCTACCATCCAAAAACTATTTTTTGAACTGATGATATTAAAGTTGGAGCAGAAATGTCAAACACTTTTTCTGTAAGCAGAAATTCAGTTGTAAAGTTATGAAAAGTAGTAGACTGCCCTTTGTTCACATTACAAAGTTAGAAATAATACTAAATCTACACTGCAAATATTACATTCTGATAAAATGAAGCATCTTTTTCTTTCATTCCCAAAATTGAATTACTTTGTTTACTATCATAAAAGTTAGACTTCAGCAATATTAAACAGAATCGTGTGTCTTCTAGCAAACAATTAACTCAAAAAGTCTTTGATAGCAAACAAAGCTGCAGCATATTGCCAAAATTAATTTTGTTTTTTAATCCAGAAGTCTTATGTTTATAGTCATATTCAAAGAACTCATTCGCATCACACCATCGAGAGTAGTTTTGATGTTGTGAGAATTTGGTGTGAAACTTGGGGAAGTATCAACATCTCCAACTCATCTCACTTCCAGCACCAAGTGAGGTACTGCTTTGACTGATAATAGGCTTCCATTCACTCCTGATGTGATTCAAATCCCTGATTTTGTTTTTATCATGTTTTCATAAATCACTTCCAAGCAATGACTGAATAGGAGCTTAGAGAACTTAGTTGTTGGCTAATGCAATAACTGTTGAACAGTAGTTCATACAGCCCCTGAACACATTTCACCTCATGATCGTTGCAGTGATTCGGTATGAACACTACTAATAATTATGGATACAGCATGACTTTGTCTGAAACCTCTACATTTTCAATTTCGTACATATCTCATCTGCCTAACCCTCAGGTATATGGGGAGTGGTCACCTCTACTCCTTCTATTACCACTAAAAAGTCTTTTGTCTTAAAGCTATCAGCCAGCTGAATTGGAGAAACATTTCATAGTACAGGAGCTATTACCTTAATCCCTCAAGGAGTCTAGCCAGTGTAATGGCAGACTGTTATTTTCATGCTAGCATCAGAACAAAAATTTGTCCCTGTTGGAATAGATTCCCAGAGAGTCAGAGCCCAAAAGTTCAGTCAGTTATTGTCCTTTTTTGTATGCCTGACCATTTCTCAAGAGTAGTTCTACACAGCGACTAGTGATCTACAATCCATCATCGTCACAGCAGCAGTAGCCACTCCTTTCATTAAATGATGTGGCTTCTCCGAGTACTGAGCTGAGGTATTTCTGGAACTACTTCCTCCAGGAAGGTCTCAGGTGATACTCAGCCGGTTGATTCACAGCTGATCTTCCTCAGGTCTTTGTCCCATTGGTTGGACTCTGCTCCCGCACTAACTTTGTTCCTCAATCATAATTTCTTCTGGCAACATGGCCAACCCTTTGCCCCTTTATAGTGGCTGTTCTCTCTAGGATGTCCTTCAAGTCAGTGATTAATCTGATGCAGCTGCTGGTAAACCCTTCGGGATGTGAGGTCGTGGTCCAAGAAACTCTTCTGTTCCTGACATTTCGTCCAGGACTGTGCTGGTCATCCTCAGAGGCACTCCTCCACTGAGTCTTGCCGACTGACTGGTCCGACGTCTGAGAGCAACATATGTACTGTAGGAAAGGGGGGCTTGGTCGAAGTAACATGTGATGAGCAGAGATAATCCTTGTCTAAGATAAAACTTAACTATCGATTGTCATCTTGTCAAAGATAAAATTGTTTAGTGATTCTGCAGAGCTACTGTCCATATGTCTCCAAGTTTCATTGCCTCCTCTTTCCTATTAAAATTATCCTGATGCTTATAAATTTCAATGGCTTCTCTACATAGTCGTGGATAATAATTTGACATTGTAGATAAAAATTTCTGTTTCAGAAAACTTCACTTTGTGGTTTCCTGACTGAAGACATGCTCTGCTACAGCTGATTTCTCTATTTTGCGTAGCTGGCAAAGACTTTTGTGCTCTTTTAGCCATGTATTTATGCTCCTCTTGGTAGTTCCAATATAAATTTTACCACACGTACATGGAATTTTGTATACCCCACATGTCGACAGAGGAGGGTGTTTATCCTTCACAGATCAGAGTATGTGATTTATTTTCTTTGCTGGTCTAACGACTGGTCTGATGTCATGTTTATGTAAAATCTTACCTCTCTGATCCATTACTTTTTTAATAAAAGGGAGAGAAACTGCATTTTTCCATCATTGTGGTTCATACTTGTCCTTTGGTCTTCTGTTCCTTGGTCGCAAAATTCTCTTTACCTCTTTCCCCGAATAGCCATTTTTCTCGAAGGTCTGCTTCAGATGTTTTATTTCAGCATCCAGGTGTTCCGATGTGCAAATCCGTTCAGCTCTATCAACAAGACTTTTAATGACACCTCTCTTTTGTTGTGGATGGTGATTGGAGTTTTTATGCAAATAATCTGTCGGTATGTGTTACTTTCCAGAAAACTTTATGTTCCAAACTTACATCAGAACGTCTCATAACTAAAACATCCAAGAAATATTCTGTTATCATTTTCCATTTTCATGGTAAAATGGATTTTTGGATTAATTTTGTTTAGATGATCAAAGAATTCATCCAAAGCCTTTCTACCATGGGATCAAACCACAAATGTGTCATCAACAAACTGATACCAGTGAGATGGTTTCTTATTTGCTTTGTCCAGAGCCAATTGTTCAAATTTCTCCATATAGAAATTAGCAATTGCAGGACCTAATGGGTTACCCATTGCTACATCATCAAGTTGCTCATAAAATTCATCATCCCACTGGAACTGACTCAAAGTAAGGCAATGTCTAAAAAGAGCAGTCAAATCTCCTGGAAAAATATCCATTATGAAAATCATAACTTTGTTAACGGGAATCATAATAAATAAGGACACTATGTCAAAACCTAAAAGAATATCTTCAGGCACCAGAATAAGTCCTTCAAGTTTCTCAATAAAATGATGAGAGTATTTTATATATGAGTCAGTTTTCCCAATACATGGTTGTAAATGGGTTTCCAGATATCTCATTATTTCGTACGTGGGAGAATTGATGGCATTAACAATGGGTCTCAAACGAAAATCTATTTTATGAATTTTGGGTACACCACACAGTCTAGGACACATAGCTTCACTCCTCTTTTATCTTCTTTTCAAATAGAGGTAGATTATTTGTTTTCTTCAGTATGCTGCTGTGGGGCCCTTCATTAAGTTTTTTGTACTGTCCTGAGGTTAAAAGGTTCAAAATTTTGCTTCAATAATCCCCTGTATTCATACCATTCGTAGCATTCCCTTTCTCAGCAGGAAGAACCACTATTTTTTCATCTGCATTTAAATCTCTGAGAGTCTTCCTCCCGCCTTTTGTTAAATTACTTTCCAAAGGTTTATTGTGGCATAAGACCCTGGTGGTTTTTATTCAAATTGCATTTGCAGTTTTGTCGGGGGAGATTTTGTATACCTGCTTCTATATTCACAATAATATCTTCAACTAGTACTCTCCCAGGTCTTATAGTGTAGTTTCCTCCTTTTGCAAGGATGGAAATCTCGTCTTGAGACAACTCTCTCTCCAATTCAAGATGAGACAAAAAAGAGAGGTGTGATTAAAAGTCTTGTCAGTAGAGTCAAACGGATATGCACATCAGAACACCTGAACACTGAAATAAAACCTCTGAAGCAGGTCTTCGAGAAAAATGGCTACTCGGGGAAAGAGATAAAGAGAATTTTGCAACCAAGGAACAGAAGACCGAAGTACAAGGATGAAACACAATGACGGAAAAATACAGTTTCTCTCCCTTTTATTAAAAAAGTAATGGATCAGATCAGTAAGATTTTACAGAAACATGACATCAGACCAGTCTTTAGACCAACAAAGAAAATAAGTCAAGTACTCCGATCTGTGAAGAATACAGCCCTCCTCTGTTGACATGTGGTGTATACACAATTCTGTGTATGTGTTGTAAAGTTGATATTGGAACTACCAGAAGGAGTGTAAATACACAGCTAAAAGAGCATAAAAGTCTTTGCCAGCTAGGGAAAACAGAGAAATCAACTGTAGCAGAGCATGCTCTTCAGTCAGGAAACCACAAAGTGAACTTTTCTGAAACAGAAATTTTATCTACAACATCAAATTAATATCCACAACTACATAGAGAAGCCATTGAAATTTATAGGCATCAGGATAATTTTAATATAAAAGGGGAGCAATGAAACTTAGAGACATACAGACAGTAGCTCTGCAGAATCACTAGACAATTTTATCTTTGACAAGATGACAATCGATAGTTAAGATTTATCTTCGACAAGGATTATCTCTGCCCATCATGTGTTACTTCAACCATGTCCCCCTTTCATACAGTATATATATCGCTCTTGGACATCCATCTCGTCAGTCAGCAACACTCAGCGGAGGAGCACCTCTGAGGATGTCCAGCTCAGTCCTGGATGAAACGTCAGGAACAGAAGAGTTTCTTGGACCACAACCTCACATCTCGAAAGGTTTACCAGCAGCTATGTCATCCAGTCATGAAAACTTTCATTCTATAATTAATCTGATGTCTTCATCTCTTTTTTTGTCTTTTCTTATACGTCACAACAAAATGCTTGCCAGCCTAGCTTGATGTTTCATCCCATCAGATTTACAGGCTGGCCAAGATAAATGTGTTCTCTGTTAGTATCCAGTTGTGTGTTTTTGAGCTGCACGATTCCTACCATGCTCCATTTACTAGCTACAACTTTTGTCTTGGAAAGATTTGTGTTCAGTCCCACTGTCTGATATTCTGGAGTGAGGTCCAATATCAATATCTGTAGCTCTTCGAGATCATTTACCAAGAGTATGATGTCATCTGTAAATCTCAGGTTGTTAAGCCTGTTCCAACTGATTCTAATTCCTTTTTCTTTTCAGTTCAGTTCTAACATTGTCATTTTCAGCATGGCAGAGAGTAGCTTGGGAGGGATGGGATCACTTTGTTTTGCTCCTCTGTCAATTGGGAACTTAAGGTGTTTCCCTGACACTAACAAAACTGTAGAAGTTTAATATATATGGTACAGGATTTTTAATACAGGCCATTTGTCCCCTGCTCAGTTAAGGCTTTCATGGCAGGAGGATAGCTAAATGAATCAAAGGCCTTTTCAGCACCCACAAAAACTTTAAATAGGGGCATCTAGTGTCCATTTGATCTGCATATCACTTCCCAAAGAACAAAAATATGGTCTGGTGTGCTGAAGCTGCTGCACAATCTATCATACTTAATGGGACTAAGACCTAGGTTGACTAAGCTTTCTGTCAAAATGAGAACCAGCGTTCTCTCTTGCGGGTAAAAGGTGGCGGGGCAAGGTACCCACCACCCCTCCTCTTCCTACTTGCACTGCCGCAAGTGGAAGGGCTGCACTCTACCTGCGTCAGGCCGGTAGTCCTTTATCTTTAAGCAGGAAAGAACATTTTCTCCTTTCATCTCAAATCAAACAAAAATCCTAATCATCACATAATGTGGCTCATAGACTCAGAGATTATTACACAAGTAACTTGTAAATTCGAATACTAAAATGAATCTTTTGTAACACACAGTGTGTTATTTCTCCAGACAGATACTGTTTGGCATGGTTATCATTCAAATAATCTTCTACACTATCTACATCTACATCTATATTCTGCAAATGACTGTAAGGTGTCTTAACTGCTTTTGTGGGTGCAGTCATTATTCTAATCTTATCCTCATGATCACAATGTGAGTGACACGTGGAGGATTGTAGTATATTCCTAGAGTCGTCATTTAAAGCTGGTTCTTGAAATTTTGTAAATAAACTTTCTCGTGGATAGTTTATATTTATACTCAAGAGCCTCTCAGTTCAGTTCCTTCAGTATCTCGGCGACACTCTCCCATGGATTAAACAAACCTGTGGCCATTCATGCTGCCTTTCTCTATATATGTTCAATATCCCCTGTTAGTCCTATTTGGTACACATCCCACACACTTGAGCAATATTCTAGGGTGAGTCACACTGGTGATTTTTATGCAATTTCCTTTGTAGGCTGATTCCACTTCCTCAGTGTTCTACCAATAAACCGAAGTCTACCACCAGCTTTACCCACGACTGAGCCTCTGTGATGATTCCATTTCATGTCCTTGCAAAGTATTTTTGTTTGAGTTGGCAGATTCCAATGGTGACTCATTGATATTATAGTCATATTGTAACCTCCCTCTCACTTATTGACCTTAATGACAGTTAAAAATTAAACCGCATGCACCTAATGGAATTCTGGGAAAAGCAATCGTCACCAAAGTTAATCTGTCGGTAAAGAGGGAGGAAAGGGTCACATCTAAATGAAAGGAAAAATGCAAATGAAATTGGTGGAAATTAATTTTGAAAAGGGGTAAAGTTAATAAAGAAAGTAAATGTGTGGTCATTAAGTTAACAATTAATTGGCGTTAATTAGATATTTGAGGAAAATTACGGTCGCCAGTCCCATGGACAACTACTATAATTACTGAAAATGAAATATTAGTGCACATATATTTAGCACTAAAAGCGTGGCAACTGAAGGTTGACACGTCTTGTGTGAAAACAATGTTTGTCAGAAGTAATAAATTTCGCTACACTCTGACTTAATTTAGCAAAAGAATTAATAAAACCGAAAAATTGAAAGTTAATTTAGTGACTGAAATTAATAGTGAGCTTTGTTTCTGAAGCACTGCGAAAGTCAGTAAAATAAAGTTAGTCTTGGGCTACCTCAACAATCATTTCAAAAGCTACTTGAATCTATGCAATTTAGAAATAAGAGATTTAACTTTGGACTTGAATTAAATGATTCTGAACAATTAACAGTAGTAAAATTTAGTACGTACCAAGCTGAGCTGCAGTCACAGGTAAGCTAAAATACGGTAACAAAACTCACACCCTTAATTTGTGCTTGTGTAATCTAAATATTGTAGCCAGCTATGAATACTGTCACTGAACTTTGAAATTAAAGCAGTGGAATGGAATGATGTTACTTTAATGCTGGCGTTTGAATTTCAACGATACTCTGGTTCATTCCGGAAAAGGAAGGGACCCTGCTTGGTAATGCAATTGGGACAATGAGCGACAAAGGTTCATGCTAAGTTACTGTAATTTTGTGAGGCAAATGGAACAATTTTAAAAGCTGAGGTCTGCCATACAGTTCTAAAACTTTACGTGCTTCCAGTCTTCCTTGTTGTTTGATTGAAGGTTTGAAGTCATCGGTCGAGGAGGTGGCAACAATCACTCATTATCGGCCGTAGCTGTTGCAGAAGCTGGATGTTGGTGCACTTTCTTCTCGACACGGTCTCCAGCCGAAACAGGCTCTTGATGTGTGCCAGCTAACGCTTCCCATCCGCGACACCATGTCAGAAACTAACATAGCAAGTCGAGTGCAATTACATGCTGCCAAACCCCGAAAACGCGGCAACTCGTGGGAGCGTCACACAACACAGCTGCTCCACTGCCCTACTCCCGCCAGACTCCCCTCTGCCCGTGCTCCATGCAGCAGAGTTGACACTACCAAAGATCCTAAACACTTTGGTTCTCCACACGATCTATTGATGTAATCATTCGATAGGATAGTTTTCCCTAGGCCAGACCCAGAGTAAAATTACAAATAAACCAATTATACATCGACATATATATATAAAGACACAGAAATGTCATATCTTCAGGTAACAAAATAAGGAAAAAAATTTATAGTACAATAGATGGAAATAGGATGATATGCATTTCCGGCGTTACAATATGATACCATGTTTCTTTTTTTCCATTTTTGAAGTGCTCAATTTTACATTTCTAAAGATTTAAAGCAATTTGCCAATCTTTGCAACACTTTGGAATCTTATAAAGATCTGACTGCATATTTATGGAGCTTCTTTCAGGTAATACTTCATTATAGATAATTGCATCAACTGCAAAAACCTGATGTTACATTAATGTTGTCTGCAAGGACGATAATATACAATGTGAACAGCAAGGGTCCCAACATGCTTCCCTGGGCTACGCCCAAAGTTATTCTACATCTGATGATTCTCCATCAAAGATAACATGGTGCTTCCTCTGTACCAAAAAGTCCTCAGTCCAGTCACAAATTTCACTTGATGCCCCATATGATCGTGCTTTCTGACAATAAGTGTAGATGTGGTACTGAGTAAAATGCTTTTCGGAAATCAAGGAATACAGCATCTATCTGATTGCCTTGATCCAAAGCTTTTAGTATGCCATGTGAGAAAAGTGCAAGTTGGATTTCACGTGATCGATGTTTTCAGAATTCATGCTGGCTGGCATTGAAAAGGTCATTCTGTTCAACACACCTCATTATGTTTGAACTCAGAATATTTTCTAAGATTCTACAACGTATCAATATTAGACATTAGTTTTGTGAATCACTTCAACTACCCTTCTTGCAGACAAATGTGAACTGTGCCTTTTTCCAAGAACTGGGCATGGTTTTTTGTTCAAGGAATCTACGATAGATTCTAGTTCAAAGAGGGGCTAACTTTGCCACAAATTCAGTATAGAATCTGACAGGAATTCCATGAGGCCCTGGAGCTTTGTTCAGTTTTACTGATCTCAACTGTTTCTCATCATTGACACTAATACTTATTTCATTCATCTTTTCAATGGTACAAGCATTAAATTATAGTAGCACTTAATGCCAGGTAATTTTTTCCAGGTCTCCTACAGCTACACTTCCCCTTCCAGATTTTAATTATGAATTTGATACCCATACAACGTGGAGGTTTTTCATATAGTTTTAGTTCATGCTAAATAGCATGTAAGTTGCTCAATGTCTAGTGTCATACTGATGCAAGAAGTAATGCCCTCGAAAAGTTGCAAGTTTGACTTTGTGAAAATGACAGTCTCTTGAGACTGACACTAGATTTAGCTTTTCAAATAGAGCTTTCCAGTGTTGTTTCTTTATAGTTTCCACCAGGACTCAGATGATCTTTTTCTGTTGTTTAAAACTGAATAAATTAGTTTTCTCAGACCCTACAAACTTATATTATAGCCTAGTCAACCAAGGCCAAAAAAGGGAAAATAGGGGAATTCGTATACTTGCAAATTTTCGTACACTGATAGGAAGGAGTGTCATGAACAACATACCAAGAGCCCCACCTGTGGTGTGTGAGCTCTAGGATGGGGAGTGTTTAAAGTTCACATTTTTTACATTATTTTTGAATAACTCACAAACCATGACTTCTTGCAAAAATGTTTCCCAGTACAGAATTAAATTAATTTCATACAAAAAAGGCCCTATAATTTTTTTCTCTAGGACTAATAGTTTCCTTATTTTCAGGGGATGGAAGAATCACAGATTATTAAAAATAATGTTAACTGTTATAAAATTAATCTTTATTGTGAAATGATGTCGGTTAAAAACAAATATTAAATGTGCTTATGCAATGTAAGTGCTGTAGAACCATGTAGAGGGATAAAATGTATTCTGTGGCTGTAACAGAGGGGTTGGGTAGTCACGTGAGGGAAAGCAGGTCCCTGGATTATGGTCACGTGCTTCCCCTCCTTCGTAGATGTGCAAACTGAAGAATGAGCAGGTTAGTCCCCACTCTCTCTTCCCATCTACATCACAAGAAGCAACAACAGGGTGTTTCACAAGGTTATATTGACCCTCTGCAGCACACCTAATGGATCACTGGCGACGCAGTGCACAGATCGGCCCAGGGCGTGTTCACTTTGCACAAAGTGTTTTAACACTGCATGGAATACAGGCGTTCGTTAATAATAATACTAATACAATAAATGCATATTGACAGACTCTATGTAAATCTTTGTATACTGTTCTGCACTGCTAGTAGGGAAATTGATTGTTGTTGTCCCATATGGCTGCTGTAGAGTTCTTATGGGAAAGGAGACTTCCTCACCACTTCACTGGACTCATGTTTATATAGTGGAGTTATTTTCAGTTTATTAAATGAGTACTGATTTGCAGTTGTTAAGTGTGTTTTTATGTAAAATATGTTTCTATAAACAAAGGCTGAAAAATTTATAGTATGTAACTGTTTTGTTGACAGCGACTTTGTAGTGTTGGCAAGAGAGGGATTGGGCGAGAGGGGGATTGGCTTGGTAAATGCAGAATCTATTGCTGACAGCATATTGTGAAGCTGTGCAAATGTGGTCACTTGTGATGACTCAATAAATGACCAGAAAGTTAATGCACTTCTCTCACCATTAACTGTGTTACTGGTACACTGCATAAATATATTCCTCTCAGGAATTGCTGGCACTTGTATAATGGACCACACCGAGTGGAGCCACTACCAACAGTCACACGAGAATGGATACACAAGTTCCTGTTATATTATCAAAGTTAAGCACTGTCGGCACGGCCAGTACTTGGATGGGTGACCATCCAGTTGTGCCATGTGTTGCTGACAATTTTCCATTTGCCTCTCGGCAGAAGGGACAAGAGCAGTGGCGGCATAAGGCCCCTGACCATTAGCCTTGGCGCCAATGTCCTGGATTTGATTTCAAACCTCTCTGCAGTATCTCGTGAACTGAAGGTGTGCAACACCCTTGATGGCGACCAATCTGCCGGATCCAAAACATTATGGTCACCTACACTTAACAGATGCCCAATTAATAAACTGAAAATAACTCCACCATTATAAACACAAGCTCAGCGAAGTAATTTTGTCTACTTGCATAACAAAACTGGACAGGAAATGCTGGGGAGGTATAGTCTGTCTGCAACCTGAAAAGTGAGCTGTGCTCATGGTGGGAAGGTAGCTTTTCCCAGAAGTATACTGTATCTGCCATATGGGATGACTGTGAATCAATTTCCCCTCTAGCAGTGCAGAAAAGAGTACAGAGATTTACGTGGATTCAGTCCATATGTGTTTCTTGCATTAGTGTATACCAAGTAGTGTTAGCTCACTTTGAGGAAAATAACCATCCCGCTGGCTTGTCTGCACACTGCCTCACTAGGGATTCATGAGGTGCACTGCGAAGGGTCGGTTTAGCTTTGTGACACATCTTGTAGTTGTTTCTTGTCATGTGGTGGAGTAGATATAATGAGTAATCATCTGCTCCCTCTTCAGTTTGCAGTCATATACTGGAGGGAACTGCATGACCATTCTTTAGTTATCTACCTTCCCTGCACTTCTACTCTCCAAATAATGGACATAATGAACAGTAGTGACACAAGGCGACATCATTGTAACAAGGCAACAGACAGTAGGAGCCTTCCCTGTTCCATAACATCCATGGACTTTATTACTGAACAAAGGAGGGCAATGGAGAATCCAGAGCCCCTTCACACCATCTCTAAATGACAAATGTGCAAACGAGTGTGGTTAAATAGTGTTCTGTATGTTAAAAAAACAAAGTCGTACAGAAAAAATGGAGATTAAAGGACATCTAAAGAAAGTGTATTTAGGCAAATAAATGAATTAAAGAATACTGTTTGTGTTGGTGACTAATGCATAAAAGTGCAAATTTTCTGTATGTATATTTTTATTTGTAGTATTAAAAATCGTTAGCAGTTTGCAAAAAATGAAGAACACAGTAATTTTAAAAGAAATTGAGTTAAATGCAATGGGATAAGATTTATGACAAAAATGTGAAGAGAGATCAGAAAATGGAGTTACTGGTATTGCTGTTTAACACTCCTTAAGTTTCTGAACCAGTGGGGCAGGGTGAAACATGGCAGTGATATGTACAATCACTAACCTTGCTCATTGTCAATGTCCTTGTTGCTGTAAGCATAAGAATTGAGTAACAGGACAAAGAGGCTGGAACATTAGGTGTGTGGGTGTGGCCATTTATTTAAGAGCATTTGGTGCAAACAGCCTGGTGATCAGAGTTATATATCATGGGAAATTTCAATTTTAATCAAGCACTGAAATCAGAATTCTTGCAAGTGCATAGCGACAGGAGGTAACCATTCTCATGTTGGTGGTGAGGTCGAATGCCCAAGATGTCTTGTCATCATGGCGGGCTTCAGAGAGTGCCAACAGAAAGCTTTTGGAAAGCCTGCATAAGAATACATGTGGCACAAACTACAAGTTAGACACAATTTCTGAGAGCAGACACTCCTTGGTAATGAGCAGATAGAGAGGAGAATTATTTCAGCAAGTGTTTTGGAGGAGTTTCCACAGGACACTACAATTTGGCTACGAAAATACTTGGTAATGTGATGTGTTCGACATCATTTCAGTCACAAAAGTTACAACAAGTAGGAGGGGAGACCATTGTGTGTCACCGATAGTCGACAAGTCATGACTATGAGGTTAGCATATTTTGTGTCTTGGAGAAATAGTGTGCTTTATTGCTGGTTGATTCTAGAACTATCCTGGCAATTCATATCTAAGTACTGCCTGGGACAGCAGCAAAGTGTCTGTAATGTTATGTGTGAGTAGCTATTTAGGTAGGGTGGAATTGTCTTGTCAATTGGAATTAGTCTGTATTGTAAGCTCCCCAAATTCTCGTGAGTGCTATTGTCAACTTTGTGTAAATGCTGTAATGTATATACAGGCTTAATTGAAGGACAGAAACCCTCAGTAACATATTTGATTTTACTAGATTAGTTTGTGCTTTCTTTAATGGTGAACCAACTCCTTTCAGCATGTCAAGGTTCAAGTAAGTGCTCATATGGGGCTGCAGTATAAGAACAAGTGCACCACAGGTAAGGGCAGATAGATTTAATGGTTCAAGACTGTGCAACTGGACTTAAAGTATACTGCATCAGCAGGTAGGTTTATGTTGTAGCAAAGTCATACACCCCTGTTAGGCCACAGCTTACTGTTCTAAGTAGGTTATTCAATATTCTGCGTTAGGCATAGTCCATATCAATTCACGCAGGCCAGGATAAAATCTTACCTTCATAATCTCAGATGCTATAGAACTTAGCATATGTTAAAATGAAGGACAAGTAAGAAACATGTATTTTTTTGTTTTCTCCAAAAAAATTTCTGCTCTGAGATACAGCCCGCAAAAGATGACACTGCACATACCATTTTGAAGATGCAAATTTTGGAAAAAAATTTAAAATGCTATATCTCAGGAACAGTTTTAGATATTTTGTTGTTTTTTTTATTTGAAACATAATTGCTTTATGATTGTAAAGAAATCCTTCATTTGGACTTACCTGTCAAAGTTATTTTACTATAGTGTTCTGAACCTTTTTTTTATAATTTATGGAATTTTTTTTTTAAATGCCAATCCATAACATTTTGATTTTTTTTCTGTTGATTAGTACCATATAGTCCTACATTCCCTGAAAAGGAAAGCTTCCACTTTTAGGTTGAACAGGTTTTATAGGCAACTGAAATTTTTGCTATACATAAAACCTGTTTTATTACCACATTATCACATAACGGGCTCATAAAAATCAAAACCTAGCCTTATTTAACATAATCTTAGTTTTGTAAGATGTATAAGAGACTCATTTTTCAAGCATTTTAAGTGGTTCCAAAATGTATGTGAAAGGTCCAAAGATGTAAAGGTTTCAATTTATACAACTTCTGTGCACTCTGTTTGTACTTAAATTAGCCAGTCAATGAACTAAAAATGTGTTCCACTGCTTCAGTATCTCCTTTTGATATAGAGTGATGCCTTCCTGTTGAACCAATAGGAACTGCAGCATTTACAATACTCAAAATATTGTGAACAGGAAGTGAGCACTGATGGCATTGTTGCTATCCTGCAGCTGGAAACCTATATCCAGCAGCTGGTCCATGTGGTAGCATAAAGTTCACTACAATTTCGTAATACCTGGTGTCTATAATCTCGAAATCCACCAGTCATAGTCATACATGTGTGCCACATACATCCCCCTTCTTCGGTTGTGAACCTGAATATTATCCTGCTGTTTCTGAGGTGTTGGCCAAACAAACAAAATTTCTTCTTTCTTGCTCTTTAAAGTGTGTGCAATATGAGCTCGCCCATCACTTTGAGGCCAAAAATGTGTCTTCTGAACTCCTTTCACACGAGTAGTTTGTTTGGACCATTCTTCTTTTTTCTGCTCATGGAATTCTTCAATTCTTCTTTGGACAAAAGAATGAGGGCTGTAGATGTGTAAGATTTCATGACTCTCATAAAATCTCAGCATTCTGAATCGCAGCTGTATTTGGTCTGGAAAGATTGTGTTGTAGCATGGTGCTTCAGCAGGCCTCCTACACCATCATGAGGCCCCTTCCCGTGACCAGTAGCACTGTATAACCAGTCAGTTGGCACAAGCAACTTACTCAATTCAAAAAGCTGGTAACGATTTTTAAAATGCCTAGCAGCACCATCAGAAATAATGATGATCTTCTCTGCCCCTGTTTGCAGTTGAAGAATTCTGTGCATTGCTAGCAAAGCATGTGCTGAGTCATGTCCTGGCCATCACAACTGCAACACTTGAGGTCTTGTTTTGAAAATATGTCACTCTTGTAAAAATTGAAACCTGGTCATTACTCCAATGACACCCTCGTACGTCTTGTGGGAGAATTACAGACCAGTACTCAGCAAAATCACAGTGAAACACTAAACATAGTTCTTCAACCTGTACACACCCTTTCACTTCTGCAATGTGTTGTTGTTACAATTTCATCAGATGCTGGCATGTTATGCTTTCACTGACCATTTACCAAGTTCATCAATGAAACTGCCAAAGGCAACAGTTTTCTTAATTAGTTTATTTTCCTCCCATGTTACATATGTAATTTCTGCAGAGTTATCTGCTACATTTTCCAGGCCAAGTGTCTGTAAAGAGAGTCCTCGCTTTCCAGGACAGTCATCACATTCTTGAAACAAACAAGTCTCTCACTTTATGTCGCAGACTACTAATGACTTCACACACCCAACCAAGGTGTCATATGTCACATGCTCCAGTAAGCTCTTTAAAGTTACCACACAAAGTTCAAAAATTAGTGCAGTACACACATAAACAGACATCTCTAGGTGGTTGTGGAACTACCCACTTAAGTCGTAGTGCATAAAATTCTGATCTTTCAATATGTGAAGTTGTATAGTTGCTCTTATAAATTGCAAAAGCTTCTTTAATACTGAGAGTCATGTACCTATTCACTTTCACAACTTTTTGACCATCAACTGTTACAGTTATAGTGTCTTTTTTGTTGGCACTCTGGCAAGAACAGTCCCATTTATCTTCCAGATAAAATGACTGCACTATTTGAACTTGAGCTGCTTCTACAGGATGACCATAATAGGGATCTGGTCTTCCAAAGACTCCTTTTACAGACCTCACATTTCTTGATTTGTCTACCAAGTACTTTCATACTGATGTAATGTGGTTCAAGATTGTTTGCTTTGAAAATGTCTCTGGAATAATAGTTAAAACTTGCGCCTTTTCACTGTAGGATGCACAGTATTCAACAGCTGAATAGGTATTTGTGAAAAATTCCAGGCAAGGGGTGCAAGAGTGCTTTGGTTCATTTTCTTCTGAAAATGAAATTTCTACTTTGAAGAGTGTGGTCAGTTCTGCTGTAGTGTATTCACCCATAGCTTTAGTAATTTCTCTGTGCTTTCTTGATGCATAGAGCTTATGACTCGTCTTCACTGACCACAGTTTCTTAATAGGACTAACACTGACTGATTCAAGGTATTTAATTCTTCATCTATTGATGAAAAACCTGCACCATGGAAGGTCACCTTGTTCAGATACTATCACTGTTGTTATTCTATCAAAACATTTAGAATACAAAAAGTCATCACTGGAAACATCTTCACTTTGAAACAGAGTCTTCAAATGAGAACACTTATTTCCAACCTGAACAAAGCCTTTTTTTGTCTTATATATCACTCTTTTATGGATATGCAAACAGTCGGCACATTTCGTTCTCCTGTGGACCCAGTTAGAAGACATTTCAAACAGTCCTTTTCACAAAATAAGCTGCAACTTGTCAACTGGCAAATTCCTCACAAAAACACAGAACTCACTGGATGGTCTCAGATTTCTTAGAAGCCTCTTCACTAAACAAATTAGCACTGAACAACTACAATACAGAAACCTGCAGTGAACAATCACGACAAAGAAACTGACAAGAAACTACAACAAAGTGTAAGAAATATCTGCAACATTAAAAGTGAAAAGAAATAACTGCAACAAAAAGTGATAAGAAATAACTGCAACAAAGACAACAGAAATAAACATTGTTACAAAGAAATTAGTATGAACCCACTTCAGTGAAGACATGCATTACCCTTGAAAGTTAAAAAAAAGTTTTTTTTTTAAATAAAACCTGTCCAGCTTAAAAAGTGGAAGCTCTCCTTTACAGAGAATATAGAACTACATGGTACTAATAGACAGAAAAAAAATCTAAATATTCTGAATTGGTATTTTTGAAAAAGAAAAAAGTTCTTTTTGTAAATTATAAAAAATGCAAAAGGTGACAGTAAAAGAACTTCGACAGATATGTCCAAATGGAGGATACCATTGTAATCATAAAGCAATTACCTTTCAAATAAAAAATACTCTAACAAAATATCTGGAACTGTTACAGAGATACAGCATTTAAAAAAAAAATCCAAAATTCACATCTTCAAAATGGTGTTCACAGTGCCATCTTTGGATGCACGTATCTCAGGGCAGGAATTTTTTTGGAGAAAACAAAAAAAAATATACATTTCTTACTTGCTCCTGAATTTTAACATATGCTAAATTCAATAACATCTGAGACTATGAAGGTAACCCCCCTGCCTGAAGTGATACCAGTTATGCCGAAAGAATTGAGTTCTTGGTGGAAACTGCAGTATGTATACAGCTGGAACACTGGATCTGTGACTTGACGTAGGACACGTTTTTATTCTAATTAGCATCAAGTTGCTAAAACAACATTCATTAAATAACCGAGAGGAGATCAATCATACTTCATGGTTGGATCTGACTAGAGGAATTATAACAAGGTGTGCACGTAAACTTCAGCATTCTGGCCCTATACAGGCCAATCTGTGCAGACTGACTGCTATCCCCTACCCCTGGCATCATCACTGAATGTGGTGTGGAGGGGCATGTGATCAGAACATTGCTTCCCACATCGTTGTCAGGCTTAAGCCGCAGAACCACTACTAATTGGTCAAGCAGCTGCCCAGTTGACCTCTTGTGGCTGAGAGCACACTGCACCAATTGTCCCACCAAGGAAAAATCCCTGGCAGTATCAGGAAGTGAACCTGGGTCTTCTACATTGCAGTCAGCCGCACTGATCACTCAGCTACATAGGCAGAAAAAGAAATTAATCTTGTTCTAAAGCAATGATACTAAATTAAGTCAGTAATATGATTAAATCCAGAATAGCCAATGAGTTAGTATACAAAGATAGAAAAATTCACAAAATACTTTCAATACACATACCAACAATATTAGGTTGCACTGAAAATTAAAAAACTGAAAATGGATAAAGAAACAGAACTGCAAAAATCCCGTTAGGCATCAACAAAAACAAACACAATATACCATTGATTAGTACTACTCAAGGTGTAAATACAAGAAATTAACTTTAAAAACCGTTTGTTGAGCTGTAATGTCAAAACTGCACCTTTGTTCATGTTGATAGATTTCTTGTCTTCTGTTTTTTGATGCAGACTTCCATAAATAATGCTTAATGAAATGCAGAAAATATGTTTAGGTCTGTAGGGCTTTACCCATCACAGATGCAGAACACATCATAAACTACATCTTAGTTACTATTAACATCTTAGTTCTTCCGCAAGGTGCAAGGGCATGTGTACTCTGTTGCCAACTTCCATGTTGTGTGAATGTGTTCCCGTTGTGTTCTGGCATAACCACAAGCACCAGAACGAGAATGCATGATCAGAGGAGGCGGTGAGAAAACGTCGGCCAATGGTGCACGGAATTGGAACGAGCTGTGCCAAGAGTGCCCCCTGCAAGAAGAGAACATAAGTGCCGCTCCTGCCAGCCTCAGCCACTCAAGATAGGCTCCAGATATGGACAGTACTCAACAGGACTCAGTATTACAGATCAGTTACCAGTGACGTGTGTCAACTTGCAGGAACTTTGTCTATAGTGACGAACATTGCTGTTTGCATGTTACTTGTGACAGCAATGTAATTCCAATGTTAAGTATTTTCAGATCTGCTTTACGCAAATAAAACTACTAATGTTATTTGTTTGAACTGTTGTATAGCATTCTGAGAACGCACCATCCCTTCGGCACCCTATAAGCGACAAGTGGGCAAGATCCAACACATTGTAAACATGATATCAATGAAGCACATAGAACTGTATCCTGTAGTATTAGCAATTCATTCAGTACACTTTCTACATGGGAGACATACAGGTTGTTCTCCATCATTGCACATTGTGACCCATGCTCTAAGTCCATTCAGTTATTTATTTTGTTCTCTCAATCACAATCAAAAATCTATTTTCACATCTATAAATCTTGGATGGCATGTTATTTTCCCATGTGCTATATTTCAGTAGTGCATGTGTATTAAAATGAAAATGATGAAGTAATTCCATTGACATTGTGAGTGCTACCTACAACTCCTCCCCAGAAAAGAAAGATAACGATCCTCAGCAAGTGTAGACACTTGTTTCAACATGCTTGTTCCTAGGGACACTTGCTTTGCACACACACCCATTTGAAATCAACCAAGCTAAAATGTGTGCACTATAATTACTGTTAATTAACTGGCAGAATTCTTATTCTGAACTGGCAGGAACTGAAAAACTTCAGTCGGCTAATGCTTTGCATCTAAGCACTAATAATGATGAAGATGATGATAATGATGATACTGTTTACAGCAGTATAGTAGCCATAATGTAATTATCATTTGTTGTGTTGACAACTGTTGTTGTTGCTGTCTTCAGTCCAGAGACTGGTTTGATGCAGCTCTTCATGATACTCTATCCTGTGCAAGCTGCTTCATCTCCCAGTACCTACTGCAACCTACATCCTTCTGAATCTGCTTAGTGTATTCATCTCTTGGTCTCCCTCTACAATTTTTACCCTACACGCTGCCCTCCAATAATACTAAATTGGAGATCCCTTGATACCTCAGAACATGTCCTACCAACCACTCCCTTCTAGTAAAGGTGTTCCACAAATTTCTCTTCTCCATAATTCTGTTCCATACCTCCTCATTAGTTATGTGACCTACCCATCTTATCTTCAGCATTCTTCTGTAGCACCACATTTCCAAAGCTTCTGTTCTCTTCTTGTCCAAACTATTTATCGTCCACGTTTCACTTCCATTCATGGCCACACTCCACACACACTTTCAGAAACGACTTCCTGACATTTAAGTCTATACTCGATGTTAACAAATTTCTCTTCCTCAGAAATGCCTTCCTTGCCATTGCCAGTCTACATTTTATATCCTCTCTACTTCGACCAACATCCGTTTATTTTGCTCCCCAAATAGCGAAAGCCATGTACTACTTTAAGTGCCTCATTTCCTAATCTGACTCCCTCAGCATCACCTGATTTAATTCGACTACATTACATTATCCTCATTTTGCTTTTGTTAATGTTCATCTTAAATCCTCCTTTCAAGACACTGTCCATTCTGTTCAACTGCTCTTCCAGGTAGTTTGCTGTCTCTGACAGAATTACAATGTCAATTTTTATTTTGTTTCCTTTAAAGCTTGCTCAATATATAGATTGAATAGCATCGGGGATAGGCTACAACCCTGCCTCACTCCCTTCCCAACCACTGCTTGCCTTTCATGTCACTGGACTCTTTATAACTGCGATCTGGTTTCTGTACAAATTGTAAATAGCCTTTCGCTCACTGTATTTTTCCCTGCCACCTTCAGAATTCGAAAGAGAGTATTCCAGCCAACATTGTAAATACCTTTATCTAAGTCTACAAATGCTAGAAATGCTGGTTTACCTTTCTTTGGCCGAACTGCTAAGATAAGTGGTAGGGTCTCCCCGAGGTCAGCTTCTACCAGTTTTTCCATTCGTCTGTAAAGAATTCATGTTAGTGTTTTGCAGCTGTGGCTTATTAAACTGATAGTTCGGTAATTTTCACATCTGTCAACACCTGCTTTCTTTGGGATTGGAATTATTATATTCTTCTTGAAGTCTGAGGGTATTTCACCTGTCTCATACATCTTGCTCACCAGATGGTAGAGTTTTGTCAGTGCTGGCTCTACCAATGCTATCAGTAATTCTAATGGAATGTTGTCTACTCTCGGGGCCTTGTTTCGACTCAGGTCTTTCAGTGCTCTGTCAAACTCTTCAAGCAGTATCATATCTCCCATTTCATCTTCATCTACATCCTCTTCCATTTCCATAATATTGTCCTCAAGTACATCACCCTTGTACAGACCCTCTATATACTCGTTCCACCTTTCCCTTCTTTGCTTAGAACTGGGTTTCCATCTGAGCTCTTGATATTCATACAAGTGGTTCTCTAAAAGTATCTTTAATTTTCCTGTAGGCAGTATCTTCTTACCCCTAGTGACATGCCTCTACAACCTTAGATTTGTCCTCTAGACTTCCCTGCTTAGCCATTTTGTGCTTCCTGTCGATCTCATTTTTTGAGACGTTTGTATTCCTTTTTGCCTTTCATTTTCATATTTTCTCCTTTCATCAATTAAATTCAATATATCTTCTGTTACCCAAGGATTTCCACTAGCCCTTGTCTTTTACCTACTTTACCCTCTGCTGCCTTCACTATTTCATCTCTCAAAGCTACCCATTCTTCTTCTACTTTATTTCTTTCCCCCATTTGTGTCAATCATTCCTTAATCTCCTTAAATTCCCACCATTTTGCAGTTTCTTCAGTTTTAATCTACAGTTCATAACCAACAGATTGTGGTCAATGCGAACACAGCTCTGTCCACAATCATGTTGTATAAAAGGAGATGATGTTTTAACTACTGATGACACCTTTTGCACAGTTGTTTTATTTAATCTCCATTGCAGGATGTAATTTTAATAAGTGACAAAAAGTTTCTGTATCTGTAATACTCTGGTAATTTTACGGTTACTTAAGCTATAGTGTTTTTTCTTTCTCATTTCCAATGCTAAGTTTTTGCTAATGAAAGTGTCTTCCTGTTCAGGGTATTTTACTTCTGATGAAGGTATATTTATACCGGATGATCAAAAAGTCAGTGTAAATTTGAAAACTTAATAAACCACAGAATAATGTAGATAGAGAGGTAAAAATTGACACACATGCTTGGAATGACATGGGGTTTTATTAGAACAAAAAAAAAGTTGACAAAATGTCCAACAGATGGCGCTGGACAGCAAAATGTCAGTGGCTGCGCATGACAATCGTGTATAAAAGGAGCTGTAATGAGAGAGAGAATCAGATGCGCCAGCAGCCGCAGCATGTTGACATCACAGCTTCACTAAAAGCGCCTTTTCAGGCATTATCAGAATGGCGAATGTGCTAATTCAGCGTTACGATCCTATCGCCATAGGAAGGGGATTCGAACGGGTAAAGGTCCGTTGACAAATGCAGCTGTGGCGAGAATGATTTCGAAGTTCAAAGCCACGGGTTGTTTAGATGATAGACCCAGTAGTGGCCGACCGAGCACAAGGCGTAATGCTGCTGAGACAGTTCAGGAAGAAATGGAGACTAGCGGGTTCATCTATGCATGGGGAAGTCAGCACTCATGCAGTCGCACCGGCATTCCATACACTACTGTTTGGTTGGCACTTAGGCGTATCCTCCGATGCTATCCATACAAAACTCATTGGCATCATGAACTGTTACCTGTCAATTTAGTGAAGCGGAGGGCATTTGCGGTGTGGGCATTTCAAAAGATGGCAGAAGATGATGACTGGTTGAGTAACGTTTTGTGGACAGACGAAGCTCATTTCACTCTGCGAGGGTCTGTCAACGACCACAACTGCAGAATTTGGGCTACTGAAAATCCTAGACCTGTCGTGGAAACTCCATTGTATGACGAGAAAGTTACGGTATGGGTTGGATTTACCACATCTACCGTTATCGGGCCTTTTTTTCTTCGAGGAAATGCGTGATTCTGGTTTTGTAACTGCTACCATGATGGGTGAGAGGTATGCCGATATGTACAGAATCGCATCATCCCCAGCCTGGCTGATAAACACCTACTGGAACGGACAATGTTTATGCAGGATGGCGCTCCACCCCATATTGCTAGACGTGTGAAAGATCTCTTGCGCGTGTCGTTTGGTGATGATCGTGTGCTCAGCCACCGCTTTCGTCATGCTTGGCCTCCCAGGCCCCTGGACCTCAGTCCATGTGATTTATGGCTTTGGGGTTACCTGAAGTCGCAAGTGTATCGTGATCGACCGACATCTCTAGGGATGCTGAAAGACAACATCCGACGCCAATGCCTCACCATAGCTCCGGACATGCTTTACAGTGCTGTTCACAATATTATTCCTCAACTACAGCTATTGTTGAGGAATGATGGTGGACATATTGAGCATTTCCTCTAAAGAACATCATCTTTGCTTTGTCTTACTTTGTTATGCTAATTATTGCTATTCTGATCAGATGAAGCGCCATCTGTCGGACATTTTTTGAACTTTTATATTTTATTTGGTTGTAATAAAACCCCATGTCATTCCAAGCATGTGTGTCAATTTGTACCTCTCTATCTACATTATTCCGTGATTTATTCAGTTTTCAAATTTATATTGACTTTTTGATCACCGGGTATATACCGAAACTGTGCTCAAGAATTTTATTAAATCTTCATCCTGCAACTGTTTTGGCTGTCATCATTTACTGTGAAGATTTTTAGCACTTGTTAAATGTGTGTCTCACTTACCTGTCACAGATGCGCAATACAAAGCACGAAGTACATGTGCAGGTTGTGGATATCTGAAGATGATGATTATCAAATATTCGTTTCACAAACTATAAACTCCATCCTCATTACTGGCAGACAAGAAAATAATTAATTATTTGAACTTAAACAATCAATTTATTTATTTATTTAGATTTTTTGCATCAATATGATGGCTTTTGCAAACATCAAGTAGTTACAAACATAAAATACATTTCGAACTTAGCCTAACAGGAAGTAATTAAACAGTAAATTGATGTTTGTCAAAATACATTACATCTTACACATATTAATACAGCCAATTATTTTTTATACATTATTTTACAGCTCTTAAACTTAACCATTCCAATTCTTTGAGTGAATAAGACTCTTTTCGATCAAGAATTCTTTTAGTTCTTATTCGAAGTGCTTCTTATTACTGTTTTTCATAGACTCTGACAGTTTGTCATATCATTCCATTAGTATATGGGCTCTGGTCCATCATTTTTATCTTGTTCTTTGTTGATAGTAGGTCTCTTTGGACCCAGTGCTGTGGTCATCTATATCACTACATTTAGTTACTTCAGTTTTCTGAGACAAAAAAAGTAATTAATTTATAAAGATACAAAGAGTATATGATGAAGTACTTGTGTTGCCTGTAAACATCACAGCAAGAGTCTTTATAGCCTAGTCCACGTATAATCCTTAACCCTCATTTTTGTAACAATAGTACTCAGTTAAGGTGAATGTCTGCAGCACAACCCCAAACTTCTATACAGTAGCTAAGATGGTGATAGATTGTCCCATAATAACAGTTTTAAGTGTGTGGGTGGGCACCATTTTGGACAGTTAGCTAAAAAGATACAGCCCATTGCTGACTTTTTTACATACAGCGTTAATGTAACTAATACACTGGAGGTTTGAGTCCAGATGGACCCCTAGAAATTTACACTCGGTTGCTTCCTATGCCACTATGCAGCATACCTCATTTATGCACGAGTAATTCTAGTATCCCATTACTGGCTGAAAATTTCAGTTCCTCACAATCTTCACCATAAAATAAAACTGAGGTGTCATCAGCATAATTTACAAAGTGCAAATTAGTGGGGTGTACATCAGTAATATATGTTAAAAAGGAGGAAAGGTCCAAGAATTGAGCCTTTAGGGACTCCCTGTGTCACTGCTTCACGTGTGGATTTAAAAGTTAAGATCCTATTGTCAATTTGATGAAGAA
This sequence comes from Schistocerca cancellata, assembly GCF_023864275.1. NCBI lineage: Eukaryota > Metazoa > Arthropoda > Insecta > Orthoptera > Acrididae > Schistocerca > Schistocerca cancellata. The sequence continues at coordinate 255,789,868 of NC_064630.1, read as the reverse complement.
GTTTGGTACACTGTTTCCGATTCACCAGATAGGTGGATAGAAGTTTCATTGATGCATCACTGATATTGTATGCCCACAGTTTTTTTAAGAGAACCTCATGGTTTACTGAGTCAAAAGCTTTGCTCAGGTCTAGGGATATTCTGGCTATGTGCATACCCCATTTTATATTGCTATATACTTCATGGAAGAAACTGGTAACTGCAGTGGCCGTGCTTAGGTCTTCCCAAAACCCATGCTGCGATTCAGTAAGTATTTTGTGTCTTAAGAAAAATATTGAGAGTTGTGATTGGATAACTGTTTCAAATATTTCACTGAAGGTAGGGATTAGTGATATTGGTCTATAATTTGAAACTACTTCTTTACTTCCCTTCTTATGAATTGGCTGAATTACACTCATTTTAAGACATTTGGGTATATGTTTTCATTAATACTACAGTTTATAGATAGGTAAGGGGTTTAGTTATTTCATTGGCACATTTCTTTAACACCACACTTGAGATACCATCCCATCCACTTTTCTACTGTGTTAAATATTTCCTGTTGATTCACCTCCATAAATTCAAGCTCTATACCATCTGTGACATCATTTGGTGTGCCAGCATGTAGATCTATTAGAGTATGACAATATTTATTATAATGAGAATGATCTTCCAAAAATAGTTTCATGGCTGAGAAGCAACTGAACCTTTTCGATTCCTCCCTCTAAAAAATTTCATTTCACTATTTATGTGGTAATTACCCTCACCAGACTTGATGAATGTGACACAGCTCCCAAAGGCACCATCAAATCGACATGTAGAACAGACTCTGTAACAGTGTAGGATTGAGCCAATGTCTGCACATTCTCAGATTGACACCTAATTATGCAGCCATGCTGAATTCAAACTTCATGGTTGCATGTAGCAGTGCTGATGCATCTCTTTGAGATGAAGGAGATTTCTGGGTAACACACCTTTTTAACATTGAATAATTTTTTAAAGCAGAGAATTGCAATTTCTTTCCAGAGGTTGCACTTGGATCCAAAAATGAAGCAGAGAGCACTTCTACAAACTGACATGGGACTTTCTTTCCCCAAATCTATTACAATTTCTCTGAGGCATAAAACTGAAAATAGTCTCAGTAAGCTGTCACAGGTCAGCTTTTTCCACAGACAAAAGAAAAATTACTTTAGTGATTAAACTGTGCAGCACTGAGAGTAGGAGCTCTTCAGGGAATAGGGATGTTGACCAGGTATATTACAGATATGTTCATGAACCAATGTTGAGGAGAGGGGGAGGGAGGGGGGGGGGGGGGAATTCTGGCAATTGGCCTCTACATTGCTGCCTGACCTGTCCTCCTCTACAGCTCAATAAGGATTGTACGATCATGCAAGATGGAAGATTATGGACTCCATTTTGGCAATGTTCTGTATAGGCTCACAATTTTTTTGACTGCAGGGCAGCACTGAAGCAGACTACTGCACTTCAAAATGGCATACTTTCCTATTTACAGTGGGGCAACTGAAAAGTCCACAGTATTTCCCTCTGCACTTGGCACAGTTAAATCTGTAATTTTGTGGACTCACTATGATATCTAAATGTGTGACAGAATTCTGAAATGAATGAAAAGTCTTTACTCCACATTCCAGAAGGGGCCAAAGTCATCGTCCCCCTCCTCCTCCCCTTTTCCTTGCGGATGCCTGTGATTTACAGCCTTATTGTATGGCTCTGCAAGTATGGAGTTAAATCAAAATTTTCATAACTATGCTGTTGCCCAGAGACCACTGACCTCACAAATGAATGAGTATTTGCCACTTAGAGCAGTACAAACAACTGCAGTGTTGGTTTGTGCAATAGTGGAAGGTGATTTGAATGTGTCAGACGGAGTGATTTGGTACTGGGATGTGACTGTGGATGTGGCAGATAATATTTACCCAAGTATGTCATGGAATAGTGAAGTTCGAAGGAAGTGGTCCAGTAATCCAGTACCACTTTTCCTACCCAAGCTTGTGCTCTGTGTTAATGAACTAATCGTCAGCAGACCTTTAAACATTAATCATCCATCTCTCCTTTTCACAAAAAGCTCATGATAAGCAAATGCTTTTTAAGTATTCAGTCACTAGTGGTAACATTAATTTTTTATGACAATAAACTACTAGCAAGAGGGGAAAATGACTTTCACATTTATCACAAAAAAAGATAGCCATGTAACACATACAGGGTAGCAAAGAAACAGGAAAGCATGAAATTGATATTGGCAACAATGCTCACTAGAAAAAGTTGGGAGAAGGCAACAAACTGAAGCAACAATGGGCTTCCAGCAGTGCAGAAAAATACATCATCATATGTGCATTTTACTATATACATTGTAACACTTTCACAGCTGCAGGTTGAGTGTTTCAGCAACATAATTTGATCCCACACTGTCATCAGGTACTGTCCTTGCATGTATTGCAACATGGGTTCAAAATGTTGAAGAGATTGGTTCAGCTTTGAAAAAAAGTCTGGAGGGGGTGGGAGATTATACAATCTGTACATAGCCTTGAAAACATTCCTGCCACTGAAAGGAGTCCTGACCATTCAATGCGAGAAATGTCTCGACACAGCAACTTGGATGTCGGAGCATTCACAGAATACTTCATCAGTTTTAATTTCATCCACTCAACCCACAAATTTTGTAACAGCTGAATCTTAACCTGCAAATTTAGTGAACACTATTAGATAAAATCAGTGAGGATGCAAATTTCACCAAAATCCTCAAGTGTCCAATGAAATCCATTTTCACTTGGTGGTTACGAATATAAGCAGAACTGTTAACGGGATTAAGGAAATCCTGTTCAGCGTCACTAGTGTGCATTACACAGTACCAAAGTTACCATACGGTGTGCAATGACATGTCATGGCTCTTACTGCGTTGAGGATGAACACACTTATGGCACAGACACACACAAGCAGTAAGTCAAAACTGTTACAGATGTTTCTGATTACAAGACTCCACACATTTCCAAACCTTGATATTTAGCACACCTGGTTTCAAAAGGTTGAGGCCCCCCTAGAGAATGCCAGTCTAGGGCAGCAATAAAACATTTGTATGGTGATAATAATGTACAGAAAGTTCTGGCTGAAAATTATTAATTATTTAGGAAGAAAAGACACAACTCACTGAAAGGCAGAAGTGCTGCATCATCGTTAAGTACATAAGTAAAAGGTACAGAGCTTGGTTAGCTTTCAGAATGCACTTTCTTTTTGTAGTTGTAGGACGGACACACTCACACACATTTCCCTACATTGTGATCAGTCGACTGCCAGCTTTTTACTGGCCCACGATGAGTGCACTGGGGTGAGGTAGGGCTTGAGGGATAGACAGAAGCATGAAGCAGGGAAAGGGTGAAGGGAGAGGTGGGGGAGGGGTTGTCTAGCGGCTTGTGGGAGAATGGTGAACAGCCTGTGGGCTAGCTAAGGGTGCAGGTAGAGGTGCAAGTGGCAGATGGCTGGGTGTTTGGTTTCGCAGACTAGGGTATAACATAACAGCATACAACTAGTTGATGTGAGGACACAAATTGGGCAGGATTGCTCTGCACAGTGCTTTACACACTGGTATGACTACCAACCAGTTATCATCTAAAACGAATGGCCACTGCCAAACTGTTGCTTAAAAACAAGATGGACTATCCAGTGGCACAACATGCAGCAGAGCACACCATGCGAGATTTCAATGCCTGCTCCACAACCCATGCCATCTGGATCCTCCCCACCACAATCAGCTTTTCTGAGCTGCACAGATGGGAGCTATCCTGACATCACATCCTTTGCTCTTGTAGCCTTCTTGGCCTAAATCTAAGGTATCTTGCTGCTACCCCTGCCCTCCTCCCCTACCCGATAGTGAGTGAGTGTGTGTGTGTGTGTGTGTGTGTGTGTGTGTGTGTGTGTGTGTAAGGTGGGGGGGGGGGGGAGGGTTCTTTTTTATGAGGCTATCTGCAGAGTATTACGTACCAGGCTAAATTAAGAACCTAACCTTAGCTCAGCTAAAGATACAGAGTGATGAGGAAATCAACATTGTAGCTGAAATATTATGCTGCACTATGCAAAATCTATGCAATAAAAAACTGTACAAAAATGAGCATTTGACTTATCTAATTTTTAAAAGTGGTGTTTCACACATTTTGCAGTCATGTTCAACATATTTTAAAAATAAAGTTTTGTTAAATTCCTTCATGTTTTCCTAACTTATTTCCAAACAGTTGTAATATTGTACATCAGTTGTCAGGATATAATATCAATCTGCTGCCATTTGTTACACACTGCTTCTTTGGTGGGAGTGATGCTCTGGCCTTTGATGTGCTTTCGCATCCAAACCTAACTGTCTACCTCTACCAAACATAATTGTTATTATTGTGTCCTAGTTGAGTGTGTATTGGAAAGTAAACACTGTGATAACTTCCCAATCTTGTACCAAAACAAAATGGAATCAAATTTATCTATTCTTAAAATAAAAGAATTTTGTTACACGTTTTTAAAGGTATAACCACAACACACAAATCAGAAAAAAATCTTTTACACATTCACACAGTAATCTAATACGAAACTTCATTACAAACTTTTTTGGTGCATGTAAGGAACATAAAGTTGTCTATAAGAGAAACAATGCTACCTCAAATCAATTCCACATTATTTAAATTACTGCCCCCCCCCCATGACTTGCTGACCATGATCAAGAGTGAAAGTTTCACAGGAAATTGCAGTCATTCAAAGTTAAACAAGGGAGCCATCAGAACAAATGCTATCTGCAAGATTATAATTATTCCATCCAGCACTAGTCCTCTTAAAATGGTTTTCCCAGTTATATTGGCTACAATCTTTTACATACAGCCACTACTGAGGAAAGTGGCAGTGTGCTAAAATTCTGTAACAAAATAATTAAAGATCCCTCGTTAATCAAAAGATGGCATGTGAAATCAAACAGGATCTAGAGAATCTAGGAACCAGATAGATAACATCAGGGTCTACTATGGCGTCGAGAGGCTTGTATTAACGAGCACTTACTGCTAACACAGAAAGTATTTGTTTATTTTGCAAATGCATTCCATACTACTACAAGCATTTCCTGTTTTTCTTCATTGTCATTTCTTATCTGTGTTATCTGACAGCACTTGTTCAGTGCATTTACTTAAAAAGCTGGTATAAACATAAGAAAAAACAAATGTAAAATCCGAGGGGCTAGGAGCACATGAGATATATATACACAATTTGCCTCAGGAAATGTGTGTGACTGCCAAAATTAAATAAATTATGAGTGTTACTATCAAAGCATTTTACAATTTTTCCTAACAGCCAGTTCGTCTGCATACAGTTGTAGGCATGGCTACACATTGTAGTACCCCTGCATTATTTTTTATAATATATTAAAAATACTTATACTACTAGCATACTAAAGGATTCTTTGGTACAACATACACGATACCCATAGAATAAATGCTCATTATAAAACAAGGATATGTGAGTAATTACAGTGACATTAATATAACAATCCAAAAAACAATAGGTACATATGAAATAGAATTAAAATACCAAAATATGTACATGAAATTATTCACAGCCACTTTTAACAAAGCCCTCACAGTCAATGTGCACAAAATTACTCATTTCCTTCTGTTGTGTCTCTTGAAGAATGTTCTTCCTGGCCAAGACTATTGATGCTGTACCATTGTGCTGCATTTTTTCCGTCTTCCTTGTCTCTTCTTTGACCACATCCTTTTATTTCTCCACTCCCTCTTCTTACACTCATAAGGCTTTAATTGAAAAGAAATTTCCTGTTTTCATTTCCACAAGGGAGAACTTTCTGCTAAACTGCTTTCATACTGTCTTGGGGAGCAAATACATGTTTAAAGTGTTTATTTGCCTTTTCATAGACCAAAATCTTTAATACATTCCATAAGTTTCCAGGACCCTAGGCTCCATTTTGTCAATATGCTGATTTTGACTCAAGATGCACAAGTTATACTTCAAAACTTGGCCTATTTACACCTGCACTAAATATTACTATAAGTATACAGAGGGGCCCAGAAAAATAGATACTCTTTGTTAGTTAACATCTTTGGAACAAAATGACATGCCATTGCAATTGTGTGTGGCAGTGTAGTCCACTGTGTTCTCAACAAATCTTGGCACCCTTTTTCCAGCAGATGACACTGCAGCAACGAATGAAGTACAACTGTCATTTGAGCAATGCAACGCTGCATTGAAGTGGTACTGGAAGTATGAAAACATGATGGAGGTACAACGGCAATGGCATATTGTGTGCAGAACTCAGTCACCAATACATACAACAAAGTATCGTATTTGGGATTAATATGAAGCTTACGGTACTGTTCAGGATGTTCACAAGGAAAAGTCTGGTTGACCAAAAACATCAACAAGTCTAGCTTCGAGTGCTGCTGTGTTACAATATTTTACTGGGTCACCTCAAAAATCTGTGAAATGGGGTGCATGTGAAAGCAGGGTAAGCCCATTAAGTGTGCAATGAATTCTGAAGGATGCAAAGAGGGAAGTGTACATTCCACGATTACTACACATTATGGACGAGGACAACCCAGATCAAAGGATGGAGTATGGCGAGTGGTTTGAAGGCATGCTTCAAGAGGATGAACGGGTTCCAGTCATGGTTGTCTGCTCTCACAAGATGCAATTCAAATTGAATGGTACTGTAAACCACCAAAGTGCGTGTAAATGGGCTCCTGAAAAGCCTCACGTTCATGTGGAGAAAAATGTTAATCTAACCGGTGTTAAGATGTGGTCTGTCATTGTGTAGTTTGATTGGCCAATTCTTCTTTGAAGGTACTGTAACTGGTGGGGTGTACTTTCAATCGCTGCAAATATCGATTTTACCTGCCATCCGAGCAGTGTTTGGAGACAAAACATTTTACCAACAACAAGATGTCATTCTGCCTGACTACTACAGAGACGTCTGACCCTACTTGGATGAAACTTTACCTGGATGATGGATACGTTGGAGCTATTGAGTACCATCACAGTCTCCAGACCTTACACCTCTTGAATTCTACCTATGTGGGATCCTGAAAAATGAAGTTTATCAACAGAAGCCAACTACAATGAAATAACTACGAGAAACCATCAAGGCGTCTGGTGCAGCTATCACACCAGCAATACTGACAGCTGTAGTTCGGAAAACAGTTCAGCGGCATCGACGTAGTCTGGCTTTTAATGGGGGTCACTCTGAACACACAAAATAACCTCCTCAATAACCCCCAGAATTGTAAGAAGAGTATCTCATTCTGTTCCATTAATATTAACTATCAAAGAGTATCTACATTTTTCCCTGTACACATTCGGCTACTGCTATAACAAAAAAAACTGAACCTTCATTAAACATCACAGCAATTCTCCTTCTGTCATTTCACTTTCTAAATATAGCCCAGGTATTGGTTTGGAGCTTAAACTTTGTCATGGAGCATGGTACTATGTGGGAAATTACTTTTACTTCCTCTACTCTGGAAGAATCCACACTTTTGCTTTCCAAATGTGCATTTGCATTAGATTCTTGTGAAATGCCACTTGTGCACTCACCTCCTCAATTATGAATGAAACAAAATCCAAAATGCAATTTATCACTGTAAAATAAAATAGTTAACAGATAGAACAAAATTAATCTGTTACATTCATTAAAAGATGATACACCGCATATTTGCCAAATCTGCTTCATTTAAATTCTAGTATCTATGCCTCTACCTTCTGGTCAAATTTTCTCTAACAGAACTGGGTTACAGGACACAGGTAAACTTGCAGTAATAAATATACAAATACAATATAGCTGAGGTACCTTCTTGCTATAGCCTCCAATCAAACGTTATAAGTCTGGTTTCATGCATGAATGTATATGAGAATAATTTTATGATACAATGGTATGTAAAGATGATATTTTGTATGTTTAGTACCCCCAATTTGCACAGAATCCTATTTATTTCTTAAGATTTTCAAAAGATTCCACCATAGTCCAGTCACCAATTAATCTACAACCCCCCCCCCCCCCCCCTGGCACTATTATTTTTGCACTTTTACCCCAATTCAACTACCAATTGTTAATTTTTCCAGTTGTAGATCTCTTACCATCATCATCCCTATGGTACAGTGTCCTTACTTAAAACTGCTCCAAGCTATCCAGATATGCACATAAATAACTAGTATCTGTTGCATGAATACTATTACAGCACACACTAACACATAAGATGTTGATGGCACCCAGTTGCACAAACTAACAATGGCATGGCAGTAAATAAAGATAAAAACTTACTCAGTGAGAGAATGCACTACAGAAATCTTCTAGGTGAACGAACATGCAACACTCAAGAACATAAACGGAACTCTCAAGTCACTCAAATGGTTGCCAACAGACTGTCAATGGCTACGCCAAGAATGTCGCCAATAACCCTACAATGTTGTTTTTTTTTTTTTTTTTTTGTGAAGGGCGAGAAAAACATTCGTTCCAAATTATTTAGTTCTAAATAACGTTTCCTGACTTATCAACAATAAGCTCTTTGCGGAGCTGAAACATAATTCCAAAAAAAGAATATTTTTGTAACACTGTAACGAAATCTTTTTCCAGTGCAACAAAATAACCTGATTTACACAAAGATATATCAAGATGAAATGTGTTTCTTGACCTCTAAAAATACTGTAACATAACGGGCCCAATTTACATATAATGGTTAAAAATAGATGCAACAATCACTGTTCTTCACTCTCAGCTGATGTTTTTGAGTAATGCTCTAACGCTTGCTGCATAACGTCGGCACAAAACCCCGACTCAGGTATCTGAAAACAAACAACACCTAATCTTGACACCGCTTTTATGTTTCTTATATCGTCGTCCAGAAAGAGCATTTTGTTAAACTCAGTGTTGGTCTTCAGTCGTAGCTGCTTGAAATGTTTCGATTTTGAGGTGGGGTAAATTTCTGTGTAAGTAAAATACTTAGCAATGTCAAACAGATGAATAAGCTGATACGCGCCCGCAACATCCTCTATTCTGGATGCAACCGCTAGCGTAATATTTCTCTCGAAAAGTTTTTCTAAAATTTCTTTAACACCAGGAAAAACATCAACTACAACACCCGACGCGTCAACAATCTTCCTATTCGTCTGTCGGAATGGGCTCCGAACATTTTTATCGACTCTAAATGGCCACAAGGTTAAGTCCAAATCGAAAACAATTAGGGATGGCTTCATCATATTCATGTCAAGCGAATTTCGAAACATATGTAGCAACACATCTGAGAATACACATCTAGTACTTCAAAAAAATGTAAAGTGTAGAACTAACTATCATTCGTTCTGCATTACGGATCGATATTTCACTTCCAACATCCACGGCATGATATCGATTAACGGCGGGCTTCTACAAGCAAGAATTTCGTGCACCTGTATCCCCCCGATCCACCCAGCGCTACGCTAACATACACATTGCTCTTTCCACACGTCGAAGATGGAAATGCTACTTATGCGAGTTTTCAGATAGCAACAAGTGAAATTATTCTTACTGGAATTTAGCAGCTATTAATGAACAAAACAGCCACGGGAATGTCGGCTGTGAAAATGGGCATCTTGTAGCAGTCGCAATACGTTAATAAGAGAACTACTGAACAAGGATGACTTTTCGTTCGAAAGTCATTTTCGAATCATTATAATCAATTTTGAATTTTTTGAGCCATAGTTCTGGCTCTATACAAAAGTCTAACACAAGTACAGTATGTAAGACACCATGCCAGCTTATACCTATCTAATTACAAATTCCGTAACACTGACATATCTGGCAATTGGAGTCACTACAATTCATGTATTGCATTCCGAAGAGTACTGTCTATACATTTTTATGTTGTCCACAATACATTGAAGGTAGATCGGAAAGCATTATTATTATTTTCAGGTTTAGTCAAGGTTCTAATAGGTCACAGGTGCTGTAAATGTGTGTTTGTTTTACTCGTGCAGCACACAGTTTTGTAACAAACTTTGTATTACTGGGCAGAACAGTCCATTACTCAATGACTGCGCCAGTGGGAACACTGCTATATTTGCACAGGATTTTAATAAGAGCCAAGAGTAGTTCTAAATCTATAGACAAAAAGAAATTCCCGTTTCACAATAATAATTACACTCAGCGACAAAGAAGTAGCTTCACATATATAATTTAATAAATGAAAAATACCTTCACATTATTGACTGTTCTGCAGTAATATGATTCGCAACAAGTTTGCACTGTGAATTACAACACTTTCATTTAATCCATTCGTCACTTCAAACGATGTTGTGTTACTCTGTTACAAATAAAAGAGTGTAACGAATTCCAGAATGCTACAAAGATGTTCCTATCGAATTTTTTAAGAGCATTTTGCCATTTAATAAAGTATTTATTTACTTAGTTGAAGCCCATTATTTTGGTATGACACTGACTTTTCAAGCACATAAGCAAACGAGTCTGTCGAACGAACCAGAGCAGAATGAGTGCAAATCCACCTATAGGAAGTAGCTGGAGCTCTTAGGCAGTATTGGGGGAAGCGATATTGTGTAAGAAAGTAAAACGACTCGCAACTTTCGTAACTTACACATAAGTTGTCATGACAGTGTGCAAGTAGTGTGCTTCCTCAACGTACTCTACTTATGCGAGTGCCAATGAGGGGTTGCACATATAAGTAATTCATACTTATGCACACCCTGCTTAAAACATTGACTGCCACATGACCCCCTAGGGCACAATGCAAATCCTCACACAAGATTGTTCCCACGACATGCCTGACGCTGTGTGCCTGACAGCGGCTGCTCACTCCACCCTGCTTAGTGCAGTATGTGCATTAATTTATGCTTCTTCATTGAATTCAGGTGCAATATCTTGTTCAACGTTTTGAATTTACTTTTTTTGTTACATTACCTTCAATGGAGACATTATTACTAATTCTTTGAAATTTCAACAGCGCTCTGCACCCGTATTAAATTTAATTGTTAATTTATACTTTAGTATGAGCAGCGGGGTTTGGTTCATCATAGAACAAGAACATAAATGGTTCTAGCTCAAATGGGTCCACCACTGTTAACTAGAGGGATGCCAATGAAAAATTACTGAGGGTGTTCAAAGAATCAGATTCTGACATTTGCATTATCTGTGTTATCAGATGAAGACTGTGAGTTTGTGGACGCGACTGACAGCGACAGTAGTGCTGATGACAACGATTGTGTTCATAATGATGATGGCAATGGACTGCAAGAAATCTTAGGCAAGTAGAACTGTAAGAACCATAACTGCGACCAAGGCTAAACCAATAATACCTTCCCATCCCAAGAACACATTCACAATATGTGTTTCATCAACAAGCCTCGTGTGACTATTATTTTATTACAAACTGACCTTCCAAAGACATACTGTACCAATGAGAGCAGAGCATGTGGCCGCCAGCAGGCATATAGCATCAGACTCTGCCGTGTCTTCCCATGGCCTTGTGACAGCCATTGTGTTAACGTACTGGAAGTACTGAATGGTGCAGGAAAAAAAGAATTTTATTGCCCAAGTTTTACTGAAGTTAGTAGCCTACACAGAGGTTGTCTACCTGCTGCAAACATGGCGGACTCTGCTGTACTGTTGACTGTACCAATAGATGTCTCTGTGGCCATAGTACTGTGAGTCTACACTGCAGCAGCCATTCTAGCAAACGAATTAAAGCAGCAGTTCATTACATCTTCAGTTTTATTTATTTACGTATGTCATCTAGGGATCATCTCACAATGATATAGGAGTACTCACAACTATATAGCAGAAATCAATAACTCAAAATACACAAGTTCCTCAGAGATTTTTGCACAGACTTCTAGCACTTGCGGAGGGGAATAAGGTAGATAATATTTTGAATGCGAATCTGTGTTCAGAACCCTACCATTTCCACGCTACAATCATTTGAAAACATGTTGGTAATGCGACAACTTTTACAAGTTATTGATTAGGCATGACCCAGTACATTACTTGTTTTACAGTTACACTCATTAATAACCAAAGAAATTGCTCACGTACTCATAGACCTGTAATCTTCAATGTGAAGCAGTATGGCCTCATCCAATCCTGGTGTGCGGCGTCTCCTTGGAGCACCACAGTCATGCCTGCCGATGGTGAAGGCACCCTTTCTCGAAGCCATTGAGTAATTGTGTCAAAAAGAATTTGCTATGGAATTAGACATTGTGGAGAATGATTCTGATAAAGGTGATGAGTTGCTCTTTCATTACCATGAAATTGGCGGTTCAGAAGTATCATGGCACTGTATTCCGCAAACGTGTACACAACCATGTCGCTCTGAATCCCAGAGACATGTGAATGTGGCTCGAACCAGGTCAGAGAGTTAAGAGAGACGTCAAATGACATCAATCAATCTGACTTAAGCACTCCCCATCATGACTACACTGTTTCATACCAACCCAGCACACATGTTTCGAAATGGCTGTAGCTCAGAAATGGTATATTTCAGGACGTTGATTTCTATTCAAAATAGTGTGTACTTACACTCCTCTAGAAGTCCTGGAAGTTTGTAATGGGGATTTCTGAATGCCCTGCATACATAGATTACTTTGGCAATTTCTATAAGGAAGGGAACTGCAATTTTGGAATGTGTTACTTCCTTTTCTTCCTTTGTAAGTGACGACCTGCCAACGTCATACTCGTGATTTAGAAATGCTCTATAAGAAGTAACAACACGCATTCCAGTTTTAGTATACTAAGCGGATGTGATTTACTGTGGCCCAGTGGGTCATCCTGTAAGTGCTGCCATAGTACACTGAAGGTCTGGAGTTTAAACCAACCGTGTGGCTGAAATTTTCTTTACTCATCACCTGCCTAAATTCTGGCATTGATTTGTTATTGCAAAAAAATTCCAAGCTGTACTGTAGTACTAATTCTATGTTAAATCGCTCTAAAGTCGAACAAAAGCAAGGGATTTGCCAGAGGTAACAACAGGGCCATTCTGGTGATCACAGTATTTATGGTATTTATTTTTTACAGCTTCCTCCTAATGGGTAGCCAAACTCTACAAACTACAGTAAAGGGCACCTTCCAGTGTGCCACAAATTATATTCTTCCAAATCATTTGCCTACAGAACATGAAAAAATGAATGCATCAGTGACGTCTTAAGTGTGTTATTTATTCTAATCTTATCTCAACAATAGCTACAGGAGCGATAAATAGGGTCTGTAAAATATATCCTCCATGCCTACCAGGACAGATTTCGAAGAAATCAATTACATTAAACCCAACTTGCACTTTGCTCATATGAAATTCTGAAGCTGTAATCTAGGTAGTCCAGCAAATGCAATATTTCTCGATTTCCGAAAAGCATTTGACTCAGTACCACCCCTATGCTTCATATCAAAAGTACAATCACATGGGATAGGAAGCGAAATTTGTGATAGGACTGAGGAATTCTCGGTATGGAGGGAGCAGCAAGTTACTTGGGTGGAGACTCATCGGCACATGTATAAGTAACTTCGAGTATACCCCATGGAAGCATGATGGATCCCTTGCTATTCATGTTATATAGTAATGGCCTTGCAGACAATATTAATACTAACATCAGACATTTTGCAGATGATGCAGTTACCTACTGTATAATGAAGTAGAGTTTCAAAGAAGCTGCACAAATATTCAGGCAGATTTTGATAAGATTTCAAAGTGGTACGAAGATTGGCAACTTGCTTGAAGTGCTGACAAAAATAAAAACGAAAAAATTTAGGATCATATGACTGTGAGTCACAATTGGAATTGGTAAACTCATACAAATAAAAGGTAATGTAAACATTGTCAACTTGCTTCGAATGTTGAGAAACGAAAAAACGAAACAACATATTCTATGATTATAATATCAATCTGTCATAATTGGAATCAGCATGCTCATACAAATAACCCAAGTGTAGCACTTTGTAGGGAATGAAATTAAACGGTCACATAGGCTCAGTCATGGGTAAAGCAAGTAGCAGACTTTAGTTTACTAGTAAAATATCAGGCAAATGCAATCAATCTACAAAGGATATTGCTTACAAATCACTCGTGCTACCCTTCCTAGAACATTGCCCAAGTTTGTGGGAACCATACCAAATAGGAGTGATGGGGGATATTGAATGTACACAGAGAAGGGTAGCACAAATGCTCACAGGTTCGTTCGACCTGTGGGAGAGTATCACAGAGATGTCAAAAGACCTGAAATGGCAGATCCTTGAAGATGGAAGTAAATTACCATAAGAAGGTTAACTTACAAACTTTCAAGAACCTGCTTTGAATGATGGCACTAGGAATCTACCACAACCTCCTACATATCGTTCCCATATGGATCATGAGGACAAGATCAGACTAATTACAGCATTCACAGAGGCATTTAAACAATCATTCATTCCACTCTCCATATGTGAATCAATGAGGAAAGCCCTGATTACTGGTACAATAGAACATACATCCTGCCGTGCAATTCACAGTAGTTTTCAGAGTATCAATATATCTATCAGTATGGAGTCGAAATTTGTGAGACATATAATAGTATTTTCTCAGAATAGCTGGCTTGGCTTCATTTTTCTGTGAAAATGAAGATTTGGAATATCTCAAGTGTGCTAATTTTATTTTTAATGGGTAGTTACACTTTTTTAATCAAATGATATGCAGGTTCTAAGCAATAACTAGAATTTTTAGTTATCTTGGTGAGATAACTGCAATAGCAGCTAAATAAACGTCGTACAAGTCTACTATTCACACTCATAGAATAAGGCTCATCCACATTTTCATACAGGAACCTGTCAGTAACATATTAAGGAGATTAATGTCAAGAAATAGTTAAACAAGAGTCATTACTAGAACGAAAGAAATAATTATTCGCACTTAAATGTTTTTTACAGTGACATACATCTTAACAGACCGAAGCCAGGAGGAGGAGAGATAATGAAGGAAGACAGAAGGAGAAAGACAGACCTCACATCATGATGATATTGTAATTTATGCTCCTTCAACCAGATTCTGAAACACTATTGATTTAATGGCTCAGTGCATAATTATATTGGTTAAAAGTATATTCACAAGTGCAAGAAAAATTCTGATATGTCATTATACAGCCCCTTTTGATAGAGACAAGGAAATGATATTTACTTGACAAAAACAAACTTAAAAGTCTTTCACTATTCCAAATGTCCATGAGTGATAAATACCAAGTATCTTAAATAGACCAAAAGTTCAAATGAGTGCTTATCCATTGGCAGAAATAAAGTTTTCACTACTTTCGTTATCAAGCCCACATATTGTTCAGAGACTGTCTTTCTTTATGCTGAATTATTATGTTCGATAGTCTTTAGCTGAACAAAATAACAGCAGTTACAGCGGGTAATTATCACAAGGAATAGTTGCTCAATATACTTAGTTCTTCTGGTTATTTAACTCATAGCACCAAAAATTTCAGATGGTTTGGTTATATCCATGATGTTTTCTTGAAATAATTTGTATAAATTCTGGTTAGTCATTTAATCATTAAAATCTTAATTATGAATTTCGGCTGGTTAGGACTGTTAATGAGAGCACTTAAGACTATGGACCAGGTGCATAGGACTGCAGATGCGATCTCATTATGTCCCAGTACCCATCATCAAAGCCAGGGCCATCCAGAGAGGTTACTCAGAGTGGACAGGATACCTTGAGGTCGTTCAGGACAAGGGTCTATGGGGATTATGAGTACGTCTATATTTGGTGGCTCACACTGAAAAGCAGATGGACTCGTGGTAGAGTAGTTGTGCACATGAACTATCTATATGTATGACAAGAAAACCTTTTGTTATGATATAGTTAATGGATTTTTTTGTCTGGTGATAATCATTATTGCTTGATCAGGATTTATTTGTAAGAAATTTTCATGAGTATAGCTATAATATTGTAATATGACCCTGACAGTCTTGGCGAAAGTGGAGTTTTCATACAGCACACAATAGACAGTTTTAAATCGTCCTCATTAGTTACACACTAGACTATAAACAATGAAACACAGACACAATATACAGTGCCTCTGCACATCATTTCCACCATTTTGTCAATTTTAAAACAATTAATGTCAGTCTGTGCCATGTTAAGAATGTAGGCCTCAGAAGTAGCATACCAACCAAAACTGAGTTTAAAGCTATCACACTGGGTGTGCCACAGTTCGAATCATGCCAGGCTGCAAGAGTGACAGGTAACCACGTACAGTATCAATTCAGTGACCGTTCGGATGTGTATTTTGACAGACGATTTTGCAGAATTTGGTTCAAATCTCTGGATGAAGGGATGACTCCTTTTGCAACTAGAATAGCCATCTGTCTCCACAACATATCAGTACTAGTAAGTGAAACAAAATTTCGTTTTCATGTAGTTCATTCAGTAGGTGACACAGTTACTTCACATCACCACTGATTACTGTTTCATCTTTTATTCAGAACAAACAGTCCTCGATGCACATACCACAAATAACAGCTTAGACTGGATAAAATAAGTTTATTCTTTTCTCCTTACCTTACTCACAGAACACTTTATACACATTAGACCTAACTCATGAGTAGTTTAATTTACTATTCGTCTAATAATTCATCTTATGCCTTTACACTGAATTGCAAATTTATATTTAATTACAACTTTCTTTCTCTGTGCAGTGAGATGATTTGATCAGTTTAAATGCTGAGATTTTGTGTCTCATTTCTGCTCAGATTCGAACACAGCTTAAGGCATATAGCATTCTTGTCAATCACAGTCAGCAAGACAATTCCACTCACTCATTTATTGAAAAGTGAATCCAATAAATTACCAATATATTTCTTTTTATTTGGTTATCGCTAGCTGACATTTTAAAGCTGTGTGGCTACTTACTTACTATAACAAACAGGTATATAAATGTTTACAAAAATGTATGTAAATAAGACAAATAGTCCAATTATCTTGTATAATTCAAAATTTCTTACTTTCTTAAAAATTTAAGCCAGAAGCATCTATATTATATACCAGGCATCATATTATTACTTACTAATTAATAATTGATACATTTCTTATAATCTGCTGTATATGTAGGGCTGAAAAGTAGATTAATAGTCAAGATATCTCTATATTATTTTATCAGACAATTTAGTGGCCAAGATTTTCTGTAGGATATGGTCATTTTACGTTTCTTTCAGGAAGAGAACATCTCATTTTCAGTGACTTTTAAGACTAAAATCTCTTTACATTTTTTTACCTTATTAATAAAATTATTTCCTTATGAAGGTTCTTTATTACTGCTTTTATAGCTTTCACTTAAGACATGAGGAAGTTACTTATGTATTAGAAATAAATCCCAAATAACTCATGAAATTGCGTTTCATAAGTTAAACAATTAGTTTTATTTTTTACACTCTTGCTATCATAAGGTAGAAAGTTCATTTAATGTACAGAATATCAAGCAGACATTATGAATAAACATTGCTTGAAAGTTTATAACTTACGCTCCAGTGTAGAGTATACGTGCTTATTCTACTACTTACCACAGTGCAGTTTCTATGTTCATAGACATTTGCCACTGCATTACTCATTCACACAGATCTCTGAGAACACTCTTGTCTATTTTTTGCTAAAGTGGATAGTATTACTCTTACTTCTCTTTGTTTTAGATAAGGTGCCATCTGCTCTATCTCATACATATTGTTACAAAAGCAGCTGATCAGCATAGTCAATTGGGTGTAGTGGGTATGATACTAGACTGTTACAAGGAAACTCGCCTGAACTGTAAAATTTTAATTTCTATATTCGGTTCGAGTACATTCTAGAAGTATCCACAAATGTCAATAACCATTGTGCTGCAATGTTCTGTAACTTATATACGCCATATGTGTTCTGGACAGACGCAGTTCGCTCACGCTCTTATATGTGCAAGTGCTGAATAAACCTACATTAAGTGAAGTTAGTGGTCGTCATTTCTAATTATACCTTCTTCTACGTGACATTATTCTGGTGGAGTTGCTGCATATTGGAACTTATGATACTGCACATTATCGACGACGCAGTGGCTCCCATCAGGCCACGACAGAGCCGCCGATTACGTGGCGAGAAACCCGAGTTCGAGCCATATTCAACAGATCGCAATCTATCGGAGACAGAGGAAGAAGAGGACGTTATGATGACTGCAACTCTTTGCCACCACATGAGACATCCTTCCGAGTTCTCTGGTGAAGATGGCCAAGATCCAAACAAGTGGCTGAAGGTATATAAGCATATTGTCAAATTTAACAAATGGGCTGACACCATGTGTTTGGCTAACGTATTTTTCTACTTAGAGGACACTGGAAAACAATGGTATGAGAACAACGAGGAGAAGTTCACAAGCTGGGAAGTATTCCAGGCGGAAGTATTTCGGCGATACACAACGACAGAAGTACAAGGCTGAAAACAAATTAAAGTGCAGGGCACAGCGTCCAGGAGAAACTGCAACATCTTACATTCAAGACGTCTTGGAGCTGTGTGAAATAGTGGATCCTTGAATGAAGGATGAATATAAGGCTTCACATCTTGTAACACTTTGATGCCAATGTGCTCTGTGACCATTTATTATTGTAATATACTTGCTTTTATGTTCATGTAAATTTATGTACACGATGTATGAATTAATTTGTTTATTTTGCTGTATAATCAATTATGTATATTATGTAAATATCGCTGAGCAATCGCTGGGAGAATGTTAGGAAAACGTTAGATTATTGTCAACGAATAAGTATCGTTGGAGTAGTGGCGTCCCTGGACGCGGGAGGATGGTACGTCAGAGCGCGCGCTACACAGAGTGAGGACACTGGTATGAGACTTGGTGAAGTGTAGATGCATGGATGGCGTGCACTGCACTGGAGGAGTGATTGTTTAGCGGCACATGGCAAGTGATGAGAGTGGGCGGTGGAAATATTGGCTGCAGCAACATCAAGAACTCGCCACGCCAATGTCATTGCCAATAACTCCCGTGCTCGCTAATTATCATGGAAATGAGCCAGCAGCAGTATCATTGTCAGCAACTTCGTCACGGCGAGAATGGACTGAAGTAAGATTCCTGCATCACAGCTTATTGTCAACTAGTTTTGTAATGGCTTTACTCAGCTTTGTGGTGTTTTGTGAGTGAATAATTACCATAGTTTAATCAAAACTGTTTACCCATGATTCTCCTAAAATCATTCACCAAGTAGGTTCCTGTCCTGTCCTATTGTTACAATTATCCGAGTACTGTTTATAAAAAAAATGAAAATTGCAGTGCCAGTTAATTTTGCTTATAAACTAAATGATTCAGTTACATTAAAGATTTGAACTTAAAGCATTCAGTAATTTCAGTCTCACTAACTTTAAATTTGAACTTTAATCTAAGGTGATCTAATTGTTGCAAATAGTAAATCAGCTAATCAAATTAAAATGATTCCTGGCACTATGAACAAAAGCACTAACTAGAATTAATGAGTGAGTGCAAATGTCAGTGATTATTGTAATTTGTTCTGGTTCACATTATTGACTTTCAGTCGTGCTAAAGTATAATAATTACCTTTTGATACAGTAGTTATCAATTTCTACTTCCTGTCCAGAAGTCAATAGAGTTTCTTTTAATTATTTTTTGCCATTTTCCAAAATTCATATGAAAATAGTAGACGTTATTGTGAGGTAGCGCCATTGTCATTTACAACAGTAAATAACCATTAATCTAAGTGTTATCTTGTATGTTTTCAAAATTTCAGCTCTATTAGTTAATGATATTTCGAGTGCAAATTATTTTCCTTCTCGCTTCATTACGTAAATGTTTCAATTGTTTTTGCTAACGTGCATGCAGCCCTCTGTTGCCGCGCGTGTTCGAGTAATTCTTGACATTGACTGTTCGGCTCATTAATTCACTTACTGAACAGATACTTTGCCCAATTGGGCTGGCGATCGTATTTCTTTTAGCTATAATTATTTCAGTAACTCTTATAATTCTGTTCCGATCCACGTGGTACCCCTTCTCGTTGACACAGTATGTGATTGATAGCACAAACCTTTCAAACAACCATACTAAATTTTACAGTAATTAAATAGGCGGAATCAGTTGTCCTAGAAGGCATCTTGTTGTTAACCTCCTCCTCATTTATCGACTTTATATTGAATCTTCGGAACGATAGCCTTTTCAAAATTTAATTCCAATTGTTTAGGCACATGCTTACATGGTCATATACAGGGTGAGTCACCTAACGCTACCGCTGGATATATTTCGTAAACCACAACAAATACTGACGAATCGATTCCACAGACCGAACGTGAGGAGAGGGGCTAGTGTAATTGGTTAATACAAACCATAAAAAATGCACGGAAGTATGTTTTTTAACACAAACCTACGTTTTTTTAAATGGAACCCCGTTAGTTTTGTTAGCACATCTGAACATATAAACAAATACGTAATCAGTGCCGTTTGTTGCATTGTAAAATGTTAATTACATCCGGAGATATTGTAACCTAAAGTTGACGCTTGAGTACCACTCCTCCGCTATTCGATCGTGTGTATTGAAGAGCACCGAATTACGTAGGGATCCAAAGGGAACGGTGATGGACCTTAGGCACAGAAGAGACTGGAACAGCACATTACGTCCACATCCTAACACCTCTTCATTGGTCTTTTTCACTGACGCACATGTACATTATCATGAGGGGTGAGGCACACGTACGCACGTGGTTTCCGTTTTCAATTACGGAGTGGAATAGAGTGTGTCCCGACATGTTAGGCCAATAGATGTTCAATGTGGTGGCCATCATTTGCTGCACACAATTGCAATCTCTGGCGTAATGAATGTCGTACACGCCGCAGTACATCTGGTGTAATGTCGCCGCAGGCTGCCACAATACGTTGTTTCATATCCTCTGGGGTTGTAGGCTCATCACGGTACACATTCTCCTTTAACGTACCCCACAGAAAGAAGTCCAAAGCTGTAAGATCAGGAGAACGGGCTGGCCAATTTATGCGTCCTCCACGTCCTATGAAACGCCCGTCGAACGTGTACGTCACCCCTCATGGTAATGTACATGTGCGTCAGTGAAAAAGACCAATAAAAAGGTGTTAGCATGTGGACGTAATGTGGTGTTCCAGTCTCTTTTGTACCTAAGGTCCATCACCGTTCCCTTTGGATCCCTACGTAATTCGGTGCTCTCTGATACACACGATCGAACAGCGGAGGAGTGGTACTCAAGTGTCAACTTTAGGTTACAATACCTCCGGATGTAATTAACATTTTACAATGCAACAAACGGCACTGATTACGTATTTGTTTATATGTTCAGATGTGCTAACGAAACTAACGGGGTTCCATTTAAAAAAACCTAGGTTTGTGTTAAAAAACATACTTCCGTGCATTTTTTTATGGTTTGTATTAACCAGTTACACTAGCCCCTCTCCTCACGTTCGGTCTGTGGAATCGATTCGTCAGTATTTGATGCGGTTTACGAAATACTGTATATCCAGCGGTAATGTTAGGTGATTCACCCTGTATTTCTAACATTGTCGATAGAAGGGAAGTGGGACGTTACAATCTCATGAAGGGTGTTGCTGAGGACATGCATCAAGCCCTACACCTGAAGGAGGTTTCGACAGCAAACGACTTCATAAAATGGTGCCATAAAATGAAGACAATTCATCAAAAAAGAACTACACGCAAGATGTTTCAACGGCTTCCAAACGTCGTATCGATGTCTGTGATGGAGGTAGGAACTGATTTCACAAGTGTTCTTTGTCAGATAGTGAGAGAGGAAGTTGAGAAGGCACTTGGATTGCACAGCGAGCAAAAAACCGAAACGCTTAAAGAGGTTATAAGGGAGGAGGTGGAACAGACATTGAACCCAATCTCTCGTCCTTCATTTCCCTTTAAAACGGCGAAAAAGTCGAGACCCAGGCGAAGTTACGTTCCTACAATGCCGCATGAGCAACCTCTTTGGCCACCAAGGAAGACTGATATCTGGAGGACCCAGGATAACCAAACAGTATGTTTCCACTGTGGACGACCGGGAAATGTGGTGCGTGTCGGGAAAGGCGGCGAATATTTGATGACGCGCGCGCCAGAAGACAGCACACCAATCTTAGCCGACGCCAACTCCGGGACGACGAAGATGAACAAGAAGATGTGGGTGCAGGACGACTTAGGTCACCATCGCCGCAAGCTAGCCGCTGGAGATGACGCTTCACAACATGACGATCAAGGTCGCCATTGGCGTTTAGAAACTCCAGCCGATCACCTAGCCGCCGCAACCTGGAAAACTAAAGGGTGCGTTCTTCCTTGGAGGTGAGACCGCCGAAGAGAAGAATCCTCCGCCGTCGATCACTACAAAAATTATAGGAAACTACGTCGATATTCATATGGATGGCCGACCAGCACAAGTTCTTGTGGACTCTGGAGCATCATATTCACTCGTTTCGGAGAAGTACAGTCGCCAGTTGCAGCAAACCGTATTTGTCGAGAGCAAAACATCTCTTCTGAAGGTGGCTAATGGGAAATATGTAAAACCCACAGGAAGATGTGTCATTCGTGTGGGTATAAGTGGCCATACACAGCCCTTAGGATTCATCGTCTTACAAAAGTGTAGTCATGACGTAATTCTCGGATGGGGCTTTTTGAAAGGTTCTCAGGCAATTATAGATTGTGTTAGGTCGAAGATTGTGCTAGACGAGATGAGATATTGTGGACAGGAAGATGCACATCCGAGTGTGTGGAGGGTATGTGTGCTGGATGAAGTGATAATTCTTGCACTCAGCGCTAGAAAGGTAACTGTCACGTGTCATGCCATGCATCAACCCATGGATATTGTAGTGGAATGTAGGATAAGTATGCCACTGAAGAATAACTTGATCATCCCAGCCTCTGGGGTCTCGTTTAAGAACGGATCCAGTGAACTGAGGATAGCTAACTGTCGCCGAAAACCGCAGATCCTTCCAAGACGCACGTGTATAGGAAACGCTGTGCCGTTAATTGCCGAACAGCGGAATGTCATAGAAACCTCCCATGCCGAGTCAGTGGGCTAAATTGGCGCTACCACTACGAGACAAGATCTTCTAGCTTGACTATCATCAGATCTCACTAAGAAACAAGAGAAGAAGGTACTCGCTATTCTTCAAGAGGTCTCTGAATGCTTCAATCCAGAGATGAAGAGCAAATTAGAAAAATCGACGGTGAAGCACCGGATTAGCACTGGTATGCCAGAGAGCATACCATGTGTCGGCAACGGAACGACGAATAATTCGCGACGAGGTAGAGAAAATGTTGAAGAATGACATCATTCTACCTTCGCACAACCCATGGTCGTCACCGGTGGTTTTCGTCAGGAAGAAGGATGGCAGTTGGCGCTTTTGTGTTGATTACAGGAAGCTTAATAAAATAACTGAAAAGAACGTTTACCCCTTCCACGAATTGGCGATGCACTAGATTATCTGAAGGGGGCTAAATTTTTCTCAACCCTGTACATGTACTCAGGATACTGGCAAATCGAATTAGATGCGGCTAATCGTGAGCAAACTGCATTCATCACTCCTGAGGGCCTGTATGAGTTTAAGGTAATGCCGTTTGGTTTGTGTAATGCACCAGCAACTTTTGAACGGATCATGGATAGTCTTATAAGGCACCTGAAGTGGACGATGTGTCTTTGTTATTTAGATGACATTATAGTGTTCTCTGACACATTTGATGTAAACATAAAAAGACTGAGGGCCGTTCTTAAGTGTCTCCAACAAGGCAGACTGAAACATAATCCAAGAAAGTGTCTCTTTGGAGCAAAATAAATCAAAATATGTGGACACCTTATGTCAAATGAAGGTGTGCGGTCAGACCCAGAAAAGGTGAGATCTACAACAGAATTTCCTATTCGTAAAAGTAGTAGAGATGTGAGAAGCTTCCTCGGATTATGTTCTTATTACCGTCATTTTATCAAAGACTTTTGTATCAAAGCCAGGACACTCCAAAAGTTGTTAAAACCGATGCTAAATTTATCTGGGGTGGTGCTCAACAAGATTCTTTCGATGTGCTGCGAAAAGCTTTGACGATTGACCCTGTACTTGATCTGTATGATGAGAGAGCACCTACAGAACTACACACAGATGCCAGTGGGTATGGGATCGGTGCTGTTCTGGTGCAAATTTCGGATGGTAAAGAGAAGGTCATAGCTTATGCTTTTAGGTCACTTTCAAAAGCTGAGAGAAACTACTCAGCTACAGAAAGAGAATGTCTTGCTGTGATCTGGGCCATGTGTGCATTTCGACAGTATCTTTATGGAAGGCCATTCACAGTTTTTGCAGACCAACATTCACTTTGTTGGTTGACAGGTGCTAAGGATCCAACAGGACGACTCGCCAGATGGGCACTACATCTTCAAGAATATGACATTACCATAGTGCACAAAAGTGGGAGAAAAACCACCAAGATGCAGACTGTCTCTCAAGAAACCCCGTGCAAGACCCTCAAGACTTTGATGAAGATAGTGACTGTCTCGCTGCACTCCTGGATCTCTGTCCTGAGCAGAAGAAGGACGCCAAGGTATCTCAAATTATGCTTGCCTTAAATCGATCAGAGGACGTGAAAGGACAATTTAAGGTAGTTAATGGATTACTTTGCAAGAAAAACTTTGATCAGTTTGGAAAGAGGTGGCTACCAGTGATTCCTAAACACATGCACTTAGACGTCCTACAGAAATTCCATGACACACCTGAGGCCAGACATTTGGGATTTATTAAGGCATACGATAGGAACCACAAGAGATTTTTCTGGCCATGTTTATTTAGGAGTGTCCGTCACTATGTGTCGTACTGTCGAGAGTGCCAGAGAAGAAAGGCAGTTCCTCAGAAACCACCTGGCCAACTCATACCAATTCCACCAGCCGAAACACCTTTCCAGCGTGTTGGGATTGACCTCCTCAGACGATTTCCAACGTCTTCTAGTGGCAATAGATGGATTATTGTTTGCACTGATTATCTGACACACTATGCCATTACAAAAGCCGTGAAAACAGTCGAAGCATTCGAGGTAGCCAAATTCGCCATGGAAGACACTGTATTAAAACACGGCGCCCCAAGGTCGCTAATTACAGATCAAGGGAAAGATTTTCAATCGAATCTTGTGGCAGAGGTAAACAGTCGGTGCAAAAGTACTCATCACATGACGACTGCCTAATGTCTGCAAACTAATGGACTTACTTATAAAATAGCATTGTTACTAAAATAATGAAAAATTAGACAGAATGTCAGAGATAATTATGATGTCATTCATTTTGCAGCAGTTATACAATTATTATTCATTTTTCTTTTATAGTGCAGTCCAGGAACCTGTCATTTGCTTTTCACTTTTTAGAGGCTTAATTTTACTTGAGGAAAGTATTTGTTAACATCTTGGTGTGAATAAATTTCTTTAATATGTGCTGATAAGTAACTGCCATTAAATGTAATTAAATTCCCCCTGCACGTTTTAGTGGTTAGTTGTTTATGTAGGTGTCTTATGTATTATGTCATGTTCAATTTATTGATCATAATCAATCATAATTGATCATAATCAGCCTCATATACTTCATAATCAAGAGAACAGTAACCATTTGGGTTTCCATCAATCTAATTTTATTGTTATGAAGCACGCTACATTTTGCTTGTCAGTTGTATCACAGCATCTGAGTCATTGTTTGTGCCACAAAATTGACAATTTCGTCTTGTGACAGAGTCAGCCAACAAAATTTCACATGCAGCTGTGAGAAATGACCTGCGCCGAAACTGTAATTGTAGTTTTTGCCGTTCTTATTATTATTATTTGTCAAAATTGTGAACTGATGAACCTGGTCGTATTTGAGTAGACTTCTGTCTGGCTGAATAACAGAAAAAATTGGCTCTGCCTACATACTCCTAGTCATATGGGTTAGTGCTGACAGATTATTACAATACATTTCAAGAACTAATCTTTTTCGTTGAATACTGGACTAAGTAAACATAGGTGTCAGTTACCTGAGCTGCCTGTGTTGTGTCATCCCTACCCTGTTGTTTTATTGCATTTAATTCTTTTTCTGTGTTACCTGTTTGATCACTAAGATGAGTTTGGACATTTTCTTGCCATTCAGACAAATCCTGTGTCAAAGTTTTTCTGTGTATGTCCTAATTCATATCTGACTCCCTGTGCAGCGTACTTTGTTCAGAATACACTTTGGTGATAGTTTGCTGCACTGCTTTCTTTAATTCAGTCTCTAGTCTTTCTGTAATTTGGTCGTCCTTTTCCTTTAAGTATTCATCTACTCTATTTTCATGATCAATGAAGAGATCTTCTTCTTGGGTGACAACCTGCTGAAGGGTGGATTCCAAAATTTCTTGCTTTAGTTATAAAGTACTAAGGTTTTCATTCAGTTTCTCTGTTGATCCAGGAACACCTCCAATGTTTTTTTCAGATCTGTAGTCACACAAGTCTTTTTTTTTAGATAGGTTCACAACACTTCGATCACCTTGTTTTTTAATTGCTCAATGATATTTTTTATCTTTTCGCTGATTTGTGCAACTTGACTAGTCAAATCTTCTTGTTGCTGCTTCATACTTTCCAGCCTCTGAGTCAGGGTGCTGATAATACTAGCGATGGCATCTATTATTTATAAAATTAACATGACAGGATCTGGTTGTGCACTGATGGGTTTAGCAGTAGTTTTGTCTATAGCCAGCGACGTAATTTTACTCATCACAATAATCATGTTATTTAAATTTTCAGTGATGAATTCGCCCCTGGTGTCTGATTTGACTCAATTGCTGGATAAAAAGAAGGCATTGTCCTGAACTGCTGATGGATTATCACCATACTACACCACAATTCAGTTCGTTGAATATATTACTTATCGTAATCCAGTTGACAGTTGACAGATAATATTAGTGCACAGCTCAACAAAAGAAAAATATTTCTTTGCAAGATAATTTTTATTGAAACTGTAAGCTGCATGCACCTAATTCGGGCCATACACAATCTTGTGGCCTTCTTTTAAAATAATCATATAATAACTATAAGTTTTATTAGTGGCTAAATTTTCTACTTTCAGAGAATCAAATAATGAAATTTTCCAGCTGTAGGACACAGAACAAGGCGAAATGAGTGGTCTATTATCTTACCTCACATTGTAGCTGCGTGCAATGACGTCTTTCCTAACTTTAATTTCATTCCTAATTTCCAATAAATTTCGTTCCCTTTTTTGAGCTCATCACTATTAATATGTATATCTCGGTGGGTTACATAAAAAAGAAACAGTAATAGAATGTACACATTCTGGAGTAAAATTACATATATGGCATACTAATGCCTATTTTGACAGTCTTATTGCAGTCGCCAGTTTAACTCACTGCAAAAAGAACTGGGCGAATTAAACTGACAAAAATTCTATGAATTTAAAATTTGTAAGACACAAATATTACTCTCTTGGAACAGCAAGATTGGCTTCATATTTTTGAGACCGTGAAGATTTGGAAAACCATAAGTTTGCTAATTTGATTTGCACTGGACTATGAGATTTTTTGAACACATGATATTCAGAATCTAAGCAATTTTTACAATTTGCAGTTATCTCAGTGAGATGTCCATAATGGTACCTAAAGAAATATCGCCCAAGCCAGTTATTCACACTCACACAAATGCAATTTGATATTTATTTATTGGTGGTTTACTTCGTTGAATTGCTTCAAGTTTTTCGATTGCATAACAAATTCATACTTTTCTTAAATTTTCATGGTTGCCAAAAATATGCAAGCCGATCAAATTTAACTCACATGCTTGAATTAGTTATCAGGTCTACTCCATTTAGAGGATTCTCCATAAATCTGAGAATGGTCCATATATGCAAAAGTTGTTATTTATCATTCAGTATATCTAGTACATAACATTTCAACATTACACTTTACGTGGTAAGCCACCAACATGGCATTTACATGTTGTTTAATTACTATACCATTTTCAAAGGAATATGTCTACAGTATGCATGATTACTGCCACAGAAGCTTTAAAAATGTAAGAAGCTAGTTTATCCTACATGCAACCATTCTCTGATGAGTAATGAAATCATTTTCTGGGGCAATTCAACTTACAGTGGCAATATCTTCAGAATGTAGACGCATGTTGTAAAAACTACTTCTGGTGTTCCTTCAAGAACATCATGTAGAGACATCTTCCAAAAAATTGGGCATTTGGACAGCTACTTCACAGTGTATGTATTAACCAATGTCCTTTGTTGTTGCCAAAATGTATCTTTGCAAAAATTAGTGAAAAGCTTATAACATTAGGAGCAAAAAAATCTGTACAAAGACCTCAAGGAGATAATATCAATACAGAAAGGAGTCAGATGCTAGGATACATATGTGTTTTACAGTCTAACAGAACACATTAAAGGTTGTACAGATAATGGCTGGAATTTAAGACTGAATTAAAAAACTTTCTATTGGGAAACTCTTCTGTTCCATTGAAGATTCTTTACATTAAATATTTTAGATTTCTGTATATTAGAATTATCACATTTACCTCTGGTAAAGGGCTTATTTTTCTTGCAATTTGCAATAAGAAGCTGGTTTTCATGAATTTGTGCAATTTGTTTTATTTGAATGTGGAATTTTTTTGTGTAAATCTCTGTGCTCATGAACCTCACAACATAGAAGTAATTTCAAGGAAATCAGCTACTCAAAATCAGCCTGTGGCTGTAACAAAACAGTTCTTTCGCTTCTCCTTCATAAGTGCATGTCTCTTTATATTTTTCAAATGTCTTTTTGCTTGGCCTGCCTTAGCAAACAGATGCATATTGTAGGTTATTTGATGTTAATTGTCTCTATTCCTATAATTAAATATGAAACAGATATGAAAAAACTTTTTGTTATTGTTCTTATAATAAGTTCTCTCAATGTGGATATGTACATATTTGTGTGCAAATTAAGTTTGTTGCAGATCTTGTTTGCTGCTTAACGGACTTGTGTGTGTGTGTGTGTGTGTGTGTGTGTGTGTGTGTGTGTGTGTGTGTGCACAAGTGCATGCATGTGTGTATATATCATGTAGCTTATCTAACAGTACACAGGAGGGCAAACCTTGTAAACCAAAGAGACATTCAATGTAAGTACAAGATTTATCAAAAATTGGAATTTTATATTTGGACAACGAAAGGGTTATTAAGATATACTGCAAAATTGTCAGCAATATGTAAGGGATGTCGAGTGGTAGTTCTCTTAGTAGCAGTAGTGCATCAAAGAACAGTGAGTTGACAGAGCTTCTCATAAGAAGTGACTCATTTTAAATATTGTCAGTGTTCTTTGGCTCCAACTCCTATATTTTGTGCATGTATGTGTATTTATCAGCCTGTCTTAAATATGGATAGGAACTGTGATTGCTGTGTTCAGATGTGAGCTGAGCAGGCAGTGTTGCTTCTGTCAAGGAGTTGAAGCTGTTGCCAATGGGCATCACTGTGTGAGACCAGACAGGGAGATCCAAGGAACGTCCAGCATAACCCAGATGTCCACTACTGAGGCAACTCTGGAAACTGCCTGCACTGATGTTGACCCCTCGCCCATGGTCGAGTGGGTGGTCATTCTAAGGTATGGCTGGTAGCGAAAGAAATTCTGGCAGACCAGTTGGAGGGCCTCCCTTGTTCATTTGACAAACAGTTTTCAGGTGAAGTCTCTGAGCCAGATGAAGTTGCTTGTCCTGTTCCAGAAGAAGCCACTCAACCTGTAAGGTCTGGGCATTCACAGAGGCTGGGTTTATTAGTAGTTGGGAGCTCCAATGTTAAGTGCATAATGTGGCCTTTTAGGTAGATATAGTAGGGGTCAGTGAAGTGAAGTGGAAGGAAGACAAGGATTTCTGGTCAGATGAGTATCGGGTAATATCAACAGCAGCAGAAAATAACAGGTGTATAACAGGTATAGGATGTGACTTCTGAAATTTTCCCGGCGTATTATTAGAAGAACAGGTATAGGATTCGTTATGAATTGGAAGGTAGGGCAGAGGGTGTGTTACTGTGTACAGTTCAGTGACCGGGTTGTTCTAATCAGAATCGACAGCAGACCAACACCGACAACGATAGTTCAGGTATACATGCCTACGACGCAAGCTGAAGATGAACAGATAGAGAAAGTGTATGAGGATATTGAAAGGGTAATGCAGTATGTAAATGGGGACGAAAATCTAATAGTCATGGGCGACTGGAATGCAGTTGTAGGGGAAGGAGTAGAAGAAAAGGTTACAGGAGAATATGTGCTTGGGACAAGGAATGAAAGAGGAGAAAGACTAATTGAGTTCGGTAACAAGTTTCAGCTAGTAATAGCGAATACCCTGTTCAAGAATCACAAGAGGAGGAGGTATACTTGGAAAAGGCCAGGAGATACGGGAAGATTTCAATTAGATTACATCATGGTCAGACAGAGATTCCGAAATCAGATACTGGATTGTAAGGCGTACCCAGGAGCAGATATAGACTCAGATCACAATATAGTAGTGATGAAGAGTAGGCTGAAGTTCAAGACATTAGTCAGGAAGAATCAATACACAAAGATGTGGGATACGGAAGTACTAAGGAATGACGAGATACGTTTGAAGTTCTCTAACGCTATAGATACAGCAATAAGGAATAGCGCAGTAGGCAGTACAGTTGAAAAGGAATGGACATCTCTAAAAAGGGCCATCACAGAAGTTGGGAAGGAAAACATAGGTACAAAGAAGGTAGCTGCGAAGAAACCATGGGTAACAGAAGAAATACTTCAGTTGATTGATGAAAGGAGGAAGTACAAACATGTTCTGGGAAAATCAGCAATACAAAAATACAAGTCGCTGAGGAATGAAATAAATAGGAAATGCAGGGAAGCTAAGACGAAATGGCTGCAGGAAAAATGTGAAGACATCGAAAAAGATATGATTGTCGGAAGGACAGACTCAGCATATAGGAAAGTCAAAACAACCTTTGGTGACATTAAAAGCAACGGTGGTAACATTAAGAGTGCAACGGGAATTCCACTGTTAAATGCAGAGGAGAGAGCAGATAGGTGGAAAGAATACATTGAAAGCCTCTATGAGGGTGAAGATTTGTCTGATGTGATAGAAGAAGAAACAGGAGTCGATTTAGAAGAGATAGGGGATCCAGTATTAGAATCGGAATTTAAAAGAGCTTTGGAGGACTTACGGTCAAATAAGGCAGAAGGGATAGATAACATTCCATCAGAATTTCTAAAATCATTGGGGGAAGTGGCAACAAAACGACTATTCACGTTGGTGTGTAGAATATATGAGTCTGGCGATATACCATATGAGTTTAGGAAAAGCATCATCCACACAATTCCGAAGATGGCAAGAGCTGACAAGTGCGAGAATTATCGCACAATCAGCTTAACAGCCCATGCATCGAAGCTGCTTACAAGAATAATACACAGAAGAACGGAAAAGAAAATTGAGAATGCGCTACGTGACGATCAGTTTGGCTTTAAGAAAAGTAAAGGGACGAGAGAGGCAACTCTGACGTTACGGCTAATAATGGAAGCAAGGCTAAAGAAAAATCAAGACACTTTCATAGGATTTGTCGACCTGGAAAAAGCGTTCGACAATATAAAATGGTGCAAGCTGTTCGAGATTTTGAAAAAAGTAGGGGTAAGCTATAGGGAGAGACGGGTCATATACAATATGTACAACAACCAAGAGGGAATAATAAGAGTGCACGATCAAGAACGAAGTGCTCGTATTAAGAAGGGTGTAAGACAAGGCTGTAGCCTTTCGCCCCTACTCTTCAATCTGTACATCGAGGAAGCAATGATGGAAATAAAAGAAAGGTTCAGGAGTGGAATTAAAATACAAGGTGAAAATATCAATGATACAATTCGCTGATGACATTGCTATCCTGAGTGAAAGTGAAGGAGAATTAAATGATCTGCTGAACGGAATGAACAGTCTAATGAGTACACAGTATGGTTTGAGAGTAAATCGGAGAAAGACGAAGGCAATGAGAAGTAGTAGAAATGAGAACAGTGAGAAACTTAACATCAGGGTTGATGGTCACGAAGTCAGTGAAGTTAATGGATTCTGTTACCTAGGCAGTAAAATAACCAATGACGGACGGAGCAAGGAGGACATCAAAAGCAGACTTGCTATGGCAAAAAAGGCATTTCTGGCCAAGATAAGTCTACTAATATCATATATCGGGCTTAAATTGAGGAAGAAATTTCTGAGGATGTACGTCTGAAGTACAGCATTGTATGGTAGTGAAACATGGTCTGTGGGAAAACCGGAACAGAAGAGAATCGAAGCATTTGAGATGTGATGCTATAGACGAATGTTGAAAATCGAAGCATTTGAGATGTGGTACTATAGACGAATGTTGAAAATTAGGTGGACTGATAAGGTAAGGAATGAGGAGGTTCTACGCAGAATCGGAGAGGAAAGGAATATGTGGAAAACACTGATAAGGAGAAGGGACAGGATGATAGGACATCTGCTAAGACATGAGGGAATGACTTCCATGGTACTAGAAGGAGCTGTAGAGGGCAAAAACTGTAGAGGAAGGCAGAGATTGGAATACGTCAAGCAAATAATTGAGGACATAGGTTGCAAGTGCTACTCTGAGATGAAGAGGTTAGCACAGGAAAGGAATTCGTGGCAGACTGCATCAAACCAGTCAGTAGACTGATGACCAAAAAAAAAAAAAGGTATATGAGTGTGAAGAAGGAAAGGGATTCCGGTGTGCACTCTGTGTGCATAACAGGAAAAGTCATTCCAAATGTGGAACTTGTAACGGAACATATTAAAGGCTATACTTTACCGAAGTATGCGACACCCTCCAAATTAAACCAGTTTAACGAGTATTTATGATTATAGAAAAGTTATTGTGTATGTTAACAATGATTGCATAACATGTCTCCATAAACAGTCAACCCATTAAATTATACTGAATAACTGACCCACACAAAAGTTAATATCACTTAATCACTGATACAGCAAATGTCATCATGTAAAAACACTAAGTTCATCTTAAATAATTAATATGAAGTACGAAAAATAGTGGCCAACTTAGGTATTTTGGATCTCCTTAAATAAAAATCACCCAGTGAAACCTATTTGTTCACTAGGAGCGTTTTCACTCAGTATTCATGTAATCAATTCTATTTTAGACGAAAACCAATGTAATTCTTAATAATTCATGTTATTTACTTATTTATGCAAATTAGAGAAGTCAATTGACAAACTTCTAAAAAATGGCCTTTTTGTAACAAAGAATTATTCTGTCAAGTCAACAAATCTGTCTGTCATTTTAATAACATGTTAAATTACGTCACTCGATGCAAATTAATAACTTTTCTGCATAAATTATGATAACAGATGTTCATGTGACTTATGAACTATATCTCTTTTTAGTAGTTCTTTGACAATGTTATAAACACCAGCAGCAAGAAGGGTCGGGGGCGCAATCGGAATGTCACTTTGGTAAAGTATGTTTGTGTGTTATTGTTTGAGGTGGATAAACAGTGCAAAGAACATGTAAAGGAAGTACTACTTTGTGTTGTGTCATGGTCTTTGGTGGACAGTGGAATTAAGATGGCCAACTGCCATGTTTGAAGTTTACATATTTGTTGGTTTCGCTCGTTCTTTATCATCAAACACACATAAAAAACACAGGACCTCATGTTTTTAACCCTAGACAACCAGATTTAGAGCCAGCATCAGCATCGAGACACAACAGCGATCCAGCAAGCAGCAGCGATTACCACAATGCATTTTAATGGTGCCAACCTAACATCAAGTGCTAATAAGCTCCATAAATGGGAGTGAAATAGTGCGATTATAGCAATTAGGAATATCTACGATTAGGCGACCATTACAAACTGCAGGTGATGACTCATGTTGGTACTAACGATGTGTGTTACTTGGATCAGAAGAGATTCTCTCTGGTTTCAGGCAGTTAGCTGAAGTAGTAAGGACTGCCACTCTTGCTCACGAGATGGAGGCAGAGCTCAACATCTGTAGCATCATTGCAGAACCGACTGTGGTGCTTCAGTACAGAGCTGAGTGGAGGGTCTGAATCAGAGGCTCAGATGGTTCTGCAACTGTGTATATTGCAGATTCCTTGACCTGCGCTGTAGGGTGATGGGTTGGGAAAGAACCAGAGCTAATTTAAATAATTGAATCTCAAATCATTATAGGCACAGAAAGCTGGTTAAAGCCAGATATAAGTTCTGCTGGAATTTTTACAAAGGACCTAACCACGTTCAGAAATGATAGATTAAATACAGTTGGTGGTAGACTGTTTATTGCTGTCAGAAGTAGTATACCTTGCAGTCAAATTGAAGTAGATAGCACCTGTGAGTAAATATGGATAGATGTTATACTTGAAAACATGAATCAATTAATAACTGGTTACTTTTACTGACCCCCAACAAAGATTATACAGTTACTGTACAGTTCAAAGAAAATTTGAGTTTTATTTCAAATCCGTACCCCACTCTAAGAATTATAGTTGGTAGTGACTTCAATCTACCCTCGCTGTGCTGGTGATGTCTAACAAAGGTGGTAGGCATAAAATGTCGTGCGAAATCGTACGGGATGCCTTCTCAGAAAATTATTTTGTTCAGTTAGTTCAGTAGCCCATTGGAAATGTAAATGGTTGCGAAAACATTCTTGAACTCTTAGCATGAAATAATCCTGACCATGTAGGGAGCATCATGACAGATACAGAGATTGGTGACCACAAGTTTGCTGTAGCTGGACTGAATACTGTAACATCCAAACCCACCAAAAATAAACGCTAAAGACCTACATTTAAAAAAGCAGAGAAAAATATAAAAAGGCAGTAACAGATGTTAGGACAATGAGAGGGTCTGAGATAGGATCAGACTATTCTATAGTGCTAATAAAGATGGAACAATCATTATCAAAACAATCAAGTAATAGCAACATTGGCAAAAGAACTCAAAGAGTAGGTATGAGTAGGCCAAAGTAAGACGATGTGAATAAACAGCTTAAGATTATGCTTAGAAATATATTCACAGAATTAGAGAACGAGAGCAATAGGAAAGAAGGTGAAGATACCAATACGAAACGGAACAAGATAACTACAGTTATAAAGGAGACAGCACAGAAACCACTATGAGACAACAATAACAGCATTATCAAGTGCAAACCATTGTTCAATGAAACATGTAGAGAAGCACTTCAGGACAAGGAAACAGCCAGAGAGGCAATAATGGGCAATAACAAATATGAAACCCAAATAAAATAGAGGACAGCCATGAGGAAAATGAAGAGAACAATGAGGTGAGAGGAAAGATCATTCATAAATAAACAGATAGAGAAGGCAGAGGAGGACTATCGCCAGAACAGTAGTAAACAGTTTTACTGAACAATGAGAAGCTATAGAAAGGAATACAGAGCTAAGTTTGTGATAAAGAAGGATAAAAATGGAAAATTAATCGCTACAAATAAAGGAAATCTAGAGAACTGGAAGAGATACTTCAAAGAACTGCAGAACACTTACCACAACGAAAACAAGGCAGAAAACAACCAGAATATACAACCATTAGTCGAAGAATCAACTCTGGTGGAGGGGAAGGAGGCAATAAAAAGACTAAAAAATGGGAAGGCCCAGGCATAGACGTGATATCAGCAGAGCTCATCAAATAGGGGGAAGACAAGACATATGAATGGTTAGCCAAGTTAATGAAAAAGGTGTGGAGGAAAGATGTAATGGCAGAGGAATGGAAAACTGCTGCTTTATGTCTCACATACAAGAAGGGAGACAAAATGTTGGCACAGAACTACAGAGGGATGTCTCTAGTATGCGCTATAAAATAAGATCAAGAATTGTACTGAACCGGCTTAACCCATACATTGGAGAAATGTTGGACGCAGCACAAGTGGACTTCAGAAAGGGTAAGTCGACAAGCAATCAAATATTCACTAGATAAGAATTGGGAGCACAATCAGAGTGCCATGTGTATGTTTATAGACTTCAAAAAAACATATGACAGAATAGTGACAGGTAAGATGTGGAGGATAATTGCTGAGTCTGGGACAGTGGACAAACTGATAAAGCTAACTAAGATGTTTGTGATGGACTCAAAGTGTAGAGTATGAATACAGAGGAAGTTCTCAGAAACAATTGTGCTGAAAACAGAAACGAGACAGGGAGATATTATATCACGATTCCTGTTCACCTTGGCACTCAAGAATAGTAATACAAGGAGCCATCATAAGGAAAAAGATAAATGTTCTGCCTTCTGTGGATGATATTGTGGTGACAGGAAAGAGCATAGAAGACCTGGAGAAAATGGAAACTGTATTGTTGGAAGAAGGTAAGGAACTAGGTCTAAGTACAATTGAAAGTAAAACAAAGTTCATGTTAATAGGAAGAAGAGCTCAATTAGAACCAAATCATCCTACAATCAGGACCATAGAATACACAAGACAGACACATTCACATATCTTGGCTTCGCCATCAGTCAACAAGACCTCGTAGAACCAGAGATTATAATGAGAATTCAGACTGGGGGAAGATGTCCTGGAGCTATACATAACATCATAAGATCTAAGTTACTTTCTCAGCAGGCAAAATGATAAGTGCTACAGAAGAGAGACATGGACCCAAAAAAAAAGAACAGAGAAAAATTCCTCACTTTTTTTTTAAAAAAAAAGCATTGAGAAAAATATATGGACCAGTGACAGAAAATGGACAGTGGAGAACAAGCAAAAACAGAGAACTCAGGTAATTATACACACTGTGTGACATTGTAGCAAGTGTAAAAATTAGTGAAAACTGAAAGACATGTGAGGAGGAGAGGAGAGAATGGTAATAATAATAATAATAATAATAATAATAATAAAGACCATAATGGATGGAAGAGTCGAAGGAGGCCACTAGAGCGACTCAGAACGAGATGGAAGGATGATAATACCATGGGAGACACGCAAATACTGGGTCTAGGAGATGAAGATGCAGCTGACAAGAGGGTGTAGAAGGGTGGTCGGATGAGGCCAAGTAGCAGCTGCAGTTTGTGTGGTCAGTATAAGTAACTAAGATAAAAATTCGCTCCACACCTTCCTAAGAAACAGTCTCTGGTCCTTCCAGTCTCACTATGTAAGTGTAATACAGGGGTGGGGGGGGGGGAATTCAAAGAACTAGTATTGGCGGCAATTGAGAGGTATATGCCAAATAAATTAATAGGATCCGCCATGGTACACACAAAAGGTCAGAACACTGTTGCAGAAGCAAGAAAAAACATACCAAATTTAAAAGGCAGCAAAATCTCAAAGATTGGTAGTTTTACTGAAGCTAGAAATTTAGAATGGACTTCAATGCAAGATGCTTTTGATAGTTTCTACAATCATGCATGCTGACCTTATGGGTGCACTGTGGCTCGAGTGCCCACATACATTATCTTATGCATGCACCACACCCATAAAATTTTTAGTTTGATGAAAACAAAATAAAATAAATATTTCGCATTTGCCTTTATCAAAAAGTAATGAACTATTAAAACATGGAAACGGAAATTAGAATTTCTGACCTCTAAAACATATGTGTTTGTTTCAGATGTCTGTGTGCAAAGGCAACCAAGCAGCACAAACCACCATTCCTTACCTTTCTCTGGCCAAGTCAAAGGCACTCCCCAGAATAACAGTCGCACTATACTGTGAATGGAATCCTGTCTTTTCAGCTTGCTTTCATGTTTCCTTACAGGCTACACGCTACTGTAAGTCCACTAGTAGATAAAAAGTACTGGTTATGGCTCTCTTGGCTCAGCCCTGGCTCACGCCACGAAAAATCCAAGTTACCCATGACTGGTACTTTTTATCTACCACACTTCCATTTTTAGGTCAAAATTCAAATATTTTCATTTAAAGAACGCCTCGACCGGGAGAGCGGTGTGGTGACCACACAACCCTCCTATCCACATCCTCAGCTGAGGATGACACGGCATTCAGATGGTACCGATAGTCCACTTGTGGTCTGAAGAGGGAGTGTTCATACAAAAGCTGAACATGAGAAAATAAGATCAATTTCTTTTAGAAAAGGTGCATATAACAATAAATTTAACTCATTTATTACTCAATTAGGCAGTTAGAATTAATTAAACAAAAAATTCGTTTTCAAAAATCCAAAAACCTTTGGTGTCATAGGGAGGGAACTCAGAGGCCTTTTTCTTGTTTCCTTACTCTCTCTATCTTATTACCACCTTCCCAGTTTTTTCGAAGTCCATCTCAAAGTCTAAGTAGCTGTCCTTCTTTACATCTGGTCCTGTCGTCTTTAATTGAGAGGGCAGAGCTTGAACAGCAGCGACTTGGGTGGCGAAGCCATTACCAGCCTGGGGCACTCTGAAACAAGTGTTTCAGATTGCAGTTTGTACATATAGTTGGAATCTGAATGATAAAGTACATTCTACAATGCTATATTCATCAGTTTATTTTTGGTGTAAATAAATTATTTTATTCGTATTTTATCTGAAATGATGAAGTGTAAACAACATGTAATGTTCCTTTACAACACCCAAAACAAGATTTTAAAAGAACATTCTATGTTAAAAAGAAATATATTCCCATACTGTTGTAAAGGGCAATTGCTTCAGAGCCAGCTTTGAATGAAGTTATTAACTGCTTAGTGAATGGTGCAAATGGAATTGTTAAGTGAGCCAGCACTGTCGACTCTGTTGAGCTAGGTCAGTTTTATCTTATCTAGAGGGTACATGCTGCCAGATAAACATGAGCTATAGATTCTCAGAGCTGTCAGTTGCCTGAGAAGGCTTACACAGGCAAAACGTATGTTGTTTTGTATGGATGTGTGGGTGAAGAAACAACGATGTGGTGCAAATATTAACTGATTTTGAAAATGCGAAATGCTAACATCATAATATTTTAATTAACAAAGATAATTTTTCAGTCTTTATTTCGTCTATCTTTCTGGAAATATTTCAAGGGAACTATAATCATGCAGTTAAGACTTGTATAACTTTTCCAAATTTTTTATTTATATAGTTAAAACTTTTCAGTATGTATTCTGTCTTATGCATCGAAAGATAAAGTTTTCTAAACCATACATTGTAACTGATGAAATATTTTCATTAAAGCTGTGCAAAGTTTCATAGTCTTTTCTGTGGAATTACAATATTATTTCTACAAGCCATATTAATGACACAGATCACATAATTTGAAATGATATAATATGGAGTTACGTCAGTATTTTGTATTCTGAAGGTGGCAGGGATAAAATACAAGGAGCGAAAGGCTATTTACAATTTGTACAAGGGAGTGAGACAGGGTTGTAGCTTATCCCCATTGTTATTCAATTATTATATTGAGTAAGCAGTAAAAGAAACAAAAGAAAAATTCGGAGTAGGAATTGAAATCCATGGAGAAGAAATAAAAACTTGGAGGTTCGCCGATGACATTTTAATTCTGTCAGAGACGGCAAGGGATCTGGAAGAGCAGTTGAGCAGAATGGACAGTGTCTTGAGAGGAGGATATAAGATGAACATCAACAAAAGCAAAACGAGGATAATGGAATGTAGTGGAATTAAGTCTGGTGATACTGAGGGAATTAGGTTAGGAAATAAGACACTTAAAGTAGCACATGAGTTTTGCTATTTGGGGAGCAAAATAACTGATGATGGTCACAGTAGAGAGGATGTAAAATGTAGACTGGCAATGGCAAGGAAAGCGTTTCTGTAGAAGAGAAATTTGTTAACATCGAGTATAGATTTAAGTGTCAGGAAGTCGTTTCTGAAAGTATTTGTATGGAGTGTAGCCATGTATGTAAATGAAACATGGACGATAAATAGTTTGGACAAGAAGAGAATAGAAGCTTTCGAAATGTGGTGCTACAGAAGAATGCTGACGATTAGATGGGTAGATCACATAACTAATGAGGAGGTACTGAACAGTACTGAGGAGAAGAGAAATTTGTGGCACAACTTGACTAGAAGAAGGGATCGGTTGGTAGGACATGTTCTGAGGCATCAAGGGATCACCAATTTAGTATTGGAGGGAGACGTGGAGGGTAAAAATCGCAGAGGGAGACCAAGAAATGAATACACTAAGTAAATTCAGAAGGATGTAGGTTGCAGTAGGTACTGGGAGATGAAGAAGCTTGCACAAGATAGAGTATCATGAAGTGTTGCATCAAACCAGTCTCTGGACTGAAGACCACATCAACAACGACTCATTTGGATGGGGCAAGTTAAATGGCTCATTGCCACAACTACAATAACAATTTCAGTATCTGATGAGTAGTGTAATTCATTTAAAATCGAGGAATGCATGGTATGCTTTGAGTAAACTATTTGCAGGATTAATATTCCACATCTCCTGTGTGAATATTTCATTTCTTCCATTTTTCAAGTATATATTCTGTAGATTACTGTGGTCGAATAATGAGTCAAATAAGTGATTATGTAACAAATATGAAAAATGGCATATCAAATTCTGCAGAGTTATAGTAATTTGTGATATCAAGTTCAAAAGTATTCTTACCACTTAGTCCTGGAACTTCTACAATTTGTAGGTCATAAAAGATATCAGAATTTTTCGGTTTTGCAGAATATTTTCTCGTTGTTCTAGCTTGTAATTTGGTTCATATTTAACAACTGGTACACGAATTTCCCTCAATTCCATCTAAAATTCTTCCTTCCTTAGGAAGCATAATTATAATTAGGTCATCTAAGTATTGCATCTCCAGAACTAGAAGACCTAGTGAAAATTACGAATAAATCTCCTTCTCACATAATTCCTTTATAAGCTTAAGAAAATGCATCAAGTAGTCCTAGTGGATAAAGTACCTCGTTTATCTTACACCTTATTTTTCCATTATTAAGAATATGTCCTTCCAAGCTTATTTTATCAGTAAAGATGAAGTCAAATATAACATAGCTGTTGACAAAATAAAATGATGTTTGATTCTGGATAAAATATTATTTCCTTTCTTTATGGACACAAAGTCAAACAGTTTTGCCACATAATTATCGATTAATTTTTCATTATATTTTCTGTCATTTGTTGAATAATCTGATTCTGATCCATCAAGATTAGCTAAAACAATTCGAAAGTGCACGTATAACTGTGCATATTGGGATAAAGCCATCCATCACCAGTTTTTATTTCAATCTCTGTATCCATTTTGGGGGCATTTAAATTATTTTAATATTTCTCATTCACAGGGAATGAGTAGAACGGATAACTCTCGATTTTGTTCACGATTTTTAATGATAAAATTCGTTAGGACGTTTTCGAAACAACTGCTAGACAAAGACCATTAAAGTCAATAAGATTGTTTTTCATTGGTTATAGTAACTTCTAAATTTTGAATAGAATCAAAAATAGGAATATCAACAGGATAATGTGGTTCATAAATTATTGATCTTGAATTCAGGATTTGGTTTAAATGAAGAAATAATATTAGTTTCTCTACGAAAATCATCAGTATGCTTTACAAATATTCCTTCAGCTAGTTAAAAATTTATGTTAATTATTTCAAATGGATTAATTTTAGGAACATCGTTACTAACAGTCTTTTTTTAGCTTCAGTTGCTCCGGCATAACGTACAGCATGATGATCAAGAACGAAAGAGCAGAGAGGACTGTTAAACGATGTCAGCGAATAGTACACTGACTAGGACGACACCAAGACACAAGTGGCATCTACACGAAGAGAATACAAGCGCCGCACTGATTAACCGCCCATTGCCACACCCAGAGGATCTCATGGACAGATTAGGCGCTGGTTGCTATTTTTCAAAACTTGACTTCGGTGAAGCGTATCTTAAAATACCGCTCGATGAAGAATCTGAAATTGTGTGTGTAGTGGACACTCATTTCTAAAGGTTTCTTAGCCACAGTGGGATGTAGTTCTACCTGTTTGGAGATATTAGACTGTTTTGCTTTCTTGAAAACAATTCACTTTCTTACCACCTGTAGTACTCTTCGTCTAAGGATGGGGAAATAACAATATTTAGCTATTTTATGAATGCATTTAGCAGTGCTATAATGGCCCCAAGTATTGTGTGTGTATAAGATAAGATCATCCACATATTCCTCTGGCAAACACACGCACCATTTCTCTCGTTTGGGAGGGTTCCTATGGAACAGAACACCTTTATGAACAGTGAAGAATATTTTTAATTTTTCAGCGCCGTTATGGGTAAGTTTTCCTCTTACCTTACTCCAGTGTGTGTCTTCCTGCTAGAATTGCTCTATATGTTTGCCCATGTGGACACAGCATGGTTGGAGTGTTTTGTCCTCCATTGGCATAGCTCTTATTTCACCTTCCTGCTCTCAAAGATTGTGGAATTCCTTTAAGCTTTGTGATAGTCGAGAAAGAGTGTTAGCTACTATGTTTTGACTTCCTTTTATGTATACTATTTCAAAACCGAATTCTTGAAGATACATACACCACCTGACTATCCGTTGTCTAGCGATTCACAAATAAACGAAAACGATAGGGACTGATGGACACAGTACACTTTTGTGTGTTTACCCAAAAGGAAATATTCAAACTTTTTAAAGAGTCAAATTACAGCCAAACCCTCCAATTCTGTGACTGAATATGGATGTTCAGCTTCGGATAAGGTGCGACTGGCAAAGCTAATTACCTTAGGGACGAGATTTCCTTCTTCTTCTACCATTTAAAAAAGGCATGCACCCAGACAATGAGAACGCATGTCAGTGCATAAACAAAAATCTTTCTTCATGTCTGGTTGAGATAAAATATTAGCATTTAATAAGGCTCACTTGATGTTTTCGAAATCTGTTTACATTGCTTGTCCCCTACTCATGGCTTGTTTTTCCAGAGAAGAATGTATAGAGCATCACTGTTCATAAGTTGGTTAGTGATGAATTTCCTGAAAAATGATACTAGGCCTAAGTATGCCTTTAATCGTCTCTTGTTTTGAGTAACAAGGCAGTTCCTAATGGCATCAAGATTTTTAGGATCTTACAGTATGCCTTCCGAAGAGATTATGTGTCCTAAAAATTTTATATTTTCTTGTCCAAAATTTGATTTCTTGAGATTTGCTGTTTCTCTATATTCGGAAATATGGCTCAATACTTGTTCAGTTAACCTTGAATGTTCTGCCTAAGTGGGTGTAGCGACTAAAGGGTCATTCACATACAATGTTACCTTGCCACAGTGGGATGTAGTTCTACCTGTTTGGAGATATTAGACTGTTTTGCTTTCTTCTGTCAAGTGCAGAGATAAATACACCCACACTTACTTTCAATCCAAACAGTAATAATTGAAATTCGAAGCTCCTGCCCCCACGTACAAAGGTGGTATACTTCCGACTTTCTTCATGTAGTTTTATTTGACAATATGAAGACCAGAGGTCGAGTATAGTAAGAAATTTAGCGTTGTGGAGTTTCATAAGCTGTTCTTCTAAATTGTCTGGACATGTTTGGACTATTACAATAATCTTATTAATGTTATGTGCATTGAGGACCAAGCGCACCTTGCCAACTGGCTTACTCACAGCCCAGATAGGGCTACAATAAGGGAAAAATGATTGTTGTATTATGTCTCATTCAAGCATCGTGTTAATCTCATTTCTTACTGTTTCCCTCTTTGTCCATAGTATAGGGTATGAGGCAGAAGAATAAAGTTTCGTGAGGATACACTTCCATTTTGTATATGAAATCCTTAATAATACCTAGTCTTTTTTGAAATACATGTATATAAGCAAGTATTAGTTCCCTAAGTTCCGCTTGCTGTTCTTTGGACAAGCACTTTGATTCACTAACCTTTGTGCTTATTGTGTCGACGTTTATTTCTTCTGCTGACGACTGTTCGTTATTTTATGTGTTGAAAAACATAACTATGTGATTTATCAGTTGAACTTCAAGGTCGTGAGTAACTTCAGTTTTACATCTATTAGTACTTCCCCTGATCAGATCTATTACAAATAATTGGTTATTTACAGTGAAATGACATTGGCCTTTTCCTGTATCAATTTGTATTTGGTATGTCCTAAATGAATCCACACCAATTAAACAAACAACTATTAATTTCTCTACTATCAAAAAACTGCACTGTCCAGAAAACTGTCCTAATTGTACAGGAATTAAGGCTTGTATCTTGACTCCTTTCAATTTCTGAGTAGTGGCAGTTTGTACCCTGCTATTTTGCACTGGCAGTGTGGGTATACGTCCACGTTTCTTCAGTTCATGAAAGAATCCCTGTGACATCAAATTTGTCACAGCACCTGTGTCAAGCACAGTGGGTACATCAAGGTCAAATATCTTGACTTTAATAGTAGATTGTATCTTGCTCTCGGCCAACTTTTTCTGTGTAA
Source organism: Schistocerca cancellata (assembly GCF_023864275.1). Taxonomy (NCBI): domain Eukaryota; kingdom Metazoa; phylum Arthropoda; class Insecta; order Orthoptera; family Acrididae; genus Schistocerca; species Schistocerca cancellata. The sequence goes on along the minus strand of NC_064630.1, from coordinate 255,745,565 downwards.
CTTCATTCCCTTGATACAGACCATCTCTCACATCATTATCATGATAGTATCTGATAAAGCAAGTCTCGATCAAGGTCGTGCCCCCACTCCCCTCCAAGGTCATAGAACGGGAGCCTACCGTGACCGGTTCAAGTTTTCCAGCGTCGTGGTGGCATCGATCTCTGGGTCAAGCATAACTTCCACTTTGTTAACCACTGGTGTTTGGATACGCCAGTGTCGTGAGGGGCTCTCGACTGAAATTCTCTTTGCCTCTGCGTGTTATTCTGCATATGTGTGTTACTTTGCTGCCTGAATTCCGCTGTCTGTGGGTTATTCGGTTGTCTGTTACTGTTTTGCATTTGCCAAGCGATCGGCTGATTATTGCCAGTAGCTTGTGCCTTCACATATTGTACAGGCTGGCTATACGCTACCCACCCATTGTAATTGTTTTTGCTATATTTTTGCCCATTTCTTTTACATCCACCTTTATATTTACGGCTTTCTCCATTGCCGTTGTGATTACCGTTACCATTACCATAGGTCTGTGTGGGGTAAGGTTGCCATCCGTGTTGTACTACGAATCCGTTGTTTACTTGTTGGCCCGTATATCTCTGTGTCACTATCGGCATATTAACAGGCTTCAGTTGTACTGGTCTCTCTTCGTATATTAAATCTATTGAGTCCAGTACAGATAGAAAGTATTCTGTGTCATGTTCTGGGATGGTAATGAGTTTTTCCCTATTGTGGGCAGGAAGACGGCTCTTTTAAAAGTTTCAGCACGTAAACTTGAGATACCATATCTGATTTTATTCAAATATTTTTCAAAATAGCCCGTCGAGCTTACATACTTGTTACTGAACGCAGCTCCGTTGGATACTTCACGTGTGAGCCTCTCTTGTGCTGCCTCAGACCAATACTTAACCAGAAATGCTCTCTCAAATTGTTCGTAATAGTGGCAACGTTCCGCCATGTCCATAGCCCATAGCAGAATGTCATCCTGTGTGTATCCAACAACAAATTTAATTTTCTGGGCTTCAGTCCAGGTACGAGGTAAAAAATTTCGAAATGCTCTGATCCACTGGGTGTGTTCTTTTCGCTTCAGAAGTAAATATCGGAAATTGGTGATTCCTAAGTAATTCCTCATCTGCAAGTAATGTTGACAAACACGCCGCGCTGTCAGTGACAGGCGTGTTTTAAGTTCGCTTGTGAGGTAGCGCATGACAACTGTGCTTGCTCGACAGGTGTAGCTGCTGCCAAGTGTTGTTGCATTGTGCAACTTTCGGTATTTCCCTATGACAGGCTAACCCCATATTGTGAGTAACCAGTAAAGGTATCTAACTTCTCTAAAAGCATGGGTTTGTTTTCTGTCGTATGTTGTTTTGGAATGTCAGTAGTTTTAGCAAAACTGCCTCACAACCCTTCCTCTGCTTCCTTTAAACCCGAGTCTATTTTAGCTAGAAGTTGACTTTCCTTCTTTTAGAGCTTCTTCTACAGTACCTACATAAATTTTGCATTCTGACACTATATTTTCAGCAAGGGTGCTGACCTTATCCAGTATCCTGGCTTCAGCTTTTTCAGTTATTTCCTTAACATTTACACATAACTTACCTCTCTGTTTTTTGGCAAATTCTAACTCTAAACTTAACTGATCTACTCTTAGACTCAAATTGTGTATTTCTGTAGGTAGGTTTTTGCAGACGTCTTGCAGCTTGCTTACTGTGTTCGTCATATTTTTTACCGTCTCATCGACTTTGGACTGCGTTTTCTGAATTTGAAAATATGCTTCACTAAGGTTTTGCAACTCATCTGCAAATTGTTCTTGCTTACAATCTATAGATGTTACTTTTTCCGTTAATGTACTTATATTGCGGGACATACCGTTAATTATTTCTTGTTTTGGTTGTTTACCAAGCTCTGTGAACTTACTAGATAACTCGTCAGGTAATTCAGTGCATATAGTTTTGCTCACCTCACTGAACTGTTTACTAATACTATTCTTGAAATCGTTAAATGCCTGGTTTTCTGTGCAAACTGTTGTCCTATATTTTCCTGAAATTCATGTTGTTTTTTAAGCTATTGGGTTATTAGTTGCACGAGTTGTGTCAAATTGTGGGCGTCACTAGTATTCACATTGCTTTTTTGAACTGTTTCCTGCTCTTGCGTTGGCGATGTAGTGAGCAAATAGTCAAACGAATTTTCGCTGTCGCGTGCTTCAGTTTCACTATTTGGAAAAATGTTTCCGGGTGAGAACTGAGTAATTGTCTCATCAAGTGTCATAAAAGTGACATCATGATTAGTTATATCACCAGAGCCATCATATTTTAATTGTGGGCCACCAACCTGGTTTGTCTGGTAGCCATCGGCCAGTTCACGAGTTGACGGGTTACTGTCAACTGCTGCCAAGCTCGGATTTCCGCCATCATGGCATACTGCATTTTGTAATGAGTTTTCAACAATGGCCATTTCCTTTGACTCCATTTTGAACAGTGTTAAACAAAATTATGAAAATAAAAAATTTTGAAGATGGAATTTAGTTTGTATCAGCAATTTTCAATTAAAGCAGATTTATATGCACATTCAATAATGAACCTGATTGTTCTCTGAAACACTCTTACAGAATTTGAATGAACTATTTTGCATTTTCATGTTGACTTTTACAAATTTTCGTCTTTCCTATAGAAATGCACTTTCCATAATGAATATTAATTGGAAGGAAAAGAGGTTATTTACTGTGAGAGAGATGGCGTCAAGCGCGGCCAGATAAGCATTCATCATAGCAGCTTCCTACCTTAACTGTTGAAATCCGCATTCCCTGTGCGCCTCGTTTTTTAGGCAGAATTTAATTTTCATTTGCTCCTTAAAGTTGTAAATAGTATCAATCTTACGGACATGTAAAAAATGCAACAAAGGTCTCATTAGTTCTTTGCAACGACAAAATGGATCATTTATCTCAAAAAAATTTTTATCTCAACAACTGTAAGGTCTGTTCATATTCCGCTCGGCGCTGTCCTTTGAATGGTCGCTGTTGAATAGTAGTGGGGGGAATACAACATATAATGGATACTGATTGTAAATTGCTGCTTAAATAATTAAAAACGAAATTTTGAAAAAATAATTGAAGAAACTTGGAACGTACTCATCTTCTGGGCGAACCAAAATTGATTATGTAGCTGTCAGGCAATTCCTGGATGTCTCTGTGAACTTGATGGACAAAGACTCACCATTAACAATTCTGAAGTATTTGTGAGATTAATAGTGGTCCCAACTGGGAAATCTACTGATGAAACTATTAAGATCTTTAAATCACGTCTCCAAAACGTATAATATAGAAAATGCCAATTCCAAATACAACCTTTTCAGTAATGAAGTGGCTCTAATATTTGAAAGTACCTTCCCAAAAAGAATATAGAAAACCCATACTAAAAAATCCACCAACAAGCCTTGGAATTAGGATTTCATGCGAAAGAAAGAGAGAGTTGTACATTGCCTCAAAAAAATCAGATGACCCTAACCTTTTAAATAAATAAAAAATACTGTAAAACATTGAACAAAGTCATTCAGAAATAAAAAAGTATGTATCTGTGCTCAAAAATTAATAACTCCACTAATAAAATCAAAACTATATGGGAAGTGATACAAAATGAATCTGGTGCAAATTGACCCATAAAGACCCAAAATATTGCTCTTAACAATGAAGGTAAGCTAGTTCAGAATCAATATATTGTAGCCAAAATCCTTAATAAGAACTTTTTAACTGTTGCTGAGAAAACACCATGCAGAGGCTCTTCAGAAAAGGCAATAAAAACTCTAAATAACTTTTCCCTAACTCTGTAGGCATGATAGGTATCGCCTCCATAGCTGTACAAGAAGTAAGAAAAACCATAGTTTCTCTAAAAAGTAGAACATCATTTGGTGTGGACAATATTTCCAGCAAACTGCTAAAAGCCAGCTGTAATCAACTCTCTAAAGTTCTAGCACATAATATTCAATGCCTCTCTAAATCAAGGTATCTTCCCTGACAGAATGAAGTATGTTACTGTGAAGCCCCTCTCTACAAAAAAAGGAAATCCCACAGATGTTTCCAACTATCGTCCTATCTCTCTTGTAACAGGATTTGCTAAAGTCTTTGAAAAAATAATATATATCAGGATTGTGAATCAGCTTGAAAAATTTGCACTAATTAGGAAAAAACAAGTTTGGTTTCAGATCTGGTATATCTTCAACCAAAGCAATTTACACACTTACAAATAATGTTTTATAATGACTTGACAAGAAAAAATTACCCATTGGCATATTCTGTGACCTGAGTAAGGCTTTTGAATGCATCAATCACAGAATACTTTTAGGGAAAGCAACCCAATATGGAATATGTGAACAAATGGGTAACTGGCTCAGACCATATCTAGAAGACAAGCAACAAAAAATTGTATTAGGTGTTAACAATCTATGAGTAGGAGAGGTAGAGTCTGACTGGGGAACAGTACATCATGGAGTTCCACATGTGTTAGTCCTTGGTCCCCTCCTATTTATTATATATATTAATGACCTATCCCTGTCCTCAAACAGTGCTAGCAATATCACAATGTTTGCAGATAACAGAAGTATAGTGACAGCCACAAAAACCTCCACTGACGTAGAGTTAAATGCCAACCAAGCACTTGCAAATTCTCTGAACTGTCTCACAGCAAATTCTCTAGCAAATAAACCTCAGCAAAACAAATTACATGTAGTTCCAATCAGGTCACGTAAGCCCAGAAGAGATTAACATTGCACCCGAGAGTCAACAGTTACAGAGCATTCAGTGCACAAAGTTCCGAGGCGTTCACATTGATAACCAGCTCAACTGGGAATTCCATATACAGCAAACTCTAAAACAGCTTAGCTCAGCAACATTTGTCATCCGAATAATCTCCAAAACTGGAGACATCAACGTATCAAAGTCTGCATATTTTGGCTACTTTCATTCAGAGATGTGCTAAGGAATAATATTTGGGGGTAACTCAACAGTTTCAAAAAATATTTTTGTAAGCCAGAAAAAAGTAGTCTGAATTATATGTAGTGTTCCTCCAAGAACCTTATGTCGCAATCTTTTTAAACAGTTAGGTATATTAACCACAACCTCACAATATCCCCTCTCACTCATGGCTTTCACATTTCTCAGTTCTTCTCAATATGAAACAAATGAGGCATATGAGGCATACCATCATTGTAACACAACACGGAAAGGTGATATGCACTGTGAACGGAAAAATCTATCTCTGGTACAAAAAGGGGTAAAGGACACAAGTACAAAAATCTTTAACGCACTCTCGAGTAATATAAAGTGTCTAAAAGAAAAGAAAATGCTATTAAAAAAAAAGCTAAAGGAATTCCTACTGGAAAAATGTATCTACTCTTTAGATGACTTCTTCAGCAGAGATAAATAATTTGAGTAGTAATTCAGATTATTTCCTTTGTCATTGGATCTGTATTGTGTTTTATCACTATTGTATTTTTGTATTGTATTGTTTATTATCTCTATAATATTATTGTACTGTACCAGTTTTGAAACATTTATCTAACATGTGTAATATACCAGTATGTATTGTGTTGCATGATATCTATATTGTATTTGCTTTGACTCGTTCCACATCCATGCATAATAACGCCATACTGGATCTATGGAATATGTATCTCAAATAAATAAATAAACAACAGAGGACTCATTGATCTTAGCTCCCAAATCCCCCTTTACACTAAAGATCCATGATGGCGGCACTTCATGTGATCTTCTGGTTGTATCTTCTAAATATGGCTGTACCCGCAATCCAGATGTAAACTCCTAGCCCTATTGATCTTTTTCCTGTGCTGGTGTCTCACAGGAGCCCGCAGTGTTCAGAGGAGGTTCAGGGAACTGGGGGTATGAAAGTTGTCCAAAGGTGGATCCATCCGCAATATGTTTTGAATATTGTTCGGTGTGGATCCACCTTGGAGGTAATTTGTTGACATTATTCTGCTGTAAATACACAGTCGCGCCATTTTGGGTGTTGGCTTCCAGCAGGAACTGAAATGAGTGATACTTTCCTTACTAATTGATCCAAAAGAATTTTGTTTTCCACTGCTTGCGCTTCTTGATTGTATATATTATTATCTGTTGCACTTCGAACAAGGATCAGTTCCTTTTTAGCATGCAAAATGGGTCTCTTATTGTCTCAAAGAACCCCATAAGAGTTTTGAGGGGATACACATACTAAAGTTGTTATTTATCAAACCATCAATTAATCATCCTGTGTTTTTTAGAACATTCAGGTCCGAATTTAATATGCAGATATATAAGTTTTGAGTCTTGACATGATTCCTACGCTTTTGTTCTGTTGACCTTAACTCCATTAAGTACATATGGTATCTCTTGTAACAGAATGTCAAATGCATTACTGGTGAGTTACTATGTTTCCATTGGTGCACTTCTGTCATTCCTCACAAATAATATTCCAACTATTGAAAATTGCTGCTCGGAATTATTAATTCATTTTGATGTTGAATCAATATTCATATCTCAGTGTTGTTATTAATGTCGTCGATGCAAACGGTTTGTGAGATGTGTATTCCTGACGTATTATTCTCTAGTCAAATGGAGCTGGTGCTGTTATTTCAGATGACGCCACTGCAAGGTTTCAGTCCAACTGACTTGAGGAATGGTGCATTGTGGCATGTTATTGCCTTGTCCTTCTTCTGCAGAGTGGCGTACTGACTGGTATGTGTGGTGTTTTTAAACCGTAATTCCATGGTTGAGCTGTCTCAAATGAAGATGTACCACGATTTCCTCTCCTCGAAAATTGACTAGCTTCCCGTTCTGGTTAACGATGTTCAACTCGAGATGGTCTCATGTCAGAAGAGAAAAGAATCCCATACCTAAGAAATGAGTGCACATACCCATGGTATATCACAACAGTGTATTGGCTGTTACAAACTGATGCAGAAAGCCTAAGAATATTGTTGTATTACCTTGTTACATCATTAATAAGTGTTCTTAAATAGTATAACATACAGATTCACTTGAATTATTGATTCTACCTGTACACATTGAGTGATTGGTACCCTCATGGATACAAAAACCTTTACACATGGTTCCTTTACAGCAGGCTTCATATTTCCTTTTATTAACATATAACAAACAAAGGTTCTTTATATTTAAGAAAAAGAACATTAATTCTATTTTGTATTTCATCAACAACAGGGTACATCTTGAAATTTCAAGTTATATCTGGGTATATGTAAAATCTCCTTAATTAACTTTTCTATTTATGTACAACATCACCTTTTTTTGTAAGCATTTGTCCTACTAACTTCTACTTAAATTGCATCATAGTTGAACCACCCCATTTTTGGGTAAGTACTACACAACTTACTTTTATTTGCACATGAAAGTGACCCACCCTCAAACATTTCATAAAAGAGGTACAGATCATTTCTCTTGTGAATGGACCTGTTCTACAGTCACTCCATGACCTGGCTATCAACATAATATTCAATCCATCATGAGTCCACATTCTTCGTATGCCTTATTTTTGTCAGACTGTACTGGGCAGCATCTTTAACAACCTTATTGACCAGGAACAAAGAGGCTCATTAATACTTTTCCTCGAATTTCACTCTTTTATGACTTCAACACATTCTTTCTACTCTCTCTACATATTCTTTGCCCACATAAGTGTTATCGACATGCGTCGATACTATTTTAACCAACCAGGTTCTTTTATCATAATTTATGTGGGTCATTTAGCGCATTTTACATTACTTCATTGATGTATCATTTATGCCCCTTGAAAATGTGATGCAACTAAATTGTGTCATTTGTCAATAAATTTAACTGGAATGCTTTTATCTGAATATCTTTTCTGGATTGCTTCTGGACTACTTCAACACTCAGTTTCACTAATACAGTAGCACTAGTTAGTATGCATATTTTATTTGAATAACAATTTCTGTATTTACAGGTGAACTTAGTTTAAAAGGTACTTCTAACTTATAGTCCTCCAGACTGCATCTTAGAGTTACATTGGAAATGGCAAGTATTACATGATGTTTCAGTAAGCAATTTAAAGCTATCAATACTTGTATGAAGTCTGGGTGAAAGAAAGAGGCCCAATTTGTATTGGGACTATTGTTTCTTGTTTCATTAGTTTACTTTTATTTCCAGCTATTCCGACTATACACACTCCAGTTACAGGTAATATTTCCTTCGTTTTGCATTTGTACAATTGCTTTGGATTAGATTAGAGAAATTAGATTAGAGAAAAAAATTGGATTAGAGAAATTTCCATACCACAGTCAACATATATCGCTACATTATTCCCACACAAAACTCCAGATACTACAGATTTAAACATTTCCTCATCCTTATGGAGTTCCTCTTCTAATAATCATTTCTTGGTAGATGTTTGTCTGCTGAAAGCTACATAGGGCCCAAATGGTTCTCAGCAGTATGAGACTTAAGATCTGAGGTCATCAGTCCCCTAGACTTAGAACTACTTAAACCTAAGCACATCATACACTTCCATGCCTGAGGCAGGATTCGAACCTCCGACTGTAACAACAGCGCAGTTCCGAATGGAAGCGCCTAGAACCATTTGGGCACATCGGCCAGCTACATAGGCCAACATAGTGTTTGGTCACATCATGGATCTTGCCCCTGTGCCCAGTATTCTATCCATTTTCTGTGATAATCACTGGATAGCTGTTTTGCATCATAGCTTGGTTATTATTTGTAACTCTACATGTGGCGCACTAGCTTGTATCGTAGGATTACTTTGAATTACAGACACTTTAGACTTAATCTGGTTGTTTTCATTTGATTTTATTTTGCTAGTGTTGTTACCATGTCTACCTACAGTACTTATTTTCCTTATTTTTATCAAATGCACCTAATATTTGAAATTCTTTCCCAGTTCTATTATTACTGTTTCTCTCCTGGTCTTGTTGCATTCTATTCTTCTCTGTATTTAATGTGTCTAGCACTTCTACTCCTATGTTCGAAAATCCTTTACACCATATTTCTTTCCTTACATAATGTGGTAGCCTTTGTATCAACACTTTAACTAAATGAGTTTCATCTAATACATCTTCTTAATACTTCGCTTTAGTTAAATGCCATTTGATATACTTCTTGTAATTACTATATGAACTATTGTAGTACTTTGGAGGTAAAAGCTGTAACATTAGGTTCTCTTGGGCACGGGAAGACCAGTATTTCCTCTTAAACTTCTCCTGGAAATCCTCCCATATTTTAAAATCTTCATAATGAGCATTACGCCATTCTGCTGCATTTCTGGAAAAATATCCTGACGAGAAATCTATCTTCTTGTGACTCTTATGAAACAGATTGGGTGAACTTCCCCCTCCAGCTTAAAACTGGGTAACTGTTTCCCAAGTTAAAGCTGCTGCTCAATTGCATGTCTTCTACCAAACCCATAGGTAAACCTCCACCATTTCCAATTTGTTTTTTCTTTTTTTTTTGCAAGCTATTTTGAGTGTTTGTAACTGCACTCCAAATTTTTGTGATTCTTCTTTGCAATGTGTAGTTTTACCTTCCAAGGTGATTGAGCTAATCTGCAAACTGATGGCGTCTTTTACAAAATGTTGAAGTTTGGTTTTTAAAGAATTCATTATTGAAGAGCATGTTATGCTCTAAAGACTCTAAAGACTGTATATTCGTATAGGAAATATCAAGTTGTATATTAACCGATGTACTTTATCAGGTAAGTTTTCTGTGAGACTGTTAACCTTTGTGTCAATATCTGTTGACTTTGTTACCTGCTCTGTTATTTGAGCATTGAAGTCCTCTTTTACCGCTTCAATTGCCCTACTACTAAAAGTTTCGTGTATAATTCCCTATTTTGCATTACACGTAGCATCTTCAGTGTCTTCTATTGTAACATTTATGGTTAATCAGATTGTCTGTTAACGTTTTATTATGTTCCTCCAAGTTCCGAAAGTCGAAGATAACATTTCGAAATTTGTGCTCAAAGTGTCGACTTAGTATTTAAACGGGCAAACAATTTTTTCTTATTGTCATTATTGTCTTTCCATTTATCATTTAAATCTGCTGTTATGAGAGTACTAGATTCTTCTCGTTTTCATTAATGCTTTCCATTAACTGTTTATTATTATTGGCTAGTTTTTGGTTTAGTAACTTAAGTATGTCACCTCTTTCTGTTTCCGAAACTACGCTTCGTGTCACAATAGGCGTTAAGTCGTAACTAAATGTACAATATATATACGTTGTAATTATTTATCGTAAATGACTTTGCGTATAGGTTTTCTTTTTCTTTCCTATAGATGAAGAACACACAATATAACACGCACACACACACACACACACACTATGATGAAATTCACTGCTCACCGCGTGTAGTATCTCGTCGAGTGGAGGCTGCTTCTAACAGCTGAACTTGGTGTGCCGTCGGTGCTAGTAGACTGCTATGTAGGCTATGTGCCGTCCGCGGTCGAATATTGCCCCGAGTTGTTGTGTTCAGATGTTTCTGTAGCGTGCTGCAGGAACGACGATTTGTCTCTCAGATAAGATCTCCGTCGAGATTCTTCTTAGTCAGTAATCTGAATGGGATTCATCCCTTTTTAGTGTCAGATGATACTATAATATTGCTGATATTGATTAGCAATTTTAGCAATTTCAATTTAAATTCGCTACTAACTGCATAGCTCTGTGACGTTTGTTTTCTTGCTGCCTGTAGCAATTCCATTTTCTTGTTATATGTGCTCTTTGTTTATTTGGAAAATTCTAATTCGCTAACGGTCTTCTTTTGCAGTTTTTCTCCGGGAATACTGTCGCCATATACGGTGACAAATAAACAAAATATGCATTGGGTTTTGGTCGTGTTAGTTGGTTCAGATTAGTTTGGTATCGACAGATACTACAGTACTTCACTTGCATCCTGTACCATGCTTCACAATATCCTGTTAAAGGATTATCTCTGTTAATTATCAAATGACAACTGAACACGTGTTTTCAATATTAGCCATTCGTTTTCAGATGTTTATTACACAACTGCATTTCCAGTTCAGACCATTAACATGACGCTAACACATTCTTTGTCTATGAGAACTCAAACAAGAGTGCCGCCGATCTGACAGTAACACAAAAGCTTTCTTACTTCACACTCTATGAAACATCATTTGTTTTTCTCCTACGAGATTCCATAATCACGTTTGTTCTTTGTGCATCTTCTGAGTCCATGGACTGCATACTAGACGCCCAGAAAGGAGTCATTATTCTCCTGGCTTTCGCGCACTGCGACTTCATGTTTCCTCGTACGCCGTACGCTGTCTCTGTAGGAATAGATAGGGTAAGCACGGTAGTTCTGTCGATATTTCACCACCTACTTTACTTAAACATCGCGAACATCTGTAGCTCACGCGACAATTCTTCAAATAGCAGAACAGGACTTGACTAACAACGTCCTCTTACACTACAGCTTCTAGCGTGGTATTTTGTAGTCAACGATATCAAAAGCGCTGGACAACTTTAAGAATATGTCTATACCACAGTCATCCCCGTCAAGAGCTCAAAGCACACATTTTGTGAATTCTGTAACGGGCAGTAGGGTACTTCACCCACTTGCAAAACCAGACTGCGCTTTGTTAAAAAGAAGTGGTATTTATTCCTGTTACTCATTAGTCTCTCTTTCAAGAGTGATCCAGCTTTGGAGAAAGGGGACACTACTGAAACTGGCCTGTCGTTTTCAATGCTTTCTGCATACTTTTCTTTCGTAAGGGCACGATTTGTGCATGCTTTAGGGACTGGAGAATACTTTAACTGAAGGACTCATTTACTATGTCTGTCAGTGGGACTTGTATGTTCTACGCTCACCTACAGAACAAAGACGGGAATGTCATCTTTTCCTGCTGATTTCTTATTTCTTAATCGTACTCTCGTCCTGACTTCAAGTTCTGTTGTGGGAAACACCATGATTGTGCTTGCACCATGGGTGCTACGTGTATTTTAGGAAGATTTTGCTGCAGTTTCTTCGCAATCCCGAAGAAATAATCGCTTACAAAATTTACTAATTCCTGACGGCTGTCCATTATTCCATCCACAACGTTTAGTTCCATACTATTACACTACCGTCAGCCGCACTACTTTGTTTTTATTTTCTGCAAAATACTGTGGCTAACAATAAAGTAGATACGGAAATGAACTTAATTATTGTTTTATTGGGCATCGTGAATGTAATATTGCAGGCGCTGATGTTCGCCTAAATGCTTGATTTATGGCTTGTAATAGATCTTTGAAGGGAAAAGAAAAATTCTGTAAGGAATAAATTTACCGAGTAGCGGCAAAGAATTAATTTATATACCTGTGATATGAATAAGAGATAATATCTCACATAATTTTTGTTTCTGAAACAAAAGACAAACGTATTATTCTTCTGTTCGGTCTGTTACAGTTTTGAGAGGAACGTCTTAGGTTAATCTACCAGACACTGTACAATTGATTAGTAGATAAAGTAAGTCACAAAAAGCATCGGTGTTTTACTTATAACGACAGTATACGGAATCTAACTGCTTGTGTCACAAACAATTTGTATCTGTGTAGTAATATTTCGCAGCAATCAGTGCGAAGATAATTGACGGAGGATAATGGCCGTTGCGTAACATTTTACTAGCAATCTCGTGTAATAGTATGTGTCCTTGCAGACCAGCAATCTGAAATTTTAAACATCGAAGTCTGATGTTTCCTCGTCTAGTGACCGTAAGTTATACAATAACATTTTAATTGTTTTAGTTGCGTGAGCGATTATTACATCCAGGCTTTGCAAAAATCACTAAAAAGAAAACCACCATAAAAGTCAAGCTAAGTTACATTAATAGTAAAACTGAAAGTCTATTTGAGAGACGGCAGCTCAAACCTGTAATCCAAATATTTATCTTATTTCACGAATAAGCCAATCTTATTGGCGATGTGCATGAAATGACTATTGTAATTGTATACTAATCTTTGTTTTCTTTGATGTCTCATGCTTCAAAACTGTTGATGTTCGAAGAACCACTGGAACCGAAAACTAAAATTTACCTGATGAGAAAATTAAAGGGAGAATTTACAAGAGAAGAACCAGAAAAGGTAAGATACCGCAATGCTCAGTGGCAGCACATTAACAAGAGCGCAAATGTGTGATAGATTTCATCATGTGAAATGCTGTTTAGTTTGAAGTTGATGCAGTACTTTTCATTTCAAAATTTATGTAACTTACACTCACACTACAATAGAGTATAATAATAAAACTTAGAACATTGTTGTAATAAGATGCCTTTGTCTGGCTACATCATTCATATAATGGTGAGTCGGCATCAAGAAAATAATATTGGAACAAAAATTTTTTGAATTTAAGTTTATGAATTTTCATTGCAAGAAATCTTTAAAAATCAGACATTAGCTACCAAAATAAAATTTTATTAATAGAATTTTTGCACAGGTATGGTTAAAATATGTAGACAATTAGCAAAAACAGAGCATAACATTGAAAATACAAATTCTGACATGGACATTGTTGTAGATAACGGAAACGACCACTGTGTGTTAGAGAATAACACAGTAACAACAAAAAACGTAGACAATAATGAAAATCTGTTAGGAAATACACTGAAACTCCAAAGAAACTGGTATAGGCATGTGTATTCAAATACAGATAAATGTATACAAGCAGAGTACGACGCTGCAGTCGGCAACGCCTATATAAGACAACACACGTCTGGCGCAGTTGTTACAACCAGGCAATTTCCCACTGCCTGGAAACATGCCGAGGTGGTCGCCATCCCCAAGGCCGGGAAGGATCTTCGTTCCCCTGCCAGCTACCGTCCTATCAGCGTCCTGCCCACCATCTCCAAGGTGTTCGAGAGGCTGTACCTTAAACGACTGCTCATCCGCATTGCCCGAGAATGAGTCCTGCCAGATGAGCAGTTTGGCTTCAGGCAGGGTCACGCAACCACTCACCAACTCCTGCGCCTTGTAGAAGAGGCACTGGACGCCATAGGACGTAGAGAGTACTTAGGGGCCATACTCCTCGACGTGTCCAGGGCGTTTGATTCGGTCTGGCACGAAGGGCTGGTCTACAAGTTATTCTCACTCGGCTTTCCAGTGTCTCATGTACGGCTAATAGCCACATACCTGGAAGGTCGCACCTTCACCATTAGGAACCCCGAGGGGAAATCTACGAGATGACGTATCAGGGCAGGAGTTCTGCAAGGCAGCGTACTCTGACCGCTACTCTACCCCTCTTCACGGCCGACCTGCCCTCTGCGCCGAGGGTGCATTTAGCCCTCTATGTGGATGACACTGTGCTCTTCTCTCGTTCTTGGAGTGTGGCAGGTCTTCAACAGCAGCTCCAGGAGGCAACAGATTCCCTTACCGAATGGGCTAGGACCTGGCGTCTGCCATTTAATCCCTCCAAAACCCAAGTCCTTATCATCTGCCAGCACCATATTCCCATTCGGCTCCCGCAGGTGTCCATCCTTGGTACCCCAGTCCCTTGGACTCGTACTGCGAAGTACTTGGGCGTTATCCTGGACCAACGCCTCATCTGGCGCCCCCACTTGCCTGCTCAACCTCCTCATCAATCCCACCTCTTCACTCCCTACACACCTTGCTGTCAGACTGTACACCTCCTTTGTTCGTCCCATCCTTGAATACGCGGTTGAGGTGTGGGGCAATGCTGCTCCATCCCACCTCCGCCGACTCCAAACCGTCCAACATCAAGCTCTACGGCGTGCTCTCCACCTCCCTTTCGACCTCCCTACCCAAGAACTCCACATCCTGGCCGAGGTGCCACTCCTGCATCCTTTCCACAGCCGCTTCTTTCTACCAGCAAACCCGCCACTCTCCCAATCCCCTAATCCTTTCCCTGGGTACCTGTGTCCACCGTCTGGCCTTCACCTGCTGGCCTGACCTCCTCTTCCACCCCTCATGACTCCCCAATCACTAGTCACTTTCATGTCACTTCATCTTTTTCATATCATCGCTCCATCTCATCACCATGTCATGACATCCACCCGCCCCCCTCACCGCCCCTCAGGCCACCCCCTCCGCCCACCCTCGCGCCCCCCACCCCCTGCCCCAATGTCGGCCTAATCCTTACAGGCCCTTACCTTTTCATTTCTCCATCTGACACTCTCCGACTTCTTTCTCTTCCCCCCCCCCCCCACTTCATCCCCTCATGACTGTCTGCCACCACCGTCACCGATGCTGCCACGAAGATGAGGCCAGGACAATGGCCTTTCGTTTTCGTTCAACTCTTGCTGTCCCTCCTCCTTTCCTTTAATCTGTCGTTTACTTGTAAGCTAACAGCTAGTCAATGGGCCGTTCGTTTTCCTCACTCTCTCACTGTCCCTTCTACTATCCTTTCCTCTGTCATTTTTTAATACTATGCCGGCCAGTCAATTGGGCGGTTCGCTTTCCTGCTTCTTCTACTAACCCTCTAACTATTCTTTCATCATTAATTAAAAAACAAAAACAAAAAAAAAAAAAAAACTCCAGCACATCAAGGCCAACACAGCACCTCCATGCAATTTCCTCCACACCCCATCAAGACTGAAGGACATGCACCAGAGTGGCGCTAGAACTTCACCACCAGCCGAGGTTTCACCGCCGTTATGTGCGAGCAAGCGCAGTTGTTAGATTGGTTACTGCTACTACAATGGCAGGTTATGAAGATTTAAATTGGTTTGAATGTGGTGTTATAGTCGGCGCACGAGCGATGCAACACAGCATCTCCGAAGTAGCGATGAAATAGAGATTTTCCCGTACGACCATTTCACGAGTGTACCGTGAATATCAGGAAACCGGTAAAACGCCAAATCTCCGACGTCACTGCGGACGGAAAAAGATCCGGCAAGAACGGAACCAAAGACGACTGAAGAGAATTGCTCAACGTGACAGAAGTGCAACCCTTCCACAAATTGCTGCAGATTTCAATATTGGGCCATCAACAACTGTCAGCCTGCGAAACATTCAACGAAACATCATCGATATGGGCTTTCAGAGCCGAAGGCCCAATCGTGTACCCTTGATGACTGCACGACACAAAGCTTTACCTTTTGCCTGGTCCGATCAACACCGACATTGGACTGTAGATGACTGGAAACATGTTGCCTGGTCGGACGACTCTCGTTTCAAATTATACCGAGCGGATGGACGTGTATGAGTATAAAGACAACTCATGAATCCATGGATCCTGCAGCATATCAGCAGGGGACTGTTCAAGCTGGTGGAGGCTCTGTAATGGCGTCGGGCGTGTGCATTTGGAGTGATATGGTACCACTGATACATCTAGATACCACTCTGACAGGTGACAATACTGTCTGATCTCCTGCATCCATTCACTTATTAATATAATTCTGATTTGCATCCATTCATGTCTATTGTGCGAACTTGGGCAATTCCAGCAGGACAATGCGACACCCCATACGTCCAGAATTGCTACAAAGTGGCTACAGGAACACTCTTCTGAGTTTAAACACTTCCACTGGCCACCAGACTCTCCAGGCGTGAACATTATTGAGCATATCTGGGATGACTTGCAACTTACTGTTCAGAAGAGATCTCCACGCCCTCATACTCTTGCGGATTTGTGGACAGCCCTGCAGGATTCATGGTGTCAGTTCACTCCAGCACTACTTCAGACATTACTCGAGTCCATGCCACGTCGTGTTGCGGCACTTCTGCGTGCTCGCTGGGTCCCTACACTATATTAGGCAGGTGTACCAGTTTCTTTGACTCTTCAGTGTATGTTTAGTAGAATGAATGAAGCTACGTCAGAGCCTTTGATGGGGGCCGACGTATTATTTTTAGACGCGACGGCTGTGGTAAAGCCTGCGCCATCATCACACATCACTGACCCGTTGCAAATCATATTAAGCAAACTGGGCACACTGGACACAATCTAAACTAAACTGAATAACATGTAAACTGATCTCACTACTTTAAAAACCAGACATGAGGAGATAAAAGCAGTATTAGACATTCTGCGAAACAGTAGCACTGCACTAAACTCCAAAGTTGATGAAATAAATACTCGACTCACTGGTCAGGTTAAAGGCTTACAGACACAGATTAAAACAGTGAGCAAGAGGGTTAGTCAACTGCTAAAACTGAAACTTTGTTTAATCAGAAAAAGAAATATGAGGATCGGCAAAGTTACTTGTATCTGATGTCGAGAAATTATGTTCTAGTCACGATACATTAAACATACAAGTAGTAAATGTGGCTGAGGTGTACGCTTCTGTAAACACACGCGGCACAGCGTTAAATACTTTGAAACACAGTTTGCAGTTAGAAATCAACAATCACTTTAGTCAAGTTAACAGAGATTTTCACAATTGGCTGGAGGGGAAGAATAAGTATTATGAAAGATGTTTACATCAGAATTTGTCTATGATTGTCAATGATACAGTTAAAGAAATTTTGAAGAATGATACACGTAGTGTACAATTTCCAACACAAACCAAAAGGCACGTACACAAACAGTCAAGTGATTACATTCCTAATGAGTGCACAAAACATGTGAATAGTAACTCATATGCAAATGAGCAGAATGGTTATGACTTTAATGCTAATCGTAGGTATTCTCGTGATCCCATTCAGCAACAAGAAGTGTACGAACATGTACCGCCGTCACATAGCAGTAATACAAATACCGTCTTCAATGTATATGGGAAATGAACATATTTTAAATCATGGAGCAGGAAATGCATTGGCACAAATGATACAGGATGAAAATTTATTAAAATACAGGCAATTCCATGTCTTCATCCATGAAAAGAGAACAGTACATCCAGTTGTTTTTCTCTAAACTTTTAGAAACGTTTGTCCCTGTACATGTACAGATGGGCAAAAGGTATGTTGTATCGTCGGATTCTTACAATGTGAAGCAGCCATATGGGCATGTAACGTTGCCGATCGTTGTATTATTAGTTAGTTAATTAAAAATATTCTTTATTTATTTATTACAAGGTGTACAACTTTGCTTCCGCCTTTTTTCCCCAACATTTCAGGCTTTAATGAAATAAATTGGTTACACATGTATCATTCAAAGTTTTTCCATCGCTGGCCACTACTTTCTCCCATCTTTCGGGCAGTGCACGAATCCCGCGTCGAAAAAATTGTTCATCTTTTGAAGCGATCCACGAATCGATCCAATTTGTGACTTCTTCATGAGATCAGAAGTGCTGGTCAGCCAGGTCATGCGCCATTGATCTAAACAGGTGATAGAGGGAGCAATGTCTGGAGAATTCGGCGGGTGGTGTAGGACTTCCCATTTTAACGTTTCCAAGTACGTTTTGACCTCTTTTGCAACGCGGGATCGAGCGTTGTCGTGCTACAAAATCTCCTCGCTGTATTGCGGCCGTTTGTCTTTTAATGCTCTGCTCAAACGCATTAATTGCGTTCGAAAACGAGCACCTGTGATTGTTTCACTTGGTTTTAACGCCTCATAGTACACGAAGCCGAGTTGGTCCCACCAAATGCAGAGCATGAGCTTGGAGCCGTGAATATTCGGTTTGGCCGTCGACGTGGAAGCATGATCGGGATTTCCCCATGATCTTTTGCGTTTAGGGTTATCGTAATGAATCCGTTTTTCGTCCCCAGTTACAATGCGATGCAGAAATCCCTTCCACTTTTGCCTCTGAAGCAAATGTCCACAAACAAACAAACGCCGTTCAACGTCTCTTGCTTTCAGCTCACACGGGACCCAAGTTTCTTCTTTCTGAATCATGCCCATAGCCTTGGTACGTTTTGAAATGGTTTGCTGTGTCACTCCCACTAATCGTGCCAATTATTCTTGAGTTTGACTCGACTCTTTATTTAGCAATGTCTCCAATTCTGCATCTTCGAAAACATTATCTCTTCCATCACTATGCCGGTCTACGACGTTAATATCACCGTTCTTGAAAGGTTTAAACCACTCACGACACGTTCTTTCACTAATAGCGACCTTACCATATGTACTTGAGAGCATTCGATGAGACTCAGCCGCTGTTTCCTTCATATTGAAAGAAAACAGTAACACCTCCCGAAAATGACGAGAATTATGCTCGTATACTGACATTTTCAATCAAGAACAACTTTATGATGCAGACACAAATCGACTAATATTTGAATGAAGTTATGTTGAGCGAGGTCGAAGCTAACTGCCTGACGTCTGCGATCTATTTCTTTCTCCCCTGTGTGCTGTTTCTTTCTCTCCCAGTGTGCTCCCTGCCGCCGTTGGATAAGCAGCTGCAGCAGCAAGTCGTATACTCCTAGCTCACTCATTTGTTACATAGTTTAATTCTTAATTTCTTTGCGTGTTTTTGGTACTTGCATTGTTTAATTCATAAATTTCGGGCGTATTATAGTATTTGAGAGTTGTAGCATCACGTTTTAGTACTCGAATAGTGTTAAATCGCGTAGTCTCCTTCCGCCGCCGAGCAGTGTGTCAGCAGTGCACAAGTGGCAGCATTACTGCATTTACTAGGCAATCTTGTATTTTAATAACCGCTTCAATTTTGTGTCGTTTTGTTTGCGCTCTCTGTAGATTAGTTCAGACGTTCTTTGCACAGTTTTTAGCATGGATAGGGACTGCAACTGCTGTGTTCGGATGCAGGCTGAGTTGGCATCCCTTCGCTCCCAGCTTCAGGCAGTGTTGGCTTCGGTCACACAGCTTGAGGCTGTTGCCAATGGGCATCACTGTGGGGGTCCGGATGGGGGTTTGTCGGGGACGGCCAGCTCGTCCCACGCATCCCCCGATCGGACTACGACTGTGGTTGCCCGGGATACTGCCCGCATTGAGGCTGATCCCTCACCTGTGGTAGAGTGGGAGGTCGTCTCAAGGTGTGGCAGGGGGCGAAAGACATTCCGGAGGGCTGAACGGAAGGCCTCTCCAGTTTGTCTGACGAACCAGTTTCAGGCTCTGTCTCAGGCTGATACTGATCTTCAGCCTGACATGGCTGCTTGTCCTGTTCCAGAGGTTGCCCCTCAGTCTGCAAGATCCGGGCAGTCGCAGAGGGTGGGCTTACTGGTAGTTGGGAGCTCCAACGTCAGGCGCGTAATGGGGCCCCTTAGGGATATGGCAGCAAGGGAGGGGAAGAAAACCAAAGTGCACTCCGTGTGCATACCGGGGGGAGTCATTCCAGATGTGGAAAGGGTCCTTCCGGATGCCATGAAGGGTACAGGGTGCACCCATCTGCAGGTGGTCGCTCATGTCGGCACCAATGATGTGTGTCGCTATGGATCGGAGGAAATCCTCTCTGGCTTCCGGCGGCTATCTGATTTGGTGAAGACTGCCAGTCTCGCTAGCGGGATGAAAGCAGAGCTCACCATCTGCAGCATCGTCGACAGGACTGACTGCGGACCTTTGGTACAGAGCCGAGTGGAGGGTCTGAATCAGAGGTTGAGACGGTTCTGCGACCATGTGGGCTGCAGATTCCTCGACTTGCGCCATAGGGTGGTGGGGTTTCGGGTTCCGCTGGATAGGTCAGGAGTCCACTACACGCAACAAGCGGCTACACGGGTAGCAGGGGTTGTGTGGCGTGGGCTGGGCGGTTTTTTAGGTTAGATGGCCTCGGGCAAGTGCAGAAAGGGCAACAGCCTCAACGGGTGCGGGGCAAAGTCAGGACATGCGGGGACCAAGCAGCAATCGGTATTGTAATTGTAAACTGTCGAAGCTGCGTTGGTAAAGTACCGGAACTTCAAGCGCTGATAGAAAGCACCGAAGCTGAAATCGTTATAGGTACAGAAAGCTGGCTGAAGCCAGAGATAAATTCTGCCGAAATTTTTACAAAGGCACAGACGGTGTTTAGAAAGGATAGATTGCATGCAACCGGTGGCGGAGTGTTCGTCGCTGTTAGTAGTAGTTTATCCTGTAGTGAAGTAGAAGTGGATAGTTCCTGTGAATTATTATGGGTGGAGGTTACACTCAACAACCGAGCAAGGTTAATAATTGGCTCCTTTTACCGACCCCCCGACTCAGCAGCATTAGTGGCAGAACAACTGAGAGAAAATTTGGAATACATTTCACATAAATTTTCTCAGCATGTTATGGTCTTAGGTGGAGATTTCAATTTACCAGATATAGACTGGGACACTCAGATGTTTAGGACGGGTGGTAGGGACAGAGCATCGAGTGACATTATACTGAGTGCACTATCCGAAAATTACCTCGAGCAATTAAACAGAGAACCGACTCGTGGAGATAACATCTTGGACCTACTGATAACAAACAGACCCGAACTTTTCGACTCTGTAAGTGCAGAACAGGGAATCAGTGATCATAAGGCCGTTGCAGCATCCCTGAATATGGAAGTTAATAGGAATATAAAAAAAGGGAGGAAGGTTTATCTGTTTAGCAAGAGTAATAGAAGGCAGATTTCAGACTACCTAACAGATCAAAACGAAAATTTCTGTTCCGACACTGACAATGTTGAGTGTTTATGGAAAAAGTTCAAGGCAACCGTTAAATGCGTTTTAGACAGGTACGTGCCGAGCAAAACTGTGAGGGACGGGAAAAACCCACCGTGGTACAACAACAAAGTTAGGAAACTACTGCGAAAGCAAAGAGAGCTTCACTCCAAGTTTAAACGCAGCCAAAACCTCTCAGACAAACAGAAGCTAAACGATGTCAAAGTTAGCGTAAGGAGGGCTATGCGTGAAGCGTTCAGTGAATTCGAAAGTAAAATACTAGGTACCGACTTGACAGAAAATCCTAGGAAGTTCTGGTCTTACGTTAAATCAGTAAGTGGCTCGAAACATCATGTCCAGACACTCTGGGATGATGATGGCATTGAAACAGAGGATGACAAGCGTAAAGCTGAAATACTAAACACCTTTTTCCAAAGCTGTTTCACAGAGGAAGACCGCACTGCAGTTCCTTCTCTAAATCCTCGCACCAACGAAAAAATGGCTGACATTGAAATAAGTGTCCAAGGAATAGAAAAGCAACTGGAATCACTCAACAGAGGAAAGTCCACTGGACCTGACGGGATACCAATTCGATTCTACACAGAGTACGCGAAAGAACTTGCCCCCCTTCTAACAGCCGTGTACCGCAAGTCTCTAGAGGAACAGAAGGTTCCAAATGATTGGAAAAGAGCACAGGTAGTCCCAGTCTTCAAGAAGGGTTGTCGAGCAGATGCGCAAAACTATAGACCTATCTCTCTGACGTCGATCTGTTGTAGAATTTTAGAACATGTCTTTTGCTCGAGTATCATGTCGTTTTTGGAAACTCAGAATCTACTATGTAGGAATCAACATGGATTCCGGAAACAGCGATCGTGTGAAACCCAACTCGCATTATTTGTTCATGAAACCCAGAAAATATTAGATACAGGCTCCCAGGTAGATGCCATTTTCCTTGACTTCCGGAAGGCGTTCGATACAGTTCCGCACTGTCGTCTGATAAACAAGGTAAGAGCCTACGGAATATCAGACCAGCTGTGTGGCTGGATTGAAGAGTTTTTAGCAAACAGAACACAGCATGTTGTTCTCAATGGAGAGACATCTACAGACGTTAAAGTAACCTCTGGCGTGCCACAGGGGAGTGTTATGGGACCATTGCTTTTCACAATATATATAAATGACCTAGTAGATAGTGTCGGAAGTTCCATGCGGCTTTTCGCGGATGATGCTGTAGTATACAGAGAAGTTGCAGCATTAGAAAATTGTAGCGAAATGCAGGAAGATCTGCAGCGGATAGGCACTTGGTGCAGGGAGTGGCAACTGACCCTTAACATAGACAAATGTAATGTATTGCGAATACATAGAAAGAAGGATCCTTTATTGTATGATTATATGATAGCGGAACAAACACTGGTAGCAGTTACTTCTGTAAAATATCTGGGAGTATGCGTGCGGAACGATTTGAAGTGGAATGATCATATAAAATTAATTGTTGGTAAGGCGGGTACCAGGTTGAGATTCATTGGGAGAGTCCTTAGAAAATGTAGTCCATCAACAAAGGAGGTGGCTTACAAAACACTCGTTCGACCTATACTTGAGTATTGCTCATCAGTGTGGGATCCGTACCAGATCGGGTTGACGGAGGAGATAGAGAAGATCCAAAGAAGAGCGGCGCGTTTCGTCACAGGGTTATTTGGTAACCGTGATAGCGTTACGGAGATGTTTAACAAACTCAAGTGGCAGACTCTGCAAGAGAGGCGCTCTGCATCGCGGTGTAGCTTGCTCGCCAGGTTTCGAGAGGGTGCGTTTCTGGATGAGGTATCGAATATATTGCTTCCCCCTACTTATACCTCCCGAGGAGATCACGAATGTAAAATTAGAGAGATTAGAGCGCGCACAGAGGCTTTCAGACAGTCGTTCTTCCCGCGAACCATACGCGACTGGAACAGGAAAGGGAGATAATGACAGTGGCACGTAAAGTGCCCTCCGCCACACACCGTTGGGTGGCTTGCGGAGTATAAATGTAGATGTAGATGTAGATGTGTACCGCTACTTACCGTTGTCGCCAACTATCGGCAAACGGCTGAAGAAAAGTTGTACACCTTGTACATATTATGAACAATTCGAGCCAGCTTTTCTAAACAAATTCTGGTCAAATTATGTTCACAAGTGGCTTCGAAAAATGGTGTTCAAACCAGAACCATTCAATTCACGGCAAGGTAATCTTTGTAGTTACCATGAAAAGTATATGAACATGACACATAACTGGGATATGATCCCGTGTCTTCGTGAGACGTAATCCGTCTATTAAAAACACGATTACCATTCCATATAAAGAAAAAGTTAATACAGGAACCAGATCATGATGTAGAACTGCTACGGTCGCAGGTTCGAATCCTGCCTCGGGCATGGATGTGTGTGATGTCCTTAGGTTAGTTAGGTTTAAGTAGTTCTAAGTTCTAGGGTACTGATGACCTCAGATGTTGAGTCCCATAGTGCTCAGAGCAATTTGAACCAACCATTAATGAAGACATGCGAAGTGTGCGGCATGACGGTTATGGCACACCTCAGTCAGAAATGTAAACAGTGCAGGTTAGCTGACCTAATCCATATGCGCAGGATAATGCCAACAGATTAGCACAACAAAACACGCAATCATATTTGAATCGTGCCGTGGCGCGCACAGCCACGCAAATACAACGGGCGGCTATCGCTGCAGAATAGCCGCACCTGGAACGTAGTTCCGGCGCGTTCCGCCAGCCGGCACTAGAGGTGTTTCCCGCCAAACATGAAGCAGCCGCGCAATACGCACGCGAGCGACCCCTTTTCGACGCGGATGGTAATACGATGACATCACCATCCGCCAATCGGGTATCACCAACGGCCGCCAATCCTCACGACTGAATCCGCGGAGGAAGACTAGAGCCGCCGGGTTAAATAGCCGCATCCGTGGGAGAACATCGAGAGAGCACTACCAAGGAACGTAAAATCAGTTCAGTTATAAAAGTCAATTTTATTAAAGTTGTATATTCGTGTTTTCATACTAAATTTTTGGGTAGGAGAAAAGCCTTTTTATTTTCGAAAGAAGGTTATCTGTTGTAAAATTTAGTGGTGTCCTGGCTACACCTAATAAAGCAAATTTTATTATCACGTGGGTGTTGATCAGTGTATTTAACAAATGGAGGCAATCAAAACAAAAAAACGAAAAGCCAGTAACAACAGCAACTATCGACATGGAAATAATTACAGTCAACATAACACGAAAAAGTCACCATATCAAAACAATCCGCAACTACAGTATTACAAAACAATTACGGACATGGTGATTTCTCATACTTTAATAACTAGCCATTGGCAACCACCACCAAGTATTACACAGCAAAACAGTAAATTAATGAATCATAGTCAACGAAGCAACAGTAATATGACAAGTCAAACACGACACAACAAGCACCAAGGCAACAAAACAGTCACTCGAACAGACAATATCCGACTGTAAATATTGTGGAGGTGGCGAGTGAAGTCACTCCAAGAACCACACATTCTACAAACTGAATGAGATCACAGATCACCCCCGGGTGGTGACTGAGGAATGCATGGGGGATGGTGATACAATAACAGACATGTTTGACGCACGGAATGAAGTACAGTACACAAACGCAAGCATAACCAGCGATGGAAACAAATCTCTCATAATTTCACTAAGGCTCAATCATGATGCAAGTTTAACAGACGAGCTATTTGGGAATCATAATCAGTCCCGATCACCAGCAAAAGAGATCACTCTAGCAACGACTAAAGGTTTTGTAGGTGGTACAATTACGGATGATATGGGAGCGGCGATTAGTGCCGTATCTAACAATTTTTAAAAACAAAGGGTGAATCAGGGTCAATACTTGAATTTCCTGCTCAAAAATGCCGAATCTTGAACGCGGTTGGATGATAATCAAATAGGGTAAGTAAGCACATATTTGTGACTATGGAAGTAGGTTCAAAATGTTTAAATGTGTATGAAATCTTATGGGACTTAACTGCTAAGGTCATCAATCCCTAAGCTTACACACTACTTAACCTAAATTATCCTAAGGACAAACACACACACCCATGCCCGAGGGAGGACTCGAACCTCCGCCGGGACCAGCCGCACAGACCATGACTGCAGCGCCTTAAACCGCTCGGAAAATCCTGCGCGGCATGGAAGTAGGAAATAGTACAATAGAATAGCTGTTCCTTGTTGTAGAAAACCTGGTCATGTAGAAAACCTGGACATAAATTGCCTGACTGGCGTAGATTTATTAAGAGAGAAGGACAGAGTAAATGACTTTTCACAGGGTGAATGTTTTATGAAGCACAACGGCATTTAAATCGACATTTGTCTGAATAAGCAGACACTGAACCACAAAAAACACTGTTCGGGATACAAAATTCAGTTAGTATGTGAACAAGATGATGTTACTATCAATGGACCTGTATTTTATCATGAGATGGAAGACATACAAGCCCTAACTAATGATAAAGTAAATGAAACTAGAGCTATCAACGAGCAACAACAAGACTACACAAATTATTGCTAAACTACATCTACATATTTACAAAGAAACCAGATGTGATCAATGTGTACAGGATGACACTTATTGAACTATATGAAATAATATGGTCAGTAGTGTGTTTACATTTTGCGGCGTGCACTGCAGCTGTAGCGGTTATAAAGCTAAGTACTGACAAACTTATTTGTGCACTGTTATACAGCTATTAGATTTAATAGTTTTCAGCGGTGTTTCGTGCCGTTTGTAGCGAAATAACGATTTAATAAACTTTTGGAAACGTTCGCTCGCTATGTTTTTTAGTTTTTTCTGCGCGTTGTTTTTATTGAAATATTTCAGATATTTCAGTAAAACTTTAATTCAGTGTTTTAACTTCGTTTAGTGTCCCAGTGGGTGTTTGAATTTTTTCGTTTTGGCTAATAATTTTGTGAAGTTTTGTTGGTATTTGTATCAGCTGTGGTGTAGTAGTATTAATACAAGTAGTTGCTTTCTTAGTAGACAGAGAATTTCGAGACCACTATTATTAGTTCTATAAATAGTTCTACTTGTGTAACTGAACTTTGGTAACGTAGACGTATAGTTTTTTTCAGTAACTGTAACATGACAGAGGAGCAGGACCGTAAGATCTGTACCCTTCAGGTGCAGTTACAACGCGCAAAGGAGGAATTAGATGGGTTGAGGAGGGTGAAGGGTTTTGGGGAATGGGAACTGGCAGTTAGCAAGAAGGCAGCTAGCAAGAGGAGGTATTCAGACAGTTATACTTTGCGTATATGCAATAGATTTGACCAACTGTCAGAGTTGAGTGGAGAGGAGCATCGTGTAGCTGTAGATGTAGGGCACATGAAGCAGTCCTCAGCAATTAGGAGACCTAGGTAAGTTGCAAAGTCTAACAGAAAGAAGAAGGTTCTGCTGCTAGGTAACTCTCACGATAGAGGTGTGGGCCAGCAGTTGCAGGAAGTGTTGGGGAGTGAGTACCAGGTCACCAGCCATTGTGAAGCCTAGTGCAGGGTTGGCTCAAGTGATTGACAGCGTAGGGGAGTTATGTAGGAATTCTACAAAGGAGGATCAGATAGTGATAGTGGGTGGAGCAGGCAACATTCTTGACAGGGACGGGGAATATGATGTAGGTGGTGACCTGGTACAGACAGCTACTCAAACTGGTGGCACTAATGTGCATTTCGTGCAACTGTTTCTGCGTCATGATCGGCCTCACCTTAATGCCCTTAATGTGGCTGTTAGGCGTGTTAACATGGAGCTGGGGAGGGCGCTGATGGCAGAGGGAATGGGTCACATCTCAGTGGTATCAGTTGGGTCTATCAGTAGATCGGAATTCACTAGGCATGGCCTACACATCAGTAGGTGTGGGAAGTGGAGGCTGACAAAGTTTATAGGTGACAGTGTAGTGGGTGGTGGTGGTGGTGGTGGTGGTGGTGGTGGTGGTGATGGGAAGACTCATGGAAAAATTCCTGTAGTCGTTTATGTTAGAAGTGCACCTTTTTTAGAAGTCATCTGATAGATATACCTGCTTAAAGGAAGTCCCTCTAAGGGCCCACCTTCTGAGGATGTAATGTTTCCAAGTAGAGAAGGAATTAGCGTATTTCATCGAAATATAAGAGGTATTAGAGATAAAGTTAGTGAACTGCTTATAGATGTTGACTCTGAAATTATTGGTATATCAGAACATCACTTAAACAATTCGATAGTTCAGAGGCTTCCTTTACCAGGATACAGATTAGCTGTTTGTTTTTCAAATAGTTCCTTGCAGGGTGAGGGAGTGGCTATGTACGTGAAAAACAGTATTCATTTGAGTCTATAGAAGTATCATGACACTGCACTGAACAGATACTTGAATGTTGTGCATGGGCAGTTGAATTTAGTGAAACTAAACTTCTAATTGTTGTTATTTATAGGTCCCCTAACTCCAACTTCAGAGCATTTCTGCTCAAGAAGCTAGAGAGGGTTCTTGATTCACTTTGTAGGAAGTACCAGAAATTAGTTATATGTGGTGAATTCAATATTAATTTTGTATGTGATGGTGAAAGAAAAAGGATATTGATAGATCTCCTAAATTTATATGATCTGATGCAGACTGCGTTTCTTCCATCTAGGGTTCAGGGGAACAGTAGCAGAGCCGTAGACAATATTTTTATTCATTTTTCATTACTAGATAGGCATTCTGTCAGTAAAAGGGTGAATGGCCTTTCTGACCATGATGCACAAATTTTAATACTACTAGGCTTTAGTACTCAAACAAATATTAATTTTAATTACAAACTATGTAGGAAAGTTAATCCAACAGCAATAGAGAGTTTTTTAAACCTTGTCAAGGACCGAGAGTGTCAGGATGTTTATAGTGCCGATAACATAGATGATAAATATAATGCTTTCCTTAACACATTTCCCATGCTCTTTGAGAGTTGCTTTCCATTAGAACGTTCTAAACGGGGTACTAGCAGTAATAGGCAGCCCGGGTGGCTGACTAGTGGGATAAGGATATCTTGTAGAACAAAGCAGGAATTATATCAAAATGTTAGAAGTAGTCACAATCAAGCTACAGCAGTCCATTACAAACAGTATTGTAAGGTGCTAAAAATGTTATTAGGAAGGGAAAGAGTATGTGGTATGCAAATAGAATAGCTAATTCACAGGATAAAATTAAAACCGTATGGTCAGTTGTGAAGGAAGTGTATGGTCAGCAGCACAAGGTTGAAGACATAAAGTCAGTTCGCAGTAGAAATTTTTCTGTTACTGATAAATCAGATTTTTGCACAGTATTTAACAATCAATTTCTGAGCATTGCTGGTGAATTAAATAAAAATTTATTTTCTACAGGGAATCATATAACTTTTTTGGCAAATGCCTTTCTGAGATTGATGTCTGAAATACTCCTCTGTGATACAGACAAGAGGGAGATTGAGACAATAACTAAATCACTGAAGACTAAGGCCTCTCATGGATATTCTGGAGTGTCTAGCAGAATATTAAAGTAATGTGCTGCACATGTTAGCCCTGTATTTAGCCATATTTGTAATTTATCCTTTAGGAATGGTCGGTTTCCTGAATGATTAAAGTACTCAGTAGTAAAGCCGCTTTATAAAAAGGGAGAAATGGATGATGTAGATAATTTTAGACCTATTTCGATCCAACAGTGTTTGCAAAAGTTATTGAAAAGGCTGTGTATGTAAGGATAATTGCTCATTTTATATCACACGATTTGCTATCAAATGTACAGTTTGGCTTAAGAAGTTGTTTAACAACTGAAAATGCTATATTCTCTTTTCTCTGTGAGGTACTGGATGGGTTAAATAAAAGATTTCGAACGCTTGGCATATTTTTTGATTTAACTAAGGCATCTGATTGTGTTGATCACAAAATACTGCTCCAGAAGTTGGACGATTATGGAATTCGGGGAGTAGCTCACAATTGGTTGAACTCTTACTTTAGCAACAGACAGCAAACTGTCATTATTCATAATTTTGATAATGATTGTGATGTGGGGTCTGAGTGGGGTACAGTCAAGTGGGGGCTGCCCCAGTTATCAGTGTTGGGGGCATTCCTGTTCCTTATTTATATAAATTATATGCCCTCTAGTAGTGTGGGTGACTCTAAAATATTTCTGTTTGCTGATGACACTAGCTTGATAGTAAAGTATGTTGTGTGCAGCATTGGCACGGTTTCTAATAGTGCAGTACATGACCTAATTCATGGCTTGCAGAAAATAAAGTAACGCTAAATCACAATAAGACAGTTTTTACAGTTTCTAACATACAATTCAACAAGATCTGAAGTTTTAATTTCAGAGACTGAGCATATGATTAGTCAAACTGAACAGTTCAAATTTCTAGGTGTTCAGATAGATAGTAAGCTGTCGTGGAAAGCCCACGTTCACCATCTTGTTCAAAGAGTTACTACTGCCATTTTTACTATTTGAACGGTATCTGAAGTGAGTGATCGTTCGACACGAAAATTAGTCTACTTTGCTTATATTCGCTTATGTCGTATGGTATTATATTTTGGGATAACTCTTCCCATTCTAAAGGGCAACGGCCTTGCAGCAATGGATACACCGGTTCCCGTGAGATCACCGAAGTAAAGCCCTGTCGGGCGTGGCCGGCACTTGGATGGGTGACCATCCAGCCGCCACGAGCTGTTGCCATTTTTCGGAGTGCACTCAGCCTCGTGATGCCAATTGAGGAGCTACTCGACCGAATAGTAGCGGCTCCGGTCAAAGAAAACCATCATATGGACTGGGAGAGCGGTGTGCTGACCACACGCCCCTCCTATCCGCATCCTCGAGTGAGGATGACACGGCGGTCGGATGGTCCCGATGGGCCACTTGTGGCCTGCAGACGAAGTGTTTTTTGCTCCCTTCTGTGTCCCTCGGTGAGACAGTGCTGAGAAATCTGCAGTGGCGGAGCACTGTCTCACCGAGGGACACAGAATGCTCTATGACGAGACACAAATGGTTGCCCCTGCATCTCGCTATTGGGACTGTGTTTTAAAAGAATCCATAGAGATTCGTTTATCTGACAATCTTATTAATAGAAACAAGGGTTATCTTTTAAGTAAGACTTGGGACCCGGTGTTATCTGACATTAAAAAACAACGGTCTGTGTTTCGATCGTCGGAATAAAAATTTTTTAATTTTTGACAGCGATATCTCGATTTCGCCTATTTCCACCACTGACGGTGCGGTATGTTTACTGCGCTAGAGGGCAGTTACGGCACCTTCTCGGGCACGCGTTGTGGGTCTTCTGCGGCCTATATAGGGGCCGGCGCTTGCCCTAGGAAGTCAGTTCCGGCGAGATCGTGCACCAGCACGCACTCTCACCTGAAGATGGCGGCCAGTTGGACCGCGGAAATATTGTGTCATGAAGACGTTATGATCCGGCTGCATACCCGAGAAGAATATTATCAATTATTACGCCGGGAAAGCCTTCGTAGCTCTATATATATATATATATATATATATATACATATATATATATATATATATATATATATATATATATTTCTTGTTAACGATGTTAGCTTATTTCCAAGAATAAGCAGCTTTCCCTCGGTTAATACTCGGCAGAAATCAAACCTCCTTTTGGATCGGACTTCCTTAACTCTTGTGCAGAAAGATGCATCCATTTTCAATAAGCTACCACTCGAATTCAAAAATCTTAGCAGTAATCCACGCGCTTTCAAATCGAAACTGAAGAGTTTCTTCATGGGCCACTCCTATTCTGTCGAGAAGTTCGTTGAAAAATTAAGCCAATACTTGTTGTATTGTTGATTCCGTTTACTTAAACTTATGGACTGACTTTTTTCGGGTTCATAACCATTTATTTTTATCTGTCATTACTTTTATGTTGTAATTCCAGGACCTTGGAGATTTGCTCCTCAATTTGGTCCTATGGAACTTGACGTGTAAATATAATAAAATAAAATAAAATCGTCATAACTTCTGAATGGTTTGCGTTAAGACTATCAAACTGCACTGCTGGCCGCGGGACGTGATGGGAATTAGTATGGTTTGGTTTAGCAACGAAGCCCACTTTCATTTGGATGGGTTCGTCAATAAGAAAAATTGGCGCATTTGGGGATTTTAAAAAAAATGGTTCAAATGGCTCTAAGCACTGTGGGACTTAAAGGGGAGTTTAAAGACAAGGTGTACAGCAATAACCCTAAAATCATTGCTGACCAGAAAACAGCCATTCAGGAGGTCATCGACAGCATCGATGTTCCGACACTTCACCGGGTCATGCAGAATTTCGCTATTCGCCTGCGCCACATCACCGCCAATGATGGCAAACATATCGAACACGTCATAACCTAAATCCAAATATCTGTAGTGACGTTTACATGTCGAATAAAGTGCGTGCATGCCGTAGTTTGTAAGTAATTTACGTTTTTTTCTCGTAGTTCAATAATTGTCACCCTCTATGTAATTGGCATGGAAGTTAAACCTCACGAAATTTTTTTGTTATATCACATATCCCTCTGGCCGAGCGGCCTGCGGTACGTGAAGAAATCAAGTAAATGCTAAAGTGGAACATCATAGAGCCAACAATATCTCCTACTTGCGGTCCATTATTAACTGTAATCAAACCAAACGGAAATGTACGCTTAGTTCTGGATGCGCGTGCGATCAAAAAAAATCATCGAGCCAATTCACACGAAACCAGAAATTCTGAAAGAAGAATTGCTGAAATTTTTAGGGGTAAAGGAACGGCAAGTAGCAAAAACAAATATAGACGAGTGAATACTGTGGGTGTGAGAAGTAGAGTGGAATTTAGAGGGCGATATGTTTCGTAAACGCGACGACAACCTACCTGCCAAGTACTGCATCCAAAACAGGCGGTCTACGCAGAAATTCTATCACTCTTCCGATTGGCTCCGCGAAGAACTATTGTTATGACGCTTACTCCGAAATGAATCGCCATCACGGAGACCACCATATGGATGCAGCTATGATAGTGTCTTATTCTGCAAACAAAGAGAATTGTAAAAGAAACAGACATTGTATGTAAAGCATGGAAAGGACATGGATTATGAGAAAAGACTGTCTTAACAATGACATCGAATAAATAGTTAACTTCAAAAACGCTAACCTTAGAACGATTTTATGTTTGTCTAGGGGCTTAGCAAACACTGCATATGATGGACAATCTGCAACGACATTAAAACTCATTAAACGGATGACATCAGTATATATATTGTAAATAAAAGCAACATTTGTTTTATGTGTAAAAACGAATTGTATACAGGGTGAGTCACCTAACATTACCGCTGGATATATTTCGTAAACCACATCAAATACTGACGAATCGATTCCACAAACCGAACGTGAGGAGAGGGGCTAGTGTAATTGGTTAATACAAACCATAAAAAAATGCACGGAAGTATGTTTTTTAACACAAACCTACGTTTCTTTAAATGGAACCCCGTTAGTTTTGTTAGCACATCTGAACATATAAACAAATACGTAATCAGTGCCGTTTGTTGCATTGTAAAATGTTAATTACATCCGGAGATATTGTAACCTAAAGTTGATGCTTGAGTACCACTCCTCCGCTGTTCGATCGTGTGTATCGGAGATCACCGAATTACGTAGGGATCCAAAGGGAACGGTGATGGACCTTTGGTACAGAAGAGACTGGAACAGCACATTACGTCCACATGCTAACACCTTTTTATTGGTCTTTTTCACTGACGCACATGTACATTACCATGAGGGGTGAGGTACACGTACACACGTGGTTTCCGTTTTCAATTACGGAGTGGAATAGAGTGTGTCCCGACATGTCAGGCCAATAGATGTTCAATGTGGTGGCCATCATTTGCTCCACACAATTGCAATCTCTGGCGTAATGAATGTCGTACACGCCGCAGTACATCTGGTGTAATGTCGCCGCAGGCTGCCACAATACGTTGTTTCATATCCTCTGTGGTTGTAGGCACATCACGGTACACATTCTACTTTAACGTACCCGATAGAAAGAAGTCCAGAGGTGTAAGATCAGGAGAACGGGCTGGCCAATTTATGCGTCCTCCACGTCCTATGAAACGCCCGTCGAACATCCTGTCAAGGATCAGCCTAGTGTTAATTGCGGAATGTGCAGGTGCACCATCATGCTGATACCACATACATCGACGGGTTTCCAGTGGGACATTTTCGAGCAACGTTGGCAGATCATTCTGTAGAAACGCGATGTATGTTGCAGCTGTTTGGGCCCCTGCAATGAAGTGAGGACCAATGAGGTGGTCGCCAATGATTCCGCACCATACATTTACAGTCCACGGTCGCTGTAGCTCTACCTGTCTGAGCCAGCGAGGATTGTCCACGGACCAGTAATGCATGTTCCGTAGATTCACTGCCCCGTGGTTTGTGAAACCCGCTTCATCGGTAAACAGGAAGAACTACAACGCATTCTCTGTTAATGCCCATTGACAGAATTGCACTCGATGATTAAAGTCATCACCATGTAATTGCTGATGTAGCGACACATGAAACGGGTGAAAGCGGTGACGATGCAGTATGCGCATGACACTACTTTGACTCAGTCCACTGGCTCTCGCAATGCCCCGTGAACTCATGTGTGGGTTCACGGCAACAGCAGCTAACACACCAAGTGCACCCGCTTCTCATGTGACGGGCCTGTTACGGACCCGTTTGCGTGCTACGACCATACCTGTTGGATACAGTTGGCGGTAGATATTTTACAATGTGCGGCACGTTGGATGCTCTCTGTCCGGGTACCGTTCTGCATACACCCTGCAGGCTTCAGCTGCATTTCGTCGACACTCGCCACAGATGAGTATCATCTCCGCTTTTTCAGAGTTCGAATACACCATGGTCACAGTTCCTACAACACTACACTATCACAGACGTCTGGTAACACGGTGTACTACAGTTGGTCTGCGTGCGGAGACGAATGCAGAATAACAATAGCAGCAAGCTACATGCGGACACTGCGATAGCTAGACCAAACCACAACAGTACACTACAGCCACACTAGTAAACACGGTCGTCATCGTAAACATGTCCCTGCAGATGCTGCTCGCCGACCGTGGCCCGTGTTTGTTACAACACGCAACTGAACGTCGGAAGTTTCAAGCGTCAACTTTAGGTTACAATATCTCCGGATGTAATTAACATTTTACAATGCAACAAACGGCACTGATTACGTATTTGTTTATATATTCAGATGTGCTAACAAAACTAACGTGGTTCCATTTTAAAAAAAGCGTAGGTTTGTGTTAAAAAACATACTTCCGTGCATTTTTGTATGGTTTGTATTAAACAATTACAGTAGCCCCTCTCCTCACGTTCGGTTTGTGGAATCGGTTCGTCATTATTTGATGTGGTTTACGGAATATATCCAGCGGTAACGTTAGGTGACTCACCCTGTATATTCTACTATCTGTTGTATATTTACCTTGTTATTTCTATATTAAAATGTATGCTTCCTCTTCTATTAGTGATCTTGATGTAACAAGCCAAATATTTAACAACATGCGACAAAGTATTAAACTGTTAAGTGTGTACAAGACTAAGTGACTTTAAATCCTTTTGAAGATTATTCTTATTTCTAGTATTGATTCCATGAATTGAGCTGTTGGTTTGAAAAAGTGATATATTTTTAATGACAAATTTCATTAAGGAATAAATATATTGGGAAGCTGTAGTTAGTATCCCTAGTTCCCTAAACAGGCTTCTGCAGGATGTTCTTGAGTTCACACCACATATAATTCTTACTGCACGTTTTTGTGCCCGGAAAACTTTAGCTTGGCTTGATGAATTACCCCAAAAAATAATCCCATATGACATTATGGAATGAAAGTAAGCATAGTATGCCAGCTTTTTCATTTTTATATCCCCTATGTCTGACAAAATTCACATTGCAAACAGAGATTTGTTAAGACGCTTCAGCAGTTCTGTGGTGTGCTCCTCCCAGTTGAATTTATTATCAAGCTGTAATCCCAAGAATTTAACACTGTCCACTTCTTCTATCTTCTTGTCATCGTATGTTAGACATATACTCTTGGGACACCCCTTACAAGTTCTGAACTGCATGTAGTGTGTTTTTTCAAAGTTTAGTGACAAAGAATTGGCTAGGAACCAGTGATTAATGTCCACAAATATTTTATTGGCTGATCTTTCTAAGACTACACTTGATTTGCTATTTATTGCAATGTTTGTATCATCAGCAAACAAAACAAACTTGGCATCTGGTAATGTTACTGATGAAAGGTCATTTATATACACAAGAAAAAGTAAGGGCCCCAAAATGGAACTTTGTGGGACCCCACATGTAATTAGTTCCCAGTTGGATGATGCCTGATGGCTTGATACACGTCTCTTTCCTAATAACACCCTTTGTTTCCTGCCAGAGATATAAGATTTGAACCATTTTGCAGCATTTCCTGTTACACTATAATATTCTAGTTTACTTAAAAGGATATTGTGATTTACACAGTCAAATGCCTTTGACAGATCACAAAATATACCAGTTGCCTGCAATTTTTTGTCTAATGAATTAAGTACATTTTCACTGTAAGTGTAGATAGCCTTCTCAATATCAGAACCTTTTAGAAATCCAAACTGTGACTTTGACAGTATGTTATTTGAGATAAGATGGTTATAAAGACGACTGTACATTACTTTTTGAAAATTTTTGAGAATGCTGGCAACAGTGAAATTGGACAGAAATTTGATGCTATTTCTTTATCTCCCTTCTTAAACAGTGGCTTGACTTCAGCATATTTCAGCCATTCAGGAAATATTCCACTGATAAACGACTGGTTACACAGATGTTACTTAGCTCAGAATCACATTCTTTAATTAACTTTGTTGATATTTCATCATACCCACTAGATGTTTTTGATTTTAAAGATTTTATGATGGACATTATTTCTGTTGGGGTAGTGAGGGTCAAATTCATATTATGGAAGTTACTTGAAATGTCTGGTCTAAGGTAATCCATAGCAGCATCTACCGAACCTGACAACCCCATCTTTTCAGTAACAGTTATAAAATGTTTGTTAAAAAGTTCTGCAACACAATACACATCTGTCACCAATGTATCATTTACTCTTAATGCTATTTGTTCCTCTTCATGTCTGGTTCTACCGGTCTCCTCCTTCACTATATCCCATATTGTCTTTATTTTGTTATCTGATATGACTATCTTTTCCTTGTAATTTATTTGCTTTGACATCCGTATTACAGTCTTTAATATTTTGCAGTATTTCTTATAATGTGCTATAGCATCAACATTGGAAATGTTTCGGATTGACAGATACAGTGAGCTACTGTGCGTATCAGAGACTGCTGAAATTTTTAGGGGTAAAGGAACGGCAAGTAGCAAAAACAAATATAGACGAGTGAATACTGTGGGTGTGAGAAGTACCTTTTTGGGGGAAAGCAGTGTTCGAATAAGGTAAGCACTT
This sequence comes from Schistocerca cancellata, assembly GCF_023864275.1. Lineage (NCBI taxonomy): Eukaryota > Metazoa > Arthropoda > Insecta > Orthoptera > Acrididae > Schistocerca > Schistocerca cancellata. Next base: position 255,708,680 of record NC_064630.1, on the reverse strand, counting down.
TATTAGCAAAAATGTTATATTTTTCATTCATGCCATGAGTACTGTAAACATCAGTCCAGTGAATGTCTCTGAGGAGTGTCCTAAAATAATCAATTTTTGGCTTACTGATTACCCTCTTGAGCTCAGATTTAACAGATTTTATATCCTGTTCAGTATTAACATTTAACAGAAGGAACTGCATGTCATGGTCTGAGAGGCCATTGACTATTGGTTTTGTAATATAATTTTGTTCATTGCACAGTGCACATTGCACATTGCACAATAACTAATAGGCACACAACAATGAAACTTACGGCAGTTACACAGTAGACATGTGTGTGTGCTTGGGTGCCAACCGCATTTCGCTCCAACACACCCATTGGTCAAAATTACTAATGTTCTGGAATATTTTGAAGAGACCTCGTATATGCTGGTATTCATCATCTGTACATCAGTACTCCGTAATACATACTACTATACTGTTCAAAGACTGTAATTCAATTTCAAGCTGGTGTGCCTTATTTTTTGTGGAATAATTATTTTGATGAATAACAGACAACTTGGTGTCCTTGCACCCTAGTGTGGTACATTTTATTCTCTGCATACAAAGTGAATAAATCTCTAAGCTGGTTGAGATACCCATTATCACTGCTTATACTAAAATAAGCCTCTTTTCCTACCCAAGACAACAGGTATTTGACCATGTGTGGCCCTGTACTCTCACTAATCAACTCCAACAGCCTCCCTTTCCCAGTCCTAATGAAGTGCAGACCGTGCCTAATGTAGCCCTATTTCCTGACAGTCGCCACCAGCACCAGTGTAATGTCCATCCAGTAAGCAGTCAACAGCACCATCTGCAGCTCTGCACCGATTCACCATACAGTACTGCTTAGATGAGGCCAATCATGTTGATGGAGCAGCTTCATCATGCTGACATTGGTAAAACCCAGTAAGGGAGGCTATTTTACTCATGTCACTACGAAAAAACCAAGCTGTTTACTGCCTCACCCACTATCACTGCCTGATCATCTTTTGTGGAATCTCTGCACAAAGGCCCTCAATCACCTGATTTAGCCCAGCATTCAGCTTAAAAATGCTGGTGACCTGATACTCCTCCCCTAAATTTTCTTGTAATTGTGGCCCCATAGCTCTGCTGTGACTGCTACCTAAAAAGGTACTATCTTCTTCTAATCATTTGTGCTGTTCCTATCCTTCCTGCTCACAGGCAGAGTCTGCTGCTGGTCCCCTAATTCTACATCATCTTGAGGCTCCTCTCCCATCAACTTTGGCAGCTTGAACCCTATTGCTGGTAGGCACAATAAAATTCTCAGATCATGTTCTCCTCCTGTGAGCCCTCCTACCAACTTCCAGTTCCCAACCAAGCCTCTCACCACTGACTTCCCTTGCCTTCACAAGCTTTCTGCTAGCTTGATCCAGGTGTGCTTGAAGAGCACAGATCTTCCTATTCTGTTCCTCTATCAACCTATTTCTGCTGTGTAATTTGCAGTTCCAGGAGAGGGCCTCAGCAACATCCCCAGAATTCTTCCCACCACATTACCCCACAGTGAAACCATTTACTACAGTTCTCACGATGCATCACACTACCTACTTCCTCATGACAGCTCCCAAAATTTCCACCCATGGTCAAATAACATCCATAGGAAAGAAAAAACTTAAATATGTAATACTAAAGGAATATTATGAGATGTTTTAAGTTTACTTCACTATAAAAAGAATATAACCGCCGATAACGTGTTAAGTTCGTTACTAGCATGAGTTCACTAATGAGACGTATGTAAACAAACATTAGACAGAAGTTGCACTAACAGAAGTTAAAAATAACTTGAGTTATTTCCTAAACCTAAACGAGAGATTGCAACGTATCGTAGCATGATAGTTTGAGGAGTGACTGAAATCTGGAGTTGCAACGGCTTGTATCTGGTTTTCGGCAGAAATCGATCAAGTGACGTCTCTCCATTCAGCTGAACTCGGAAATCAGTCACGGAAAGTCGCTTTCCCAGCGAGCTTGCGGTATTCCAGAGGCTATATTGCATAAATAATTCAAAGGTCGATCCATAGTGTTTGACTGTGGGGCAATTGTTTTGTAATACTGCTCGCTTGTTAATTAAAATCATAAAAGAACTGGGCAACCATTTTGCATTCCCGTTCTGTTCTTGTCTTTGACCGATATGGTTCCGTTAAAAGGTGTCTGTATTGTGTTATACTAATAAAACCGTTAATTATTTGAAATACTTAATTCTTCACTAATTACTGATAAAAAATCCTTTCACTAAAAGTCATTATTTACATATTTAATTGACTTTGAGATAAAAGTCTGAAAATATATATGTTAGTATTTGTAATTTGTAAAGTGTGGGGAGTTTCCATGGTCGGCAACTGTCGGACCGCGGTCCTTTTCTGGACCGCGAAATTTCAAAAGTTGGATCGCCAGAGTTGAAGGTATATGCATTTTAAGACAGTCCATGATTCACCAGGCAGCCCTTTGTGGAAACTTAGCGCCACTCTGTAAGATGTGGTGGATATTGGTCGAGCAAATTATTTAAAAAACATTATTCTGCAGATAACAATTATCTTGAGCGTCACCTTTATCACTTGCACAGTATTTTACATGTAGTTCCGTGACTGATTTGAGTTCTTAATGGTAAGTAGTTAGATAAAATAAACTGTTGCTATGCTGTGTAGAGCAGGAGAGTGCACTGGAGAAGGGGGCCGGTATGGGGCAAGCTGACTGGCGCCCACAGAGTGTTATATTGATCGACATAAAAGCTATGTACACGCGACAGCAACACAAATTTATTTAATAAAATGGGAAATTTTACAAACTGATCTGACTCTGACATCCTGTGAAGTCTCTTTTAATCAGAGCCGGCGTATGCATTTTAAGACAGTTTTTGTACTCGTAACTATAACGGAAGCTTAACGCCACTTCATGAAACTTTGACGTGAAATGAAAGTTTTATCTTGCAGGCGGGTGTATACGGTGGCGGCGACGACCTTCTGTGGTCCGTCTGCACGCGCGTGGTGCAGGACGACGGTATTTTTATAAATAACGAATCTAAATCTAATAGACATATTTTATCATCACTTCGTCAGCAGTTGCGATCTCGTGCGGAGCCGTTCTTAATTTGTTTTATTATTGTCGAGGCTACTAACGTTTTTGCATCGATATGGATCCTAAAGGGGAACGTTGATAGTGACAGTAGGAAATTTTTGACTGAGTGGACTGAGCAGCGTCATTTACGCTGCCTGGTAGGCCTAGAGTTGGTACAACTTGCCTTTTATGCAACAAAACTGTCGATCTTGTTAAATGTGAGAACAACTCATTAGCAGTTTCATAAAGATTTTCCCCTGGCTAGTGAAACTCCTCAAGAGAAACTCCTGGCTTCTTACAACAAAAGCATGGCGCTTTCAAATCGCGCTATGAACGGGCAAGAAAAATCAGCCAAAAAACTTATGTTGGAAGTGGTCGGGCACTTTTTGAAGAGAAAAAAGATGTTATTGCCGCATTCAAAGTATTCCATTGTCGGAAAGATGCAATATAAGAAGAACGTAAGTTTTGGCTGCTGATTATAAAAGTAATTTGCTCGAAGTTTTGCATAAGACGCCTTGCTACGCCCAGGCACTTGATGAATCATGTGGAATAGTTGATGATGAAGTAATGTCTACTTTCGTGCGTTTTTTGGATATTGAAAATAAAGCATTTCGGGAAGAACTACTAGCAAATATTGCTGTTTAAAGACAAGACTCTCGGAGAAGATTTATTCAAGACTTTTGATGGCTTTATGAAAAATCAAACATTAATTATGAAAAAATGGTGTCTTTCAATACCACATCGAAGATCGGCAAAGAAAAGGACTAGTATAGAGAATCAAGGCTAATAGCACTTAGCTACTATTCTGTCAGTCCGTAATTCACCAGGCAGCCCTTTGTGGAAAATTTAGTGCCCTCTGAAGGATGTGATGAACATCTAATCATAGACACTGCAGTATTTTCAAATTTTATATCTGAACTTTGGAATATGCAGCAAGATTTCATAGAGAGAGAGAGAAAAGTTGACGCAATTCTTAAAATTGCAATTGCCTTTTAAGCTTTTTTGGCAGTGGAATGGACTGATGAGGCTGCGAAGATTTTCCAGCTTTCAAAGCGTTTACTCCAAATGAAGATAAAAGACTTGCAGAAAGACGTTTCCTTGCAAACATATGAAACTGCTTTTGCTGAAGAATTTTGAAGTAAGTATGTGCCAGAAAACTAGGGAAACCGAAAAAAAAAAAATAGCCATTTACCTAGTTACAATATCTGGCTCCACATTTGTTTGAGAAACTTCATTTTCAAAAACTAATTTTTGAAGAACCAATATCGCTAACGATTAACAGCCATCCACCTTGAAGACACACTACGCATAAGCTTCTCACCGTGTGAACCTGACTTTCAAAAACTCACTGAACACCGTAAATGCAATTTCTACCTCTCCATTTTTATAAATTGTGTTTATCTATTGTATTTTATATTATTTTGTGAATGAAAATAAAAATAAAAATTTGTAATTGATGAGGAATATGAGTTCGTTTTTTGAACCTCGATAAAAATTTTCACAAGTATCCGTACCCCACCTAAAATCACTTGCTGACCTCTGCTCTAGACGATACAATAGTGAATTATTACCAACTGCGCAGTGTTCTGTACACACAGTTTTATTTCCACTTAGTACAATACATAGTGTCCGTTCGATATAAAAGCAAATAGCATACTGACTACGGCTCCAGAAGGGAGCTTATACATAGTCCGTTGTTCAGAGTTCCTCCAAAGCCTCTCAAGAAGACCAGTGCCCTGCGGATAGTCTGCTGTCATACACAAGCTGTCAATGCTACACATGTCGCATAATGTTTCAAACAGCAAGCCCTCAAACTATCGTCCTTGGTCCATCATTATCATGAATGGGCAGCCGAATTCAGCAATCCATGTATTCACAAACACCGAAGCTGTGGCTCCTGCCGTCATGTCGGTCATCATTGTCACCCCAACTCATTGCGTCACATGATCAATGATGGAAAGAATGTAAATTTGTTCAAATGGCTATGGGACTTAACAGCTGTGGTCATCAGTCCCCTAGAACTTAGAACTACTTAAACCTAACTAACCTAAGAACATCACACACACCCATGCCCTAGGCAGGATTCGAACCTGCGATCGTAGCAGTCGTGCGGTTCTGGACTGAGCGCCTAGAACCGCTCAGCCACCACGGCCGGCTGTAAATTTGTCCTGACAGTTCCAGTAAAGAGCCAATGAGGTCCAAATGAATGTGACAAAACTGTCCCCTGGAAACTGTGAAGTGGCCTAGTGGTGGCTGCGCATGACGGCCAACTTTGTTTTGTTTACAGGCAGTGCACATGTGTGTCTGTACTCTGCAGTCCCTTTTAAAGTTTGGGTATACAAAGCAGTCAGCGACAAGCTTCCTGGATGAGAGAGATTGTGCAAAGACACTGAAACCAAAAGCTTTTGTTTTCAAGTGAGGTATCACAGAGTAGAACTGCATTTGTCTCTGGTAGGTGACGTACAGCACTCAGACTGGTCGCCAGGTCAGTAGTGAGCACTATAATAGACTGACACAATGTCTGCTCCTGTGCTATTTGGAGATAGTCCAGTTGACTTGTGAAAGGTAGTCCACCACAATGTTATCTGCTTCCTGTAAGTAGTGGATATCCGTAGTAAATTGAGAAATATAGTCCTAGTGTCTAAATTGTCTTGGAGTAAATCAAGTGAACAAATGTTAAATCACTTCCAAGATCAGTTTATGGTCTGTATAAATCACAGCTGCTCACCCATCTATATCTTTACTGAAACAGTGGATGGATTCATAGATTGCTAAAAGTTCTCGGTCAAATGTGAAATATTGCATTTGGACTTTAGAGAGCTTTCTGGAGAAAAACCAGAGCAGTTGCACTTGCTTGTCGATGGTTGGTTGGAGTATTGCCCCTATTGCTACTTTGCTGGTGTCAGTAGTGATTGTAAGAGGCGCACCCGGCACCAGGTGGGCAAAAGCCACTGCTGAAACCAAACTGTCGACCAACGTGCGAAAGCCACTTGCACGTCTCTGGTCCATGTGAGCTGGCAATGTCTGTGGGCGTTTGGCCCTTTTTAATGCATCAGGGAGGAAGCCTGAATGTCTGCTGCATGTGGGATGTTTCTCCAGTAAAAATTTAAGATGCTGAGATACTACCGAAGGTCATGGAATGTTTGTGGTAGTGGTAGATTTTGTACAAGTGCCTAACAGTCATCTGTCAGACGTATTCCTAAAGTGGAGATGGTGTAGCCTAGAAATGTGACTTGTTTCTGGCGAAGCGGTAGTTTGTCATTGTTGATGTCACCCCCTTACATCAAAGGCACTGAGAACTTGTTTGAGGTGCCTGTCAAGCGCTTCATTGTCATTGGAGAACACTAATATATCATATACAGGGCGTTTCAAAAAGAAAGAGCAGATTTCAAACATTTATTTCTCAAAAACTACAAATGATAGAAACACAATTCAAACGTTTCTTGTCAGAGAAAGGTTCAAAGTTTTTCAATGGTCCGCGCAGAAGTTCCATGCAAATCCGCAGTGGCGCTGGCGTTTGTTTGTAGGAAAATGGCGATGACACCACAGGAACGATCATTTTGTGTGCTGCAATTTGCAAAGTTAGAGTCCATTGTTGGTGTGCAACGTGCATTCCGCCGTCAATTCAACAAACAGCCGCCTCGTCATAAGCAAATTTATGAGTGGCATCACAGATTCGTAGAAGATGGTTGCATCTGCAAGCGAAAAAGCACGGGTCGTCCACGCACATCGGATGAAAATGTCGAGCGTGTCCGTGCAGCTTACGAAAGGAGCCCTAGAAAATCCACGACACGGGCAAGTCACGAACTAAACATGTCTAAAACAACGGTATGGCGCGTTCTGAGTAACCGTCTGCACATGAAGCCGTACAAACTGCAGTTATTGCAAGCATTGCGTCCTGACGACCACAACAAAAGGTTCGAATTTTCAACTGCAATTCTACAGGACATGGAAGAGGACAATTTTGCCGAACGATTAATTTTTTCAGATGAATCAACGTTTCACATTTCTGGTAAAGTTAATCGGCATAACGTACGAATTTGGGCGAGTGAAACTCCGAGGGACGTTATTCAACATGAAAGAGACTCACCAAAGGTTAACGTCTTTTGTGCAATTTCGGTAAACAAAGTTTATGGACCTTTCTTTTTCATGGAGAAAACTATCACAGGAACCATTTACCTGGACATGTTAGAAAACTGGCTATTTCCTCAACTTCAGGAAGATTCAAATCACTTCATCTTCATGCAAGATGGCGCCCCACCACACTTCGCTGAACCTGTACGACGGTACCTAAATAACACCATTCCAGGACGGTGGATTGGAAGAGCAGGAGCACAAGATCAATGTCATCGTCTGTGGCCTCCCAGGTCACCAGACCTTACTCCCTGCGATTTTTATTTGTGGGGGTACATAAAGGACTGTGTTTATGTCCCACCTATGCCCGCTACTCTTCAAGAGGTACGACATCGAATTGTTGCGGCCGTGAATTCGGTAACTAAAGACCAGTTGCGTCGTGTGTGGCAAGAAATGAGATACCGGTTTGATATTTGTCGTGTAACAAATGGTGCTCATATTGAGGTACAGTTTTGATATTTGTTGTGTAACATTTGGTACTCATATTGAGTGAAGGACCGTTGGAATTGTGTTTCTATCATTTGTAGTTTTTGAGAAATAAATGTTTGAAATCTGCTCTTTCTTTTTGAAACGCCCTGTATATAGGCGCAGAAATTGGGGAAATCAAAAAGCACACTGTCAATGAAACGCTGTCATAATTGCATGAGTTTTGAGTCTGTATGCCGTTACCAACAGCTCAAATAAACCAATAGATGTGATGGTGGCAGTTTTTTGAATATCATGTGGGGGCATGGGAATCTAGTAGTATGATTTCTTGCAACCAGTGATGGGTAACACAGTAGCCCTGCTAGTTTGTGGGTCAAGTCTTGAATGTTCGGTTCTTGGTAGGAATCTACCACAGTTTGAGCATTCAGTGTACAATGATGACCGCACACATGGACCGATCTGTCTTTCTTTGGAACCACTTTTATTTTCAAGGCCTACGGGCTGTCAGATTGTCGAAACACACCATAAAACATCATATGGTAGACTGATTCTTTTGCAGTGTTGAGTTTTTGAGGCTCTAGACTACACACCTCTTGTTGTATCGCAGTTTCCAGTGTAGTGATAATACTATTGACAGTTCTGTTCTGTATGGCACATGAATACCCTGCTGACAGGACAATGGCGCATGCTGGAGAGGCAGCCAAGGCAAAACTCAAAGTATGTACCTGTATTGACTTGTCTGCCCATGTTGGCTGTGGATATGGTTCTGGACCAGCCAACAAGGAGGCTATGGGTCCTAAAAATATGCATGTGCATTGCTGTGTTAATGCATTAATTGTAGCACAGGCCTTGTTGAGCTTCTGTGTAAGTGGCTGTAGTCGTAGGTGCAATGAGTGGGTTTCTTCGCACATATCCAGGAACTGCAAGTGGTTAGTAGTCTGCTTGTCCAGTGCAGCAAAGGTCTGTTCCATTAGGTGGCATTGATTTGGGGGATAAACCGGTGGACCATCAGCGGTACATACCGATGTAGTAGTATCACTAGGTGTGGCCCCCATGATGGTGTGTGTGTGTGTGTGTGTGTGTGTGTGTGTGTGTGTGTGTGTGTGTGTCATAGTGGTTCAACGCAGACCATTGCAAGTCAGGGGAAAGTTTGAAGTATTGCAAGAAGTCCATGCTGAGAACTGGTTGTGTAACATTGGCTACGTAGAAAATCCACATGCATTATACTCCATCAGCAAAAGTCATTGTTCTGGTCATGGTGCCACATACACTTACAGAAACGTCATTGGCAGCCAGAAGGTGCAGAGCTTCCGAGGTGGATCAAGCGAAGGTGAGCTGCTGCAGGCATATACTGGTGTTGGACCTTGTATCAGTCAGGAACTGAGTGTTGTCTATGACGTCTGTGATGAAAATGCATCCACCTCCTGTTGGGTTGATCATGGCCAGAAGGCAAGTTGTTGTAGCGTGGCGGATGAGTGCCCCTATTCCTGTCTGCTGGCACAGAGATTGGTATTTTTGTGCCTTATCATCGAATCTTTGAGGGTACCAGCACATTGCGTCAGTGTTGTCCATTTCAGCCGTGGTTCTTCATTGCAATGGCTGAATGTTGATTGTGCAGGGGTGGTTCAGACATCATACCGTAGTGGTTGTGAACTGACATTTCAGTGTAGCATGTTGTTGTGGGGTGGTCCATCTGGGCAGCAGTTATCACAGCACGCGAGGGCATATATTTTGTTGGCCAGTGTGAATGTGACTTCCATCGGCTGCTGCTTGTTGGGTATCAGTGCTGTCTGAACCATGGTCAGCTACTTTGCGAGCCAGATAGTCCACAACATATGTTTGTTGATGATCTCTATGTCAGTCAAGTACCAGAGGTGGGACCACAGATGTGACTGAGTGCCATTACTGAGGCATGTTTTGTACAGTTCTTCATGTATTTAATGTTCTAGCAAGTGTGCGAGTCTTCTCTGAATTGCTCATTTCACGATCTCATATTTATTAGAGGCTGGTGGTGACAGGACGACATTGTGTGGCCTGCATAGCCAATGAGGTGATCAGTCAAGGTGCAGTTTGTCACATGAAATTGTCTGTACAATGAGGGCACTGTGTTGGTGCATACTTGGAGCACTGATGTAGTGTTAATGGGCCTGTAGAGTACCTATTGTTGCAAGTTGCACATCAACTTGCATGCGCATTGCATGTTGTGGCTGTGCTGTCTGCCAGATGGCGACTATGGTAGCAGTGACACTGTGATTGTTTGCCAGTTGCTGTTGTTCTGTCTTGATACAGAATGCTGCTTGAGGGAGTGCGTGGAAGCTTGAAATGCAGGATAATCACCATGGCTGACTGGTGAAATTATATCATTGAGTTCGGTGCTAGTGGTGGTCACTGTCAGAAGGAGGCTAGTTGAGAATGTGGGGGCAGCAGTCCATTGTTGCTGGCATGTGGCCTGCTTTGGCAATGTGGTAGTCAAATGAGATGCAGTTTGCCACATGAAATTGTCTATACAGTGAGGACACTGCATTGATGCATATGCGGAGCACTGATGTAGTGCTACTATTGTCAGATCTGTAGAGTGACTATTGTTGCAAGTCATCATCATCAACACACAAGATACACTAGTAATATGAGGCTGATCAAAATTTTCACTCTGTTCACTATGTTAGTAGTCAGTGTAGTCACTGTCACTTCTCACATCAACGACACTCACACCAGTGTATGTTGAATGTTTGGTGAGATGACACTGTAAGCACGGTGCGGACACGAGCTATCACGATCACGAATCATGTATTCATGACTTGGGCTCACCAATGTGGAGGGTTTACATGGTCTAGTCAATACAATTTTGAATGATTACTAACTGTACTGCATTCTGTACACACCATTTTATTTCCACTTAGTACAATACATAGCGTCAATTTGATACGAAACCACACAGTGTACTAACAACAGCTCCACAAGAGAGCATGTACATCATTCGTCGGCAATATTATTGGTTGAAATGGCTCTGAGCACTACAGGGCTTAACTTCTGAGGTCATCAGTCCCCTAGAACTTAGAACTACTTAAACCTAACTAACCTAAGGACATCACACACATCCATGACCGAGGCAGGATTCGAACCTGCGACTGTAGCGATCGCGCGGTTCCAGACTGTAATGCCTAGAACCACTCGGCCACTCCGGCCGGCCAGCAATATTATTGTTCAGAGTCCCCACAAATGTATTCATGATCTTATCTGTAGTGGCTCTTAATTGAGACGGCAAGTACTCATACTTATTTCTGTGATATATCGAGCCTGCAAATTTGTGACGTTTTCCAAAGAGTAAATTACACAATAAATTCAAATAAAGTTATTTTTATTCACATCAAGCTGCCAGATACAATAACAGATGTAACACATTTGTTACTGCTTGCAAATACATCTACATCTACATCTATACTCCGCGAGCCACCTTACGGTGTGTGGCGGAGGGTACTTATTGTACCACTATCTGATCCCCCCTTCCCTGTTCCATTCACGAATTGTGCGTGGCAAGAACGACTGCTTGTAAGTCTCCGTATTTGCTCTAATTTCTCGGATCTTTTCGTTGTGATCATTACGCGAGATATATGTGGGCGGTAGTAATATGTTGCCCATCTCTTCCCGGAATGTGCTCTCTCGTAATTTCGATAATAAACCTCTCCGTATTGCGTAACGCCTTTCTTGAAGTGTCCGCCACTGGAGCTTGTTCAGCATCTCCGTAACGCTCTCACGCTGACTAAATGTCCCCATGACGAATCGCGCTGCTTTTCGCTGGATCATGTCTATCTCTTCTATTAATCCAACCTGGTAAGGGTCCCATACTGATGAGCAATACTCAAGAATCGGACGAACAAGCGTTTTGTAAGCTACTTCTTTCATCGATGAGTCACATTTTCTTAGAATTCTTCCTATGAATCTCAACCTGGCGCCTGCTTTTCCCACTATTTGTTTTATGTGATCATTCCACTTCAGATCGCTCCGGATAGTAACTCCTAAGTATTTTACGGTCGTTACCGCTTCCAATGATTTACCACCTATGGCATAATCGTACTGGAATGGATTTCTGCCCCTATGTATGCGCATTATATTACATTTATCTACGTTTAGGGAAAGCTGCCAGCTGTCGCACCATGCATTAATCCTCTGCAGGTCTTCCTGGAGTACGTACGAGTCTTCTGATGTTGCTACTTTCTTGTAGACAACCATGTCATCTGCAAATAGCCTCACGGAGCTACCGATGTTGTCAACTAAGTCATTTATGTATATTGTAAACAATAAAGGTCCTATCACGCTTCCTTGCGGTACTCCCGAAATTACCTCTACATCTGCAGATTTTGAACCGTTAAGAATGACATGTTGTGTTCTTTCTTCTAGGAAATCCTGAATCCAATCACAAACCTGGTCCGATATTCCGTAAGCTCGTATTTTTTTTCACTAAACGTAAGTGCGGAACCGTATCAAATGCCTTCCTGAAGTCCAGGAATACGGCATCAATCTGCTCGCCAGTGTCTACGGCACTGTGAATTTCTTGGGCAAATAGGGCGAGCTGAGTTTCACATGATCTCTGTTTGCGGAATCCATGTTGGTTATGATGAAGGAGATTTGTATTATCTAAGAACGTCATAATACGAGAACACAAAACATGTTCCATTATTCTACAAAAGTTTGACGTAAGCGAAATAGGCCTATAATTATTCGCATCTGATTTATGACCCTTCTTGAAAATGGGAACGACCTGCGCTTTCTTCCAGTCGCTAGGTACTTTACGTTCTTCCAGCGATCTACGATAAATTGCTGATAGAAAGGGGGCAAGTTCTTTAGCATAATCACTGTAGAATCTTAAGGGTATCTCGTCTGGTCCGGATGCTTTTCCGCTACTAAGTGATAGCAGTTGTTTTTCAATTCCGATATCGTTTATTTCAATATTTTCCATTTTGGCGTCCGTGCGACGGCTGAAGTCAGGGACCGTGTTACGATTTTCCGCAGTGAAACAGTTTCGGAACACTGAATTCAGTATTTCTGCCTTTCTTCGGTCGTCCTCTGTTTCGGTGCCATCGTGGTCAACGAGTGACTGAATAGGGGATTTAGATCCGCTTACCGATTTTACATATGACCAAAACTTTTTAGGGTTCTTGTTTAGATTGTTTGCCAATGTTTTATGTTCGAATTCGTTGAATGCTTCTCTCATTGCTCTCTTTACGCTCTTTTTCGCTTCGTTCAGCTTTTCCTTATCAGCTATGATTCGACTACTCTTAAACCTATGATGAAGCTTTCTTTGTTTCCGTAGTACCTTTCGTACATGATTGTTATACCACGGTAGATCTTTCCCCTCGCTTTGGACCTTAGTCGGTACGAACTTATCTAAGGCATACTGGACGATGTTTCTGAATTTTTTCCATTTTTGTTCCACATCCTCTTCCTCAGAAATGAACGTTTGATGGTGGTCACTCAGATATTCTGCGATTTGTGCCCTATCACTCTTGTTAAGCAAATATATTTTCCTTCCTTTCTTGGCATTTCTTATTACACTTGCAGTCATTGATGCAACCACTGACTTATGATCACTGATACCCTCTTCTACATTCACGGAGTCGAAAAGTTCCGGTCTATTTGTTGCTATGAGGTCTAAAACGTTAGCTTCACGAGTTGGTTCTCTAACTATCTGCTCGAAGTAATTCTCGGACAAGGCAGTCAGGATAATGTCACAAGAGTCTCTGTCCCTGGCTCCAGTTCTGATTGTGTGACTATCCCATTCTATACCTCACGACGTTCTGCAGGTTCTCTCTGAGGCGCTCAACTACTACGGTTGCTGATGCAGGTGGTCTATAGAAGCATCCGACTATCATATCTGACCCACCTTTGATACTTAGCTTAACCCAGATTATTTCACATTCGCATTCGCTAATAACTTCACTGGATATTATTGAATTCTTTACTGCTATAAATACTCCTCCACCATTGGCGTTTATCCTATCCTTGCGGTATATATTCCATTCTGTGTCTAGGATTTCGTTACTGTTCACTTCTGGTTTTAACCAACTTTCCGTTCCTAATACTATATGCGCACTATTTCCTTCAATAAGAGATACTAATTCAGGAACCTTGCCCTGGATACTCCTGCAGTTTACCAATATTATGTTAACTTTTCCTGTTTTTGGTCTCTGAGGACGGACGTTCTTTATCAACGATGATAATGTCCTCTCTGGTAAGCCGTCAGGTATTTTATACATAGCTCATTATAAGTTGTCAAATCTTCTCCTGACTAACAAGAAAAAGAGACACTAGGGAAGACATTTTTAAAAAATAAATGGGAATATACACAGTTAGTTGTAAGGATTGAGTTCATTAGGTAAACAAAAGTCAAACTTAGAAAACAACTATCGGGTAATCAATGAACAGGCAAACCTAAGGGCTTCTGTCTACAATATAATAACCACTAAATATACTGCTAAAGATATTCATTATGTAAAACAGATAGAACATTACAAAAATACAATAAATATATGATCAATATTTTTCTGATGAGCACTATTATCATGAATGTCCATCAGCTTCTATAAATACAGGAACAAACAAAACTAACATTAAGCTTTATAGGACCATGCTGTAAATTAAACAAGCATATCATTTTCTTCAGTAGAATACAGTTGTGTAGCATTGAGCAGTTCCATTACAATCTGGGGAATGACGCTGGCACTGATGTGGCTGACCACTGCTGATGTTACAGTAGATGGAATCGTACATGCCATAGATGAATTGAGGACCCCGCTTGAGGTGACATGATGTCCCACATGAATGGTGCCTGAGAACTGAGTGCTGCAATATCTTCTTCCATCATAAATAATCTCTGGGCTATCTGAATTACTTCCAACAGAGAAGGATCCAACTTCCTCAGTATATGAGTCTTCATGTCTGAGCAAGGGGTGTGATGCAGTATAACATACTTGATTAGTGAGTCACAGGAGTTCTGCTCACGCAAACATTCAAAATTATAATTTCTACTTAATCAGTATTGGTTGGTCTGCACAATATTGACTTGGCAACTTTTTTTGCTTCTAAATTTTTAACCTAGCTGCATTAACAGTTTTTTCTATCACAAAACGTTCTTGTAATGAAGAGAATATGTTAAGTAACTCAAGTTCCATTGGATGCAGATCAGGATTCTTCGACATGAACATAGCGATTTTTCCTTTCATGTTGGAAATTTGGCAGGCCATAAAATGTAACAGCAACCGTGAGAGATAAGTGTGCAGTTTGTTTGATAAAGGGTGGAAAAACCACAAACCTGAGTGGCACTGAAAACGTTCTGTTGAATTCATTAATGCTTGCACTGCCAGTAATGTTGCTGCCATTAGCTTTTGATAACACCCTGTTTTCAGGGCCACACCCTTGCCTGATCACAAAATGTTCAAATTCAGATTTGCATGCACCACAGGTCCCATCCTTGTCATCACTTATGTACAGGCAGTCTACACTTATAGTTAATAGAGATTAGCCATGGGTGTATTCAACAAATGGAGATATGAAACAGGATGTTCACAACAGCAGTGCAAGCTATCTTTAAGTAAGCAAGCCCAGTCCAGGTCACACAATCTCAGAATCCAGTCAGCTACCAACAGTGCCTGATAAGTAAACACACATAAATCAAGTTCCACATAAATCAAGTTCATAGTGAAAACCAAACTATTAGACCAACTGACATTGAATCCCTCTGTATCAGTACTGCTATTAAGTTACAAGTGGTGCAGATGGACCCTGGGCTGGCTTACATGAAAGATTTGGCATGGCCTCATCAGAGGGTGCTGCTGGTGACAAGTGCAATTTGGGTAGTGGTGCCACATTGGCTGACAGTAATGTTGCACTAGCTACTCAGCTTCCATAGAAATGTCAGCTGGCATCACTAGATGAAGAATTCATCAAATTTACTAGCCAATGACCTTAAATTCATATTTAGTATCTCTTTTCTACTGCCTCTGAAAGTTCAATACCAATTTCCTTGCATGAGTTAATTCGTTTCATTCCTTAGAATGTTTCAAATTGTCCTTACCTTGTTTTTGAAATTTATAATTTTTTGTGCATACTATGAAGTTTTCATTTTTTAGAATTTTACAGTAGTCCTTGTAGTGCACTATTAAGTCTTGATTAGAGCTAGTTGTTTGCATTAAATAAAGCTTTCTGTTCTTAGCAGAAGATATTTTGATCCCAGATGTTAGTACCCTTTCCCTGTTTCAACTGTAAATGTCAATGACCTGTTCTAAAGGAATATTGTATTCATAATATCGCAAGAATATATTTAAGAGATAATTAAATTTATCATTTACTGTATGTCCTTGGTAAACTTATTTCCATTTTTCATCCAGTAAATTCTTTCTGAATAGTGTAACTGAGGCAGCATTTACAGTTCTATGAAATTTTCCTTGTTCCTTTCTTAGTTAAACTTGACTGATGCAGATGCTTCATTGCTGCCATTTGAACATCACGGTCAGATAAACCATTTATGATGTGGCTCACATCAATTTCATTAAAGAAGTTGGACTTAGATATAAATTATCAGCTGCTGTTGCAATTTGTTCTTCAATTCTCATTGGGATTATCATTTTGGGTTCAAACCAAAACTGGAAATCAGTAGTTCTAGATGCCCTGAATCAGAACTAAGGTGTGCCTGTGATGAAGTCTATACATAAATCACCTACCAGTTATTTCTCTTAAGTCTTGTTAGTCCTCTCTAATTAGTTAATGAAGTTTAAACATATCCTGTTGGAGGTCTTTAGGCTTTCCGAACTGCTACCTTGTATGTTTTCAAATCTATTACTGAAGTACAGCACTCAAGTAGGTGTTTGCTGCAGTATTCACCGAGGTGTATGGCCTGGGCTGTCATTGCGTTGTCTGTGTATATGGCCTCTTGCCCACTCCTCATTTTATCTTACAGTTTGCAAACAAGTAGTAGAAATACAATTTCAAGAAGATAATAAATCAACCACACACTATTCTGATTGCAAATAAGTAAAGTATGGTGTACCATAGTGCCAGGTACTGGGTCCCATCCCATTTTTGATATACAGGGTGATTAAGAAAAACGTTTACAAACTGACATGGCACACTGGGCATACAATAAGGATCAGTAATCACATAGGAACTAGAGATTGCAAGGACTATAAGGGGCTGCAGTTATTTAGTCACATGATACAAATGGACACCCACTACAGGAGATGGTCAAAGTTTTGTCCAGTTGCACTGAGACATGCTTGACATCAATGCTGCATTGAATGGCGCACCTTCTCAAGGATACCTGGTGTATCTCGAAGACATACTACTACTGCAACAATCCTGCCCACTAGGTCCTCCAGCGATGAAACAGATGTTTCATACAAAAGACCCTACAGATATTCCCACAGGAAAAAAATGATTGAGGGCAGATTGGGTGAGTGTGGTGGCCATTGTGACCAATCCAGTGGCCGGGAAAGGTTGCCTGCAGATGTGCCCTTACTTGTCCTCTGAAATACACAGGGGTTCTGTCATGCTGAAATCAAATGTGGCAGCAAATGAATAGGCATTGGCACATCATTCAGCACGTCTGTCAGAACCTCTCGCAGGAATACAAGATATGTCTGACCATCAAGTTGGTCCAGGAGAATGCACGACCTAATTTAAAAAAATGTCTCATGATGCCAGCCCACATGTTAAGGGAAAATCTGTGTTGTGAGGCATGTGTATGTGTAGCATGTGGGTTCACATCCACATAAATATGCAGGTTGTGACTTCATCATACCCTCGAGTGACAACACAGCCTCATGGGTGAAGAGGACAGTCGTTGTGAAGCTTCGGTCTGCAGCAGATTTCTGCAGAAACCACCGCACAAATTCCATGGCTTGTTGTTAGTGATAACCAAACAGTGTCATAGCACTATCCACTTTGCAGATGACACAAGCAATTCAGTTAGTGGCAAGACAGCAGAAATGTTACAGACAACACTACCTTATGTAATTGGATAGATAATAAATCTACTCACCTACATGCAGCAGAACACACACATAAAAGACTGTTGTAATTGGCAAGCTTTTGGAGCCAGTGGCTCCTTCTTCGGGCAGAAGGGTTGAAGAGGAAGGAAGAAGGGTGAACAAAAAGGACTGGTAGGTCTAGGAAAAGGGGTAGATTTGGAGAAAGAACACTATCTGACACATTAAGTAGTGTTGTAATCTGGTTCAGCCAAAGCAATCTAATAATAAATAAAAGGAAAACAGTAGCATTAAATTTTCATAATTTTAAGAGAAACAGTCATGAGGATATAAAAATTCAGATGTCAGACACAGATATTGCATGTGTAGCTAATACAAAATTTCCAAGATAATCTTAGATGGGCTACTCACACTGATAGCATATTTAAGAGACTAAGTACCATGTGTTATTTAATGTGAGTGCTTGGAAACTGTTGTCATAAGCACGTTTATAATGCTATAATATATTCTGCCCTAAAGTATGGGATCACTTTCTGGGGTAACTTAACCATACTGCCTAAAACTCTTCAGAATGTAAGAAAGAATAGTGAGAATCACAGTTCGAATAAAAAGAAACAAAACATGCAGACTACTGTTTAGAAAGATAGGGATTCTTTCGCTTCCGTGCAGTTACACTTTTGAAAGTGCAATGATTATTAAGAAATATGCAATAACAAATCCTAGTGTCCTCGACAAAAATGAAAATGTGTGTCATCACAACACAAGAGAGAAAACTGACTTTCGCAAGCTCTAAATAAAAGTTAATTTGTGCCAAAAAGGAACAATACATCATGGTAACATTGCATCTATAGCCTGAATGAGTTCCTCCAAAATCTTTGAGAGCCTAAGAGAGTTAATGTTAAGTATGTACGCAACATTCCTTATCACTTACAAAAATATTGTCTAAATATGACAACCTACTTATGGGGACTATGAATAATAGTATTACTGACAGATGATGTATACCCTCTCTTCTGGAGCCATAGTCAGTATACGCTGCGCTTTTGTATCGAATGGATGCTATGTATTACGCTAAGTAGAAATAAAATGGTGTGCACAAAATGCAGCACAGTTGGTAATAATTCACTATTGTATTACCTAGACTGTGAAAACTCAGCACACTGGTGACCCCAAGTAGTGAATATGCGATATATGTTCATGACTATGATCACCCACACCCGTGCCACACTTTCTACAATGTCGAATCTCCAAACATTCGATGCAGACCGGTGCCAGCACCATGAGTGTGTGAAGTGACAGTGACTATTGACATAGTGAACCGAGTGAAAATTTTGATCAACCTTAAATTACTAGTGTATTTTGTGTGTTGACAATTACAAATTGCAATGATAGTTACTCTACAGGTCTGACAATGGGAACACTATATCAGTGCTCCACATATGCATCAACACAGTGCTCTCACTGAGTAGAAAATTTCATGTGGCAAACTGGATGTCAACTGACCACAACATCACCAATGCGAGCCACATACAAACAACAAAGGGCTTCCACCCCTACATTGGCCTCCTTCCAACGGTGACTGCCACTAGCGCCAACTTTTATAGCAAAAATTTACCAGTCAACTGTGGCAATTATCCTGCATTTCAAGCTTCCATAGACTTGCTCACGCAGCATTCTGTACCAAGACAGAACAACAGCAACCAGTAACCAATCATGGTGCCATGCTGACACCGCTGCCATAGTTGCCATCCAGCAGACAGCACACAAGCTCTCAGCATACCATGCCCCCTTGATGGACCAAACATTAACCTTGTGCCATTCTTCGCAGATGACATGATGTTAGCGTTTGCTATAGCTGAATCCACACCGCGACTTTATGGACAATTCAGAAAAATTTGTTGCTCCACTATGTCACTTAGACGAGCATGCTGAACTAGTGAGTGACATCATCCTGTCACCATCACCCTCCAATAAATGTGAGTTGAGCAATTCTGAGAAGACTTGGGCACCCACCAGAACAACCACCACGTCAAGTGCTGTACGAAGCATGTGTCGATGACGGCACTCCATCACAGCTGCGGTGCCGCATCCGGCACTCAGCTGACATAGAGTAATCAACAATCACATATTGTGGACTATCTGGCTTGCAAAGTTGCCAACTGCAGTCCAGACAGCACTGATAGCCCATGACCAGTAACCAATGGAAGACAGACTCCCGCTGGCCAAAAGAATATACGCCCTTGTCAGTCGGGACAAGTGCTGCCCAGACGGACTGCCCCACAACAGCTCGCTACACTGAATGTTGGTTCACTACAATTCACTATGGTACAATGTCTGAATCACCTCTGCACTATCGATGTTCAGCCATCACAACGAACAACTGTGGCCGAATTGGACAACACTGATGCTGCATGCTGATACCGCTGTACATGCAGTGATAAGGCACAAAAATACCAGTCTCCGTGCTGGCATCAAACCGCAGGCAGCGGGCAGGAATAGGTGCATTTGGCCGCCACACTACAACAACTTGCCTTCTGGCCACTATCAGCCCCACATGAAGTGGATGCATTTTCATCACAGACATCATAGCAACACCAGATTTCTGACTGACATAGGTTCTGACATCAGTACACGCCCGCAACACCTTGCCTTTTCATGATCCACTACAAAGCTCTGCACCTCCTGGCTGTCACTGACATTCCTATGCATGTGTGCAGCACCACAACCAGAACGTTGACTTTCACTGATGGAGTACAGTGTGTGTGGATTTTCTATGTAGCCGATATTACATAACCAGTTCTCAGTGTGGACTTGTTGTGACACTTCAAACTTTCCCTTGCATGCGAAGAAAACCACTCATTGCACCTTTAACTTCAGTCACTAACACAGGAGCTCAACACAGCCCATGCGACAATCAATGCATTAAAACAGCATTGAGCATTGCACATGCCAATCTATGGGACCCACAGCCACCTCATCAGCTGTGCCAGAACCACATTCACAGCCAACCTGGTCAGACAACTAGGCACAGGTATGAACTCTGCAGTCTGCCTCACCTGCTACCCTGGCCCCCGCCATTGTCCCCTCAATGGCGTACTCATGTACCATACAGAATGGAATGGTGCATAGGACTACGACTACATTGGGACCTGTGGTACGACACAAGGTGCATAGACTAGATCCTCAGAAACTCAAAGCTCCAAAAGAAGCAATTGATCACATGATGTGCGTGGTATGCTTCAACAATTTGACAGCCCATGGGTCTTGCAAATAGAGGTGGTTCCGAAGAAAGAAGGACCAGTTCATGTGTGGAGTGATTATCATACACTGAATGTTCTAACTGTGCATGACTCCTACCCAGTACCAACCATTCAAGACTTTACCCACAAACTGGCAGGACTTAATGAGTTATCTGTCACAAATTCACCACTTCTCACATAAATATTCGAATGTTTGCAAGTCAACTGATTTGTCTAGCATTAGACTCAATTAAATACATTTACAATGGCGTAGTTTTTACAACCACATAATTTATGAGCATGTCTTGCTTCTAGCAAGTCCAACACAAGATGTATAATTAACAATTTTTCAACTGTCCTTCTTATTTATAGTTACAATAATCAACAATATAAAGCACCATAAGATACATAAACACTGCTTGTTCTTCCAATACGACTTCCGAGTGGCAAACACTTGGCAATGCTGTTCGACCGTTGCGTGTACCTTGTGCTCGTGACTCCTTTCCAGCCTACATACACAAACATGTTGCATAGTATGTACGTTCTCTCACACTTATTTTTAAAATATTGTGTGTTCGAGACGGTAGAAGGGCGAGTGGTTCTAGATTTTACACGGAAATTCTCGAAGCACTACACAGTGTGCTTTTTAATCTCTCCAATTGCTGTGCCTACATATATGATATATTATTAGTGCTCTCCAATGAAAATAAAGTGCTTGACAGACACCTCAAACAAGTTATCAGTGCCTTTGATGAAGAGGGAGTGACATCAACAAGGGCAAACTACTGCTTCGGCAGAAACAAGTCACATTTCTAGGCTACACCATCTCCACTTCAGGAATACGTCCGACAGATGACTGGTTGACACTCATACAAAATATTCCACAACCACAAACATTCCATGACCTCCAGCAGTATCTCGGCATAGTAAATTTTTACTGGAGAAACATCCTGCATGCAGTGGATGTTTAGGTTCCCCTCCCTAATGCATTGAAAGGACCAAACACCCACGACAATTGCCAGCTCACATGGACCGAAGACATGCAAGAGGCTTTCGCACAGTCAGTCAACAGTTTGGTTTCAGCGGTGGCTTTAGCCCACCCAGTGCTGGGCATGCCTCTTACAATCACTACCATCGCCCGCTAGGTAGCAATAGGGGTGGTACTCCAACAAATCATCGACTAGCATGTACAACTGCACCAGTTTTTCTCCAAAAAGCTCTCAAATCCCAAACACAGTATTCTGCATTTGACCAAGAACTGTTACCAATCTATGTAGCCGTTCACTATTTCAAGGAAGATATTGACAGGTGAGCAGTTGTGATTTATATAGACCATATAAATGTTATGTGACTTCTGTCGACATGAGTTACTCTGACAGAATTTAGATACTTGGACTATATTTCTCAATTTACTACAGATGTAGTACTTATGGGAAGCGGACTACCTTTCAAGAGTCAATACCATATCGTTTCAACTGGGCTATCTCCAAATGGCATGGGAACAGACAGCACCCGCTTCTGTCCTGGTGACCAGTTTCAAGATTAAACATTGTGGGGTACCAGAGACAGATGCAGTTCTACTCTGGGCCACTAGTTACAGCAGCAACCTTTCACAAAGCCATGTGCAGTCTCTCCCATCCAGGAATACAGCCACAATGAAGCTTCATATGGCCAAATGTTGAAAGGGACTGCACAGTATGGACACATGTGTGCACTGCCTCTCAACAAAGCAAAGTCGGCCTGTCAAGTGCAACCACCACTAGGCCACAGTTCCGCAAGGACAATTTTTTCACATAGATTTGGACACTGTTGTCCTTTTGCTGGAATAATTAGGACAAAAATACATAATCTCTGCAATTAATCAGGTGACATGATGGCGGAAGCCATAGCTACGGCGTTTGTGCATACATGGATTGCCAGGTTTGGCTGTCCACTCATGATGATAATGGACCAAGGATGACAGTTTGAGGCCTCTCTGTTTGAAGCATTATGCAGCATGTACAGCATCAACTGCCGGCATGCGACAGTGTACTACCCGCAGTGTAATGGTCTTATTGAGAGGTGGCACAGAACAATGAAAGCAGCACTCATGTGTTGCGGTGGTGAATGGGCAGAAGCACTCCATTGGGTCTTGCTAAGGGTGTGCACCACCACCAAAGAGGATCTACAGGCGTCGCTTGCCGAATTGCTATATGGACAGGCATAGTAACTACTGGCCGACCTTTCCACGCCAGCCACAGATGGCGGCCCACAACCATTACTGGAACTAGTACAAGCAGTACAGAGAAGAATTCAGCGCATTGACATCCCTTTGCCACAGCCCCACATGGCACCACCTATGTTAATACACAAGGCACTGGCCATGACCCAACTCGTCACACTGTGTGATGAATAGTCCGACATGCACTCATGTGCCCCTACAAGGGCCAATACCGAGTCATCAGCCACAGCAACAATACCTTCTGAATTGAGATTAACGACAAACTGACAATGTCGGCCATTAATCATTTGAAGCCAGTGTGGACCCTGGATGAACTCTCCACTGACTCCACACTTCTTTCGCCGTGTTGCCCTTGTTGATGGAATGTGAATGAGTGGTGTCATCCACACAGTGGGTGACAAAAGTACCTCAGCACATCAGAAGAATTCGCAGTTGTGGATAATGACTGCTACAAGCTGTAGAATGGAATGACGACAATGAAACTTTGCGCCGGATCGGTACTCGAACCCAGATTTCCCGCTTATCGCGAGCGGTCGCCTTACCATGTGGCTATCCATGCACGACCAACTGCCAGGCCCAAGCTTCCATATTTTGTCAACCATACGTCTATGATCTGTACTCACACATCCACTATGTGTATTCCCATACAGATCAGAGACTGTGCTTCATAGCCATGTTCCCGGTACCAACAGATAAATACGATATTGCTGTGCCAGTGTTATTCTGATGACAAAGCACTGCGGCAACCACAGTCTTTACTAAATACATCAGATGAATTCACAGTTGCGAATAATGAGTACCATCAGCTGTAGAACGAAATGACAACAATGAAAATCTGTGCTGGACTGGGACTCGAAACTGGATTTCCCACTTATCCTGAGTGGTCGTCCTACCATTTGGCTATCCGTGCACAACTCACGGCCAGACCCAAACTTCCATATGCCATCAACCATACCTCTGGCACAAATTTTCATTGTCATTCCATTCTACAGCTGATGATAGTCATTATTCGCAACTGCGAATTCATCTGATGTGTTTAGTAATGGCTGTGGTCACCACAATGCATTGTCATCAGAATAACAGTGACACAGCAATATCGTATCTGCCGTTACCAGGCATGATACTTTGAAGCACAGCATCTGATCTCCATGAGAATACACACAGTGGATGTGCAAAGACAGATCGTAAACGTATGGTTTACAAACTATGGTAGTTTGGTCCTGGCTGTGAGTCAAGCATGCATAGCCAAATGGTATGGCAACTGCCTGCGACAACCGGAAATCTGGGTTTGAGTCCAGGTCCGGCACTAATTTTCATTGTCATCATTCCATTCTATAGTTGATGGTAGTCATTATTTGCAACTGCAAATTCATCTGATGTGTTTGGTAATGGATGTGGTTGCCGCAGTGCATCATCAGAATAACACCGGCACAGCAATATTGAAAGTACCTCAGTGTTTGGCCCACCAAGGCACCTCCTGGAACACCTCAGGGATTAAAACCTCACATAAGCGGTGGCAGTCATTCATCACAATGATAGCACCTCCATCTGTGCTCTACACTGTACAGGGGGCTCTGTGGGGACTTTGAATAATAATATTGCTATTGGACAATGTATAAACTGTCTTCTGGAGCCATACTCAGTATGCTCTGTGCTTTTGTATCAAACAGACACTATGTATTGTACTACATGGAAATAATTTGGTGTGTACAGAACACAGTGTGTTTGGTAATAATTCACTATTGTACCACCTACACTGTGAAAACTCATCACAAACACTATGTGATCAAAAGTATCTGGACACCCCAAAAACATATGTTTTTCATATTAAGTACATTGTGCTGCCACCTACTGCCAGGTACTCCATATCAGCAATGTCAGTAGTCATTAGAAATAGTGAGAGAACAGAATGGGGTGCTCCGTGGAACTCATGGACTTCGAACTTAGTCAGGTGATTGGGTGTCACTTGTGTGATACGTCTGTATGCAAGATTTCCACACTCCTAAACATCCCTAGGTCCAATGTTTCTGATGTGGCAGTGAAGTGGAAATGTGAAGGGACACACATAGCACAAAAGCATACAGGCCGACCTCGTCTGTTGACTGAGAGAGACCGCAGACAGTTGAAGGGGTTCGTAATCTGTAATAGGCAGACATCTATCCAGACCATCACACAGGAATTCCAAATTGCATCAGAATCCACTGCAAGTACTATGACAGTCAGGCGGGAGGTGAGAAAACTTGGATTTCACAGTTGAGCGGCTGCTCATAAGTCACATATTGTGCCGGTAAATGCCAAACAACGCCTTGCTTGGTGTAAGGAGTGTAATCATTAGATGATTGAACAGTGAAAAAATTTTGTGTGGAGTGACAAATCGTGGTACACAATGTGGCGATCTGATGGCAGGGTGTGGGTATGGTGATTGCCCGGTGAACGTCATCTGCCAGTGTGTGTAGTGCCAACAGTAAAATTCAGAGGTAGTGGTGTTATGGTGTGGTTATGTTTTACATGGAGGGGGCTTGAACCCTTTGTTGTTTTGTGTGGCACTATCACAGCACAGGCCTACATTTGTGTTTTAAGCACCTTCTCGCTTCCCACTGTTGAAGAGCAATTCGGGGATTGCGATTGCATCTTTCAACACAATTGAGCACCTGTTCATAATGCACAGCCTGTGGCAGAGTGGTTACGTGACAATAACATCCCTGTAATGGACTGGCCTGCACAGAGTCCTGACCTGAATTCTATAGAACACCTTTGGGATGTTTTGGACTGCCGATTTTGTGCCAGGCCTCACCGACCAACATCGATACCTCTCCTTAGTGCAGCATTCCGTGAAGACTGGGCTTCCATTTCCCAAGAAACCTTCCAACACCTGATTGAACATATGCCTCTGAGATGGAAGCTGTCATCAAGACTAAGGTTGGGCCAACACCATATTGAATTCCAGCATTACCGATGGAGGCCACAAACTTGTAAGGCATTTTCAGCCAGATGTCTGGATACTTTTGACCACATAGTGTACTTGTATCATGAACAGTCTGTAATTGTATCTGAAAATAAAGATGATGAGACTTACCAAACAAAAGCACTGGCAGGTCGATAGACACACAAACAAACACAAACATACACACAAAATTCAAGCTTTCGCAACAAACAGTTGTTTCGTCAGGAAAGAGGGAAGGAGAGGGAAAGACGAAAGGATGTGGGTTTTAAGGGAGAGGGTAAGGAGTCATTCCAATCCCGGGAGCGGAAAGACTTACCTTAGGGGGAAAAAAGGACAGGTATACACTCGCACACATATCCATCTGCACATACACAGACACAAGCAGACCTGCTTGTGTCTGTGTATGTGCGGATGGATATGTGTGTGTGTGTGTGTGTGAGTGTATACCTGTCCTTTTTTTCCGATAAGGTAAGTCTTTCCGCTCCCGGGATTGGAATGACTCCTTACCCTCTCCCTTAAAACCCACATCCTTTCGTCTTTCCCTCTCCTTCCCTCTTTCCTGATGAAGCAACTGTTTGTTGCGAAAGCTTGAATTTTGTGTGTATGTTTGTGTGTCTATCGACCTGCCAGCGCT
Source organism: Schistocerca cancellata (assembly GCF_023864275.1). NCBI lineage: Eukaryota > Metazoa > Arthropoda > Insecta > Orthoptera > Acrididae > Schistocerca > Schistocerca cancellata. Next base: position 255,682,011 of record NC_064630.1, on the reverse strand, counting down.
TTTGTTTGGTAAGTCTCATCATCTTTGTTTTTAGATATATTTTTCCCATGTGGAATGTTTCCCTCTATTATATACAGTCTGTAATTGTTAATATTAGTTTGTTCACATTATTATTTGTTATTTTCTAGCCACAATGGTTTAATTATAAGTGAGAACGAAAAAAATGTATTCATTAACACACAGAAAACATCCTTTAATCATTAATATATTTTTGCATTGACCATCCAGTATCTCAGGTGCTGTACTGCACGTGTAAGATTTACTGGACCAAATAAATACAAATACAGATATATCTACAGTAATGTGACACTAACTTGTATACATCTAGGTGCACCTGTTCAAACCTCCAATGACTTCCAGAAGATGATGTGATTTGCAGTTTGTTTGTTAGTTTCACATTCCATGGATCATTTTGCTGAATAAATCTTAATGCTGTGGCATGACTCATTATACATTCACACTGCAAATTAATTTCTACATATGGTTACAGGCTGAATATTTGAAAGCTTTTTTTTTCTTTGTAAACCAAGATAAAAAAGATATACAGACGTTAATTAGTAGTTCCTACCTAACACATTTTACACATTACAATAACTGGAGAAACTTTCTCAGTTCGTTTTCCAATTTTACTTTGCTGTCTGTCAGACATTGTATATCACTGGGTATGTGGTCAAAAATTTTTGTTGCAGTTTTGTGAACCACTTTTTGTGTTAAAGACAACCTTAATGTGATGTAATAAATACAGTGGCATTTTTCCTTCTGGTATTCTAATTATGTGCGTCACTGTTCCTTTTGAACTGTAGTAGATTATTTGCAACCAACTTCACAAAGCAACAAATATACTGTGAACAGTAGTCAGAATGCTCTACTCCTTAAACAGATGTCTATCAGACAATCATGGGTGAGCATCACATATTATTCTTACAGCACATTTCTGAGCAACAAAGCCTTCCTTTATTAAAGATGGGTTACTGCAAAACACAATTACATATGATATTATTGAATGAAAATATGCAAAATATGTCAATTTACTGATTCTAAGTGCAAATGTGACTGAACTAAGTTGTTTTAGCAGTTCCAAAATGTGCTTTATCCAGTTTAAATTCTCATTGATTTTGAGCACCTAAGAATTTTGTAGTACCCGCCCTATTTATTATTTTCTCACCATGCTTGGACTGATTGCAGTATTAGTGTCTAGTGCAAAAAAGAACTAATTTTGCTTTCCATATACAGGGCAGATCATTTACATATATGAGGAACGATAGTGGACCTAAGATTGCACCTTGGGGGGAACCATTATGTGATTTCTCCCCAGCAGAATTATGTCTCCAGACTATATTGGTTGAATTACTAAGTGCAACTTTCTGCATTCTTTTGGTTAGATATAAAATCATTCACTGGTTGGCTATACCATCAGTCCCATACAACTTCAATTTATTTAAGAGAATACATGATTCACACAGTCATGATAAGTAGCAGAAAATACCAACCAGCACTATTTTATTATTTAATGTTTGTAAAATCTGGTGAGTGTACATGTAAATGGCATTCTCAGTAGAGCAGCTCTTCTGAAATCCAAACTGTGATTTGCTGAGGATGTTATTGTTGATAAGGTGAGACACTGTTCTGGAATACATCATCTTAAACATTTTGTAAAATGATGTCCACAATGAAACAGGTCGGTAGTTATTGACATCTCTCTTATCACCTTTCTTAAAGAGGGGTTTAACAATGGCATATTTCAGTTTTTTTCTGGAAAAATGCCTTTTACACATTTCAGATAAGACTGTGTTTATCATATGGGAGCAAATCTTTAGTACTCTATTCAAAACACTGTTAAAATCAGGTGAACTTTTACTTTTGAGAGACTGCATAATTTTCTTAATTTCAGAAGAAGTAGCTGGTGATACACTCATATGACTGAATTCTAAGAGAGTTACATTTTCAACATATTACTGTGATTTTTTCTTGACCTGTTTGTTCCCATGCTTTATTCTACTATATTTAAGAAATGATTATTAAATGTGCTTGCTACTTGTGACTCATCATTTATAGCCCATCCATTCAGTTCAATAGTGATGATGTCCTGTGGCTGGTTGTCCTGTCTCTTGTTTCACTACATTCCACAAAGCTTGAAATCTGTCCATCTGTAAAAGTACCTTAAGTTTTTTCAGTTTCAATTTCTTGTATTGACATGAGAAGCTCATTTTTCTTATTGAGCACGCTTCATATGTTCCGACAGAAAAGTCCAAGTGTATTATGACTGTTAATTTCTGTATTGTCCAAGCTGCTATTTTTTTGTTTCTCCTTTTATTGTCGCAACTGTGTTCCTAATTATTTTGCAGCTCTGTCTTTCAAAAACATTTAAATTAAAAAAGGCCTAGTGAAAATATTAGAAATTATGAGGATTTGGCACATACTGTTCTGTTTACGCTTAATGCTCTGTAAATTAGTTGCACAAGTAACCTCTTACCAGAAACATTCAGATGTAGACTATGCTGTGTGTGATGCAGGAGTATGAGGGTCAATACAGTTAATAACACTAATCACACCTCCATTACCCCAATAAGCTGAGTAATTAATGAAGCTCTGCATTTACATGTTCAATGGAACACTTCATACATGGCTTGTCATATCACTCAGTGGGTAACAATCTTCACATTTGTGTGAGGAGCATTACCATTGATATGTCTGATGCCACCCTCAAATGCGTAATTAATGTTACGATTCAAACTTTTTCCAGCATCACGAATATGTAGCCACCATCTCCCTATGTGATCATCAAACGAAATACAGGGGTTGGATGGCAAGATTAAAGTTGCAAACCACAATGCTTTACCAAGGAATCAAGTTATATAATAAACTGCCAAAAGATATAAAAGACAAATCAATTGTGTAAATTTAAAACATTCTTAAAATATATTTACTAAAAAATAGTTTTTACTCATTTAAACAGTTCATGCAGTAAAAACTATTGGAGGAATATCACATTTCATTTCCATTATGTGAATTATGTTCTTTCTGTTTCTTTAATCTTACCTTATTTAATTTGGTGAGAAGTTGTGCACATATGTCTGTATCATGAATTTGTTATGTATACCCTATTTGTTACCATTTCTTATCTTATGTACCTCAGCTACAAATAATGCCTAAACATATGTATAATGATGATAGCCACAAAAACAAATTTGTCTACGGCAAGAAAAAAGAGGGCTGTGGCTCAGTGGCCTTGTAATGTAAGGTGGTTGACCCTGTCACACTTGCCTCTCACATTCAAGTGAGATTGATGTAATGAAACTGTTTTGTAAATATTTCTTCATTATGGCCCTGTACATTGTTTGTTACATAAATTTGACAGCTAATGTATGGTTAACTCCTAGTGGTGTTCTACAACTACATAGATAATTTGCAAGCCATTGTATGGTGCATGGCAAAGGGTACATTATACCACTACTTGTCATTTCCTTTCTTGTTCCACTTGAAAATAGACTAAAGGAAAACAACTACCTATATTCCTCCGTATAAGCCCTAATTTCTCTTATCTTCTCTTTACGGGAACTGTATGTTGGTGGCAGTAGAATATTTTTGCAGTCAGCTTCAAATGATGGTTCTCTAAACATTCTGAACCATATTTCTCAAAAAGAATATTGCCTTCCTGATTCTCATTTGAGTTCCTGAAGCATATCTGTAACAAACCTAGCAGACTACCTCTGAATTGCTTTGATGTCTTCCTTTAAACCAACCTGGTGTGGATCGCATACACTTGAGAAGTACTCATGGCTGGGTCACACTAGAGCTCTATATGTGGTCCCCTTTACAGGTGACCCATACTTTTCTGTATTCTTCCAATGTTCTTCCAGTTCATATCACTTTTCAATGTTAGATATTTAATCAGTGTGACTATGGCAAGCAGCATATTATTAATACTTTATTTGAACATTATGAAATTGTTTTTCCTACTCCTCTGCATTAACTTACATTTTCCTACATTTAGAGCTAACTACCGTTCATAATATCAACTAGAAATTTTGTTTAAGTCCTCTTGTACCCTACAACAGTCACTCAGCAATGACAAAACTGGTTCAAATGGCTCTGAGCACTATGGGACTTAACATCTGTGGTCATCAGTCCCATAGAACTTAGAACTACTTAAACTTAACTAACCTAAGGACATCACACACATCCATGCCTGAGGCAGGATTCGAACCTGCGACCGTAGCAGTTGCGCAGTTCCAGACTGAAGCGCCTAGACTCAACAATGACACCTTCCCATACATACCATCTGGAAAAAGCTGCAGATGCTGCTCATCCTGTTCGTCAGATCATTTATGTATGTAGAGAATAATAGTGATCCTGTCACATTTCCCTGGGGCACACCTGACAGTATCCTTGTCCTGATGAACACTCACTGTTTGAGTACAGTACTGGATTCTATCACTTACAAAACCTTTGAGCTGCTCCCATATTTGTAACTTATCCTGAATGCTCATACCTTCATGAACAGCCTGCAGCGGGGCACCGTATCAGACGTTTTTTGGAAATATAGAAATATGGAATCCACCTGTTGCCCTTCGCCCATGGTTTGTAGGATATCATAAAAGAAAAAGAAAAGCTAAATTTTGCATGACTTTGTTTTCTAAATCCATGCTGATTTGTTGACAATAGCTTTCCTACCTCAAAGAAATTTATTATATTCAAACTGAGAATATGTCAAGAATTCTGTGAATTCATCCTTTTACCTTTCTTATATATAGGAGTCACCTGTGCTTTTTTCCAGTCACTTCAGAGTTTGTGCTGGATGAGACATATGCAATAAATGCAAGCTAAGTGCGAGGCCAATGGTGTCGAATACTCTTTGCAAAAGTGAATTTGGATTCCATCCAGATTTGGTGACATATTTGCTTTCATCTCCAGCGAAGTTAAAAATCAGACAATTTACTTTCCACACAGTACAAACAATTGGTAACCTGACAGTAAACACACAGAATAGCAAACTATGCTATTATGTTCATTGTGTATTTTTAAATAACTTTTACATTGCTTTTGTTTCAGATATTGTACTGATAGATACACAAGAAGCTGCAGAAGTATATCAATTTATGTATTTAGATTATACCTGTATATTCTAGCTACAGCAGTATAGTATTTGTTTGCAAATCTTCAAGCTTGACTTTTTACTCATCAACATGTGCTTGTTTACGTGCAGGAAATTTATTGTATGTATGTATGTATAACTAAATGAACAAGGGTTTGAAGTATGCTTTAATTAGAATACCCTTTCCGAGTGTAAAAATTTCTGTAAATGACAATCGGTAAAAAAAAAAAAAAAAACCTGCACCGTAAATTCGAAGGGGGCTGAAATTCAAAATGTGTGTAATTCGGGTACCTTCTGCCGTTCAGAAGTTAAATTAATTCTCAAAACAAATCAGGTTTAGTCCGTAAGAATTCAGTTGGGTGATATTTATTGTCATCCACATGCATCCCGAACAACGTACTGTTGGGAATTAAGCCGAGTCTATAATGCTTCTATGAAGTCTGTTGCCTCCTTACTCAAATGTTCTGCGAGTGTCACAAGTCACCAATCATAATTAATCACTCACTAATTACATCACGCCGTCTGCATCCTTTAAACATGATTCTTGTTCGCGGTAGATCAAATGTGTGTGTGCGTGTGTGTGTGTGTGTAGTATTATGGTTGGTGGAAGATACTCCAAAGTTTTATGCCAGCAAATTTGCTCGTTTTCCTAACTTTCTGTTTGGGTTTTAGGATCACTATGTAATTTATGTATTTCTCGTACTTTCATATCCCAGATTTGCCTTCTTCTTGTACGACGGTCTTTTTATTTACTGACTAGTTTTTATACAAGACTGAATATTACAAAGGTACGTAATTTTATTCTGAAAACAAATCCACACAAAACTAGGTAAATTAAAAACTTCTTTCCGCTGTAACAAGTTTCTTTTCAATATCCGAGTTTCAGAAACTGTGCGCACTTACATTGCTACCAATCTCGACATGGAAATGTAACATCACCGCTTGGAAACGAAATTATACAAGCATTTCATCAATCGGTGAATTTTTTGAGGAATAGCTCAGATCGTCTGTACAAGCACAATTAAAATTTTTACACTAGCCCGTATTATACGGACAAAGAACACTCCTGCTTCTCCCATACTACTTGCTGATAGTCAAATGTCATTAATCGTCAGCTGTGATAGGGGAGCATAGCGATGTCGATCTTTGGTGGGGGTTGTGTCAGTTCGATGATGCAGTTCATTGTTCTCAGAAATAAATGACTTATATCGGCAGAATTTTGAAAACTGTTTTAGGTCATTCAGCGCTTAAAGTTTGACATTTTTATGTGATATTTTTAATGAGGGTAAACGAGAGTTATTAATTTGCCATGATCGGCGAGTGACTTTCTAGATATCATAGAGGAACGCCAGGAGTTTCATCACAACAACCACGCAGTACTTTAGGTATGGATACTTAACGCGGGCCGCATTGTTTTGTAAAGGCATAGCTGTGAATATAGGGATATACCAATTTTGTCAGTGGGATTTTCCGTGAAATTAAACCATGTAAAATATCTCTAGCAATTACTATAATTTTCTCATTATTAACACATTAAATTGCAGTGAAATGTTCATTCTTTCTTGCTGTATAAGTTTTTAATACGCAGATTACACCTGTGTTTCATCACTGAAATTCTGTAAACTCACAGCTTCACATACTTCGTTTCTCAAGCACTGCAGTGTCTCAGGTTAGGAGTTTAAGATCCTCCTTGGTGAACCTATCCACTCATTTTCCCTTTACCTCTGAGCAGAATTTACATACTGACCACTTCATTACAACATTTATTTTATGAATGTGGTCTTGTCTTTGGCTTCCCATTTCTCTAGTTTCAACTTATACATAGCTGTGGCTTTTCGTTGTTAATACCAACCCAAGCGTGTAACAAGCAAGAGTTGCGTTAGTGTATTGTATCCAAAGAATTATCTTCATAATTTTTAATGAGTCTGATGTAAAGTCGTCCTCTATTGTTGCACTGAGACCACTATAGTGCTAGACAATTTTTGCTGTTGTACTCCCACAAATTCTGAAATCAAATATGACTGGTATGTGTCTCACACATTTTGGCTTGCATATTAAACCTTGAAAATGCAGTTTGCTACCAAATGTGGACTCAAAACTTAAAATTAATTTCTTCAAAGTCTCTTGCATTGGATATTCTGAAATGAAACTGAACAACAGATTCCTGTTTACATTGATGCTTATTTTTTGCCCCCCTGCTGTAGTGAGGCTTTCCTGAACACACACACACACACACACACACACACACACACACACACACATATATATATATATATATATATAACACTCTCCTGATTGCTATCTTCCGTGTTTGGAAACAATATTGGTCCAGGCACACTCCCTGTGGCACACTGACACCCCTGGCATCCCACATAACATTTCTTTCCCTGCTGTTATCATATGTAACCCTGTCAATGCCTTTGGTAGGAACAAAATTATGCAGCAAATATTTTATGTAAAAGTGGATGTTTAGAAACTGCAGTACCAGGAAGGCGTGTGGAATTAAATTTAACTGTGTGTGTGTGTGTGTGTGTGTGTGTGTGTGTGTGTGTGTGTGTGTGTGTGTGTGTGTGTCTGGGAATTCATATTCACAGCTTTTCCTGCTTGCTGGTAGGCAATTAACATGTACACATTATCATTATGAAGTTATAGTTCAGTACATATTACATATTAATCTAACTATGAAATCAGTTTAAAATGATTTAAAGCAATTAGATTAGATAAGAATGTATGATGTACGATAATGTTTATGGTGCTGCAGAAACTCAGTTGGAACACAGTCAACCAAGTACTGCTTCAACGTGTATAAATTTGGTATCTGTCTCATATAGGTTGGCATGTAGTTATATGGCATAGTACCAGTATGATATACTCCTCTATAAATATTTGTACTCCCTTTATTGACTTGTAGTGTTTCTTGCAAAACACAGTCACAGTAGCATAACTCACAGTAATGCTTAGACATTTTCTTCTTTGAAGATGAAGATGCTTCCTTTTGTGAAGAGTAAAGCCTGGTTTGTGCAGAACAGTCCACCAGCACACACTCCTCTCACCCATTCACCCATCCCCCCCCCCCCCCCAAAAAAAAAAAAAAATTCTTTCCAAAATATGACTGGTGGTGTCAGCTTTTTCTTGTCAGTTGTAACTGGATCTGTCTCCCTCTCCACAAGAGAAGGAATACTGTTATTTCCTTTTATGTATGTAATTATGGAAGTGTATCATCTCTTTCCCATGTATTGTGTGTTTCTGGATCCATCTGTTCCCTCACCATTTAATGTGGAACTTGAAATGATATTATGATCCCTCTAGTATTTATTTATCTATGTACAGCAATTAGAAGTTCCCTTGTTATTTGTCTGAAGTATTAAAAGTTACCAACCCCTTCTCTATGGCCAGTTTCAATATTTTGTTTTATACAGGGTGATTCAAAAAGAATACCACAACTTTAAAAATGTGTATTTAATGAAAGAAACATAATATAACCTTCTGTTATACATCATTACAAAGAGTATTTAAAAAAGTTTTTTTTTCACTCAAAAACAAGTTCAGAGATGTTCAATATGGCCCCCTCCAGACACTCGAGCAATATCAACCCGATACTCCAACTCGTTCCGCACTCTCTGTAGCATATCAGGCGTAACAGTTTGGATAGCTGCTGTTATTTCTCGTTTCAAATCATCAATGGTGGCTGGGAGAGGTGGCCGAAACACCATATCCTTAACATACCCCCATAAGAAAAAATCGCAGGGGGTAAGATCAGGGCTTCTTGGAGGCCAGTGATGAAGTGCTCTGTCACGGGCTGCCTGGCGGCCGATCCATCGTCTCGGGTAATTGACGTTCAGGTAGTTACGGACAGATAAGTGCCAATGTGGTGGCGCTCCATCCTGCTGAAATATGAATTGTTGTGCTTCTTGTTCGAGCTGAGGGAACAGCCAATTCTCTAACATCTCCAGATACTGTAGTCCAGTTACAGTAGCACCTTCGAAGAAAAAGGGACCAAAAACTTTATTGGCTGAAATGGCACAGAAAACGTTCGCCTTATGCGAGTCACGTTCATACTGAGTTGTTTCCCGCGGATTCTCGTCGATTCACTTCTGCCGTACTCAATAACACAAAAAGCTTTCTGTTGAGCGGTCGCCATCTTAGCATCAACTGACGCTGACGCCTAGTCAACAGCGCCTCAAGCGAACAAATCTACAACTAAATGAAACTTTATAGCTCCCTTAATTTGCCGACAGATAGTGCTTAGCTCTGCCTTTTGTCGTTGCAGAGTTTTAAATTCCTAAAGTTGTGGTATTCTTTTTGAATCACCCTGTATTTTCATTTTGATATTTTTTTTTTTTTACACTGGTTCTATCTTGCTCTTTACTTTTCTGTTTATAAAAACTATTTCTTTCCTTATTAATCAATTCCCTAAACTTTCTCCCCTCATTTGTTATTACATCAGTTTGTATCCAGCCACACAGATTTCTGTCTGTAATGATTTTTATATAATTGTTCAGCTTAGTAAAACTCTTTAATAGGGAATACTTAAGTTGGATGCAATCCATATTCACATAAAAGACAATAAATTTTTTAGTGCTGTTACAGAACACAGTTGTAACTGTTTATTACTTTGAGTAGTACTGAATGACAGTCAGATATAACATTCATTTAACTATAAACTTTGGTACACAGTTCCGACTAATAATACTGGCTCGCTGCCAGGATCGGAACTGCGATGATACTGCTGTGAGACTTGGCTATCAAAAAGTGGGATGATCAGTGGTGGTGTACAGAACATCTTGATGTCATGTTTCATTTGTGGCTCCGTCTGGTGGTGACTGCCTTCAGCTTGTGGTTCCTTCATGAGGTACCAACTTCTCTCTTCAGACGACCCGTTCCTCCCTCCCAAACCTCCAAACCATTGTCGTGTAGTGTGGGTCAAGTATGTGACGACAGCGGTTGGGGGGCTGGGGGGTAGAGGACATTGGATGTGGACATAAATGAGGAGATAGGGACTCTAGTGACAGCCATTGGTAGTTCCCTGTCTGCAGACCAGTATCCACCTTGCAAGCAAGTGGGAACACTAGCTGATAAACCGGCCACAGGGTGCTCCCCCCACAATAAGGGATACAGACGCATGGTTGGGAGGACAACATGTGGAACTTTAGGGGCTTTGTGATGAATGTCTGGAGGTGCTACCTCCACAGACATGGCTCAGACGGCTGGACCAGCATTGTATCAGTAGTACCATGTAGATTTCCATTGACACCACTCTATATGGTGTTGACCTCGACAGGCGGAGAGTTGGGGATGATTGCTGTTGTGGACTGTAGCGATATCTTGGGTCTGTGGGCAAAAATTCTGCACCAGAATGACTGATATAAGAGGACGGCAGCTTCTTCTGGTGATGTAGGTGCAGCCCAAAGGAACTTAAAATGATGTAAGTTGAATGACCCACTACTCATGTGAAGACACCATGCTCCCAATGCTATTTCTTGTGAGAAACTTTGAAGAATTCTGTGTCTAGCAGTTGAAACTGTGTTTGAGGCAGTGGAATGAATTGTTTGTGTGGTGACCATAGAGGATGCAACAGGATACAATGACGACGACTGTGTAATAATTCTGCCAGCCACAACCTGTCATGTAGCAAAGAGTGGTAGGAGGAAAGAAAAATCTTTAATACTTGCTCCCTTGTGTGGGAGGAATAAAGTTTTGCTATGTGACTTTTGTTTGTTCAAACAAAACGTTCAGCTTCACCATTAGATCGAGGTGAAAAGGAGCAAAAGTTACAGGGTGCATGCTGTAATCATCACAACACTGTTGAAATTCACCTGATCTGAACCAGGGTCCATTGTCTGAGACAAGGACCTTGGGAAGACTTAGCGACAAAAAATTGTGGACAAAGCTGATAACAGTACTAGCAGCAGTGGTGGGTGTCATAAATGAAAATTTACTGTACATGTTTATAACCTATGACCGTGTTTTCTAAAATGGAGCCATGAAATCGGTGTGTGTGTGTGTGTGTGTGTGTGTGTGTGTGTTACTGCAGTCCGGAAGGATGTGGCTACTGAAAGAAACTTGCAGCAGAGTGGAATGATGATGCATGCAAGTAGTGTGATAAGAGCTCATTTGCTGAATTTGGGTGTCCATGCCCTGCCAAAGGCAATGTCAGATGAGTAACTACACAACATTGACCTTGGTGCAACAAAAATGAGACTTCCCACTGGAGGGAATGGGGAATCACGACCTGTACATCTTCATTATCTGTATGTAGCAACAGAACACCTGAACAGGCGTACTTCGTGTGACAATGCAAAAATTAGTGGTACACCTCTGGGTGGGAAATTTTTTTCAAACTATGTGGCCATCACAAAACAGAAATAGGCTTCTGCGTCTGAGGGCTACCAGTCATGTCATAGGTGTCTTTATTGATTAGGGAAACACACTTGTGTCTGATTGAAATTTTATTGTGTTATTAGTGACTTTTAATGGGACAAAATGTTTGTTATGACTGTGGACTACAGCAGAAGTTACTGCAAAGCACAAAAGTGAGACGTGATTGTGATGGCTGTGCTGGCTCAGCCTACACAATGTCCACTTGCTAAGAATTACACTATAGCTAAGCACTAGACTGGTGCTGTGACTGGCAGCATTTTAAACAGATGTCTGGATATGACGTTGCTCACCATACTTCAAACACTGCTTTACGACGACGACAAGCTTTTCTATTATGATTAGAAAAACACTGAGTGCAAGACTTCCTCGCCTTGTTACAATGTGCATTTTGTGTACAATGTGACTGAAAGTTTGTACTTTTAATGTGGGCACTGTTTTTATTCACCTTATTGACTGGAGACTGAGTGCTTATTGCACAATGAACAAGAGAAATGGATGGAGTCTCAAAATCAATTAAGTTGAATCACAATACTTTGAGACTCCATTATCGACAAAACTGTTTTCAGATCTGTTGTTGTTGTGGTCTTCAGTCCTGAGACTGGTTTGATGCAGCTCTCCACGCTACTCTATCCTGTGCAAGCTTCATCATCTCCCAGTACCTACTGCAACCTACATCCTTCTGAATCTGCTTAGTGTATTCATCTCTTGGTCTCCCTCTACGACTTTTACCCTCCACACTGCCCTCCAATACTAAATTGGTGATCCCTTGATGCCTCAGAACATGTCCTACCAACCAATCCCTTTTTCTAGTGAAGTTGTGGCACAAACTCCTCTTCTCCCCAATCCTATTCAGTACCACCTCATTAGTTATGTGACCTACCCAACTAATCTTCAGCATTCTTCTATAGCACCACACTTCGAAAGCTTCTATTCTCTTCTTGTCCAAACTGGTTATCGTCCATGTTTCACTTCCGTACATGGCTACACTCCATACAAATACTTTCAGAAATGACTTCCTGACACTTAAATCTATACTCGATGTTAACAAATTTCTCTTCTTCAGAAACGCTTTCCTTGCCATTGCCAGTCTACATTTTATATCCTCTCTACTTCGACCATCATCAGTTATTTTGCTCCCCAAATAGCAAAACTCCTTTACTACTTTAAGTTTCTCATTTTCTAACCTAATTCCCTCAGCATCACCCGACTTAATTCGACTACATTCCATTATCCTCGTTTTGCTTTTGTTGATGTTCATCTTATATCCTCCTTTCAAGACACTGTCCATTCCATTCAACTGCTCTTCCAAGTCCTTTGCTGTCTCTGACAGAATTACAATGTTGTCGGCGAACCTCAAAGTTTTTATTTCTTCTCCATGGATTTTAATTCCTACTCCGAAATTTTCTTTTGTTTCCTTTACTGCTTGCTCAATATACAGATTGAACAACATCGGGGAGAGGCTACAACCCTGTCTCACTCCCTTCCCAACCACTGCTTCCCTTTTATGTCCCTCGACTCTTATAACTGCCATCTGGTTTCTGTACAAATTGTAAATAGCCTTTTGCTCCCTGTATTTTACCCCTGCCACCTCCAGAATTTGAAAGAGAGTATTCCAGTCAACATTGTCAATAGTTTTCTCTAAGTCTACAAATGCTAGAAACATAGGTTTGCCTTTTCTTAATCTAGCTTCCAAAATAAGTCGTAAGGTCAGTATTGCCTCACGTGTTCCCATATTTCTACAGAATCCAAACTGATCTTCCCCAAGGTCGGCTTCTACCGGTTTTTCCATTCGTCTGTAAAGAATTCGCGTTAGTAGTTTGCAGCTGTGACTTATTAAACTGATAGTTCGATAATTTTCACATCTGTCAACGCCTACTTTCTTTGGTATTGGAATTATTATATTCTTCTTGAAGTGTGAGGGTATTTCGCCTGTCTCATACATCTTGCTCACCAGATGGTAGAGTTTTGTCAGGACTGGCTATCCCGAGACTGTCAGTAGTTCTGATGGAATGTTGTGTACTCCCGGGGCCTTGTTTCGACTTTGGTGTTTCAGTGTTCTGTCAAACTCTTCACGCAGTATCATATCTCCCATTTCATCTTCATTTACATCCTCTTTCATTTCTATAACATTGCCCTCAAGTACATCGCCCTTGTATAGACCCTCTATATACGCCTTCCACCTTTCTGCTTTCCCTTCTTTGCTTAGAACTGGGTTCCCATCTGAGCTCTTGATATTCGTACAAGTCGTTCTCTTTTCTCGAAAGGTATCTTTAATTTTCCTGTAGGCAGTATCTATTTTACCCCTAGTGAGATAAGCCTCTACATCCTTACATTTGTCCTCTAGCCATGCCTGCTTAGCCATTTTGCACTTTCTATCGATCTCATTTTTGAGATGTTTTTATTCCTTTTTGCCTGCTTCATTTGCTGCATTTTTATATTTTCTCCTTTTGTCAATTAAATTCAATATTTCTTCTGTCACCCAAGGATTTCTACTAGCCCTCGTCTTTTTACCTACTTGATCCTCTGCTGCCTTCACTACTTCATCCCTCAAAGCTATCCATTCTTCTTCTACTACTGTATTTCTTTCCCCCATTCCTGTCAATTGTTCCCTTATGCTCTCCCTGAAACTCTGTACAACCTCTGGTTTAGTCAGTTTATCCAGGCCCCCATCTCCTTAAATTCCCACCTTTTTGCAGTTTCTTCAGTTTTAATCTACAGTTCATAACCAATAGATTGTGGCCAGAGTCCACATCTGCCCCTGGAAATGTCTTACAATTTAAAACCTGGTTCCTAAATCTCTGTCTTACTATTATATAATCTATCTGATACTTTTTAGTATCTCCAGGCTTCTTCCATGTATACAACCACCTTTTATGATTCTTGAACCAATTGTTAGCTATGCTTAAGTTGTGCTCTGTGCAAAATTCTACCAGGCGGCTTCCTCTTTCATTTTTTCCACCCAATCCATATTCACCTATTCACCTACTACGTTTCCTTCTCTCCCTTTTCCTACTACCGAATTCCAGTCACCTATGACTATTAAATTTTCGTCTGCCTTCACTATCTGAATAATTTCTTTTATTTCATCATACATTTCTTCAATTTCTTAGTCATCTGCAGAGCTAGTTGGCATATAGACTTGTACTACTGTCGTAGCCATGTGCTTCGTGTCTATCTCGGCCACAACAATGTGTTCGCTGTGCTGTTTGTAGTAGGCATTTCTATTGTTTTATTCATTATTAAACCTACTCCTGCGTTACCCCTATTTGATTTTGTATTTATAACCCTGTATTCACCTGACCAGAAGTCTTGTTTCTCCTGCCACTGAACTTCACTAATTCCTACTATATCCAACTGTAACCTATTCATTTCCCTTTTTAAATTTTCTAACCTACCTGCCCGATTAAGGGGTCTGACATTCCACGCTCCGATCCGTAGAACACCAGTTTTCTTTCTCCTGATAATGACATCCTTCAGATCTGGATGTGCAATTTTAGGATAGCAGCATGCATGCGTGTACCTGACTCATTTTGTGTGATTGCATCACATAGTAAAACATAACTATAATTTTGCCTGCAAGAACACTTAAATCTGCAATGACTGTTCAGGGTGCTTCTCAAGATGAAAAAATTTAAACCTTAGCTCAGTGACATGAATCCATGCGTCTTACTGTGCGTAAATTTTCCAAAAGAGTTCCTCATGATCAGTATCTGGATGAGAGTCAGGAAACAACTTGAGACACAGCCGATAGGTGTCAGCATCGACAAGGGCAGAAAGAATGCACTACATGCCATACCTTTGATGCTGTATACAGTGAAGTGGGCTTGTGTTGGGGCATGATATCCTGACCAGGCCTCTTCCTTGCAGTTAAACGGCGAAACTTGGGTCTAGCAACTGCCTGTGGTGCTGCTTCTTGTAACATTGTTCATCATCTAGTGAATTTTGTGCAACATTTGGTCAGTCTGTTGTGCTTGAAACTGATCAACTTTGTTTAGTGAATTCATGTTGGGCTTAGACACCGTCAACACTTTATATTAGTAAAACTGTTTAATTGGGAATACTTGGATGAAATCCATGTCCGCATGAATGACAGTTATTTTAATATCGTTGTAAAATGCAATGATTGTTTATTACTTTGAATAGTACTGAATGACAGCTAAATGTCACGTTCATTTAAGTATAAATTTTGGTATACAGTTCTCACTATTGATGCTAGTTTGCTGCCTGGATTTGAACTGCGATGCTGCTGCTATCAGACTTGGTTATCAAAAAGCGGGGTGAGCTGTGCAGCTCTTGTGAGTTAAGTAGGTTTCTAGCAGAGGTGGCATGTGGAACATTGGACCTCTTGAGGGTATGTCTTTGCTGATTTCTCTTATCATGGCTCTGTCTGACAGTGACTGTCTTTAGCTTGTGGTTCTGTTGTGAGGTACCAACTGCACTATGGGACCTCATGAACTTCTATTGCCAACGTCAAGCAATAATGATAATTCTATTGCTCCATTCTAACTGTCCTGAGTAAATCGATGTTACACATATTTTCTATTCTCTAATACAAGTCATGCTGTCTCAATAAACTGTTTTTCCTTTATCGTTTGTGTCGCCACTTTCTTAGTATCCACATGCCATACAACCATGTTTGCTACCTACTAACTTTTAGTGCCTGCCACACCATCTGCGAACTGTTAGAGTAACAGTTCGCTTCAGGCAGGTTTAGGTCCCCTGCTATAAATATTATCGTGCGTGTGCACCCACTTGCCCATTCACAAGTGTGTGTGTGTGTGTGTGTGTGTGTGTGTGTGTGTGTGTGTGTGTGTGTGTCTACTTCCACCAGTTTCAGTAGATTTTCTGCATACATGTATCATACCAAAATTATAATTCCAACCATCCTAACTTCTTAAATTTTGTTCCCCAGATGTCAACTTACTGACTTTCCCCTTTGAATTAGTCCTCCAGACGTGCTTCTCAAGCAATTTCAGAAGGTTACCAAGACAATACAAGTATCTTCTGTTGAGCTGGATTCCATCCTTACTGATGTCACTTCTTCTAATTAAGAGATTTGTTACTGTGAATAGCATATTTAAGTCCCAATGCAAATGTCAAGTTTGTGGTTTACAGCTTTATCAGTCGCTCGTCCTCGTTCTGCCTCCTTATAATGTGACAGATACATCATTTAGTGTTCTTAAGTTTTTTGCAAATATCTAGTGTTCAGTTCCCTAATACCACCATCACCTTTTCTGGGGAGTATCCAGCATGATCAATTTCAATTTTTGATTCACAAGTTAGTGTATACTTTGGCACGTTTGATACAGTCTGTGGAAAACAGAAAATACCAATTATCTCTTCATGTATGATGCCACACATTTTTCCATTGAGTCTCCATCCACAGGTGCATCTACTTAAAGCCCTACTATAGATTTTGTGCGTAGTGCAGGGTCCCCTTTGCCTCTTAATCTTTAGGCAATATATTCCTTACATCTTACACCATGATATTCTGACTAGAAGCCACTTTTTTTCCCCACCCATGATGCAGAATGTATTTACTGCTTTCTAATATATGTAAAACTAGTAGTGAATTGAGAATATTATCTATCGAGATGTACTGTGAGCGTGTTACGCTCATACTGTGAGCGTGTTACACTCAAATGCCTCAAACTCCAAATAGTGTATTGGAAATGGCATTCATTGTTACAAATAGTGCTACCTCGCCGCTTTTGTGGAAAGTGTGTGTAGCCTGAGGTTTTGAGGCAGAATTATTTACTTTCAGCAAATCCAGAAGTATTGTGTTGTAACTAAATGGGTAATTGCAACATTATGTTATAGTAATTTCAGTTGAGTTACCTTATGCAATATTTTTGGGGTTCTTGTATTGGCAAAATGCTTCAGTTGTTGCTCTAGCACTAAGATTCCCTTTTTTGTGAGGATGAGGAAAATGAATATTTGTGATGGTTCTGATCAATCTGATATTCAGTTATTATAGATATTTTTATGTGGGTCACTAAATGAAATTAGTTACATGGTTTCATAGTGCACCCTCTATTCAATTCTCAGAAATATTTGAATGTTCTTTCTTGTTTGATATAATCAACATGAAAGTTTATTTTGAAATAGTACAACTTCGTAGAAGGTCATTTCTTCTGCTTCTTGCACATGGAAGTAAAATAGGACATCAATAACACAATTATCTCAATTTATTTCTCAAGCTATAATTTTGTTGTAGAGGTTATAAGGGAGACCCTCCAGGAATAGGGATAAAATCAAAAACATACTTGGAGAGAAGCAGGTAATAATTCTTGTTAACATACAGTAGCATTGTTTTTAAAATACTAGCAATGAATGTCATTCACAATAAGTTGAAAAGTTTCTACTTTGGAAAAAGACATTGCTTTTACATTTACACCATTCAGTTACTTGTCTTATGCTACTGCTTGCCTCACAGTCACATTATGTAAGTAGTGAATATACACTGATAATGCTCAGTGGCATGTCAGTAGGTACGCTGTAGGAATGGAGGTTTGTAGGAAGCAGTGTCATCTTTCATGTGACAGTAATGATTTGTAAATGTAGGTGGTTGTTAAGTTTGTGCACTCATCATATAGGTTATTACTGTGTGTAAGTGTAATTATGCAGTTTGTAACTAAAAAGGTGTATAGTAGAGATTTATTTCAAATATATAATGCTTCCTTGCAAAGGACTTATAATACTTAGACTGTAAAATATGCATGTAGGCCTTAATAAACAAGCAACAGAAATTCATCCTTTCACCCGCATTATGATGTAGTTAACTTTTATAACAAGTGACTGTAAGAGTACTGAGTGCTGGAATTACACTGAAGTGCCAAAGAAACTGGTATAGGCCTGACTATTTAAATACAGAGATATTTAAGCAGGCAGAATATGGTGGTGCGGTCAGCAACACCTTCATAAGACAAGATCAGTTACTGCTACTACAGTGGCTGGTTATCAAGAGTTAAGTGAGTTTGAATGTGGTGTTACAGTCGATGCATGAGTGATGCGACACAGCATCTCTGAGGTAGCGATGAAGTGGGGATTTTCCTGTATGACCATTTCACAAGTGTACCATGAATATCAGGAATCCAGTAAAACATCAAATCATCTATATCATTGCGGCTGGATAAAGATCCTGCAGAACAGGACCAATGATGACTGGAGAGAATTGTTTAACGTGACAGAAGTGCAACCCTTCCGCAAATTGCTGCAGATTTCAATGCTGGACCATCAACAAGTGTCAGCGTGCGAATCATTCAATGAAACATCACTGATAAGGGCTTTTGGAGCCAAAGGCCCTCTCTTTTACCCTTGATGACTTCACAACACAAAGCTTTATGCCTTGTCTGGGCCCATCAACACCAACATTGGTCTGTTGATGACTGGAAATATGTTTCATGATCGGACAAGTCTCATTTCAAATTGTATTGAGTGGATGTACATGTACAGCTATGGAGACAAACTCATGAATCAAAGGACTCTGAATGTCAGCAGGGGACTGTTCAAGCTGATGGAGTCTCAGTAATCATGTGGTATGTGTGCAGTGGGAGTGATACAGAACCCCTGATATCTTTAGATAAAACTCTGACAGGTGACATGTACGTAAGCATCCTGTCTGATCACCTGCATCCATTCATGTCCAGTGCGCATTCCGACGGACTTTGCAATTCCAGCAGGACAATGTGACACCTCACACATCCAGAATTTAGCTGTCTTTTCTTACGTCGATTGGCACTGATGTGTAGTCATTTTTTAACTGCTCTATCTTTGTGTTCCATAGTTTTGACTTGTGCGCGTATGACCCCTGTCAGTTTTGCACCCTAACACAAAACAAATATGTCCAGAATTGCTACAGAGTGGCTCAAAGAAAACTCTTCGTAGTTTAAACATTTCCACTGCCCACCAGACTCGTCAGACATGAATGTTATTGAGCAATGTGCTGTTCAGAAGAGATCTCTACCCCCTCATATTCTTATGGATTTATGGACAGCCCTGCAGGATTCATGGTGTCAATTCCCTCCAGCACTACTTCAGACATTTGTTGAGTCCATGTTGTGGCACTTCTGCGTTCTCATGGGGGCCGTACACGATATTAGGCTGGTGTACCAGTTTTCATGGCTCTTCAGTGTAGTAATTTATTGGTCCAATGCTTACGTCACAGTGATACAGGATTTCTCAACTTCATACAAGGGAAACACGTGTTACATACATATACAAATGTATGATGAGAAGAGGATAGGACATGTGGTCAACGTGGCCTTATTGAATGATCCATCCTGCCATTTGCCTGAAGTGATTAATAGGAAAGCTACAAAAAAACCTAAATCTGGATGGTCAGACTGAACATGAGCCTCCATCCTTTTGAATGTGTATCCATCATCACAGGAAATGCACTAAATTATTTGCTATCTTATTTGGTTATACCTAACACACAGTTCTCTTACGTTTGTGTTTACTTGAAACAGGCTAGTTTAATTACATAAAAAAGTTCACTGTTTATTTAGATTCTTTTATGTTTTCCCTATCTGTGACAGCTATACACTCGCAGGTGACTTTAAAAACATAGCCATGCTGCCAGGCCTTTGTTACATCTTCAGGGTCCATTTTGTTCATCCAAAATTCTTGAGTCAACATCTCTTGATGAGTAAGATGTTGCACTTAGAAAAATATTGTGACATTAATGTTATGTACTAGCAATCATTTTTATTTTTTTAAATAGTAATGTCTTAATCTGAGTTCTCAATATAATCTTTAATTGTGTATTGTGTAACATTTAAGAGATGCATTTTAATTGCCATTTAATTACATGTATTTTAGTTATAAACATGATCAGGACAGTTACAGTCGAATGTAAATTTTTTAGGACTAAAATAAAGCACTCACCAAATAATAGATGTTTTGAGCCATTGACAGGCACACAAAGAACAATGAAATCTAGGTTCTAATAGATTTTCTGTTGCCCTAATCCCATGACACACAAAAATGAATGAAAACTTGGTCTTACAGATTTTCTATTACTCTACTCCCATCTTTGATTTGTATCTACATCTACTTACCTACTTGTCAAGCCACCGTATGATGTATGACTGAGGGTGCCATATACCATGCTAATAATTTCCTTTCCTATTCCACTCACAAATGGAGTGAGGAGAAACAACTGTCTATATACCAAGCCATCCTTCTGAATCTGCTTAGTGTTTCCATCTCTTGGTCTCCCTCTAAGATTTTTACTTTCCACACTTCTCTTCAGTACTAAATTGGTGATCCCTTGATGCCTCAAAACGTGTCCTACCAACTGATCCCTCCTCCTAGTCAAATTGTGCCACAAATTCCTCTTTTCCCCAATTCTATTCAGTACCTCCTCATTAGTTACGTGATCTATCCATCTAATCTTCAGCATTCTTCTGTAGCACCACATTTCCAGAGCTTCTATTTTCTTCTTGTCTAAACTAATTATCATCCATGTTTCACTTCGATACATGACTACACTCCATACAAATACTTTCAGAAACGACTTTCTGACACTTAAATCTATACTCGATGTTAACAAATTTCTCTTCTTCAGAAACCCTTTCCTTGCCATTGCCAGTCTACATTTTATATCCTCTCTACTTCGACCATCATCAGTTATTTTGCTCCCCAAATAGCAAAGCTCATCTACTACTTTGTCTCGTTTCCTAGTCTAATTCCCTCAGCATCACCTGATGTAATTCGACTACATTCCATTATCCTCGTTTTGCTTTTGTTGATGTTCATCTTACATCCTCCTTTCAAGACACTGTCCATCCCGTTCAGCTGCTCTTCCAGGTCCTCTGCTGTCTCTGACAGAATTGTCTAAGGACATTTGATTATGCTGTTTTCCTTTGATCCCTTGCCTGTTAATGTGTCTTTTATAGTGTTGTCCCTTTTAGTTGCTGTTTTAACCTTGTGCCTCGGAGTGCATTCATAACTTAGTCTGGGCGCTAATGACCACACTGTAGTTGTGGGCCCTAAAACCACAAAAAAAAAGTTGTTGGCAAACCTCAAAGTTTATATTTCTTCTCTGTGGATTTTAATTCTTACTCCAAATTTTTCTTTTGTTTCCTTTACTGCTTGCTCAAGATTGAATAACATCGGGGATAGGGTACAACTGTTGAATAACATCGGGGATAGGGTACAACTGTCTCACTCCCTTCCCAACCACTGCTTCCCTTTCATGCCCCTCGAATCTTACAACTACCATCTGGTTTCTGTACAGGTTGTAAATAGCCTTTCACTCCCTGTATTTTACACCTGCCGTATTCAGAATTTGAAAAGAGTATTCCAGTCAACATTGTCAATAGTTTTCTCTAAGTCTACAAATGCTAGAAACGTTCTTGAACCTATCTTTTAAGGTAAGTGGTAGGGTCAGTACTGCCTCGCATGTTCCAACATTTCTACAGAATCCAAACTGATCTTCCCCTAGGTCGGCTTCTACCAGTTTTTCCATTTGTCTGTAAAGAATCCATGTTAGTATTTTGGAACTGTGATTTATTAAACTGATAGTTTGGTAATTTTCACACCTGTCAACACCTGCTTTCTTTGGGATTGGAATTATTATATTCTTCTTGAAGTCTGAGGGTATTTCGCATGTCTCATATACCTTCTTCACCAATGAAAGAGTTTTGTCATGGCTGGCTCTCCTAAGGGTATCAGTAGTACTAACGGAATAATGTCTACTCCCAGGGCCTTGTTTTGACTTAGGTCTTTCAGTGCTCTGTCAAATTTTTCCTGCAGTATCACATCTCCCATTTCATCTTCATCGACACTCTCTTCGATTTCCGTAATATTTCCCCCAAGTACATCACCCTTGTAGAGACCCTGTATATACTCCTTCCACCTTTCTGCTTTCCCTTCTTTGCATAGGATTGGTTTTTCCATCTGAGCTCTTGATATTCATACACCTGGTTCTGTTGTCCCAAATATCTCTCTGATTTTCCTGTAGGCAGTATCTGTCTTACCCCTAGTGAGATAAGCCTCTACATCCTTACATTTACCCTATAGCCATCCCTGCTTAGCCATTTTGCACTTCCTGTCGATCTCATTTTTGTGACGTTTGTATTCCTTTAACCTGCTTCATTTACTAATTTTTGTTTTTTCTCCTTTCATCAATTAAATTCGATGTCTCTTCTCTTACCCAACGATTTCTACTAGCCCTTCTCTTGATCCTCTGCTGCCTACACTATCTCATCTCTCAAACCTACCCATTCTTCTTTAATTGTATTTCTTTCCCCTGCTCTTGTCTGTCGTTCCCTAATGCTCTCTCTGAAACTCTCTACAACCTCTGGTTCTTTCATTTTATCCAGGTCCCATCTCCTTAAATTCCTACCATTTCGCAGTTTCTTTAGTTTTAAACTACAGTTCATAACCAATAAATTGTGGTCAGAGTCTTCATCTGCCCCTGGAAATTTCTTACAATTTAAAACCTTGTTCCTAAATCTCTGCCTTACCATTATATAAATCTATCTGAAACCTTCCAGTGTCTCCAGGCCTCTTCAACACATACAACCTTCTTTCATGATTCTTAATCCAAGTGTTAGCTATGCTTAAGTTGTGCTCTGTGCAAAAATTCTTCCAGGTGGTTTCCTCTTTCATTTGTTACCCCCCAGTCCATATTCACCTAATACTTTTTCTTCTCTTCATTTTCCTACTATTGAATTCCAGTCCCCCATGACTATTAAATTTTCGTGTCCCCTGACTATCTGAATAATTTCTTGTATTGCATTGCACATTTCTTCAATCGCTTCACCTGCGGAACTAGTTGGCATATGAACTTGTACTACTGTGGTAGGTTTGGGCTTTGTGTCCATCTTGGCTTCAGTAATGCAATCACTATGCTGTTCATAGTAGCTTGCCCGGTTCCTATGTTTTTACTCATTATTAGACCGACTCCTGCGTTACCCATATTTGATTTTGTATTTATAACCCTGTATTCACCTGTTCCTCCTTCCACCAAACTTCAGTAATTCCCAATATATCTAACTTTAACCTACCCATTTCCCTTTTCAAAATTTTCAAACCTACCTGCCCGATTAAGGGATCTGACACTCCACTCTCCGACCCATAGAACACCAGTTTTGTTTCTCCTGATATACTCATCTGTTAGAGCCCTAATCTCTCTTATCATGTTTTCATGGTTCTTATAAGAAATGTTTGTTGGTGGCAGTAGAATAGTTCTGCACTCTGCTGCAAAAGCTGATTCCCTAAAATTTCTCAACATCTTTTGTGAAAAGAAAATCATCTTACCTCCAGGGGCCTGCATTTGTGTTCCTGAAGCATCTACGTAACACTAGAGTGTTGATTGAACCTACTACTAGTGAATCTAGCTGCACATCTCTGAATTTTTTAAATGTTTCCTTTAATCGTTCCTAGTGGGTATCACAAATACATTTTTCAAGCATGGATCACAATGGGTCACACAAGTGTTCTGTACATTGCCTCATCTACAGATGAACCACATTTTTCCTAAAATTCTCCCAATATATTAAAGTTCACCATTCCCCTTCCCTACAACCATCCTTACATGTTTCTACATTTCATATCACTTTGCAACATTACGCTTAAATGTTTTATCAGTGCGACTGTCAAGTTGCACACTACTAATACTGTAATCAAACTCTCCAATATTATTTTTCCTAATCATCTGCATTAACTCACATTATTCTCCATTTAGAACAAGATAGTATGTTTCTTGTTTATGATGTCCCACAATACTTGACTTTTATTTATTTTTTTCCTTTTCATCATTTTATCATTAAATGATTTTTTTCAGGCGGTACTCTCTGGTATATCTTTTATAAACATGATGATAAATTAGAAACACTGTGTTAAAGAACTGAAATCTTTGAGAGACTAAAAGAACTTGCGAATATCTGCAGTTATCCGTTTGATTTCCTTAGCATTGCTGCTGAATGACCACTTTTGGAAATATCGTGTCAAAAATTGATTTGTACAGTGTGCCAAATTTAAAGAATTTGCAAGTACATTGTTTTCTGTGTACCCTTCATCACAGGTTTAGTTTGACAGTTCTCCCAAAAAATATTTATTTTGGGCTTAGAAGAGATTCTTTTCACAAGCTTGCAGTTTTGTGGAATTTTTAAACCTGCCTAAAGCTTCATCTTCTGGCTGTAATGGTCTGCGAGGTGAAGATCTTTTTTGCATACACTGCTGATATCTGCAGATACACAGCATAACACTAGTGCTGTGTTTTTGGTTACTCCCATAGCAATATTACCATTGGTGCCATGCCAAAAGTATTAAAAATGTGTAGGAAGTTGCTACTAGCTTCATCCCTAACACTTGTGTTAATGTTCATATCTTCCTGTGTGACTTCCCCTTGTTCTCTCCACTATATTCTTACTGTAAAAACATTTACTACACCCCTCACTTTCCTACATCTCCCAGGATTTCCCCTCATTGTCAAATCACAGCAAAAGAATTGGTACACTAGACCTTACATCATTTTAATAAAGGCCTCTTTCATTGCTCTGTTTGTGGAAAATGATAATGCAAAAGGACACCTAACTTTCTGCAGGGAAAATTTTCATGTTTGCATAAGTTATTGATTTTTATACATATGTTATAACAATGTTTGGTGCCTAATTTCTCATGATGGACGTGTGTGTAAGTATCTGGATCTTTAAGCAGGAAAAATATGATCTCCACACAGAAACAATGGGCATTTATTGTATTAGGAACTCTATTCTTAACTGTTCTAATGTGGGTCTGAAAGTCTAAATTTTTACAGATAATGTGTTAAATGTGACTAAATCAAGTGTGGATCCTGAAGCTATATCTCCTTAGTCTTCTCATATTATTTGTGCACTATTCTTATTGCTTGATTTTTTTATTTTATTTATTTTTTGTGTGCAAATTCTTCATTTCTGCTGTATTACTACAGAAGAGTATCCCATGAAGGAATACAAAATGGCAGTGTGAAAAGTATGCAAGCAATTTGGTCTGTAGGTGTGAGTATAAAATAAAGTGTAATTAGTGTCTCAGTTTTATAACATTGTGTACTGCAACTGACACGGTAGGAGCATCACAGCTAGCCTTAAACAAATAAAAATCAGTTTTTTAAATGAGCAACCTTGAAGAGAGCTGCTGATCTTGCCAAGAATGTTGCTTGTAGCAGAGCTGCAAGACTGGTCAAGCAACTTACTGTTGGAGATCTCCTGCATAAATTGGCATTATTTCTCCCAACTGATTGATTGTGAATGTAGCCAGCAGAGGAACAGTCTTCCAGTAGTCAGTCTTTAATTGTAAAAAAAGCAAGTAACAAATTTGCTTTTAAATATTAATTAATGTTGTCAAGGATAGTAAACCTACTTTGATTTTAGTTAATTTATTTGCTGTTTTCACCTTTTTTAAATTTTTGGGGCAAAGATCTTGTGAAACTTGTATGTTAACAATATATTTCGCAGGATTTTTAGCTAATTTTATCTTCTTTTTGCGTTGTTTCTGGAACAAAGGGAAAGGACTTCACTGTCTGCAGTTGTAAGACCAATGGGTCACCATAAATCAGTATTTTATGTTAAAGATAAATATATCAAATCTTAATAGGCACAAAGCGAGTAGTCTCATTATTGCTGTGCTAATTACCTAGCACTTACACACTGGTAGAAATGTCTCTTTGTAACATTTAACCTACTATACTCAAATCAATATGTACTTCTAAGTTAACATTACATAAAAAATCTTGTTGTTCATACTAAAAATGTTTTTACTTGCCATTCAGGGCTCAAAACCTCCACAGTTAATAAATATATGAACAGTGAATAATGACAAATGCATTAGTGTTTGTTGTTTGATAATGCCTTTTATGCAAGACGTTATATTCCTCAATGAGCTAATGGTTAAACATTTAAAGCTTCTTGCATGTTCATTCCCCTTGAGGTCTCATTTTTGCCTGACGCTACTACCAAACATGAGTTGTCTAACGTCTCTTTATAAATGTGATCCGCTATGAAGGAAATTAATGCTGCTGCCTAAAAAATGGTGACACTAATGTGGTACTTCATGGCTTGCAATTATGTTTGTGTTGTTGACAACAAATTGTTTTAAGGTTTTCTCCATATCTAATTTATTTCATCATTTGCAAAATTAATATTTTATGTTGTAGCTTATTTGACCCATTACATCTTGCTCTTTTCTTTAATCATTATCAGATTGCATGACTTACTATTCCTGCGAATCTTCTATAATCACATTTGACTATCTAGTCTATGGCAAGCAAAAATACATCAGACAGCTCCTCTATAAGATGCAACATACATTCCCTATCTACTGATTAATTGTGTGGAATGTAGCTCCCTCTGTAACTCGTGCAAATGTCAAGACTGTGGATAGAGCAGCCTAAGTTAATTGTGTTTATTTACATCTGATGATATTTAAACGTATTTGGTACTGCTGCCTTAAAAAACTCAGTAGAGTGGATGTGAGGAGATGACACTGCTGCCTTAAAAAACTCAGTAGAGTGGATGCAAGGAGATGAAATGTGGAGGAGGGTAGATAGTGGGAAGGGCAGGTTGTTGACGGCTGGAAAGGAGAGGCCCTAGGGCACAGGATAGGGCTGTGGCACTAGTGACTGCACCACGGCAGAGGCAAGGGGAGTTTCGTGTGACACACTGACACAGAGCAGTGGCCTCAGGGGGAGGGATACAACAGAGGGGGGTGAATGTGTAACATACTTGAACACAGGGGTGGAGATGAGTGTGGGATGGGCTACTAGAGATTGTGGCAAGGAGGGTTGTGAGATATATTGTAAGGACAATTTTTGTGTATGTAGTTGAAAGAGGCTGACATTGGATTGGCAGCAGGGGAAGGGGGGGGGGGGGGATGGCAGGATTGAGATGTCAGGGTTGTGTAGAAACCATTGAAGTGTAGTTGGGGTGAGAGGCTAAGGTAGAATTGAGCACACACAAATGCGTGGTAGGACCTTTACTTAAATATGTCCTCCACCAGTGACAAGTAATATCACATCAAGATTTGAATCACTCCCATACACACATAAGCATGTCCTTTTGTCATTGATGTTACAGTAGTATAGATTCAGTGCAACTCTTCTAGGTTTCTTTGGTAGTGTTGGTGCATAAATGTTGTCCTTAATGAAAACCTCCAGGAAGAAGTCACAGGGTGTCAAATCCAGAAACTATGGAGGCTAGATGAGAT
The DNA here is from genome assembly GCF_023864275.1 of Schistocerca cancellata. Classification (NCBI taxonomy): domain Eukaryota; kingdom Metazoa; phylum Arthropoda; class Insecta; order Orthoptera; family Acrididae; genus Schistocerca; species Schistocerca cancellata. Next base: position 255,654,341 of record NC_064630.1, on the reverse strand, counting down.
CTGCTAGTCATCAGCTGTTTGATGACCATTCCAATGGCTTGGTAGAGTTTCGTTCAGTTATTCACGCACTTGGCGACTCCAGTGAAGGGGTGCCTCATCTTGTTGTAAAATGTTGTTCTCATTCAGGCTCAGAAACAACCAATTTTGAACATAGTAAGATACTGCTGATCATTTAGTGTTTGCATCATAGAGAAACTGACCATAAAGAGATGAGTGGGATAGCACAAAAAACACATTGACTTTGGCTGAATCTTGTTTAGTGTTTGCTTGTTGGTTTTGTAGGCTCCATATTTGAACATTGAACATTCTGTTTGTTTACTTTCCTACTAATCAGGAAAGTCACTTCACTGAAGATGATGCATTGTGGGGAAGTATTGTTATTGTCAGTAGCTCTCTGAAGCTCGTCAGGAAATGTCACATGTTCATGTTTGTCGTCATTATGTAGAGCCTATAACAGCTGTAATTTGTGTGGCTTCATAGCCAACTGACATCTCAAAACATGAAGAATTGTTGGTGTAGTCCGTTGTAAGACAGTGTAGGAAAGCAGTTTGAAATCATGTGACAATTATCGTCAGAAACATTAGGGCAGCCAGGACTTGTTCCTTTAAATGCACATCTTGTGCATACAAATTGTTGATGCTATCTCTGAATATTCCATCCATTCAGAGGATCCGTTTGATACCTCAATCTTGAACCTCTTTGCACAGTAACCACAGAATTAAACTTTGCAAATTCAGTAGCACAAACTTATTTCTGCTTTGGAATAACCTTTTTGCAACATGTGATGGTAACCAAGCAAGCAGAAGAAAACTGACATGTATATAAACTAAACAATGTATTCGTTCCTCCAGTAACCTAGCTGTGGTGCAGCTATCAACATTTTTGACGACATGATACTTTGTAATATGTATATTCTTTTTTGTAATATGTATATTCTTTTTGAAACATCCTGTGTATAAGACCCTATTTTCTGTTCTAACTCCCTGTACATCTGTAGCCTGAAAGCACTGAAGTGCATGGGAGAGGGATACCTCCCATCTTACTAGATTTAGAATTTTTCCCTTTTCTGTTCAAGTATGGAGAGCAGAAATAATGATTTTAAATGGCTCTGTACATGCCAATCTTCTCTTCACAATCTATACAGGAGTGATACAAAGGGGTTGTAGTATATTCCTAGAGCCATTATTTGAAGTCGATTCTTGAAACTTCGTAACTAGGTTTACTCAGAATAGTTTACATCTATCTTTTGGTATCTACCAGTTCAGTCTTTAGCATTGCTGTAACACTCTCCCATGGACCAAACAAATCTGGACCATTTCTGCTGCCCTTATCTGTACACATTCAATATCCTCGGGTAGCCCTGTTTGGCATGACTCCCACACACTTCAGCATATCCTGGGATGGTTCACACGAGTGATTTGTAAGCAATTGCCTTTGTAGACTGGTTTCATCTTCCTAGGATTCTGCCAATAAACTGAAGTCTGCCACCTGCTTTGCCCACAACTGCACCTATGCGATCATTCCATTTCATATCGCTACAAAGGTATCTGTATTAGTTGATCAGTTACAACTGCGACTCATTAACATTATAGTCACAAGATACGATGTTTCCTCATTTTGTGAAGTGCATAAGTTTATGAACATGTAAACAGAGTTGCCAATCTGTGCATTACTGTGAAATCTTAAGATGATGTGACTCAATATTCATGGAGCCTCTATCAGACAATTCTTCATTATAGATAACTGCATCATCAGTGGAAAGCCTAAGGTTGCTATTAATATTGTCCACATGGTCATTAATATGAAACATGAACAACAAGGGTCCCAACACACTTCTGTGGGCACACCCAAAGTGACTTCACCTGTCAGTGACTCTGCGCACAAGGTAACTTGCTGCATCCTTCTTACTGAAAAGTCCTCAACCCAGTCACAAATCTTCCTTGACCTCATTTGATAGAACTTTTGATAAAAAGTATAGATGAAGAGCTGAGTCAAATGCTTTTTGGAAATGGAGAAATAATGGATATATCTAACTGCTGCGATCCACAGATTTCAGTATGTTGCGTGAGAAAAGTGCAAGTTCAGTTTCATATGTTTGATGTTTTCAAAATCCATGCTGGTTGACATGGACATAATTCTGTTAAAGATACCTAATTATATTTGAGCTCATTGTATTCTCTAAGATTGTGCAAAAAATCAGTGTCAATGATGTTGGATGGTAATTCTGTGGTCTTTTGTGACGTGCTTTTTACAATGACTAGGGGAATGGTCTTTTGTTTGAGAGATCTACTATAGATTACAGGTAAAAGATGGACTAACTCGGCCTCAAATCGCGTGTAGGCTCTGACAGGGATTCCATCAGGTCCTGGAGCTTTGTTCAATTTTAACAGTTTCAGTTGTTTCTCAAACCCACTGTCACTGACACCTGTATCACTCATCTTTTCATTGGTACGAAGATTAATTAGGGCAGCTCTCCTGCATTTACCTTTGTAAAGGAACATTTGAACACTGAGTTAAGCATCTCTACTTTCGCTTTGCTACCCTCAATTTCAGTTCCTGTCTCATTCACGAGCGCATCAATGCTAACTTTAATGCCTGTACATATGAGTAGAATTTGAGTTTTAAGAAAGATCACTTGACAATAGAGCTCCTCCATAGCTGGAAATTAAAACAAATGTAAATATTACGAAGGATTCATGTATGGAGACTACATATAGATGAGTGGACTATTTTTCAACATAATCCTCATGGTAGTTGGTATATTTAGCTTAATGGGTACATCTACAATTTCTGCACCCATACTCTGCAAACTGCATGAAGTGCATGGCAGAGGGCACATCCCATTGTACCAGTTATTAAGGTTTCTTCCTATTCCTTTCACAAATGGAGCATGGGAAGAATGATTGTTTGAATGTCTCCATGTGTGCTGTAATTTTTATAATATTATTCTCACGACCCGAATGTGAGTGATACATAGGGGGTTGCAATATAGTCCTAGGTAACTTCAAAGAACCAGAGGTTGTCAAGAGTTTCAAAAGTAGCATTAGGAGACATTTGACTGAAACGGGGAAAGGAATACAGAAGGCGGCAAATTGCTAACTTTGACAAATGAAATAGTAAAGGCAGCAGAGGATCAAATAGGAAAAAGAAAGACAAGGCCTAGTAAAGATCTTTCAATATCACAGAAGACACTGAACTTAATTGATGAAATGAGAAAATGTAAAATTGCAAGAAATGGAGCTGGTCAAAGGGAGTACATATGTATTAAAAATGAGATTGACAGAAAGTGCAAAGTGGCCAAACAGGAATGGCTAGAGGACAAATGTTAAGACTGTAGAGCATGTATAACTAGTGTGAAGATATACTGCATATTGGAAAATTAGAGGCCTTTGGAGAAATGAGAAGCAGCAGTATTATTAAGAGCTCAGATGGAAAGCTGATACTAAGCAAAGAAGGTGAAGGAATATATAAAGGCATTATTAGAGAAAGAGAAGAGAAAGATAAAATTCTCTTGTACCTGCTGAACTCCTTGTGAGAGCCAACCAGGTGGAACAAATCCACCTTGTGTGCAAGATATGAGGCAGGGAAAATACTCTGACTTCAGAAGTAACTAATAACTTCAAATAAAAAGGAATTAAGTGCCAAAAAGTTTGAAGATTACTGAACCAACAGTTTAATCATTACACTGAGGAAATGCTGTAACAAATAACTCGGAAAAGACTGTGCTTCCTATTTGAGCTAGCAACATTGGGTAAAAAGTTTTTGGTTTAATGTGGACCAGTGGCCATTTGTATAGCCATTTGAACATTGCTCTTACTGTAGTTATGTTACAAAGGAAAATCCAGGACGGAACATTGTCTCTCTGCGACTCAGCTTCTCTGCTATGTGGTAAGTAGCAAAATTCATAATATTGTAGTTTTAATCAGTGTATTATCATGGTTTGGATGATGAACCAGAGCTGTTGCCCAAGCAACATTAATTAAGCTGAAGTTAATGATCAGTTAATGCCACCATTTGGAGTTTATGTGCAAAAACATGCAAAAAAATGTTCTTCTGGGAGGTTAGTGAAGTGCACCACTTGTATACATTAAACTTGTATGATGATGTATGGAAAGGTCTAGTTGAGAATTACAAATTAATTATTAATAAAGGAGACTCACCAAAAGGCACAAGCACTGCATCATCAATAGGTAAATAAACAAAAGGTTGGCCAGCTATCAGAATGCACTTCCTTTTACAAGCTTTTAGGAAAAACATACCCACAAACACACACAGACACACACTCACCTGTGTACAAATATACAATAGCTTGGAAAAGGCTGTGCACAGGGGTCTTGGTGCTTGGTTCCTATTTGAGCACAATTTAGGGAGACAGACACCTATCTCCCTACATTGTGCTCAGTTGACTGCGAGCTCTTTCCAATGAGTGTACTGGGGTGAGGTAAGGGTGTGGGGCAGGGTGAGGTGGTGTGAGGAATGGAGAAAGGTGGGAGGTAGGGAGGGGGTTGCGGGAAGTGTGTAGTGGCTCTTGGGAGAGTGGGGAGCTGTCTGTGGGCTAGCTAGGATTGTAGGTAGAGGAGGCAGGTGGCAGATGGCTAGGCACGTGATTTCGTAGAATAGCACACAGCTACCTGTTTTGAAGACACAAACTGGGTAGGGGTACTAGGGCAGGAGACGGTACACACACGTGCACTCTTTTTTTGGGGGGGGGGGGGTTGGGGAGATGGTGAGTTACCTTAGATTAAGACCAAGGAGGTCACAGGAAAGGAGGATAAGGTGTAAGGATAGCTCCCATTTGTGCAACTCAGAAAAATTGGTGGTGGTGGGGAGGATCCAGATGGCATGGGTTGTGAAGCAGCTATTGAAATCTCACATGTTGTGCACTGCTGCATATTCTGCCACTGTATGGTCCACTTTGTTTTTGGCAACAGTTTCATGGTGGCCATTCATTCTAGTTGACAGCTTGTTGGTTGTCATACCAGTGCAAAACACTATGCAGTGGTTGCAGCAGAGCAGATAATTAACATGGCTGATTGCACAGGTGGCCCGGCCTATGATTGGGATAGGATAAGCTTGTGAACAGGACTGGAGTAGCTGGTGATGGGTGAGTGGACTGGCCTTTCCGCAGGGTATGACACCTGTCGCAGGGGATTGGGGGTGGGAATGGCATAGGGATGGACTATGCTGTTGTGGAGGTTGGGTGGGTGACTGAGCGTCACTTTGGGATGCTTTGGAAATATCTTGAAGAGGATGTCCCTCACTCCAGGGCATGATTATTGTTACCAAAGTCCTGACGAAGGATGTGGTTCAGGTGTTCTGGGGTGGTATTGGGTGACAAGGGGGCCGCTTCTTTGTGGTTGGTTCTTGGAATGCTTGTGAGGATACGGCATGGGGAATATGTTTGTAAATTAGGTCTGGAGAGTATTGCCTGTCTGCGAAGGCCTTTGTGAGGCGAGGGAGTTCTTGTCACTACAGATGTGTCTACCACTGGCCAGACTGCATGGGAGGGATTTTTTTGGTGTGGAAGCTGTCAAAGTGCAGGTGCTATTGGTGATTAGTGGGTTTGATGTGGACCGAGGTGTGTAGGAAGCCATGTGAGAGGAGGAGATCGACATCTAGGAAGGTGGCACAATGGGTGGAGGAGGATTGGGTGAAGTGGATGGGAGAGAAGGTATTGAGGTTGTGGACAAATGAGGATAAGGTGTCCTGGCCTTGGGTCCAGATTATAAGGATGTCATCAGTAAACATGAACCAGACCAGGGATTTGGGAAGCTAGCAATGTTTGCTCTATGTGGCCCATGAAGAGGTTGGCATAGGAGGATCTGGGTGTTCATGGTTGTGCCAGGTATTTGTTGGTTCAGGTTTATTGGTGATATCTTTATGATTTGGACCCTAGGCCAGGACACCTTATCCTCATTCCTCCACAACCTCAATACCTTCTCTCCCATCCACTTCACCCAGTCCTTTTCCACCCATCATGCCACCTTTCTAGAGATTGGTCTCCTCCTGTCAGATGCCTCCATCCAAGTCTCGGTCCACATCAAACCCACAAAAAACAAGGTGGACCACACAGTGGCACAGCTTGCAGCAGAGCACAACATGAGAGATTTCAATGCCCATCTAATAAGAGTGTGTGTGTATGGGAGGGGGGGTGGGCAATTTGTGTTCTCCCAACAGCTAGTTGTCTGCTGTTATCTCATGCCATAGTCTGAAATCACGTGCACAGCTGTCTGCCACATGCCCCCTCTACCTGCACCGCCACCTAGCTCGCGGGTGGCCCCCTCTCTCCAGAGTTACTAGACGCTTTCCCCCAACCCCCTCCCTGCCTCCTGCCTCTCTCCATCCCTCACCTCACCTCACCCCAAATTATGCATCATTTGGAGGTTGTCAATGATCAGGATGTGTAAAAAAACTACTGTTAATGAGATAGTAATATAAAAACACAATACCTCGTACCATACTAAGTGGAAGGTATAAGAGTTTATCACTTTGCAAAGCTGTGCATAAGTCATATCTACAAAAATTTTACAGGAAATTTTGGACTCAAGAAATCTTTCATATCAGTGGATGCCATATTGATAGAACATTTGAAAAAAATATGGTTGATACTGTTTAGTCTTATTTAAATGAAATTACGTAGTTTCCCTGCTGTTTCACATTATATAAAATGTTGTTGATGCCAGAGGTAAAAGGGCTTTTGAAACTGTTTTGCAAGAAGTAAAAATGCGCTTGAGAAGCCGAAAGTGGTTTCATTACTAAGTAGACTGCATAGTTCCAGCAACAGGCCTATTAGCAAAATTCTTTTATTGTAGCTTTTCAGGCTTGGGTCACACAAATGGCATCATAACTGGTTTTGACTTCCAAGGAAGTCATCACAAGATGATTTGACTGTGATATGCAGTAACTTATCATACTGCAACTCCAACAATTGTGTAATCTGCAATGAAAGTCACAGCTATGGTTTCCTTAGATTTTAAGGTATACTCACATGATGTCTCAACAAAGGTAGAACCATCCCCATAGAGTACTCTGCTTCACTAGCATACTAAATAAACTTACTGATTGTAATTCAAGCTATTCATCCACATAATAAAGCACACTCATGCATATCTTGCATCATTGCTGCAAAACTGCATATTCGCCGAAACTGCTGCATTTGGCTTGAAAGAATCTCTTCATTCTTAAGAACTGGAAAAAAACCCACAGTTGATGGAGTTAAAGCTGTGGCATACATTTTTCAATTGCAGTTAGTTAAATTTTGTTTTACCGGGTATATAAAAAAGTTTTAAAGTCATTGAACTCAACATATTGATTTTAAAAGGTGGCTATTTCGAAAAAAAAAAGGTGTTTTGGTCACCAGTCCCCGGCTGGATTGTTATATCCAACTGCTACTTGCCCCCTTGATCCAATGTCTTCATCACAAAGTAGCACTTACACACATACTAAATTGTGGGATATGTTTGAATAGATGACACCTCCTCAGTTGTGGGATATTTTTGAATAGCTGCATTTGTATACAGTTTTTACTGCCTACAGATCTTTCAAGTAAATTTTATATTATTGCCTGATGTTTTAACCCATGTTCTAGCAACCTGTCTGATTTTTTAATTACTGTTTCAAAGCACTCTCTCCTTTTTTATCATTCCAGTTACTTTTCTGCACTCGTCTGTACTGTCATATGTCAAATGCTTTGGTTCTGTATGTCATATGCTTTGGTTCTCTTCTTGTCTGGTTTCCCACTGTTCATGTTTCATTTCCATACAAAGCTGCTCTCCGGACATTATTCTGAAAAAGTTATTCCTCAAATTGAGGCCTGTGTTTGCTATTGCGAGGTGCTGGGTAAGATGTTCATCTTATTTCATAGAAATCTGTATCAAGACAAGCACACTCTATCCCCCACCCACCCCTTTGGACTGCCACTTTTGCTATCACACATTTGACAATAATTAATGCTGTAAGAAACTATTTGGGCCTGTAAGTGGACATGCCAAGAGTCGACATGTGCATCAATTTTTTGTAATGATAATTTGATTAATTAATATCACCCAAAAATGTAGGATACAGGGAGAGGATATTAAACATGGTTCCTTAATCCTTGAAATCATAAGCATAGTGGATATCACTATGAGATTCATTATCCCAGGACACAGAGATAATTCAGTATAGAATGTAATGATTTTGTAATACGATTGATTAAAAAAAAAAGGTATCGGTGAATGAACTGTTGGAAATTTTAAAAGGGGCATACTAAGTAAATACAGTTCCCTACATCCTATTGTAAGCAGGATGAAATTTCAAATGGACTAAAAACTTGACTATGCTCTGGAGCAGTGATTAAGATTATTCATCTATAAATTCACACCTGTAAATAATCCCTGTTGTGGCCACAGTGCAATGGTGAATGTAACAGTGTGTGTCAGGAGCAATAAAAAAAAAAGTTCTTACTTTGCTGGTGCTTTGAATTCAGCTCGTGGGTAGACACCTATCAGCACTGGGTTGCTCCGCAGGCTGCAAACAGGATTGCCGACCTCCGTTACAAGCTTTTACAATGGATAATTTCTCATCCAGTCATGGATTCAGGAAATAACTTACTCTGACTACAATTTCATATGGGGTCTGCAAAACGCTGTCCAGGCTACCATGACAGTAATCACTCGTATGTCAACTAAGAATTCGGTCATCCACTCTTCAGTGAAACACTCTCTGGTGGGCCAGAAGAGATGCCACAACTTCTCTCTCTCTGATGGTCCAGATGAGACTCCCCAAGAAACTCTGCTCTGTGCCCCACACAAACCCTCCGAAACCACCATGCAAAATCCAGCTTCTCCTGGGCTGATGACACCTGAGTCCCAACTGATACAAAGGCTACCACAGACTGTTCCGCAGGGGTTGCCTATGTCAGCACCCCACTAATGTCAGTGACTGACTGCCTTCCGGGAACCCTCTGGCCCAACCATGTGTAAGTCTCACAAGTGCTCCACTCCCCACAGAGCAGCCACACACACCAACACCCAATGTAATCAGAGCAAATCAAGTTACAGCACTCAGTACCTGATCACATGTTATGCCATAAACTTAATCGGCCCACTCTACTTTGAATATTTCAAGTGAGTGATAAAAATGGAGACAAAAAAATGGAAGAGGACAAGCCAACAAGGGCTTTTCGCTACCAGTAACTTCTTTGCCTGTGCCAGGCTGCTTTTCTTATGCTCATCATATTGTGTATTATTTTGCTTCTGAGGTAGAATAATTTCTTGACTTTATCTACTATATGGTCCCCAGTTTTGGTTTTACGGTTACTGCTAATTTTGCTAGTGCTTCTTATCAGTACTTCCATCTTTCTTTGGTTTTGCTCTTACAAATTAAGCGACAGGCTGTGCTCATTAGACTTCATTCTGTTAAATAGGTCTTGCAGTTCATCCTTAAGATTCACTGAGAATAGCACTGTCATAAAGGAATATTATTGTTTTATGTTCTCCCATCAATATGTAGCCCACTTGTAAACCTTTCTTTTATTTTTGTCAATTCCTCTTTGATTTACAGTTTGAACAGATGGGGGAGAAACACAGCATCGTTGCCTTAAAACGTTTTTAATATGAGCCCCTCTCGCTTCTTTTTCAATTCTTATAGATCCCTCTTGGTTGTTGTACATTTTGTATAGTATTGTTCTGTATAGTGCAAACATTTTTTTCCCGAGAATTTTGGTCTTGCGCCGTATCATGTTGTCAGATGATTTTTATAAGCCAACAAGCCCTATATGAAAGTTTCTTAGTTTTTATTTATATATCTTACAGTTTTGTGTTTTGCCTTGTCAGGTTGAAAACATTTCGAATGTCCCTTGTATTTGCACATCTATCATAACTGTTTCAAGCATTTCAGATATTTTAAAAGAATGTTCCTTTAGACGTAATACATACCAACTGTTTTTATAATTTTCATTTAAGTTTTTATCTTTATGTGGATTGTCCTCTATGATACTATAAATTAAATTCTGACAGGTGAAAAAGAGATTCTAGCCTGTTCGTATTTTGTGTGTGTGTGTGTGTGTGTGTGTGTGTGTGTGTGTGTGTGTGTGTGTGTGTGTGTGTGTGTTAAATCAATGAAACATAATGGGTTTAGATTTCAAGGTGTTCACATGGAGAACAGATAGATTGAAATAAGTACATTGGAAACACTAGACCACAAAAAAGTCACTTCAGTTTGCTTTCAGTACAGCTTACTTTGTATTTATGACCATTCCCAAAATGTCAAAAATGTTGTAGTATATGATCAAAAACTGAGTAATGTATCAATAAAGAAGCTTCACTGAAGTTTAAATACTAATTATGTGAAATGTTAATTTGGAGAATTTTCATTTAATTTCAGTTGTGTCTGAGAAGTAACATAAGCAGTCCATCTTAAGTGATGGATAGTTGTTAAAGTAACCTACATAATCAGTTTGGCTAGCTGCATTTCTGGGATAAATATTCTAACCATTCACACACCTGACTTTATTCAAAGGGTCTTTGGAATGTGGTGAATGGTGGCTTCGGAAATAGATTATCAGCTTAGAAGAAAACTTATTTCCTTTTGTGTGAACATCAAGAATGTTCATCATCATCATCATCATCATCATTTAAGACTGATTATGCCTTTCAGCGTTCAGTCTGGAGCGTAGCCCCCCTTATACAGTTCCTCCATGATCCCCTATTCAGTGCTAACATTGGTGCCTCTTCTGATGTTAAACCTATTACTTCAAAATCATTCTTAACCGAATCCAGGTACCTTCTCCTCGGTCTGCCCCGACTCCTCCTACCCTCTACTGCTGAATCCATGAGTCTCTTGGGTAACCTTGCTTCTCCCATGCGTGTAACATGACCCCACCATCTAAGCCTGTTCGCCCTGACTGCTACATCTATAGAGTTCATTCCCAGTTTTTCTTTGATTTCCTCATTGTGGACACCCTCCTGCCATTGTTCCCATCTACTAGTACCTGCAATCATCCTAGCTACTTACATATCCGTAACCTCAACCTTGTTGATAAGGTAACCTGAATCCACCCAGCTTTCGCTCCCATACAACAAAGTTGGTCGAAAGATTGAACGGTGCACAGATAACTTAGTCTTGGTACTGACTTCCTTCTTGCAGAAGAGAGTAGATCGTAGCTGAGCGCTCACTGCATTAGCTTTGCTACACCTCGCTTCCAGTTCTTTCACTACGTTGCCATCCTGTGAGAATATGCATCCTAAGTACTTGAAACCGTCCACCTGTCCTAACTTTGTTCCTCCTATTTGGCACTCACTCCATTTATATTTCTTTCCCACTGACATTACTTTCGTTTTGGAGATGCTAATCTTCATACCATAGTCCTTACATTTCTCATCTAGCTCTGAAATATTACTTTGCAAACTTTCAATCGAATCTGCCATCACAACTAAGTCATCCGCATATGAAAGACTGCTTATTTTTTGTTCACATATCTTAATCTCACCCAGCCAGTCTATTGTTTTCAACATATGATCCATAAATAATATGAACAACAGTGGAGACAGGTTGCAGCCTTGTCTTACCCCTGAAACTACTCTGAACCATGAACTCAATTTACCGTCAACTCTAACTGCTGCCTGACTATCCATGTAAAGACCTTTAATTGCTTGCAAAAGTTTGCCTCCTATTCCACAATCTTGTAGAACAGACAATAACTTCCTCCTAGGAACCTGGTCATATGCCTTTTCTAGATCTATAAAGCATAGATACAATTCCCTGTTCCACTCATAACACTTCTCCATTATTTGCCGTAAGCTAAAGATCTGGTCCTGACAACCTCTAAGAGGCCTAAACCCACACTGATTTTCATCCAATTGGTCCTCAACTAATACTCGCACTTTCCTTTCAACAATACCTGAGAAGATTTTACCCACAACGCTGATTAAAGAGATACCTCTGTAGTTGTTACAATCTTTTCTATTTCCATGTTTAAAGATTGGTGTGATTACTGCTTTTGTCCAGTCTGATGGCACCTGTCCCGACTCCCAGGCCATTTCAATTATCCTGTGTAGCCATTTAAGACCTGACATTCCACTGTATTTGATGAGTTCCGACTTAATTTCATCCACCCCAGCCGCTTTATTGCACTGCAATCTATTGACCATTTTTTCCACTTCCTCAAATGTGATCCTATTTCCATCATCATTCCTATCCCATTCTACCTCGAAATCTGAAACATTACTGATCGCATTTTCACCTACATTGAGCAACTCTTCAAAATATTCCCTCCATCTGCCCAAGGCCTCCACAGGATTCACCAGCAGTTTTCCTGACCTGTCCAAAATACTTGTCATTTCCTTCTTACCTCCCTTTCGAAGACTGCTAATTACACTCCAGAATGGTTTTCCAGCAGCTTGACCCATAGTCTCCAACCTGTTTCCAAAGTCTTCCCACGATTTTTTCTGGGATGCTGCAATTATCTGTTTGGCTTTGTTTCTTTCTATAACATAACTTTCTCTGTCTACCTGGGTTCTGGTATGTAGCCATTTTTGATACGCCTTCTTTTTCCTTTTACAGGCTGCCTTGACTGTATCATTCCACCAAGCTGTTTGCTTCATCCTACTTTTACACACTACTGTTCCAAGACATTCTTTAGCCACTTCTAGTACTGTGTCCCTGTACCTTGTCCATTCCTTTTCCAATGACTGTAATTAACTACATTCAACTAACTGGTACCTTTCTGAGATCGCTGTTATGTACTTGTGCCCGATTTCCTTATCCTGAAGTTTCTCCACTCTTATCCTCCTACATAAGGACCTGACCTCCTGCACTTTCGGCCTCACAATCCCAATTTCACTGCAGATTAAATAATGATCAGTGTCATCAAAGAATCCCCTGAATACACGTGTGTCCCTCACAGCCTTCCTGAATTCCTGATCTGTTATTATATAGTCAATGACAGATCTGGTTCCCCTGCCCTCCCAAGTATACCGGTGAATGTTCTTATGTTTAAAAAAGGAGTTTGTGATTACTAAGCCCATACTGGCACAGAAATCCAAGAGTTGTTTCCCGTTCCTGTTGGCCTCCATATCCTCTCCAAATTTACCCATAACCTTTTCATACCCTTCTGTTCGATTTCCAATCCTGGCGTTAAAATCACCCATGAGCAGAACACTGTCCTTGTCCTTTACTCTAACAACTACATCACTGAGTGCCTCATAAAAACTATCCATCTTATCTTGATCTGTCCCTTCACAATGCAAATATACTGACACAATCCTAATTTTCTTGCTAGACGCTGTCAAATCTATCCACATCAGTCGTTCGTTTACATACCTTATTGCAACTACGCTGGGTTCTATTTCTTTCCTGATGTAAAGCCCTACACCCCATTGTGCTATTCCTGCTTTGACTCCTGACAGGTAGACCTTATATTCTCCCACTTCCTCTTCTTTCTCACCCCTTACCCGAATGTCACTAACAGCTAAAACGTCCAGCCCCATCTTACTTGCAGCCTCTGCCAGCTCTACCTTCTTCCCAGAGTAGCCCCCGTTGATATTAATAGCTCCCCATCTCATTACCATTTGTTTGCCAAGTCGTATCTTAGGAGTCCCTGGTTTGTCAGTTAGAGGTGGGACTCCGTCACCTCCAAAGGTCCGAGGCATTTTGCTCTGATTATTGCCAGCATCATATTTAGAGTACCAGGGAAGCAGGTTGCTAGCCTTACTTGCCCCGAGTCCCATTGGGTTTTACCCCTAACGGCTGAGGGACTAACCGGTGCATTTGGTAGTCTTTGCCGTATGAGCACAAAGGTGACCACGACTCAGAATATGTCCGAGATGCCCAGCTGTATTCCAAAGTAACTGGTATCCCGACTGTCGGGACCACTTACTTGGCCACTCATACGTTGCCCGTGGCTCATGAACTAGGACATGACTACAGGAACCCACACCATGAACCACAATCAATGAATCAAGAATGTTATGGTGGGATTATTTGAAAATACTGCAGCTGTTTTTAGTGTACATGGTGTGATAGGATGTGTCGTGTTGGTGTTTCTGTGAACGTCTTTTTTTATAATATAAAACAGTAATTTACTTCTAAATGGTGGCGGGCTCTTTGTGGCCTGCACGAATGCTCAGTCGCTAACGGCTCACTTCGACGAGTTCTGTGACCTGTTCTGCCAATTGCTGTTCCATATTATCCTCATCTCTGAAACTTGGTTGAAACCAAACATTTCTTCCGACACTATCCGAATCACTGGTTACTCTCTCCTAAGGGCAGATCGTGAAATACGACGCGGGGGTGGTATGGATGCCTATGTTCGCTCTGATCTGAGACCTACTATACTATGCACATCGGATGTAAAGGGCGAAGGAGAAGCAGAGTTCTTGTTTTTCAAAATAAATACATCAAATCAGAAACTGCTAATTGAAGTAATCTATAAACCTCCAAACGTCGGTGCTATGTCCTCCTTTCAGTCTGCCCTGTCCTTGCTCGTGACACTGTATGAACACACAATCATTATGGGCGACACAAACATCGACTTACAGTTAAAATCTCCCTCTGCGGAAAAACTAAGGAGACTGTTCCACTCCAATGATATGAGTTTAACACCGCTGGACCCAACTCATCACACGCCACACAGTCGTACACTCAGATATAATAGCAACAAAGCGACCAGATAAAATAATTCGCGCCAATCAGACATCCGCTCCGGGACTCTCTGCTCATGACGTGATATTCTTAAATTCCTCAGTGCATACTACCAAAGAAAAATCTCACCTGGTAACCTACAGAAACCTAAAAAATGTTAACCATGACGCTCTTCAAAAGGATTGCTCAGACATCCCTTGGCATGATATAAGCAATGAACCGACTTTAGACGGAAAAATTCGGGAATTATGTCGCAAAATTATTGCACTGTATGGTAAACATGCTCCTCAATGCACTGTCAAGGTAAAGAAAGCTCCCGCTCTGTGGCTAACCACTGCATTACGCCAGTTAATGAATAAACGTGATGCTGCACATAGGGCCTTCAAGCGTAACCCAACTCCCGAGGCGTACGAAGCTTATAGGAAGCTCCGAAATAGAACCAAGCAAAGTGTGAGGAATGCCAAAATCAGACATGCCCACTCTGTCGTATGCAGCATATCAAAACCTGCTGCACTGTGGAAAAAGCTGCGTATTTTCGGTATAGGGAAGCGAAGATCTGACGCTGTTTATCAAGCGTCTGCAGAAGAATTAAAAGATTTCTTCTCAACAGCTGTAAACTGCCACGCAGCGATAATTTACCAGCCCCAAGATATCACTCTCTCGAGAGATAAGTTTTTCCTAAAACATGTCACTACCAGTACAGTACACAAGGCAATTATGAGAATCTCTTCCGAGGCAGTAGGAAATGATGGAGTGAGCATTGGCATGATTAAGAATGTCATAGACGCTATTACTCCAGTTATCACAGACACCTTCAACCTGTCTCTTGTCAGTAGTACATATCCTGCTGAGTAGAAGCAAAGTTTAATTCAACCTATACCCAAGACTGACAACCCTAAGTCGCCAGGTGACTACAGGCCGATCAGCATACTACCTGCAATATCTAAAGCCTTAGAATACATCGTCCATGAACAGCTGACGGATTACCTCAAAACTCATAACATCCACGACAAATATCAGTCAGGCTTTCGAAAGCACCATAGTACAGCAACTGCATTAATCAAAGTAACTGATGACATTAAACATGCAATGGACAGACGTGAAGCTACCATCCTAACACTGCTTGACTTTAGCAAGGCTTTTGATACAGTTGACTTTGATATATTACTAATTAAAATGAAGCAGCTGAATTTCTCAAACAGCGCAATACACTGGTTCGACAGCTACCTCAAAAACAGAAGTCAACAAGTCATTTGTGGGTCGGAAAAGTCATCATGGAAAAACGTGCGCTCTGGAGTTCCCCAAGGCTCCGTCCTTGGTCCGCAGATCTTTCATCTGTTTCTTGATGGGCACAGAACCTAGGTCTGAAACTAAACCCCAAGAAATCCCAGGTAATACTTATATCTCATCCAAAGTTAATCAGCCGGTACTTTCGCGAAACAGTCCCTCAAATACTCCTCAGTGGTACCCAACTACCATACCAAAAAACAGTAAAAGACCTTGGAATAATCTTGGATGAACACCTAAACTGGGAAGAACAAACAGTCACAGCTTGCTGGAAATCACTCTCCTCCCTACATGCAATTCAAAAACTTATGAAAAATATTTCCAACCCACGTTAAACAAAAATTAGTCCAAACACTAATCTTGCCTAATCTTTACTACTGTGATGTAGTTCAACATGGCACAAATAGTAAAAATTCGAGATGCCTCGAGCTAGTGATGAATGCTTGTGTTAGATACGTATGCAATATTCGGTTGTATGATCATATCAGTCCTTCATACTCCCAGCTAGGTTGGATACGCCCACATAAGGCACGCAATCTCCACACGATGTGCTTACTTCATCGATTTCTTAGCCACGGGTGCCCCCAATACTTATCTTCTCACATTAAACACCTATCATCATTCCACAACCGCAATACCAGATCGGATGCGTCTAGCATCTTGGCTGTACCTTTACATAACACAAAATCATTCTCCGTGTCATTCTCCATCTCAGCCATACGACTATGGAACGCGCTCCCCTGTGATCTGCGTCTTATCCAGAACCACTCAACATTCAAGAGGGAACTCAAGACTTAAATATTAGGGATGGTATAGCCACCATTGTTGTGCCCCTCTAATCTCTTTCTTTCTCCTCTCCATCATAGCTTCGAATTTTACAATTCTATTTCTCTTCCTCTAACCTATCTACCTCTTCTATATCTCTTTCACCCCATTCTATCGTCTTATGTCTCTGCTTGATGAGAATAACTCACAACCTGCAAGAATATAACGAGAAAATTTCCAACTAGCAATAGGACTGACATTCATAAAAGAAAAATATGTTTACTTTCATATACATAGTCATTACTATTTCTATTTTTCTCAGACCTTAGGTCTGGTTAAAAATGGAAAGTGATGTGGACCTTCATCAAGCGTGACTTCCTTTTAACTGTACGGTATATGTTACATTGTATTTAGGAACTTTCAGGTTATTGAACATGTATCAGTAATTATGGATTTCTGTAGTTGTATATATACGTTTGGATGTAGCTGTATTGCGTTGATGTACTGGTGGATATTGTGTGGTATGACTCCTGTAGTTGATAGTATAATCGGTATAATGTCAACTTTATCCTGATGTCACATGTCCTTGACTTCCTCAGCCAGTTGGATGTATTTTTCAGTTTTTTCTCCTATTTTCTTCTGTATATTTGTTGTATTGGGTATGGATATTTCGATTAGTTGTGTTAATTTCTTCTTTTTATTGGTGAGTATGATGTCAGGTTTGTTATGTGGTGTTGTTTTATCTGTTATAATGGTTCTGTTCCAGTACAATTTGTATTCATAATTCTCCAGTACATTTTGTGGTGCATACTTGTATGTGGGAATGTGTTGTTTTATTAGTTTATGTTTTATGGCAAGTTGTTGATGTATTATTTTTGCTACATTGTCATGTCTTCTGGGGTATTCTGTATTTGCTAGTATTGTACATCCGCTTGTGATGTGATCTACTGTTTCTATTTGTTGTTTGCAAAGTCTGCATTTATCTGTTGTAGTATTGGGATCTTTAATAATATGCTTGCTGTAATATCTGGTGTTTATTGTTTGATCCTGTATTGCAATCATGAATCCTTCCGTCTCACTGTATATATTGCCTTTTCTTAGCCATGGGTTGGATGCGTCTTGATCGATGTGTGGCTGTGTTAGATGATACGGGTGCTTGCCATGTAGTGCCTTCTCTCTCCAATTTACTTTGTTCGTATCTGTTGATATTATGTGATCTAAAGGGTTGTAGAAGTGGTTATGAAATTGCAGTGGTGTAGCCGATGTATTTATATGAGTGATTGGTTTGTGTATTTTGCTAGTTTCTGCTCGTTCTAGAAAGGATTTTCTTAAATTGTCTACCTGTCCATAATGTAGGTTTTTTTATGTCGATGAATCCCCTTCCTCCTTCCCTTCTGCTTAATGTGAATCTTTCTGTTGCTGAATGTATGTGATGTATTCTATATTTGTGGCATTGTGAACGTGTAAGTGTATTGAGTGCTTCTAGGTCTGTGTTACTCCATTTCACTATTCCAAATGAGTAGGTCAATATTGGTATAGCATAAGTATTTATAGCTTTTGTCTTGTTTCTTGCTGTCAATTCTGTTTTCAGTATTTTTGTTAGTCTTTGTCTATATTTTTCTTTTAGTTCTTCTTTAATATTTGTATTATCTATTCCTATTTTTTGTCTGTATCCTAGATATTTATAGGTATGTGTTTTTTCCATTGCTTCTATGGAGTCACTGTGGTTATTCAATATGTAATCTTCTTGTTTAGTGTGTTTTCCCTTGACTATGCTATTTTTCATACATTTGTCTGCTCCAAAAGCCATATTTATATCATTGCTGAATACTTCTGTTATCTTTAGTAATTGGTTGAGTTGTTGATTGGTTGCTGCCAGTAGTTTTAGATCATCCATGTATAGCAAATGTGTGATTTTGTGTGGGTATGTTCCAGTAATATTATATCCATAATTTGTATTATTTAGCATGTTGGATAGTGGGTTCAGAGCAAGGCAGAACCAGAAAGGACTTAATGAGTCTCCTTGGTATATTCCACGCTTAATCTATATTGGCTGTGATGTGATATTATCTGAATTTGTTTGGATATTAAGTGTGGTTTTCCAGTTTTTCATTACTATGTTTAGGAACTGTATCAATGTAGGATCTACTTTGTATATTTCCAATATCTGTAGTAACCATGAGTGGGGTACACTATCAAAAGCTTTTTGGTAATCAATGTATGCGTCGTGTAGCGACCTTTGTTTAGTTTTAGCTTGATATGTCACCTCTGTATCTATTATCAGTTGCTCTTTACATCCTCGTGCTCCTTTGCAGCAGCCTTTTTGTTCTTCATTTATAATTTTGTTCTGTGTTGTATGTGTCATTAATTTCTGTGTAATGACTGAAGTTAATATTTTGTAGAGTGTTGGTAGGCATGTTATGGGGCGATATTTAGCTGGGTTTGCTGTGTCTGCTTGATCTTAAGGTTTCAGATAAGTTATTCCATGTGTAAGTGTATCAGGGAACGTGTATGGGTCTGCAATGTAACTGTTAAATAATTTAGTTAGATGTGAATGTGTTGAGGTGAACTTCTTTAGCCAGAAATTTGCTATTTTATCTTTTCCAGGGGCTTTCCAATTGTGCGTAGAATTAATTGCTCGGGTGACTTCATGTTGCAAAATTATCACTTCAGGCATTTGTGGTATCATCTTGTATGTGTCTGTTTCTGCTTGTATCCACCGTGCATGCCTGTTATGTTGTACCGGGTTTGTCCATATGTTGCTCCAGAAGTGTTCCATGTCTGTTATGCTTGGTGGATTGTCTATTTTAATGTGTGTGTTATCTATTGTTTGGTAAAATTTCTTTTGGTTTGTGTTGAATGTTTGGTTTTGTTTCCTCCTATTTTCACTTTTTTTGTATCTTTTAAGTCGTTTGGCCAATGCTTGTAATTTCTGCTTCTTTTCATCTAATTGCTCTATCGCTTCTTGTTGTGAGATTTTACCTAACCTTTTTTGTTTTTTGTCTGATATTTCATATATAAATTGTGTTAGCTGTCCGATGTCTTTTCTCAGTTTTTCTATTCTGATCTGTAGCCTGTGTTGCCATGCTGGTTTTGTGGGTTTCTTCTGTGTGTTGGTTGGTTCTGATCTCTACCTAGTGTGTATATTTAGTGTAGTGAGTGCTCCTACATAAACCAGTAGTTGTAACTCTTCCATAGTTGTATTTTCATTTATTTTGTTGTGGATGATTGTGTTGATAGTTGTTATTGTTGTTTCGACTTGTGGGTTATTTGGTGGTCTATGCAAGAATGGTCTAATGTCTGTATTTGTGTCTTTGTATTCTATATATGTCAACTGAAATTTTTCTTCTATATCTAACATATGTGTCACTTCATGTTCTATTTGTGCTTGTTCTGGTGGCTGTCTTAAGATTTTGTTTTCCTCTGATTGTTTAATTGACGCGTTTTGTTCTTTGTTTGTTTTCTCTGGGATGTTTGAGTCCATTACTGTATTTTCTTCTTCTTCTTCTTCTTCTTCTTCTTCTTCTTCTGATTGCACATTATTTTATTCCAGTATTTGTTGTACTTGTTGTTTGATGTTTTCTAATTGTGACTGGGGTATCCTGTTATTTTTTATTATTACACGGATCTGATCAGCTAGTCGTTGTTCTGTTAAAAATTTTAATTCCTGGTATCTGGTAATAAATGTTGTGTATACTTGTGATCTGTATCCAGTTGTGTTGGTTCCTAGGTTTGTTGCTTGGTAATAACAGAACATGTGTCGATTAACTTCATCCGACCATCTCATCCTCTGTCTTTGTTTTCCTTCTAGGGTGGTTGCAGGAAGCATATCCTGCAAAACACCTCTATTTGGATTTAAATCATTTTCCAGTTGGCTAGCAGTGTCGTTTCCATTGTGGGCGGGCATAGGGTTCAAGCCTCGTCCCCGACCATGACGGCGCTTGTCTGAGGCTTCTTTAGTTCTGTCCTGAACCGAGTAATCACACTAAAAGGGGGGTTAGCCCTGTTAGTGGTTTGTTCTTTTCGTCGCCTTTTACGACTGGCAGAACATACCGGAGGCCTATTCTTTTCCCGGGCCTCCACGGGGTTCATTATTATTATTATTATTATTATTCTTGATTGTTATAATTATTTTTTGATTGTTATAATTATCATTGTACTACTTTTATAATCTCTATTTTTTTTCTTTAACATTAATACTGTATAACATGTTATATGTCCTTAATGTTCTGTAGAAACTGAAATTTGTTGAATCTGAGTATGCCTGGTTAGGTGTAAGAGAGGGCCTGAAGGCCCTAATCTTGCTAGGTAAAATAAATGCATAAATAAATAAATAAATAAATAAATAAATAAATGAAACCCACAGTTTAAAAGCTATTGGTGCAGATCAATTGTTCATTTTTGAAACGAAGGACTTTTTTTGGTTAGAATTGCAGGCAGAATGGGAGGGTTACTACATGTGTTCATGGAATTCTGCAGGATACGTATGCAGTTGCCTATTAAATCAGAAAAATGATGACAACCATCAACGATTTGTAAGAATATGAAATGGCACAGTCATATAGCCTCAGCTGTAGGTAAAGAACATATTAGACTCTCACTCATTGTTAGTATACTAGTGAAATGCAACCACTGTACATAGCAGACTACTTAAAATCACTCATGCAGTTCATCCTAGAATATTGCGGAAGTGTCCATGTAGGACTAAAGGAGGGTGTGGATATTAAACGTACAGAAAGAAGGGCAGAATGAATGGTCACAGGTTTGTTTCACACACATGAGGTGTCACAGGGATGCCTAAAACACTTAACTGTCATATACAAACAACGGTAAGTTTGTGTTCATATGTAGCGAATGCAGTGCAAGGAAACAAACTGATGTGTGCAATGCACATCCTGAATGTTTTTAAGAAACTCATAGTATTGTAAAATGTCATGCTTTGGTTTTATTTATTTCTATTAATTTAATAAGATTAATTAGAGGAGGCTAGAATTGAAGTGTGTGGTAAAATGGGACACAGAGGTGTCCTCTTTTGTTAACTCTTCTAATTTTTAAAATTTTTATTTACTGATTTACTTGTTTGTATTTTTCCAGGTGATTGGTGGGATGATACCTCATGCAGGACCATGTTGACACCTCTCCACCCATTGTTAGTATTGTAATAATTGTTCATAACATATCATAATAGAATGTCACTAATAACAGGTTGTCTGTACTGTAAAAGTTTTATGCCAGTTGTATTTCACAAAGTCGAAGAAAGTTGTTGAAGAGACAGAAGTATAGTGAGATAGTGAGAAGTCAATAGTCAATGGTTGTAACATTACCTGACTTTTATGTCGGTGCTTGGCAGAACATGTTGATAATATTAAATAGGGAAACTTGCTAATGTTCGTGCTGAACATTAGGAAGTGTTTTCCTATTTAATGTCAATGATTATATTTATTTATAATAAAACACACAATAAAGGAGTTTTCATACACAGCTAAGAGTTTTGACATTCATGATCCCTTATCAACTGGCTGTGTTTATTTAAATCATCATATGGCTATAATTGGATATAGAAGTTGTAGTCATAAAATGAAATAATTTGGACCAAAAGTCCTTGTCTTATTTTAAAATTGCTAACTTGAGCTCCACTGTTGTATCCCATCATGCTAATGCTTGTATACCAGAGTGCCTCCTCTTCAGCTGTCTCTCTGATGGTGTCCAGTTATCATACTAGCTGGATGTTGTCAATGTTATTATTTCTGTGCTAAGTAGTCTGTTAATGACATAAGTTTTTGGGTCATCTTTACTTCTGGCCAGTACAGTCATGTTGTATCCATTGCGTACTGTTACCTCTATACTTCCATACCTATTCTTAATATTTCTATCATTTTCTAAACGCTTCATGTACACACTTAAGCAAAAGTTGTGATGAGCTGCAATTCTTGTGTAATAAACTCTTTTTAGTGCCCTTTGACGTGTGTTATCACGCTGCCTTGTTTTTGGCAAATATTGAATACTTACATGTCCTTGTACGCCTCTCTTCCGCTTACAAAGTTGAAGATCTAATTTCACAAATGAGTGACTGGTGTAGTGACTAATGTTATTTCTCCTATTTCTTCTATCATATAAAACTCAACAAGATCATCCTACAAGTGTCAAAAGATATTGAAGACTCATGACATTGTCATTTTTAAAAGTGGTTACATTTGTGGAGTGATCTTACATTTGCATAATATTCATGGTGAATAAAAGTTTGTCTACCATCACTTATAAATTTCTATAACTACACTATTTTATTGCCCAGGTATATATTTGTATATAATTAATGTTTTTAATCTTTGTTATGTAGTGCTGGAAATTTAAAACAAATACACTTAACTTTCTGTAATTCTCTTGCAGTTGTCATGTTTCAAAGTTGACTCCAATTATGTACACAAAGTAAGTGATGCTAGATTTTATTGTAATATCTTCCGTGATACAGTGGTTCTCTGTAATACTGCTTGTAAAGAGCATCAGCTCCATTATATATGGATCACATTGGAAAATGCTTCTTAATAGTACAATCAGCAAAGAACTTGGTCTCATCATGTTGGTAAGAAGAATGTCAGAAAAAGGCTCCACTGGCTTGTTTCCAGCTCTGAATGACAGTCTTTTACAGATTTGTGGTTTTTATTGTCATTACTTTATTTATGGTTATTATTTTATAATAACAAGTGAAACAAATCCGCAGTAGGTTCCCTGTAATGCTGTGACATGTTGCAGCTTAAGAGTTGTACATTGTACCTAATTCTCACAGAATTTATTTGTATGCTTTGTTGAATTATAGGAGAGCTGGAATGATGTGGGGGCTGATTCTGTTTAACAGTTTCAGTTAGTTTTAACATAACAAAATCACCACAGAATCCTAAAGGATGAAAACTGGCTTTCACAGTGTTGCATAGCTGAAAACATTATACCAAGAAGCTGTATATTGTTTATTTTTTCCTGTTGTGGTGGTCCTTGTGGAACATCATAAAGTTCTTTCTCTATGTTCCATAATGGCTTAGTATCAAAGTACTCACAACTTCCCAGAGATAAGCTTGCACCATATCTCATCTGATATACACAGTATTTGTTAGAGAGCTGATAAAAGTTTGAGGCGCAATTCTTGGGAGTGTAATCAGTTGTTTATTGAGTAAATAACCTCTTTCTCATAGCACTTCAGACATTGTCGTTATGTGGTCTCATACAATTTTGAATCCTTTGCGATGGACCATCAAATTTCAATTTATAACAAAGACAGTAAGTGTTCACCCACTTTGTTTGAATCATATAGAGGTTTACTGAACTGTGAGACATCTATAATAGCACATTCCCTAAAGAGACAAATAACTATTGCTAGAAACTTATAGGAAAAATGAATGAGACTTCCAGTATTGTTGACACTTGAGATATTTTTACACTGTCTAAATTAAATTTCATTCAGAGTTTATAAAGCTAAAAGAAAATAAATGACAAGTTGTAGAGTAGGCTTTCGTTCAAACTTCTGTCCTTGTATAGAGAGAGTTTACCTCGTGCAGTAAAAATGAAACGCCATGCAGTCTCTGTGGCACACATACAGATATTTTGCATTTTAGGTGTTGTTGTTGTTGTTGTTGTTGTTGTTGCTACTGTTGTTGTTATTTTCTTTGTCATTGTCTTTAGTCTTCAAGCTTGCTTGCTAGTGCTCTATTCTGTGAAAGCTTCTTTATCTTTGCATAACAACTGACACCCATATCCATTGAATCAGCTTGCTGTTAGTTTCATTTTCTATGGATCATTTGCATGGTAAATCATAATGCTGTGGAACAAGTCATTTTATGTTCACATTATAAATTACTTTGTAAATATGGTTACATGCGTATCATTTACTATTACACTAATAATTTACTATTACACTAATAGAAACTCTTCTATGGAATTGAAGGAATTGTCAAGCAGAAACATTTTCTTTTTGTTTTTATCCCTGGATAAGCGTTTAAAAAAGTTTGATTGCAGGAGTGTGCACCCCTTTTTTGGGCTAAAGACAACCTTATGTTGCGTGATGTGTCAAACCTTGGTCTTTCTCAAAATTTTATACCCTCCATGCTTCTCTCCATTAAGTAACCATCTTTTTTAAAGTTTTATGTCTACTAAGAAGTAATTGTTACTTTTCAAGACATGAATGTAGTGTAAGATCATGGAATATCTTTTAGTTGATAAATGTCTTTGCTTAAGTTTGTGTGTACAGTCTAGAAAATGAATATATAGTTCCAGCTTTCCTAAGGAGTGCAATAGAATTGCAGAGATATTCCCCATTATGCAAGTTGAGATTGTAACTTACCAAGGTGTTTTTTGTCATTGACTGATGAATAAACTGAAATTATGGTTCCTGGAAAAGGCAAGTGGGAATTTGTGATCAGTTCAGGAGAAATTTAAAATTAAAACATGTGTCAAGAAAAGAATTTCCATGTCACTAAAATTCTTCTTGGCAATGATAGAGGAATTTTTCACATCCTTGACAGAAGAAATGGAGCAGGATAATGTGTTAATGAAACATAACAGGTTCACATTAATTTTACTTATGACATAGACTTGACAATTAATGAAGGAACTTAGTACACCAAATTTGATACCAGATTTTAAAATAATAATATACAGGGTGAGTCAGGAGGAAAGATACACTCTTTGAGACATGATAGTATTAGTGATTCTGAACAAAAAACTTCATATGGACATATGCCTTATTGTAAATGCTTTCTGAGATAGAACACATTCAATATCATTTCTGTACATTTTTCTTTAATAACACGAAAATAATTCCAATCCCAAAGAAAGCAGGCGTTGACAGATGTGAAAATTACCGAACTATCAGTTTAATAAGTCACGGCTGCAAAATACTAACGCAAATTCTTTACAGACAAATGGAAAAACTGGTAGAAGCCGACCTCGGGGAAGATCAGTTTGGATTCCGTAGAAATGTGGAAACACGTGAGGCAATACTGACCTTAAGACTTATTTTAGAAGCTAGATTAAGAAAAGGCAAACCTATGTTTCTAGAATTTGTGGACTTAGAGAAAGCTTTTGACAATGTTGACTGGAATACTCTCTTTCAAATTCTAAAGGTGGCAGGGGTAAAATACAGGAAGCGAAAGGCTATTTACAATTTGTACAGAAACCAGATGGCAATTATAAGAGTCGAGGGGCATGAAAGGGAAGCAGTGGTTGGGAAGGGAGTGAGACAGGGTTGTAGCCTCTCCCCGATGTTATTCAATCTGTATATTGAGCAAGCAATAAAGGAAACAAAAGAAAAATTCGGAGTAGGTATTAAAATCCTTGGAGAAGAAATAAAAA
Source organism: Schistocerca cancellata (assembly GCF_023864275.1). Classification (NCBI taxonomy): domain Eukaryota; kingdom Metazoa; phylum Arthropoda; class Insecta; order Orthoptera; family Acrididae; genus Schistocerca; species Schistocerca cancellata. Next base: position 255,628,328 of record NC_064630.1, on the reverse strand, counting down.
CTTTGAGGTTCGCCGATGACATTTTAATTCTGTCAGAGACAGCAAAGGAATTAGAAGAGCAGTTGAACGGAGTGGACAGTGTCTTGAAAGGAGGATATAAGATGAACATCAACAAAAACAAAACGAGGATAATGGAATGTAGTCGAACTAAGTCGGGTGATGCTGAGGGAATTAGATTGGGAAATGAGACACCTAAAGTAGTAAAGGAGTTTTGCTATTTGGGGAGCAAAATAACTAATGATGGTCGAAGTAGAGATAACATAAAATGTAGACTGGCAATGGCAAGGAAAGCGTTTCTGAAGAAGAAAAATTTGTTAACACCGAGTATAGATTTAAGTGTCAGGAAGTCGTTTCTGAAAGTATTTGTATGGAGTGTAGCCATGTATGGAAGTGAAACATGGACGATGAATAGTTTGGACAAGAAGAGAATAGAAGCTTTCGAAATGTGGTGCTACAGAAGAATGCTGAAGATTAGGTGGGTAGATTACTTGACTAATGAGGAGGTACTGAATAGGATTGGGGAGAAGAGGCGTTTGTGGCACAATTTGACTAGAAGAAGGGATCGGTTGGTAGGACATGTTCTGAGACATCGAGGGATCACCAATTTAGTATTGGAGGGAAGTGTGGAGGGTAAAAATCGTAGAGGGAGACCAAGAGATGAATACACTAAGTAGATTCAGAAGGTAGGCTGCAATACGTACTGGGAGATGAAGAAGCTTGCACAGGATAGAGTAGCATGGAGAGCTGCATCAAACCAGTCTCAGGACTGAAAACAACAACAACAACAACAACAACAACACAAAAAACTGCACACTCCAACAAAAACTGTGTTAGTACACAATACAACTAAATTAAATTTGCTACAAAAAAGGGCCCTATTTATTTTTTTGTCTAGGACTAACAGTTTCCTGTGCAAAGAGATCACGAGAATATTGAAACTATCACGTGACTTGCATGTGCTGTAGCTTAGGTACTTTTTTAGACCAGTTTGAGGGAGTTTTCTGACTTTATAGATGACAAGCATACTGTATCAAAATGTTCCTCTCAGTTTTCTCTATATTACTGTGGTACGTTGTAAACTAAGACAATGAATAATACAGAAAATAAATAGAAATGTACATTAAAAGTGTTCTATCTCAGAACCCATTTGGAATAGGGCATATGTCCACATAAAGTTCTTTTGTTCAGAATCAGTAATGCTATCACCTGTCAAAACACGTACCTTTCCTCCTGACTCACCCTGTATAAAGTCTGGTTCCTCCAACCATCACAAACCAACCAACCAACCAACCAACCACCTTGTATAAAAACATATTTAAAAAATGTACACATTAATGTAAAACCATTTGATAAGGTTTGTTTGTATTTACATCAGTTGTACATGGCTGAATGGACAGGAAAAGCAATAAACAAAGGAGTAAAAAGAATATAGAAGCTTTGTCTGGACTTCTCATAATTTCTTCGTAGTTTGATACCTTATTACCTGCACCAGTTGTTCTGTTATGTTCTTTGTTTCCCTCTTTCATTTTTCCACTAGAATCTTCCTTTCTTCCCAAGATCGTTGCCTTCAAGGATTCATTTAAGGGAACTATTAAGACTTACAATGTTTCTGAAGAATGAAGAGTTTCTACAGATCGCTTTGAGGGCATTCTTATGTTTACTTTTCCTGGTAAAATAAACGTGGTCTTTATGTCTGAAAAGGATGGTCTAAAATTAGGGTGTTACCAGTCTTGACTCCTGGTGGTTACACATGAAGATCAAATACGAAAAACATTAAAACCTGGAAATCATTCCTTGAACAGTAGAGATATGTATGTTGGGGAGTAAAAATACAGCAAACTCACATATTGATCAGAGAGTGGCAGATTGTAGTAGAATATGTTGGTATGTCAACAATGAAAATGAAATGAGGGTTGACATTACATGAATGGTAGATGTCCACAGGGTGTTATCTCCCAGATTCAGAGAAATAAGAAGATACACTGGCAATGATCAAATAGGAGGTGGGTAGATGCAGAAGCTACATGAATACCCACTGCTGAGACTACAGTGCATGGAAAAATCTAGAGAAATCTCTTTCCAGCATTGGACATCAAATGGCTGATGATGACAGTTACAGTAGTTTAACATTCAAATCACAAGTGAATATGATTTATGATTATTTCTCTTAATCCTACATTTGATCTATGTATTGCAAAAAATCAGATGCAGCATCTTTTGAAGCACTTTGGATTTATGATCAAATATCCATGCACCTTTATGAGCAAGTTGTGCTCTTACAAGTGAGAGTCCTTTGACAGTACTTCACTATACTAATGCCTCATGATACATACTTCATAAGATTTCAAGTAGAAATGAGCATTTTTTCAGTTGCTTACCCATGGAAAGATAATGCTCCTGTAATAATACACGTTTCAACATTGCTAATATATTACTAAGCAACTATCCTGGATCCCGTTTCCTGGTGACAGCCTTTGTCAGACAAAGAAAAACACACACACACACACACACACACACACACACACACACACACACACACACAGAGAGAGAGAGAGAGAGAGAGAGAGAGAGAGAGAGAGAGAGAGAGAGAGAGAGAGAGAGAGTGGGGGGGGGGGGGGGCAGGGAGAGGGATAAGGAGAGTGATGTGCGGGTTGCCTATTGAATGGCTGTGGAATTACTGACAGAGTTTAAAAATTTTAAATACTGTCATAATATACTCATTAAGTGGTATATTCTTATATTAGAAGTTTAACACAATAAAACAAGTATTAAAATTAGAAACTGTGTATTTGTCTTGAAGAAGCATAACTGATGGCACACATATACCTGGACTTCATTCATCCATTTTTTGAGAGTGGGAGCACTTAGCCACTTCCAGTGAACTGTACACATAGCCTTGAACTTTTACAAAACTTTTTTCTCTGGTACCACAGACAAAATGATGAAAGGAAATAAGTTTGTTTACTAAATTTTCTCTGTCCCAGTAAAACTTCAGCATCTGGTATCAAATTTTATTACTTCTTCACTGCCGATTATTTGCAACATAGTTTGCACACACTATTCACATATATCACTGAATGTAACAGCAAAATTATTTCATTGTAGGGCAGAGAGTTCGGGAGATATGACATCATAGAGATGCTTAAAGAACTTGCTTTTGCTTAAAGTAGAGTGCAAACTTCCCAGACTATATTTGTGCAGTGTTTCGTAATGAGTGCACTTAGTGACTTCCAACAAACTTGCAGCATAATTTCAAAGCTTTTCTAAACTTTTTCTTGCTTGTTCATTGTTAAATGTTTAACTGATTAAACAATGGAATGTCCAGGTGGGAATATCAACAGTGTAAGGAAAAGATAGATTGCTACTTACGTAAAGATGACCCACCAAGTTGGGGACAGGCACACATATTCACAAATAAGCTTTCGGCCACAGCCTTTATTAGAAAAAGAGAGAAAAATGCGCGCGCACGCACGCGCACAACTCCCTTTCATGTCACTGTCTCTTGTAACTGGAGTCTGGATTCTATAAGTTGTGCATAGCCTTTCACTTCCTGTGTTTTAACTTTGAAACCTTCTTTCTTTTTTGTGGCCTAATCGTGTATCTTCACAGGGTTGGCATGCTAATCTCGATTTGGCTCTGTTATTGGTACAGAATGGGCTGATAACCCATCCTGAATCCACCTGTCCACCCTTCCATTTAATAAGGCAACACACTTAAAACTCAGCATGGTAACCATCCTGTTCGGGGGGGGGGGGGGGGGGGGGATGTTCATCAAGTACCTGCACAGTGATAGCTCCCTGACTATATGAGGATCCTACTGTTGATGCCTGAGCTGAAAATACCCCGTGTATGCCAAAGAGTATGTGTCTGTTGTGACGGGCACGGGGATTCAAGAAATGGATTAGTGGCCAGGTGGCCATTGCTGAGACTAGGTGGTGCCTGTGGGGGAGCCAGTGTTCAGAGTGGGTGGCAGCATAGTGGATGAGCTGCAAATGAAGCGGATCACGTTATCTTCCTCTGCTGGCCATACGGCCCCAGCAGTCTCTGCGAGAGGACAGTCCTCTTTCAATGCAGAAAGATATGGTTCTAAAATGTTCCCTTCCCTGGCTAGGCCATGGGAGGAATGTAGAGCTAAGTGGCAAACAGAGCAGTACTCCCTGTGATACTTGGTTTGTACAAGGACTGATGGTGATTGCTTCTTGGCCACAAAGCCCATATTGTGTGTGGAGAATGTAGAAGACAAGTTTGGGAAGTGTCAACCATCTGTAAAATGAAAATTGGGTCAATTTTGATCAAAACAGCATCCCCTGCCCAGTCATGGGCATTGGTTGTAACAAGGTAGGTGACATGTGTGACTTTCACTCCTCATAATAGTCTAAATTTGGATCAGGGTGTTATTTTCCTCAGAGACTTGTTCTTACAATCTGGTGATGTGCTATGTGCCAACTTGGAGCAATGAGGTGCACACTTTGCATTTCATGTACATATGGGGCCAAAGGACAATAGGGTTGCTACTGGTGCCTGCATCTTGGGCTTTGAGGGTGATTCATTGCCCGAAAAGGCCAAGGTGATGGTACACTGACGCAATGTGAAACCTAATGTCCCCCCAACTTCCCTCCCCCCCTCCCCCCCTCCTCCCCCCATGCAGTGCTTCCAGTGTCTGAAATTCAGGCACACATCTTTGCATTGCAACACTAGCCCCATCTATCAAAACTTGATGAGTGCTGCATTCAAACGCTCCTTGTGCTCCTCCCCCCATCCATGTCAGCTGTGGAAAGCGCATTTCTCCCTCCCTGCTCACCAGATACCACTGTTTTCCAGAGATATGTATATAATAGAGGGAAACATTCCACGTGGGAAACGTATATCTAAAAACAAAGATGATGTGACTTACCAAACGAAAGCGCTGCCAGGTTGATAGACACACAAACATACACACAAAATTCAAGCTTTCGCAAACAACGGTTGATTCATCAGGAAAGAGGGAAGGAGAGGGAAAGACGAAAGGAGGTGGGTTTCAAGGGAGAGGGTAAGGAGTCATTCCAAATCCGGGAGCGGAAAGACTTACTGTAGGGGGAAACAGGACAGGTATACACTTGCACATACACACATATCCATCCGCACATATACAGACACAAGCAGACATTTGTAAAGGCAAAGAGTCTGGGCAGAGATGTCAGTTGAGGGTGAAGTACAGAGGCAAAGATGTTGTTGAATGACAGGTGAGGTATGAGTGGTGGCAACTTGAAATTAGCGGAGGTTGAGGCCTGGCGGATAACGAGAAGAGAGGATATACTGAAGGGCAAGTTCCCATCTCCGGAGTTCTGACAGGTTGGTGTTAGTGGGAAGTATCCAGATAACCCGGACAGTGTAACACTGTGCCAAGATGTGCTGGCCGTGCACCAAGGCATGTTTAGCCACAGGGTGATCCTCATTACCAACAAACACTGTCTGCCTGTGTCCATTCATGCGAATGGACAGATTGTTGCTGGTCATTCCTACATAGAAAGCTTCACAGTGTAAGCAGGTCAGTTGGTAAATCACGTGGGTGCTTTCACACGTGGCACCAACAAGCAACAGTACCTCCATTATGACAGCTGTCACCCATTCCACATCAAACGGTCCCTTCCCTACAGCCTAGGTCTTCGTGGCAAACGAATCTGCTCCAGTCCGGAATCCCTGAACCATTACACCAACAACCTGAAAACAGCTTTCGCATCCCGCAACTACCCTCCCGACCTGGTACAGAAGCAAATAACCAGAGCCACTTCCTCATCCCCTCAAACCCAGAACCTCCCACAGAAGAACCCCAAAAGTGCCCCACTCGTGACAGGATACTTTCCGGGACTGGATCAGACTCTGAATGTGGCTCTCCAGCGGGGATACAACTTCCTCAAATCCTGCCCTGAAATGAGATCCATCCTTCATGAAATCCTCCCCACTCCACCAAGAGTGTCGTTCCGCCGTCCATCTAACCTTCGTAACCTCTTAGTTCATCCCTATGAAATCCCCAAACCACCTTCCCTACCCTCTGGCTCCTACCCTTGTAACCGCCCCCGGTGTAAAACCTGTCCCATGCACCCTCCCACTACCACCTACTCCAGTCCTGTAACCCGGAAGGTGTACACGATCAAAGGCAGAGCCACGTGTGAAAGCACCCACGTGATTTACCAACTGACCTGCCTACACTGTGAAGCTTTCTATGTGAGAATGACCAGCAACAAACTGTCCATTCGCATGAATGGACACAGGCAGACAGTGTTTGTTGGTAATGAGGATCACCCTGTGGCTAAAAATGCCTTGGTGCATCCTGGCATGGTGTTACATTGTCTGGGTTATCTGGATACTTCCCACCAACACCAACCTGTCAGAACTCTGGAGATGGGAACTTGCCCTTCAGTATATCCTCTCTTCTCGTTACCCGCCAGGCCTCAACCTCCGCTAATTTCAAGTTGCCGCCGCTCATACCTCACCTGTCATTCAACAACATCTTTGCCTCTGTACTTCCACCTCGACTGACATCTCTGCCCAAACTCTTTGCCTTTACAAATGCCTGCTTGTGTCTGTATATGTGCGGATGGATATGTGTGTATGTGCGAGTGTATATATGTCCTTTTTTCCCCCCTAAGGTAAGTCTTTCCGCTCCCGGGATTGGAATGACTCCTTACCCTCTCCCTTAAAACCCACATCCTTTCGTCTTTCCCTCTCCTTCCCTCTTTCCTGGTGAAGCAACCGTTTGTTGCAGAAGCTTGAATTTTTGTGTGTGTTTGTGTTTGTTTGTGTGTCTATCGACCTGCCAGCGCTTTTGTTCGGTAAGTCTCATCATCTTTGTATATATATATTTTTTCCCGCGTGGAGTGTTTCCCTCAATTATATATATATATATATATATATATATATATATATATATATATATATATATATATCTGAGAGAGAGAGAGAGAGAGAGAGAGATATGTGGTGACATCGCCCTCTTTGGCACTGTGTTCATGTCAGTTACACCTCCTGCAGTAGGCCCTCAGGGCCACTAAACCATGTCTGCCCCCCCCCCCCCCCCCAGGCTGAGGGCATTCCTCTTGCTGCTTCCCCCACATCTGCTTTGGGTTCGAAGGCTTCCCAGCCACCAGGAACACTGGTCCTCACTTCCCAATTGGAGACAAATGAGACAAATCACCTTCCTCCAGCTTTTCTCACCAGGTAGGGTGTCTTTGGGACACTTTCTTCCAAGGTTTCCTCTGATCTACAGTTAGACACCAGCCAGTGACTGGAGTTGTCACAGGCTGCTGATCGCAGGGCATCGCTATTATCATCATCATCATCATCATCATCATCATCATCTTTACGTGAAACTGATTCAGGGAAGCCTTCACCATCATTGAAATCCTAGAGGGAGAGAAAGACAAGGAAAAGTCCAAGGAGGACAACATTCCATTGGCCCCTATGCCATTAATCCTGCCAGTTTCACTCCTGTGGCTGAGGCAGAGATTCCGGCAGCACCCGAGGCCCCGGTTTGCATCACACATCAGAACCTGGAACATACGTATATTTATGCCATAACCCCTCAGCCAGTGGCAGCAGAAGACCCTAAGGCATAACCTGCCCCCTTGGTACCTTCACGACGTTACTGTACATTGACAACATTATTCTCCATTGGAATTGTAGCAGTTTTTTTCCACCACCTGGTGAGCTATGTCATTTTTAAACAGTTCCCCTGTCTTCTGTATTGCCTTTCAGGAGACTTGGTTTCCAGCAACTCTGTCTCCAGCCCTTCATGGATATGGGTGCTACTATAAGAATTGTGCTACCTATGACAGGGTGTTGGGTAGACACATACATGCTAGACAGTCTGTATAGCGAATATGTGCCTATTGATACTCCTTTGGAGGCTGTGGCTGTTTGAGTAAGGGTATTTCAGGATATTACCATCTGCAAGGTTTACCTCCTTCCCAGTGGTGAAGTGTCTCAGAACATATTGTGTGCATTGGTTTCTCAGCTGTTCCCACCTTTCCTAATCTTGGATGATTTCAATTCCCATAACCCTTTGTGGTGTGGAACCAAGGAATACTGGCAGTGGTAAAGGCCCTGAAAATTTAGTGGCATAACTTGACCCTTGTCACACACTTCAGTGTGGGTCATGGAAATTTCTCAGCCATTGACCTTTCCATTTGCTGCCCTTGTCTTCTCCCATCCCTCCACCGGATGGTCCACAGTGACCTTTGTGGTAGAGACCATTTCCTGATGTTCCTGTCCCTCCCTCAGCATCACTGCACTGGACATCTGCCCAGGTGTACCCTCAACGGTGTTGACTGGGGTGTTTTAGCCTCTGCTGTCTACCTTGGCTCCCCGCTGCATGTAGATATTGATCGGGCAGTCGTGAATACAACTACAGCCATTCTTTCAGCAGCTGATTTAGCAATCCCCTGTTCCTTGGATCTGCCATGACAGAAGACAGTACTGTGGTGGTCATCAGAAATAAGAGAGGCCATTAGAGATCACAGGCAGGTTCTCCAATGCCACAAGCAGCACCCACCAACGGAGTCCACCAACGGAGCACTTCATTGCCTTTAAGCAGCTCCATGCCCAGGTCCATCACCCGATATAAAGAAGAGAATGCCTTCGCAGGTTTTGGCTAAGGTCCGACATCTCTGTTGATACCAGACGTCTGCAGTTGTACCTAGTATTACTGTGAATTGTACTGACTATGCTGACCCATATGCTGTCACCGAACATTTTGTTCTACCCTATGCTCACTTTTCAGCATCTGAGAATTTTCAACCTGCCTTTCATGTTCTAAAATGGCAGATGAAGTGAAAATAATTTTCTTTTACTACACGCCACCTGGAGCCATATAATGCTCCATTCAATTAGTGGGAATTCATCAGTGTCCTAGTCCACTGGTCTGGTAGAGCCCCAGGGCTGAACACATCCACAACCAAATCAAGCATCTCCTGGTGAATTGTCAGTGTCATATTTTTGCATCTTTAACTGCATCTGGAATGAGGGTTAGTTCTCATTGCAATAGCTTGATTATGGAAGTCTGTCATATGGTTCGGCTTTGCCTTCAGCATTGGATCTGATACACCACTGTAAGACTCAATTTGCGACAGGAGCCTTTTGAACTAGCCTTTTGAACAGCTCACTCGTGGAGACTGGGATCCTTCCATTGTTGATCAGACACCAATGAGCTTATCAATTATGCTTCTCCCATTTCAACTCCCCTAAACATCCAAACTACTGTCTCCTCTTTCCAAACATGGTAATCCACCTCCGCAAAGGCAGCCCAGATCAGGGATTATGATTGCAATCGCATCCAGTCTATCCTCGCTGAAGTTGAGTCATTTCCTCTTTCACCTCTTCTCTGGACCCACTCCTGCACACCTTTCTGGTGCGTCCCTCGGCTACAGCTTTGTCTTGACCTATCACAAGGTGTGAAAGACTGTTCATCCTAAGGCCCTCGTCAGCAATTTTTCTCCAACCTTGGTGCATCCCGGGGTTCAGAAGTAGTCTACACTGATGGCTCGATGATTGCTGGTCTTGTAGGCTTTGCGTATACTCACATGGGACATATTGAACTGTGATCCTTGCTGAATGGCTGTAGTGTTTTCACTGAGGAGTTGGTAACCATTTCTCATGCTCGTGAGTGTATCTGTTCCTGTACTGGTGGGGTCCTTTCTCATCTGCAACTACTTGAAATTTTGGGTAGTGGAAGTTTACCTAGGTATATTCACATTTCCAAAATGTAAATGTTGCAGGTCAATTTCTGTTGTGCTTATGATAAAAAGAAGTTGTATAGATTCAGGAATTCAGGCTTTCATAGACGAACTCTTTTATATATGATAATGCAGGCTTTCTCAGTGAATCTCGATGATAAAATCTTCTTGGGTTAACAGCCGAGTCAATGTGTTGTTCTCCAGCAAGTGATCAGTTTGCAAGCTCTCAACCCGTGCTACCCTCGCCATCCCTTGGTCATTGCCATCTAGGATTCCCTGTATGCCTTGAACAGTGTGGATGCTCAGTGACCTTTGTCTGGACACCGGGCCACATCAGGATCCCGGGGAAGGAACTCACTGATAGTCTGGTGAAACTGACTAGCAATAAACCAACTCTTAAGATCGTTATTGTGGAAACGGACCTCTGTTCAGTATTATGCCATCGCGTTTTAGGTGCCTGGCCAATGGAGTGGCTCACTCTGACTGACCAAAAAAGCTACAGGTGATTAAGGAGATCAAAAATCTGTGGAGGTCCTCCATGCAAGGACTCTACTGTCCTTTGCTGGCTCTGCATCGGCCATACTTGGCTGATTTACGGTTATCTCCTCCGTAGGGAGGACCCACCCCATTGTCGTTGCGGCTCCCATTTGATGGGGTCAACATTTTACTGGACTGTCCCAATGTAGCTGTCCTGCGGCGGACTCTTAATCTCCCTAACTCGCTACCCCTGGTGTTAGGAGATGATGCCTCAGTGGCTGTCTTAGTCTCACATTTTATTCTTGAAGTGGGCTTTCACCACTCTTAATTTAAGGGAGGGCTGCTGAACCTTATCAGCCCATTTAGGAGTTGGTGGAACACTGTTGCCTCCTCTGCCCAGACTGGAGTGCAGCTGTCGGGGCTTGTTGCTCGATGCTGATCCTCATCCTTCCTGCTCCTTTACTCTTCTTCCCCCCCTCTTGCGTGGTCTGTTAGACTTGTTCATCTTTTATCTGTCTGTGCTTCTCTTGCCTTGCTTGTGTTGCTAATCTTCCCAAGGCAGTTTCTGAGTGGAGTACCTCTGGTAAGTGGTGGGGGCTGGGGGATGTATTTGCCCTCATGGCACTCTGCTTTCAGGGGCATCCAGCTGCTCCGTTGAATGAGTATCTTGCCTGCCTTTCTTCCTCTGTTTCCCTTTCTTCCTTTTGTCCCATATCACAGCTTCACTGACCCCTGGTAGGCTTTGGGGTTTTCTTCCCCTGGGTTTTGCACACTAGACTATTTCTGATCTACAGTTATCCGGGCCTGTCTGTTTGTGGAAAAAAGAAATGATGACCTAATAGTCTGGTCTGTTCAATCATCCAACCAACGTGCTCTTACCCCTATTGTGCAACTACCCCAGCTCTGTGCAACTACCCCAGCTCATGATTGCAAAAGATGGGGTGTGCTTTTATTTATTTTTGTGTTGTATCAGATTACTGGGGGTAAAAACTGACTACACTGAGAGAGGCATAAAACATATCATAAAACCTTTTGTAGCGCAGATTGTAGCATACACATTAAGTTGATGTGAAAGGGAGTTTGACGTGTCTAGAATGTCCACCAGTATCTTATTTTCATACCCTCTCTTTTTTTAATGGGACTCCAAGGTCATTTATAGCAGGTACTATTCACATTTTGTATGCTTGCAAATCCTTTGAGAATTATTTTAGGCTTTGTTAGGATTTAAAATAAGTATGAGGTACTCATAGGATGTGTTGGGAAGTACTGTATTAGAATGTGAAAGAAATGTGTTCACTTCATTTCACATTTATGTGAAATATTTAAGATGCCTTAATTAATGGACATAATTGTGGGAAGAAAAAGTGAAATACAAATATGAAACATAGATAACTTTAGAGGTGGTATGCAGGTACATGTTTATTCCTAATGAAAAGGATAATAAGGAAAACTAATTAATGTAACAGGATAGAACTTGACATTAGTTTAGTTCCATGGGCCAGTAGCCTGTTGCTGCAATGGTACAGAATGGGCCTATTTATTGGCTGTTTAACATAATTCATGTTGTAATGTGGCTTCTTGCTGAACAGTTATGGGTTGGTTTACTTAACAGTAAAATCGAAAGAGAAAAGCTTCGCCCAGAGTTAGATTTTCAGTAGTTTTCCTAAATCACTTTGTGGAAATGCTAGGATGATTCCTTTGGCAAGGGCTCTGCAATTTCCTTCCCCATCCATTCCCAGTTTGAGCTTGTGGTCCATCTCCAATGACAAAATTGGCAATGTGAATTTAAGGCCTAATTTTCTTCCCTTTTCCCCTGCCTAAATTACTTTCTCCATTCTAAGGCCTCCACCACCACCACTCACTTGCCTTTTATAACAGTATTACTCAGAAGTCCAATACCTGTGGAAAATAGAGATGTTCTTTCTCATTTATTCTTTTTGTTCACAGACTCTACCTCCGTTTTGAACGTATTGATCCAGTCATCCATGATGTATGAGCAATATAAGTTTGACATGACCAGTGGTGTCAATATGTACCCTTTTTCCTTTTACCTACACAGTTAAGTTTCTTAATGGTGGAGCTGTTCATTCCTACCACCCATTACACTCACAATTTTAATACCATAAACATTGGTGTCAAACAGTTATCTCTGGTATTTCAGAAACTTAGTTTACCACTTATGACAAGGTTTACATCTTTGAAGGTAGAGGCATGAAGCAATTCTGAGAGTGAGTGTTCCAATTTCTGTGTCCTCCATGGACAGTATGTGTTAACCTTGGATTCTTAAGTTTCTGTAACTGGTTCTTGTTGTATGTCATGCATTTCTTTCTCTTCAGAGAAAGCCGCTTACTAGCAGGTGTTGTTCTTGTTGTGGTCTTCAGTCCAGAGACTGGTTTGATGCAGGTGTATTGTGTGCATATTCTGCCTCTCCTTCCTAGATGTCAGAAACACATCCCCTTGCCTCCTTCCCATTCTCCATCCTCTTTCTCCCCTTGCCTCCTCCCCATTCTCCATCCTCTTTTTCCCCTTGCCTACTCCAACCCAACCATCACTCCAGTTGAGCTGCAGTGCTGGCACAGTGTTGTCAACTGGGACATGGTAGCCATACAGATGTGCATGTGTGTACTGTAGCCTGATGGTGGATTCATATAAAAGATAGAAAAAAAGTTCATAGTCTTACGTGTTTATCGATGACTTGGAGCACCCACTGTTCCGGGAGTTATTACCTGTACTTCTTAAATTGTTTGTTTTTGAGAAATGAGTCTTAAAAATACTTGCTACATCTGAGTCCTCTTATCATGTCCTTAGGTACTGTGTGGAAATGGAGTTCAAACTGCAGCATGGATAGCCTGCAAGTGTCCCAGAGCCAGCCACAGCCACAGTCCCAGCAGGGGGGCAGGGCGACGACCACCAGCAGCCGGAGTGCGTCGCCCTCTCTAGCCCGGGTCCTGCAGCAGCAACATGCATCTATTGGGTGAGTGTTCTGTAGTAAATGTTTAATGTATGTGCTCTTCCATTCTTCAGAGACTCTTCTAAACAATGAATGATTTTTTTGTCATTTAAATTTACAACTCAACCCTTCCCTTAGCTTCACTGGAGGACTCAGTATGTTGGTTTTCCATCTTGTATTTGTGGCTGTCTCTATTATTCTTAAATATAAAGAACAAATTATGTTAAAATGTAAGTACTTTAAAGTTACTTAAATATTATCAATAATCGAACTGGTGGGTCTCTCTCATCCTGGTATCAACTTATGTAGATCACAACTCTTTCTTTTTTTTTCACATATTTCTTCTGTTCTTATCTGCAGATGAAATATAATAAATTTTGTTTGAGGTGCTCATCTGTTTCTGGAAATGTATTGAAGTTTTACCCTCTGCCCTCCTGCCTCCCCCCCCCCCCCCCACCCTTGCGTCCCCCCCTCATGTGGCCCCTCAATTCCGGAACACAATTTTTGTAATTCTTCTATATTCAAATAAGTTCTCAACTCACAACAACAGATCATAAACAAAATTTTTCAGACAACCTGTTCATATATAACTTTTTAGTGCTTGACCAAAATGATAAGTTTGTACTTAACTTGAGATAGCATCGTACAGAGTCTCCGTAACAACATTACCCCCCCCCCCCCCCCCCCCCCCCCCCCGGTCCATAGTCATCACACCTGTGCTGCAGAGGTCTGCTTGTGTCTGTATATGTGTGGATGGATGTGTGTGTGTGTGCGCGAGTGTATACCCGTCCTTTTTTCCCCCTAAGGTAAGTCTTTCCGCTCCCGGGACTGGAATGACTCCTTACCCTCTCCCTTAAAACCCACATCCTGTCGTTTTTCCCTCTCCTTCCTTCTTTCCTGATGAGGCAACAGTTTGTTGCGAAAGCTTGAATTTTGTGTGTATGTTTGTGTTCATTTGTGTGTCTGTCGACCTGCCAGCACTTTCATTTGGTAAGTCACATCATCTTTGTTTTTAGGTATATTTTTCCTTCGTGGAATGTTTCCTTCTATTATAACTATATCTTGAAAGCAATTCATAAATTAATTTCACAGTTTTGTTAAGGTCTCATGTGGCCTAAATTCAATGCATTTCTTTCAATGTCAAATTGATGCATACAATTGCCATCAATTTTCTTACATTAGTCACCTAAAAACAAAGGTGATGTGACTTACCAATTGAAAGTGCTGGCAGGTCGACAGACACACAAACGGTTTGGAAGTGGGTTACGTATTATTGAGCATATATATATATATATATATATATATATATATATATATATATATATATATATTTTCTAAAAAGAAAGATGATGAGACTTACCAAACAAAAGCGCTGGCAGGTCGATAGACACACAAACATACACACAAAATTCTAGCTTTCGCAACCAACGGTTGCCTCGTCAGGGAAGAGGGAAGGAGAGGGAAAGACGAAAGGATTTGGGTTTTAAGGGAGAGGGTAGGTACAATCACAAGGGAGGGGTATCTGTTGAGAGGCCAGACAAATGTGTGGTTCCTGAAGAGGGGCAGCAGCCTTTTCAGTAGTTGCAAGGGCAACAGTCTGGATGATTGACTGGTATGGCCTTGTAACAATAACCAAAACGGCCTTGCTGTGCTGGTACTGCGAACGGCTGAAAGCAAGGGGAAACTACGGCCGTAATTTTTCCCGAGGGCATGCAGCTTTACTGTATGGTTAAATGATGATGGCATCCTCTTGGGTAAAATATTCCGGAGATAAAATAGTCCCCCATTCGGATTTCCGGGCGGGGACTAATCAAGAGGATGTCGTTATCAGGAGAAAGAAAACTGGCGTTCTATGGATCGGAGCGTGGAATGTCACATCCCTAATCGGGCAGGTAGGTTAGAAAATTTAAAAAGGGAAATGGGTAGGTTAAAGTTAGATATAGTGGGAATTAGTGAAGTTCGGTGGCAGGAGAAACAAGACTTCTGGTCAGGTGACTACAGGGTTATAAACACAAAGTCAAATAGGGGTAATGCAGGAGTAGGTTCATTAATAATGAATAGGAAAATAGGAATGCGGGTAAGCTACTACAAACAGCATAGTGAACGCATTATTGTGGCCAGAATAGATACGAAGCCCACACTTACTACAGTAGTACAAGTTTATATGCCAACTAGCTCTGCAGATGACGAAGAAATTGAAGAAATGTATGATGAAATAAAAGAAATTATTCAGATAGTGAAGGGAGATGAAAATTTAATAGTCATGGGTGACTGGAATTCGACAGTAGGAAAAGGGAGAGAAGGAAACATAGTAGGTGAATATGGATTGGGGCTAAGAAATGAAAGAGGAAGCCGCCTGGTAGAATTTTGCACAGAGCACAACTTAATCATAGCTAACACTTGGTTTAAGAATCGTGATAGAAGGTTGTACACATGGAAGAACCCTGGAGGTACTAAAAGGTATCAGATAGATTATATAATGGTAAGACAGAGATTTAGGAACCAGGTTTTAAATTGTAAGACATTTCCAGGGACAGATGTGGACTCTGACCACAATCTATTGGTTATGACCTGTAGATTAAAACTGAAGAAACTGCGAAAAGGTGGGAATTTAAGGAGATGGGACCTGGATAAACTGAAAGAACCAGAGGTTGTACAGTGTTTCAGGGAGAGCATAAGAGAACAATAGACAGAAATGGGGGAAAGAAATACGGTAGAAGAAGAATGGGTAGCTTTGAGGGATGAAGTAGTGAAGGCAGCAGAGGATCAAGTAGGTAAAAAGATGAGGGCTAGTAGAAATCCTTGGGTAACAGAAGAAATATTGATTTTAATTGATGAAAGGAGAAAATATAAAAATGCAGTAAATGAAGCAGGCAAAAAGGAATACAAACGTCTCAAAAATGAGATCGACAGGAAGTGCAAAATGGCTAAGCAGGTATGGCTAGAGGACAAATGTAAGGATGTAGAGGCTTATCTCACTAGGGGTAAGATAGATACTACCTGGAGGAAAATTAAAGAGACCTTTGGAGATAAGAGAAACACTTGTATGAACATCAAGAGCTCAGATGGAAACCCAGTTCTAAGCAAAGAGGGGAAAGCAGAAAGGTGGAAGGAGTGTATAGAGCAGGGGCGGGCAAACGTTGCACGCGGCTCATGAGCACACAGCGCTGCACGTGTGCTGCTCGCGTGCAATCGTCGAACGGGACAGTGCCGACAGCCTGCAGGTTGCGGCAGTGTAGTACCAGGCTAAGCTGCGGACGTTGAAGCGAAGCGACCACTACGTAGTGAACGTTGTATTTCAATAACCGGAAAATGCAGAGTGAATCAAGGAAACGGAGAATTGGAGATTTGCTATCTTTTAAAAAGGAATGGGAGAATCATTTGTTCTCTGTGGAAAAACGTGAAAATTGGAAATGTATAATATGTGACAGTATTCTCGCTGGTGAGCGGAAGTTTAATATTGAACGCCATTATAATAAATTTCAGCATGTTGTCGTCCTTAGTGCAATAAAAGAGGAATTTCTCAAGAGATTTGGGGATATATCTTACTTATCCCAAGGTTTTGAATAGTTCTCGAGAGAATCTGGTTTCTGTAGATGATATTCATCTCAGTTTGCAAATGGAATTAATAGATCTACAGTGTAATTCTTGTCTGAGAGACAAGTTCCTTTTGGCAAGACGTGTAATAGATTTTTATCACGACTTTCCACAGCAAGAGTTTCCTCGTCTCCTTCGTGAAGCCATGAAGATAGTCAATGTTGGGCTCGACATACTTTTGTGAGAGATTTTTTTCTGTTATGAAAATTAATAAGTCCCGGTTAAGAGCAAACATCAGTAATGAAAATCTACATAACTGTTTGCGTTTGTCTGTATGTAGAAATTTTGTTCCAGACATTAAACGTATTATAAACTCCACCTGTGATAATTAAATAAAACGTGTCGTAGGTAATAGGTACTCTTTCAAACCATGATTACTTTCAAGCACTCCTACTAACCTTATTCCATCATTTAATAAAGCAGGCCAGGAAACAAAACGCATTACAGGGGAAGAAGCGGAGAGACGGTATGGTGGGGAGGGGTGAGAAGCGGGTGGCCAGCTTGCGCATGTGTGCACCCAGAACACCTGTCAACTGCACACGTGCATGTGCACCGCACACGTGCAGAATTCCTGCCCGCCCCTGGTATAGAGGGTCTATACAAGGGCAATGTACTTGAGGACAATATTATGGAAATGGGAGATACGATCCTGTGTGAAGAGTTTGACAGAGCACTGAAAGACCTGAGTCGAAACAAGGCCCCAGGAGTAGACATCATTCCCTTGGAAATACTGACACCCTTGGGAGAGCCAGTCCTGACAAAACTCTACCATCTGGTGAGCAATATGTATGAGACAGGTGAAATACTCTCAGACTTCAAGAAGAATATAATAATCCCAATCCCAAAGAAAGCAGGTGTTGACAGATGTGAAAATTACCGAACAATCAGTTTAATAAGTCACAGCTGCAAAATACTAACACGAATTCTTTACAGACGAATGGAAAAAACTAGTAGAAGCCGACCTCGGGGAAGATCAGTTTGGATTCCGTAGAAATACTGGAACACGTGAGGCAATACTGACCTTACGACTTATCTTAGAAGAAAGATTAAGGAAAGGCAAACCTACATTTCAAGCATTTGTAGACTTAGAGAAAGCTCTTGACAATGTTGACTGGAATACTCTTTCAAATTCTAAAGGTGGCAGGGGTAAAATACAGGGAGCAAAAGGCTATTTACAATTTGTACAGAAACCAGATGGTAGTTATAAGAGTCGAGGTACATGAAAGGGTAGTAGTAGTTGGGTAGGGAATGAGACAGGGTTGTAGCCTCTCCCTGTATATTGAGTAAGCAATAAAGGAAACAAAAGAAAAATTCGGAGTAGGTATTAAAAACCATGGAGAAGAAACAAAAACTTTAAGGTTCGCCGATGACATTGTAATTCTCTCAGAGGCAGCAAAGGACTTGGAAGAGCAGTTGAACAGAATGGACAGTTCTTGAAAGGAGGATATAAGATGAACATCAACAAAAGCAAAACGAGGATAATGGAATGTAGTCGAATTAAGTCGGGTGACGATGAGGGAATTAGATTAGGAAATGAGACACTTAAAGTAGTAAAGGAGCTTTGCTATTTGAGGAGCAAAATAACTGATGATGGTCGAACTAGAGAGGATATAAAATGTAGACTGGCAATGGCAAGGAAAGCGCTTCTGAAGAAGAGAAATTTGTTAACATCGAGTAGAGATTTAAGTGTCAGGAAGTCATTTCTGAAAGTATTTATATGGAGTGTAGCCATGTATGGAAGTGAAACATGGACGGTTAATAGTTTAGACAAGAAGAGAATAGAAGCTTTCGAAATGTGGTGCTACAGAAGAATGCTGAAGATTAGATGGGTAGATCACATAACTAATGAGGAAGTATTGAATAGGATTGGGGAGAAGAGAAGTTTGTGGCACAACTTGACCAGAAGAAGGGATCGGTTGGTAGGACATGTTCTGAGGCATCAAGGGATCACCAATTAAGTATTAGAGGGCAGCGTGGAGGGTAAAAATCGTAGAGGGAGACCAAGAGATGAATACACTAAGCAGATTCAGAAGGATGTAGGTTGCAGTAGGTATTGGGAGATGAAGAAGCTTGCACAGGATAGAGTAGCATGGAGAGCTGCATCAAACCAGTCTCGGGACTGAAGACCACAACAACAACAACAACAACATTTTATATATACATATATTAAAAATAAAGATTCCATGACTTACCAAACGGGAAAGCACTGGTAGATAGAAACAATAAAAAACTCACAAACACATACACAAAATTTCAAGCTTTCGCAACCAACGGTTGCTTTGTCAGGAAAGAGGGAAGGAGAGGGAAAGACAAAAGGATGTGGGTTTTAAGGGAGAGGGTAAGGAGTCATTCCAATCCCGGGAGCGGAAAGACTTACCTTAGGGGGAAAAAAGGACAGGTATACAATCGCACATACACACATATCCATCTGCACATATACAGACACAAGCAGACATTTGTAAAGGCAAAGAGTCTGGGCAGAGATGTCAGTTGAGGGTGAAGTACAGAGGCAAAGATGTTGTTGAATGACAGGTGAGGTATGAGTGGTGGCAACTTGAAATTAGCGGAGGTTGAGGCCTGGCGGATAATGAGAAGAGAGGATATACTGAAGGGCAAGTTCCCATCTCCGGAGTTCTGACAGGTTGGTGTTAGTGGGAAGTATCCAGATAACCCGGACAGTGTAACACTGTGCCAAGATGTACTGGCCGTGCACCAAGGCATGTTTAGCCACAGGGTGATCCTCATTACCAACAAACACTGTCTGCCTGTGTCCATTCATGCGAATGGACAGTTTGTTGCTGGTCATTCCCACATAGAAAGCTTCACAGTGTAGGCAGGTCAGTTGGTAAATCACGTGGGTGCTTTCACACGTGGCTCTGCCTTTGATCGTGTAAACCTTCCGGGTTACAGGACTGGAGTAGGTGGTGGTGGGAGGGTGCATGGGACAGGTTTTACACCGGGGGCGGTTACAAAGGTAGGAGCCAGAGGGTAGGGAAGGTGGTTTGGGGATTTCATAGGGATGAACTAAGAGGTTACGAAGGTTAGATGGACGGCGGAAAGACACTCTTGGTGGATTGGGGAGGATTTCATGAAGGATGGATCTCATTTCAGGGCAGGATTTGAGAAAGTCATATTCCTGCTGGAGAGCCACATTCAGAGTCTGATCCAGTCCCGGAAAGTATCCTGTCACAAGTGGGGCACTTTTGGGGTGGTTCTGTGGGAGGTTCTGGGTTTGAGGGGATGAGGAAGTGGCTCTGGTTATTTGCTTCTGTACCAGGTCGGGAGGGTAGTTGCGGGATGCGAAAGCTGTTTTCAGGTTGTTGGTGTAATGGTTCAGGGATTCCGGACTGGAGCAGATTCGTTTGCCACGAAGACCTAGGCTGTAGGGAAGGGACCGTTTTATGTGGAATGGGTGGCAGCTGTCATAATGGAGGTACTGTTGCTTGTTGGTGGGTTTGATGTGAACGGACGTGTGAAGCTGGCCATTGGACAGATGGAGGTCAATGTCAAGGAAAGTGGCATGGGATTTGGAGTAGGGCCAGGTGAATCTGATGGGACCAAAGGAGTTGAGGTTGGAGAGGAAATTCTGGAGTTCTTCTTCACTGTGAGTTCAGATCATGAAGATGTTGTCAATAAATCTGAACCAAACTTTGGCTTGGCAAGCCTGGGTAACCAAGAAGGCTTCCTCTAAGCGACCCATGAGTAGGTTGGCGTACAAGGGGGCCATCCTGGTACCCATGGCTGTTCCCTTTAATTGTTGGTATGTCTGGCCTTCGAAAGTGAAGAAGTTCTGGGTCAGGATGAAGCTGGCTAAGGTAAGGAGGAAAGAGGTTTTAGGTACGGTGGCAGGTGATCGGCATGAAAGGAAGTGCTCCATTGCCGTGAGGCCCTGGATGTGCGGAATATTTGTGTATAAGGAAGTGGCATCAATGGTTAAAAGGATGGTTTCCGGGGGTAACAGAATGGGTAAGGATTCCAGGTGTTCGAGAAAGTGTTAGGTGTCTTTGATGAAGGATGGGAGACTGCATGTAATGGGTTGAAGGTGTTGATCTACGTAGACAGAGATACGTTCTGGGGGGGCTTGGTAACCAGCTACAATGGGGTGGCCGGGATAATTGGGTTTGTGAAATTTAGGCTTGCCAAGCCAAAGTTTGGTTCAGATTTATTGACAACATCTTCATGATCTGAACTCACAGTGAAGAAGAACTCCAGAATTTCCTCTCCAACCTCAACTCCTTTGGTTCCATCAGATTCACCTGGTCCTACTCCAAATCCCATGCCACTTTCCTTGACATTGACCTCCATCTGTCCAATGGCCAGCTTCACACGTCCGTTCACATCAAACCCACCAACAAGCAACAGTACCTCCATTATGACAGCTGCCACCCATTCCACATAAAACGGTCCCTTCCCTACAGCCTAGGTCTTCGTGGCAAACGAATTTGCTCCAGTCCGGAATCCCTGAACCATTACACCAACAACCTGAAAACAGCTTTCGCATCCCGCAACTACCCTCCCGACCTGGTACAGAAGCAAATAACCAGAGCCACTTCCTCATCCCCTCAAACCCAGAACCTCCCACAAAACCACCCCAAAAGTGCCCCACTTGTGACAGGATACTTTCCGGGACTGGATCAGACTCTGAATGTGGCTCTCCAGCAGGGATAAGACTTCCTCAAATCCTGCCCTGAAATGAGATACATCCTTCATGAAATCCTCCCCACTCCACCAAGAATGTCTTTCCGCCATCCATCTAACCTTCGTAACCTCTTAGTTCATCCCGATGAAATCCCCAAACCACCTTCCCTACCCTCTGGCTCCTACCCTTGGAACCGCCCCCGGTGTAAAACCTGTCCCATGCACCCTCCCACCACCACCTACTCCAGTCCTGTAACCCGGAAGGTGTACACGATCAAAGACAAAGCCACGTGTGAAAGCACCCACGTGATTTACCAACTGACCTGCCTACACTGTGAAGCTTTCTATGTGGGAATGACCAGCAACAAACTGTCCATTCGCATGAATGGACACAGGCAGACAGTGTTTGTTGGTAATGAGGATCACCCTGTGGCTAAACATGCCTTGGTGCACGGCCAGCACATCTTGGCACAGTGTTACACTGTCCAGGTTATCTGGATACTTCCCACTGACACTAGCCTATCAGAACTCCGGAGATGGGAACTTGCCCTTCAATATATCCTCTCTTCCCGTTACCCACCAGGCCTCAACCTCCGTTAATTTCAAGTTGCCGCCCCCGTACGAGTGTATACCTGTCCCTTTTTCCCCCTAAGGTAAGTCTTTCTGCACCCGGGATTGTAATGAGTCCTTACCCTCTCCCCTAAAACCCCCATCCGTTAGTCTTTCCCTCTCCTTCCCTCTTTCCTGATGAAGCAACCATGGGTTGCGAAAGCTTGAAATTTGTGTGTGTGTTTGTGTTTTTCTTATTGTGTCTATCTACCAGCGCTTTCTCGTTTGGTAAGTCACAGCATCTTTTTTTTTAATAAACTTTATACACACACACACTCCACACAATAGCAAATTATTTCTTTCCTGTCGTTGTATAATTTAGTTATGTTTATGAAGACATCTCCTAGAGAATGCTGTTGTTCTATGATCTTACTCAGGATTCCATTCACCCTGGAACAGTTCACATGCTTTACCATATTCAGAAGCATCAGTTGCTAACATTAAAGGCTTTGTGCATTACCGGTTGTTGCAAAATTGGTCCATTCACCAGTGCCTGCTTAATACGAGAGCAGACAAATATAAACAGTATTTTATTTTTTATTTAAATTCATTTATTGAGAAACTCAAAACAATTATAATTTATTTTTCCACATAGTCTCCTCTTTTGGAAATGCATTTGTCCCAGTGTATGGGCAGCTTTTTGATGCCCTCATCATAAAAAGAACTGGGTTGTGTCACCAGCCAGTTGCCCACGAAGTTTTCCACACTCTTGTCATCAAATTGTCATCCTCGTAGAGCTTCTTTAAGCGGACTGAATAAATGGAAATCGCAGGACTGTAAGGAGGATGATAAAGTGTAATCCAGTGCTGTAGCTTGGAGACAGAGCTGCACCCCCTATGGTGTTACGCATTGTCGTGGAGGTGGATGACCTGTTGAATTGATTGGTCTCGTCTTTTGTGGCGATATGCAACTCTCGCCTTGTTCAACAGTTCGCAGTAGTAAGCAGCGTTTCTCCCCCACTCCTTATTGGCTTGTTTGGATTCTAGAGTGTAATGGTGAACCCATGTTTCGTCGTAGGTGATGAGCCAACTCAGAAATACATCACCTTCTTCCACAAACCATGCTGTAAACCTCTGACAGACCTCCAAATGTCTCAACTTCAGATTTTTGGTCAAAAGTTTAGGTACCCATCTGGAACACACTTTACTGAACTGTAGATCATTTGCGATGATTACTGGGCAGCTCCCATAACTGATTCCAACTTTTTGTGCAATTTCTGATACTCACGACCGTCGATCCTCATCAATAATGTCTTTAACTGCAAGAATGTTTTTGTCTGTAATGCTGGTCTGAGGAGGGTGATTGTGTTGCTGATGCCCCACACGTTCTTGTTCTTCCTTGAACTTTTTATGCCAGGCAAACACATGCGTCCTTGATAATGTTTTATCACCAAACTCTGCAGGCAATCTTTGGCAAATTTCTGCCACTGTAACTCCTTCATGAGCAAGAAATTTGATATTATGTATTGTGGAATGGAGGGGTGCACCTGTTGCTCAGACACCATGAGTGTTACTGACGAAACAGTGGGAAATATCTAACAGCACAGTCTCATCACGTCTATAGGTCCTGCAGGATTTATATTTGATCCACCTCATATTACAGAATGCTTCAGATGCTCCTTCATCCCATGTCCATTTTGTTCTTTGTTTCAGTAATTACCACAACTTGTGATCGTTCATGGGTTGGCCTTGTATATAGTGATGATAGAATCCGTCCAAGCCCAGAAATAGGCATGATTGTTTTACATTTCATGGTTCTGGACAGCCTTCGATGGTCTCTCTTGTTTTGAGATCTAGTCTTATTCCCTTCACCCCTACTAAATGTCATAGAAATTTCTGCTCTTCCTTCTGAAATGTGGTTTTCCTAAGTTGATTGCGATATTCTTTACCTGAATTTTTTTTTTTTAATTTTGGTTAATAATACATAGTGTTCTTCCCACATCCTGGACACTATTAATAGATTGTCTACATAAACACTTAATTCTTTAATTCTTGTAGCAGTTCTTTACCTAGTACCTCATTTAGTCCTCTTATGACTGCTGATACTGAAATATTTAAACCAAAGGGTAACACTTTGAATTGATAAGACATTCCATCAAAAAGGAGCACAGTATATTTTTGTGTATTTTCATATAATTCAACCCGCCAATACCTGGCATTCAAATTAAATGAACTAAATTATCTTCCTTGTTCAGATTTTGTTAACAAATTATCAACAGACACAGGTCTGTCTCTGTATGTTTGTTTAAAGTCTGTGCATCTAACACCAGTTGCAGTCCTCCTGTTGGTTTCTTTACTACAACTAAAGGAGTGTTATATGCACTTCAGTTTCTACCATTTTCTATATTTCCTCAAGTACTGCTGATCTTAAACTTAGGGTACTCAGTAAGGTTTTCAAAGAATTGAATTCTTATTTTTGATCTTAAATCGACAAGCATAATAGCCAATCACTCCTAGTTCTTCAGAAAATTCAGTGTCATATTTCATTAAGATTGCATACAAATCGTGTTATTGCTCTTCAGTTAATAGGTTAGATTCTTGAGATTTAATCTTCATTTGTTGTTGACACCCTTCCAGATTTTTCGTTTCTTCTTAATCATTCACTAACTGAATAGTGATAGTTAATAACTTATTTATTTTAAGCTGAGTAATATGATTTAGAGCCTTCCTTGGTCCAGTATAACACTTAATCATCAAAGTCAAGTTTTACTTTACATTTTAGTAATCAATCTAGCCTAACAATATCTGCAAATTCACTAATAATATAGTTTGCATAAATTCAACATCACGTGTCTCTAAAGGCATCAGACTTTTCTCGTTAATTTTCTTCTCTTTACTACCTGCTAATCCTACGATATATACTCCTGTCGCTGGTATGGGACATTTATTCTTATTTCTAGGAGTTTGCAGGTATTTTTGGGGAATTAATTAAATTTTGCTTACTAAGTCTTTTCCCCTGAGTATTTGTTTTAATTGCTCTTCCTCGTCTGTATTATCTTGTTGTAATAACTATTCTCTTGTAAGTATCACATGAGTGAATGCAGTTAAATTTTCAGTGCATGGGCCTACGATAGTTTTGTTACATCCTAGATCTTGGCCCAAGTGCGAGGATGTTGCCTATTTTTTGGTACTGTTGTTGGATAATTTTTTGTATTTGTATTTTGTTCGACATAGCATGCACTATGTTTTACTACAGTGTCAGTGGTGCTTCGGTCACTGGTTACAAAAACTTGTGAATTAGTCTTTTTGCTATTATTTCTCTTTCTATTGCGAGCATTATTTGGTCTCCTATTTATGAACAAAAATATTCAAATTTTCTGCATGATTAAAATTACCTCTTTCTTTATTCACATTATCCAAACCTTCTGCAAATGTCAGTAATTGTTGTGTGTTAGACGACCTGCTACATAATATGTATTTACCTGCCAAATACGGCAATCTCATTACCAGCGCTCTGAACCAAATGTTTGTCATCTGGTGGGTTACCTAAATACTTAAACTGAGTTAGATACCACTCAATATACTTCTTATATGTACCCCATGAACTATTATATTACTTAGTATCTGATAACTCTAGTGTCAGTTTTTCTTGTGAAATTTTGAACCAATATTTTCTCTTAAATTTTTTCTGAGTATCTTCCCATGATTTAAATTCCTCTGAATGAGCTGTCTAATTATGGGGGTTGGAACTTTCCTGTGTAGAACCCGTTGCCAGAGATGTGGAAGGCATAGTATACTGTTAACAGTGCCTGTTCTGTTGATGGTGCAAATGGAGTGGTCTACTGCCTGTTGAATCTCTGGAACAGTTCTGAAGCGAATGCCGCGAAGTGATTCCTTTTGGAATCAAATCAAAGTCACAAGGAGTTAAGTTAGGGGAGTATGGTGGATGCTGCAGTACTTCCCAGTTCCATCGACCGAACAGAGCAGCCACAGCTTGCGCTGTATGCGCCTGCGCATTGTCATGCCAAATGATGGGTGGGTTGCACAGAAAGTGTTGCCGCTTCTTTCACAAAGCTGGTCGCAGTTGATGCTCCACAAACGAACAGTAATACTGTGCATTGAAGGTCTGCCGTGGAGGAACATAATGCATTTGGATAACACCATCACAGTCGTACATAAGAATCACCGTAACTTTAGACTGCTCCATTCGCACCATTAACAGAGCAGGCTCTGCTAACGGTATAGTAAACCTTCCACATCGCTGGCAATGGGTTCTACACAATGCTGGCGACTACTTTGAAGGACAGTAACAGGTGCAAACATGTAACTCTTTTGTATCGGTTGTGAATAAATAATTGCCACTATTTAAGTTCCAACCCTTCTATATTATAATGCTCAACTATTTTTGTTTTGAACTCCATTGGTGAATTAGCTTAGGTGTCCTCTAATGTGGATATCTTATATATTTTTGTGGCTAAATCGTCTAATTTTTTTATTATTTTGAGATTGTCCGTATAGTTTATCTGCTTGACTTTTTTTGTTTTAAAATAGTTCATTCACTGAATTGCTCCATTTTATGAGACATCTCATCTAGTTTATTTGCTTGTTCATCTATTTTTTTATAATGCTTTAAGTTTATCTAGAATTTTTTCTAAGACCATACTACCCATACTTTTGGTTGTGATAGACATGTAATCTAAATTACTGTATAACTTAAAGCTTGTATCACACTAAAAACCTTTGGTGTTTATCAATGTATCTACACTATCACCCGTTGCTGTTCAACGTCGTTCAGTCAGTTATTTGAGATTAAATAACTATACACAAATTCTAGATGGTACACTGTACAGTTCAACTAATTCGTCACACCAGCTGCTGAAGTGCCCTGCTGATACTGCTGTGTGTAGTGCAGTCTCGGAAAGTCACTATACACAGCACACTACTGTAATCAGCTGCACTGTCACAAACTGTGAAGCAATGGGGTGTTGCCATTGGAAGCCAACACAGCACTCGTTGTTGAAACCACTCGCTAAAAATCTGCTCTGTAGTTGGCTTATCTTCTCATGATTTGTGTGTCAAGAATGTACTCCAACACGAGAATGATATTCATTGTTGGTCTGATTGCTATGGCCAACTGGCATTCCTTGTATTGAAGATTGCATAAATATAAATTAAACTCGCAATCCATTTAGTTTGAATAATGTTACTGTAGTTTGTACTGCTACTTGTATTGCTGGCTTGTTTACTTCTGTTGCCCTAGGCTGTGACTTACAGCTTTCCATTTTTCGTGATATTTTAGTTTTAATTTCTTGTTATAGCTATCTTCTTTTATTTCCTCTCATCCATATCCTTCACTTGAGGTGTTTTTCTTGTTGCGTGTTGATTTTAAGTGATCAATATATTGCAAGATGCCAAGTCTTTACTTGATTGCAGAGGGATGATTGCTATAAGAGAGCTACTACATTTAAACAGCTCACTATGAAATCACAAAACACAGTTACCGTAATTCTTCTATATTCAAATAAGTTCTCAACTCATAATTAACCAAGCTTTCCAGACATGTCCATATATGATGCTTCAGTGCTTGACTAAACCATAAGTTTGAACTTGAGATAGCATAGCATAGATCCGTACAACAACATTCATTTTTCTTTAGTGCTCAATCATTGCCATCAGGCCCCTTTCTTCTTTGGAGTCCACAGCAGCCCCAAAGCACAAGTGGCCCCTCACTGGCCAGTCCAAATTGCACATCCATTGTCACTTTCTGTGCTGTGCCCCCATTTCTCTTTCTCATATTTGCACATAATTGTAACAAACTTATGCTACTACTTATTAAAGTCATGTTTTTCTTCACACACATTTTTCATTTCCCTAGTAAAAGGAAAGTGAGGTGTGTTGCTATGCTTTATAGCAACATGTGTGGCTACAGGACTTAGGTGTATCTTGGCTATGACAATTTACTCACTATCTCGTTCATAGTAGTTCAACCCATTCATATTTTCTGTATTCTGTACTTGAT
Organism: Schistocerca cancellata; assembly: GCF_023864275.1. NCBI lineage: Eukaryota > Metazoa > Arthropoda > Insecta > Orthoptera > Acrididae > Schistocerca > Schistocerca cancellata. Next base: position 255,600,389 of record NC_064630.1, on the reverse strand, counting down.
TTTGTATAGATAATGCTGTGTTCACCTGATTGGAAATCCTTTTCTTCCTGTCCTTCCAGAGAAGTGACAGAGTTGGCACAGTGACTATGCAGAACTCATATTCAGCAGGATGGCAGGGCATATCCCTATCCAGAGTTGGGTTTCTTAGGATTTCCCTGAGTTGCTGTATGTGACAGTCATTTGGGCCTTTAAAAGGGCACAGTTGATTTTCTTTCGTATCATTTCCCAAACCAAGCTTGTTTCAAATGACGTCTTTCGTGACCCCATTCTTCTTTGCCTGAGAAATGAGTTGAGATATTCAGTGAAAATTATTTCAGTATTCATGAAGAAACCTTCTATAGTGTTAGTCTTTCAGCTGTTATGCACCATATCATACAATAAAATTTTTCTAATCTCTGAGGAGAACTGATTAACACCACTTCCTGTTGATACATTCCCTGTTGGATTTTGTCGTGGGAATTTCTAGTTGTTTGTGTAAAGACTCTGAGAAAAATGTCAACTGAGAAATATGTCAACAAGTGGCCATGAAAACGTCAACAATTCTGTATACTTTCTTCTATTTCTACACATTTCACTTGTAGTAACTTTTGTTTCCTCTCCCACACCTCGTCCCACAACAGGTTTCTGCACTTGTACAGTGGAAATACGTTAACTAAAATATTGCAGTTGTGCTTTGCCTTCTGTACTCATTCACTGATGAGAAATTTCACTAGTGTGGTACACATACTATGGGGGTGGTCCATTGATTGTGACCGGGCCAAATATCTCACAAAATAAGTGTCAAACGGAAAACTACAAAGAACGAAACTTGTCTAGCTTGAAGGGGGAAACCAGATGGCGCTATGGTTGGCCTGCTAGATGGCGCTGCCATAGGTCAAATGGATACCAACTGCATTTTTAAAAATAGGAACCTTCATTTTTTATTACATATTCATGTAGTACGTAAAGAAATATGAATGTTTTAGTTGGACCACTTTTTCCGCTTTGTGATAGATGGCGCTGTAATAGTCACAAACATATGGCTCACAATTTTAGACGAACAGTTGGTAACAGGTAGGTTTTTGAAATTAAAATACAGAGCGTAGGTATGTTTGAACATTTTATTTCGGTTGTTCCAGTGTGATACATGCACCTTTGTGATCTTATCATTTCTGAGAAATACCTGTAAATACCACATTAATGCAATAAATACTCAAACTGACATCCGTCAACCTCAATGCATTTGGCAATACATATAACGACATTCCTCTCAACAGCGAGTAGTCTTCCGTAATGTTCGCACATCCATTGACAATGCGCTGCCGCATGTTTTCAGGCATTGTCGATGGATCATGATAGCAAATATCCTTCAACTTTCCCCACAGAAAGAAATCTGTGGACGTCAGATCTGGTGAATGTGCAGGCCATGGTATGGTGCTTCGACGACCAATCCACCTGTCATGAAATATGCTATTCAATACCGCTTCAACCGCATGCGAGCTATGTGCCGGACATCCATCGTGTTGGAAGTACATCACCATTCTGTTATGCAGTGAAACATCTTGTAGTAACATTGGTCGAATATTAAGTAGGATATCAGCATACATTGCACCATTTAGATTGCCATTGATAAAATGGGGGCCAGTTATCCTTCCTCCCATAATGCTGCACCATACGTTAACCCACCAAGGTCGCTGATGTTCCACTTGTCGCAGCCATCATGGATTTTCCGTTGCCCAGTAGTGCATATTATGCCGGTTTACGTTACCGCTGTTGGTGAATGACACTTAATCGCTAAATAGAACGCGTGCAAAAAAACTGTCATCGTCCCGTAATTTCTCTTGTACCCAGTTGCAGAATTGTACACGACGTTCAAAGTGGTCGCCATGCAATTCCTGGTGCAAAGAAATATCGTACGGGTGCAATCGATGTTGATGTAGCATTCTCAACACTGACGTTTTTGAGATTCCCGATTCGTGCGCAGTTTGTCTGCTACTGATGTGCGGATTAGCCATGACAGCAGAAAAAACACGTACTTGGGCATCATCAGTTTTTGGATGTCTTGGTTGACATTTCACATGTGGCTGAACACTCTGTTTCCTTAAATAACGTACCTATCCGGCGAACGGTCGGGACACTTGGACGATGTCGTCCAGGGTACCGAGCAGCTTTCATAGCACACGCCCGTTGGCTATTTTGATCACAATAGCCATACATCAACATGATATCTACCTTTTCCACAATTGCTAAACGGTCCATTTTAACACTGGTAATGTATCACAAAGCAAATACCATCTGCACTGGCGGAATGTTACGTGATAGCACGTACTTATACATTCGACATTTGTGACTATTACAGCGCCATCTACCACAAAGCGAAAAAAGTGGTCCAACTAAAACATTCATATTTCTTTACATGCTACACAAATATGTAATAAAAAATGGGGGTTCCTATTTTTTAAAAAATGCAGTTGATATCCGTTTGACCTATGACAGCGCCATCTTGTGGACCAACCATAGCGCCATCTGGTTTCCCCCTTCAAGCTAGACTAGTTTCGTTCTTTGTAGTTTCTTCGTTTGACGCTTATTTCGTGAGATATTTGGCCCAGTCACTATCAATGGACCACCCTGTATAATTCCCAAGCAACGTTGTGATAGATAATATGGGAGTATACAGCTTTATTCACTATGTGTAGTTGTTATTATTATTATTATTATTATTATTATTATTATTATTATTAGTAGTAGTAGTAGTAGTAGTAGTAGTAGTAGTAGTAGTAATGGTAGCGGTAGTGGCAGCACTACAATTTTTTGAAGCTGTTTTATTCTCATGTTGTCTACAGCAGTGACAGTGGCAGAGATGTGACAATGAGCAGCTCAATTAAAGGCAGGCGCCGCTCGCCAGTGGCTGCGAGTGGTACTGGCAGTGGAAGCACTCGCCGTGGAGGTTCTGACGGGGGTATGCCTGCTGCTGCAGCTGCAGTGGGTGCAAGCACCAGCCCACAACCTTTTGCAGTTACATCTGATGACACGTCAGCTGCCCTGACACCATCTCATCACCATGATGAGGAGACGGTCAGTAACGTGATGTCTGCTTTTTATTAACATCTTAAAGTAAAATTTTTAGTTTTTCAGATTATTTATCAAAGAAAACTCTGCAACATTAAGACAAAAAATAATTGATCAATTGATATGTATCTGTCCCTGAAGACACATTGGTGTAAACACTGATGTTACCTTACACGCACAGTATCTTCTGTCAGCCAGAAAATACTCATGTTTTGTCAGCATTTACTTTCTCTCTTTTAAAAGATAAGATAGGAATTACACCTGCAGTAATGTTTTAGTATTTATATTGCAATATGGCAGTTGGTGATGTATCCATGCCTCATTTCTATGGGAATTCACATGGTGTACAGACGAATGACAAAACTGGTAGAAGCCGATCTCAGGGAAGATCAGTTTGGATTCCGTAGAAATATTGGAACACGTGAGGCAATACTGACCTTACGACTTATCTTAGAAGAAAGATTAAGGAAAGGCAAACCTACGTTTCTAGCATTTGTATACTTAGAGAAAGCTTTTGACAATGTTGACTAGAATACTCTCTTTCAAATTCTAAAATGGCAGGGGTAAAATACAGGGAACGAAAGGCTATTTACAATTTGTGCAGAAACCAGATGGCAGTTATAAGAGTCGAGGTACATGAAAGGGAAGCAGTGGTTGGGAAGGGAGTGAGACAGGGTTGTAGCCTATCCCCAATGTTATTCAATCTGTATATTGAGCAAGCGATAAAGGAAACAAATGAAAAGTTTGCAGTAGGTATTAAAATCCATGGAGAAGAAGTAAAAACTTTGAGGTTCGCCGATGACTTTGTGATTCTGTCAGTGACAGCAAAGGACTTGGAAGAGCAGTTGAATGGAATGGACAGTGTCTTGAAAGGAGGGTATAAGATGAATATCAACAAAAGCAAAATGAGGATAATGGAATGTAGTCGAATTAAGTCAGGTGATGCTGAGGGAATTAGATTAGGAAATGAGACACTTAAAGTAGTAGATGAGTTTTGCTATTTGGGGAGCAAAATAACTGATGATGGCCGAAGTAGAGAAGATATAAAATGTAGACTGGCAATGGCAAGGAAAGCGTTTCTGAAGAAGAGAAATTTGTTAACATCGAGTATAGATTTAAGTGTCAGGAAGTCGTTTCTGAAAGTATTTGTACGAAGTGTAGCCATGTATGGAAGTGAAACATGGACAATAAATAGTTTGGACAAGAAGAGAATAGAAGCTTTCGAAATGTGATGCTACAGAAGAATGCTGAAGATTAGATGGGTAGATCACACAACTAATGAGGTGGTTTTGAACAGAATTGGGGAGAAGAGGAGTTTGTGGCACAGCTTGACAAGAAGAAGGGACCGGTTGGTAGGACATGTTCTGAGTCATCAAGGGATCACAAATTTAGCATTGGAGGGCAGCGTGGTGGGTAAAAATCGTAGAGGGAGACCAAGAGATGAATACACCAAGCAGATTCAGAAGGATGTAGGTTGCAGTAGTTACTGGGAGATGAAGAAACTTGCACAGGATAGGGTAGCATGGAGAGCTGCAGCAAACCGGTCTCAGGACTGAAGACAACAACAACAAAAGAGGTTTTTAATGATATGATTGGACAAAGTGCAAAATTCTCTCTTCTACTTACTGTCTCTTGCTGTTCCAAACTTTGTAAGATATAGTGCAGGACAGGCTTCTCTGATACAAAACGTGTGATAAGACTGGCTTCTATTGCAGGTGATGATTTTATAAGTTAATTATTTTGTTAGTGAAGAGGTGTTTTGTTGTCTGTCAGGCTGAAGAGAGAACAGGAGCATTGATGAATAAATTCTCCCAGAATGATTATTGTCTATTGGTGATTGTGATTTTAAAAATAATTTTTATCTTTAAATTTTTTATTTAAAATGGATTAGAATGAAATGTTTTAACCTTGAATCTGAATAACTTGACCAATACAGGAATACAAAGTGATTTGTTGCTGTTATGAACAACACCAAGCAGTCCAAGTACATGTTGATCTTTTTTTGTATTATACCCATTGGAACTTCCAGAAAAACTTTCTTGGTATTTCAAAATTTGCAATTCCTTATGCAGAGCCTATGTCTGTTGTTTGTAATCGACCATTGGAACATCATAAGTTCATCATATTTGCAGTTACTGCATATTTTATAAATGGATTAAAAACAGTCTTAACAACAATAAAATATTTATTTGCTGTGGTTAGCAATTTTGGTCATAATGTGACCATCATCAGACCATTTATACCACAGTGACTGATGGTGACAGTGAACAGAGTAGATATCATGACCCCATGAATTTTGACTAAGCAGTTGACATTCGTGGAGTCATAACACCAGCTCTGTTCATCCCACCACCTACCATCAAGGTATAAATTGTCTGAAGATGGTAGCATTCTGACCAAAACTGTGGTAACAATTGCAGATTAATATGTTATTGTGGTCAAGACTGTTTTAATCTTTTTTTTAAGTATTTTAGCTGCTACAGATGGAGAAAACGAAGGATTTGCCACAAGCCAGATAGATTTTTTTTTCCCATAAGAAATGTTCCAAAAATAGCTAGTTACTGTATATCTACTCCATTACAGTTTTATATTTTGCCTTTATTACAAATATATTGCTGTTGTTTTTCAGTTTTACTGTTTTCAAGTCCTTCCTTCACTATGTTTTCTCACATAAGTCAGTATCTTTTCTTTTGAACTACCTCAAAGTTTAGGCACAGCAAGGTGACACATTGGTTAATACATTGGACTTGGATTTAGGATGACAGTGGTTCAAATTTCCATCAGCCCTTCCAGATTTAGGATTTCTATGGTTTCCTTAAAATTACTTAAGATAAATGGTGGATAGTTGGTTTTTAAAAGGTCCCGATCGATTTTCTTGCTTATAATTTAACAGTCCTCATTTTTGCTTAATCTCGAATTACATAACTGACAGGACCAGTCAACTAAGCTTTGCTGCCCTTTATAACAGTTTTATTTTTTCTGTGTTGTACACTTCATATCTCACCAGCTTTTTATCCTGTGCAACTGGACATATGTGAGCATTGCTGCCTTGGCTGTAGGATGTTTCAGTAGAAATTTCTGGATGTGTGACCATGTCATAATGACAAAAGTTCCAATCTTTCAAGTTTAGAAGGTAAATGTTAAACTAAGTGTCATATTCCAAATCCTGTCATAATTTGTGGAGGAACTGGCTAGGGAAAAATACAGTGTCAGGTGGACATATAGCCAATATTACAACACTAACAAAGTCAGGGATGCTAAAATACACAGAAAATACCATCAGCTGTATATAGTTGTAGCAAATAAGATCAAATGTCAATGCAGATTATTCTGTGTTGATGAGGCAGGCTGATGTCTTAATATGAATATCACATATGGTGTAGATAACAGACAAAGTCATTAGTGACGGAACAGAAAGTACTTCAGGAATACGCAGTTTTGGGAAGTTTATGCACTAAGAGTTAGATCAGAAAGGCGATTGGAATGGTCAAAAAGGCAATTGGAATGATCAAGCACTCAATTAACATGATCTGCAATAATGGTTGTGAGCTACCATCTCCATGGTTGCCAGAATTAGCCTACCTGTCTTTAGATAAGGCTTCCATGGCCGCCACATCAGGCAAGGTTGAATTAATCACACTTGAAAGAGCATAACACACCAATATTTCTCAGTTGTGACCAGGTATAGCAAGAACCATGGACCTTGCTGTTTGGTGGGGAGGCTTGCGTGCCTCATCAATATGGATAACAGTACCGTAGATGCAACCACAATGGAGGGGTATCTGTTGAGATGCCAGACAAATGTGTGGTTACTGAACAGGGGCAGCAGCCTTTTCAGTAGTTGCAGGGGCAACAGTCTGGATGATTCACTGATCTGGCCTTGTAACATCAATCAAAACGGCCTTGCTGTGCTGGTACTGTGAACAGCTGAAAGCAAGGGGAAACCACAGTTGCAATGTTTCCCAAGAGCATGCACCTTAACTGCATGGTTAAAGGATAATGGCATCCTCTTGGGTAAAATATTCTGGAGGTAAAATAATTCCCCATTTGGATCTCTGGGCGGGGACTACCCAGGAGGATGTCTTTATCAGGAGAAACAAAACTGGTGTTCTACAGATTGGAGTGCGGAATGTCAGATCCCTCAATCGGGCAGGTAGGTTATAAAATTTAAAAATGGAAATGGATAGGTTAAAGTTAGTTATAGTGGGGATTAGTGAAGTTCGGTGGCAGGAGAAACAAGACTTCTGGTCAGGTGAATACAGGGTTATAAATACAAAATCAAATATGGGTAATGCAGCAGTAGGTTTAATAAAATTAAAATAGGAACACGGATAAGCTACTATGAACAGCATAGTAAATGCATTATTGTAGCCAAGATAGACAAGAAGCCCACACCTACCACAGTAAAAACGCAAACTCCTTCCACATGCCCTGGCGGACCTAGTGGTATCGACTGGTCACCGTGTCATCCTCAGCCCACAGGTGTCACCTGATGCGGATTTGTAGAGGAATGTGGTTAGCACACCGCTCTCCTGGCTGTATGCCAGTTTCCAAGACTGGAGCCACTATTTCTCAATCAAGTAACTCCTCAGTTTGCCTCACAAGGACTGAGTGCACCCCGCTTGCCAACAGCACTCGGCAGACCAGAGGGTCACCCATCCAAGTGCTAGCCCAGCCTGACAGTGCTTAACTTCGGTGATCTGTTGCCAATGTGGTCAGGCCATTGGCTACACCTACCACAGTAGTACAAGTTTATACGCCAACTAGCTCTGCAAGTGATAAAGAGATTGAAGAAATGTATTATGTGATAAAAGAAATTATTCAGATAGTTAAGGGAGACGAAAATTTAATAGTCATGGGGGACTGGAATTCAATATTAGGAGAACGAAGAGAAGAAAAAGTAGTAGGTGAAAATGGACTGGTGTTAAGGAATGAAAGAGGAAGCCGCCTGGTAGAATTTTGCACAGAGCGTAACTTAATCATAGCTAACACTTGCTTTAAGAATAATGAAAGAAGGTTGTACACATGTAAGAGGCCTGGCGATACTTGAAGGTTTCAGATAGATTATATAACGATAGGGCAGAGATTTCGGAACCAGGTTTTAAATTGTAAGAGATTTCCAGGGGCAGATGTGGACATTGACCACAATTTATTGGTTATGAACTGTTGATTGACAAGAATAGGGGAAAGAAATCCAGTAGAACAAGAAAAGGTAGCTTTGATCGATGAAATAGTGAAAACAGCAGAGGATCAAGTTGGTAAAAAGATGAGGGTTAGTAGAAATCCTTGGGTAACAGAAGAGATATTGAATTTAATTGATGAAAGGAGAAAATATAAAAATGCAATAAATGAAGCAGGCAAAAAGGAATACAAACATCTCAAAAATGAGATAAACAGGAAGTGCAAAATGGTTAAGCAGGGCTCGCTAGAGGACAAATCTAAGGATGTAGAAGCAGATAACACTAGTGGTAGGATACCATATTTACTCGACTCTAAGCCGCACTCGAATCTAAAGCCGCGCCTGAAAAATAAGACTCGAAATCAAGGAAAAAAAAGTTTCCCGAATCCAAGCCGCACTTGAAATTTGACACTCGAAATTCAAGGGGAGAGAAAAAAATTAGGCCTCACCTCCAAATCGAAACAAAGTTGGTCCATTGTAATATGAGACACAATTTAGGTTGAATGAATGATGATACAGCTATAGTAGTTTGGTTCGAGTCGTAAGCTTAGCAGACTGCTATTTGTTGTTACTTACACTGCTGCTTTCTTTGATAAAGATCAACAAGGAGCAAATAATAGACTGTGTATGACAGAAGATGCTTGCAGTGAGAGTTTAGCGAAAATTTTTCTCCGTTTGAAAATCTTTGCGGACGCCTCTGTAGTACATTACATTCTGTACAGAAATTAGAGTCATCTTAGATTTAAAAATCTAGTCAATTCCCGTGCTTCATTTCTGACTGTGTCACTATTAGGCATAAGAATAACACGAATATAAACATGACATGATATGTTTATTCTTCCGCGTTTGCTGTTGTCTCACTCTAGTTTCGTAGTTTATTAGGCAGACAAGATTTAAATGAGATAGCAGCAAACACAAAAGAGTACATGGCAAAATGTTTATATTCGTATTATTCTTATGGTGAAGAGAATACTGCATGTGATTCACAATTCATGAAAGTTCCTATCAGCAACCATCTCTTCTCATAGGTAGGTAGGAAAAAGCTCATCTTCCACCCTTTTTTTAAATTTATTTACTGACGCAGAGGTTTTGGCGCCATTATTTATCTTTGTGCCTGCAAAGTATGCCTGTGTGGCGCTACATATATTCGACGGCAGAAGTTAGATGTGGCGGCACCTACCAATATCTATCAGAATTTCCTCTTACTTTGCACTCGATTCTAAGCTGCAGGCGGTTTTTTGGATTACAAAAACCGGAAAAAAAGTGTGGCTTAGATTCGAGTAAATACGGTAGATACTGCCTACAGGAAAATTAAAGAGATCTTTGGAGAAAAGAACATGAATATCAAGTGCACAGATGGAAAACCAATCCTATGCAAAGAAGGGAAAGCAGATAGGTGGAAGGGAGTATATAGAGAGTTTATACAAGGGTGATGTACTTGAGGGCAGTATTATGGAAATGGAAAAGGACGTAGATGAAGATGAAATGGGAGATACGATACTGCATGAAGAATTTGACAGAGTGCTGAAATACCTAAGTCAAAACAAGGCCATGGGAGTTGACATTATAACATTAGAAATACTGATAGCCTTGGGAGAGGTAGCCATGACAAAACTCTTTCATCTGGTGAGCAAGATATGAGCCAGGTAATATACTCTCAGACTTCTAGAGGAATATAATAATTCCAATCCCAAAGAAAGAAGGTGTTGACAGGTGTGAAAATTACCGAACTATCAGTTTAATAAGTCACAGTTCCAAAATACTAACATGAATTCTTTATAGATGAATGGAAAAACTAATAGAAGCTGACCTTTGGAGACCCTACTACTTATCTTAGGAGATGGGCTAAAGAAAGGTTAACCAGCATTTATAGCATTTGTAGACTTAGAGAAAGCTATTGACAATGTTGACTGGAATACTGTCTTCCAAATTCTGAATGTGGCAGGGTAAAATACAGGGAGCCAAAGGCTATTTAAAACTTGTACAGAAACCAGGTGGCAGTTATAAGAGTCGAGGGGCATGAAAGGGAAGCGGTGGTTGGGAAGAGAGTGAGACAGGGTTGTAGCCTATCCCCGATGTTATTCAATCTATACATTGAGCAAGCAGTAAAGGAAACAAAAGAAAAATTTGGAGTACGAATTAAAATCCTCAGAGAGGAAATAAAAACTTTGAGGTTTGCCGACAACATTGTAATTCTGTCAGAGACATCAAAGGACCTGGAAGAGCAGCTGAATGGGATGGACATTGTCTTGAAAGGAGGATGTAAGATGAACATCAACAAAAGCAAAACGAGGATAATGGGATGTAGTCTAATTAAATCAGGTGATGCTGAGGGAGTCAGATTAGGAAATGAGGCACCTAAAGTAGTAGATGAGTTTTGCTGTTTGGGAAGCAAAATAACTGATGTTGATCGAAGTACAGAGGATATAAAATGTAGACTGGCAATGGCAAGGAAAGCATTTCTGAAGAACTGAAATTTGTTAACATTGTATATAGATTTGAGTGTTAGGAAGTCTTTTCTGAAGGTATATGTATGGAAATGAAACATAGATGATAAACATTTAGACGAGAAGAGAATAGAAGCTTTCTAAACGTGGTGCTACAGAAGAAGATGGATAGATCATGTAACTAATGAGTAGGTACTGAATAGAATTGGGGAAAAGAGGAATTTGTGGCACAACTTGACTGGAAGATGGGATTGGTTGGTAGGAAATGTTCTGAGACATCAAGGGATTACCAATTTGGTATTGGAGGGAAGCATGGAGAGTAAAACTTGTGGAGGGAGATAAAGAGATGAATACAATAAGCAGATTCTGAAGGATATAGGTTGCAGTAGTTATTCGGGGATGAAGAGGCTCGCACAGGATAGAGTAGCGGGGAGAGCTGCATCAAACCAGTCTGTGGACTGAAGACTGCAACAACAACAAAAATAACAACATAGCAGGAGCATTGCTACCATTGATGTAGCGGCTTCCATTTATTTTTATAGTATTAGCCAATTAAATCTCTTAAAAACTCTTTCTCCCCTGACAAGATTACTTTAGTAGCTTCCTTGTCATGTGGTGATGATTGTCATGGAGACACAGTAATTACATTTATAACTGTACTGTAACTAGAACAGTTGTCTTGATGGTGGTAATCTACAATAGAGGACAAAGCATTGAAACATAGGATACTGTAAGTGGTGACAATGCATAGGATTGTTGAAAGCTTCGCAAATTTCACATGTTGGCTAGTATGGTTTTAAGGACAAGATAATTAATTTTGAGACACACCCTTAGACACAATTCTTGATAAACAACTGCCTCAGTTTGAAAACAGTCATAATATTTTATTCATGTTCAATTTAAATTTGAAGTCCAAAATAAAAACTTGATGAAAAATCAAAATTATTTGTCTACCTGGCAGTGATAAGTGGTAAAATGAAGACTTTGCTCATAATTGTTTGATAAGTACAATGAGGCTTTAGAAAATTAGAGGAAAGTTGCAGAGATTCCAAAGATGTGGACGGAATCAAAAGTTTCCAAAGATCAGAAATGTAAGAGTAAATAACACAAATGCTGAACTAGATATGCACTATTAATAATTTGAAAAGGAAATAAGAGAAAAGAGAATACAAATGTCAGTAAAACTTTTGCTTCTTAAGACAATTGAGGGCAACAGTCAAAATGTCTGGAAAAGTAATTTCCTGTTTCTAAATCTTTGAAAGTCGAGAAAGAAGTATTAAATGAAAAGGAAATAAGATTACTACAAACCAATGTGTAATTTGTAAGTTGTGAAATTAATTTACTTATTTGTTGTGCATATAACAAGCAGAGTTTGTACATTGCCATAGTTCTAGTCCACATATCTATTGACATACAAGATTGCAGTAACTATACTTCTCCTATCAGTAAAACAAAATACATTACTATATAGATCAGAAATTATCGGTTTCTTGTTAGGAAAACAAGGTTATGTCTGTATACACTAACAGTTTTACATTGAGTCCGTACACCTGAAAATAGTATTCACTTAAATTTTTTTAGAATGAAATTCAGTCATCAATTGCAAATATATTCTTATTATGCTTTACTGGTTCTGACTAATTAATTTGCCGTCTTCAGAAGCCTACAAAATTAGGAATATTATAAATCTTTAGCCCTTAGCTATAAATTTATGTGAAGTATAAGCAATGTATTACAGAAACTTACTTAGTACTGGTTTAGCAGATGTCAGTATCTTCTTCGTAGATTCATAATTCAATGATATGTCCAGAAATGTACATATTGTATGTGATTATAGTAAACTCAGACTGACAACTTACAGTGACTGAATCACAACTATGTACATGTCAAGCTATTATGCTAGCAGCAAGGAACATATATAAAATAGTATAAAAGTATAACCCAGGTGTATAAAGAAGTTATATATAGTACATTTGGGGAAAAACATGGCGCATAGTTATAGTATATAAAGGGAATGGGCAAATTTTCACATTTTGTAGGAGATGATATGCGGTCAAAACAGTGTCTGTCTTTTTTTAATCAAGTTGATCATTTAACGAATATTTTGAATTTAGGTGGGAATGTTTATATATTTCAAATTGTTGTAAAAGGTCCATTTTGTAGCACTTGTCACATATCTGCAAAATTTCAGTTTTAAGCAAGGATTTAGGAGAAAGAGTGTGTTTCTCTATTTTGAGATGTTCCACAAAAGTTAACTTATATGAATTCTTACTGTCTTTGTTGAGAAAGTGCCCACAGAATTGGGTCTTAAATACCCTACCTGCTAGTACTATATGAAAACTTGAACATGTTTACATTGTGTTTTATATACTCCAGTTGTGAGAAATTTGTCAGTTGGAGGTTCCTCATTGTGTATAAAGAGCAACTTGTGATGTTATTGGTGGTAAAGGACACAGTGGTGTCATATTTTTTAAATAAATTATGTATACAATACAAAATGTCACCTAGAAATGGGGTAGTAATGCATTTCTTAATGGTAAGGCCATTTTTATTGGGTGTAGAGGAATTTATATTCTTGTTGGTTTTATTATTTTATTGTTGGTTTTATTATTATAAAGTTTTTGTACAAGGACTGCTTGATGCCCATTTTTGACTGCTGTATACCTTTAAGTTACTAAGTTGTGTAATAGTAGCAGAAGGGGTTAGAAGCACCTCAATGATATGTCAGTCATAGTGTGAAAGAATACCAATTGTGCTTAAAGGGGCAGCAAGAATAGGCATGAATGATGATATCTGTTGTGGTGAGTTTCCTGTAAATAACAAAGTTAATTTTACCATTATACTAAATATGGTTTCAGGTCAAGAAAACTCAGTTCTTCATGTTGATTTTGTATTTCATATGTAAATTTAATTTTAGGGTAGAAGCAGTTCAATGACCCACAAAGTGATTTGACGTTCTTCACATCTCCCCGTAATACAGTGACAGTATCACAAACATATCATCTGTAGAAATAAATGCTATTGGTTAGAGTGGGGTGGGAATTAAGAAAAATGTCAAGTAGAAATCTAGCAAGGCAATTCTCAATAGCAATGCCTTCATCTTGGTGATATTGCTGACTATTGAAACTGAAGCAGTTATATAGCATTATGCTTCTGTGAAGGAGATATTGACATGGGCTAAACCAATAATATGTAATATGTCTGGGGCAGCAGGGAGAGCAAAAATAACCAGGATTTTTGTTATTTTGCATGTTTATTGAACTCTACATTCATAGTCCTTTTTCCCTTTCAAAGTATTATCCATATGCATTAATGATGCACTTGTTCCTACACTTTTGCCACAGCTGAAAACAGTTCTGGAACTCATGCTGCAGAATGCTTTTCAATGCTGTTAGTGTGTTTTCTTTGATGTCATTCACATCACTGAATATCTTTCCTTTCAGAGTTTGCTTCATCTGGGGGGGGGGGGGGGGGGCAGAGCCAGATCAGGTGTGAGCTCCCATTTCTCCAATGGTCTGGCTGTATTCATCGCATAACTGTTTGTCCCAGAGAAACAAACTCCTTGTGGACAATTTCATTGACATCAAATGACAAATAAACATTGTTTTCACACTATATCACACTTGACATTCTTTCTTGAGCCATGGTAATGTTTAAGTTTTCCACTGGCTGAATGCTTGGATCATACCCATAGCACCAACTCTCATCCCCAGTCACAGTTATTTTAAGAAAATCTGGGTTGTTCTGCACTTCAGTCTTTAGGTCGTGGCAAACATTCACACGTTTTTCTCTTTGGTCATCTGTGAGCAAGCGAGGAAAAAATTTTGCAGATACCTTTCTCATGTGCAAATTTTTGGTTAAAATTTGCTAGACCATGCTCCACGACCCTTTAGTTTCCTCTTGAGATTTGATCAGTGGTCCCTGGATGGTCATTATCAGTTGGATATTTGATTGTGGCAGTGTTTCCATCATTTCTTCCTGTCGAAGGACAACCGGGGTGTGATGTGTCTTCAGTTGACATGTTGCCAGGTTAGAAATAAGAAATCCACTTGTAGACCTGCAATTTTCCCAAAGCTTCATCAGTAAAGGCATGCTGAAGCATCCCAGTAGTCTCAGCTACAGTTCTCCATAACAGAAAACACAATTTCACACAGACTCTTTGCTCCTTCTTGTTGACCATGTCATTAATTGCCGAAAGGTTGAAGTAGTAACACCAACTAAGAACACCACAAACTAACTACTTAATTCTGACTGATACCAACTTATTACTGAGTGATGTAGGAGACCTCAAACTAAAACCACCTAGCAGCAGAATGCGTAACTACGAAGTGTGCATGTGCAACCATTAAATTCCAGTTATTTTTGGGCCTCCTCTTGTATACTTCTTATAATTCATATAAATGAAGAACCAAGGTCTAAAAATTTATAACATCCCTAATTTTGTAGGTTTCTGAAGATGACAAATTAATTTGTTGAAACTGGTAAAGCGTAATATATTTGCAACTGGCGACTGAATTTTATTCTAAATGATATACAGCTCAGTTATTCTAAAAGTTATACGGCTTCCAGCTGCTGGATTTATGTGTATATGCATAATTTTCCTGGCGTTGAAAGTTATGCATTCCCATCCTATGTTACTCATTCTCCTTCAAATCCTCTATTCCCCAAAGTTTTTATTTTCTCCGCATTGCTGAATCTACACCTTCTCTAAAAGTTGGAGTTCCTTGTTGTTATTTTCTTTTTTTTATGTTAACGTTTTTAATCTTTTGTTTATCATATCTTATTTCATTACTCTGTTTTCCTTCCTTTTATTCAAAAAATTTGACATTTAATAATTACATTGCTTTTTTGACTGGTTATGTGCAATCGCTAAACATTCATATTGTTTAATATCATATATCATTTTCATTCAGCTGTTGTTTATAGATAGAAATAAAAATGATTAAAATGATGAATCAGCCAAAATTATGCATGTGTGTAAAAAATCCCTTTCTAAAAAATAACTACTGAAGTTTAAGCTTCTGGAACACAGTCCATTTCCAAAGTTAGAGTAGAAGGAAGGAAGTCTTGGAGGAGGTGACAGAGGATAGGATAATGTCAATCAGGATGTGTTGCTAAAGGTGATGAACTTTCTACAAAGAGCAAGTGGACACAACAAAGGAGGAAGATTGGAAAAAAAGGTAGTGACATCATTTCCTGGAGCCACCATAAACACAAATTTTATTGCTGTATTTGTTAGTGTTGCACATTTTTGACTATGTTGATAGAAGTCAGGAGTGGGAAAATAGAGATGTGTGCAGTGGTGTTACTAGCACTTCTTTTCCTGCTATTAAAGTTGAGAAGTGATGATATTGAAAATGCATTTGATATTCTAATGTGCCAGTGTATAATCTTACAGGAGCTGTACCATCCCTCTACATCAATGTTATCCAATGGTTCATCAGAACATGTAACAGCAGCGCTGTCAGGTGATGAAGTTGATGGGCATAGTATGTCTGATCTCTCAAGAACAAGAGCTGCCATTGAACACATGCAGTCCAAGATTGGTCGGACAAAGGAAATGATTCGTGATGAACAAACAACGCGAGATGGTTTGTACCTATACAGTCTCAATTAACAACTACTTTTAAGGAGTAGACAGTATAACATGCTGATACAGACACACTTAGTAAACATATGTTGAAGAGTTTGTCTTAAACTTTCTTTACCATTGTATAATTTGTATTACTCTGCCTCTTAGGGCTAGAATGTATAGGCATTTATACATTTGTTTGTCTTACAGACAATGTAAACGAATATTTGAAACTAGCTGCCAATGCTGATAAGCACCAGCTACCAAGAATCAAGGCAGTCTTTGAGAAGAAGAATCAGAAATCAGCTCAGTCCATTTCACAACTGCAGAAAAAGTTGGAAAGTTATAATAAAAGGCTTCGAGAACTAGAGACGCATGGTCTTTCCAGCTCTCATAGGCAGCCACGGGAGGTGCTGCGTGACATGGGGCAGGGACTGAAGTAAGTTTGCCAACAGTGTCTCAATATAAGGTAGACTAACATAAATTCTGTAAAAAAATTCAGGGAGGAATAGAGTCTCTCTCTCTCTCTCTCTCTCTCTCTCTCTCTCTCTCTCTCTGTGTGTGTGTGTGTGTGTGTGTGTGTGTGTGTGTGTGTGTGTGTGTGTTCCTTACAATGGTACAGCCTGATTGATCTCTATATTGAGAAATTGCGATTGGCTGGGGCAGAATAGAGTGGGAGAATCAACTTAACGGTTTCTCTCTCCATTCATTGATCATGTTGCCCAGATCATTTGATATAATCAACTCCAGCTGCATTCATTCATTTACTTATATTGCAGTTAACAAGTCTGCAAAGATCTCAGACTTTTTTTTAAAATAATAGGAAGTGTTTTGCAGTAGTGTGCAGTCATTTTCTAGACTACAACCAATGGGTCAAAATCAATTCAGGTAAATCCATGTGCATTTATACTCTCCTCCCAAGATAAGTTTGTCATAACAGGGTGCTAGCTAACAGATTGGAGGTGGGTACGAGACAAGTGTTAGCAACGATAGAAGTGTGGAGGATTATGGCATCAAAGAATGTGCTGTAGGACAATTCCCATCTATTTAACGTGGGTAAGCTGATGTTGAGGAGAGAATTTAGGTTCCACAGGATGTGAAGCAGTCCTTGAAGTTGAGCATGTTGTGCTCTCTATTGTGCTCTGCCCCAGAGTGGCCAACATTGTTCTTGGCCACAGTCCATTAGTGGCCATTCATTAATATGGCCCCATGTAAAATGCTGTGCAAAAGTTACAGCCATGTTGGTATGTGATGTCATTGCTTTCATTGGTAGCTTGTTGTCTGATACAGTAGGATATGTGTGCGAGAGGACTGGAATAGGATGTCCTAGGTGGATGTATCAGACATGTCTTGCACTTGGGTATTCCACAGGGTTACAACCCATGTGACAACCTGTCAGGAGTAAGTGTGGTATAAGGAGGGAGCAGTCCCTGCTGTCAACCACCCTTTGTCCTCTCCCTCACTCCATCTTACAAAGCCTTAGCCTGTCACCCCAGTCAGGCTGTAGCCGAGGGCAATGTAGTTGGCTGGGAAAATATAACAGTGAGTGTGTATAAGTGTATGTGTGTATTGTTACTTACCGGTGAAGGAAGTTTTTGTCCAAAACCTAGATATATTGTCAATCTTGTTTTTGTGGCTCTCAACTGCTCCGCAGTTTTGCTGACTGGTGAGAGGCTACTCCTTGCTGTTTCTTGAATAATGTTTTCTTTCTTTTGGTTTCCATTTCCTTTTTCTCTTTTCCCTTTTCTTCTCCCTATCATTTGCCAAGTCAAAAAAAAGTTATTACAGGGTGTCGGAATTCCGGGAATTTGTCGGAATTCCGGGAATTTGTCGGAATTCCGGGAATTTGTCGGAATTCCGGGAATTTGTCGGAATTCCGGGAATTTTTCTTTGTTTTAGCTTTCAGTTAAATTTTTGTAATTTTGACTGCAGAATGTTATTGTATCCTGCTACTGGAGAATGATACTGCAGCAAGAAAATATAAACGAGAGGGAAAAAAATAAAACTTTAGTGGCAAAGGAAATGTGCAATTTACAACAACAAAACACCGTGCATGCACAAGCGTCTGCAAATAGCAAAAATATGTCAAAGGCCGTAGGGCGCAGACTGTAATTCTTCGTAACAATAAATGGCTTGCTATGAGCATGACGTCACAACTGTTCACGTAAGGTTCGTTTGACCAATTGCCAGTGGTCTGTTGCGCATGCGCATTTGACTCGCGTATAAGCAGTACCTTCACCCGCTACTTGAAGTTTGGCTGTTAGCTGTATCGGTAGTAGCAGCAAGCAGCCAGATGCAAACGAGAAAAATTTTTCTCCCGTGCCCTAGCTGCCAGATTCACGCTTGCACAGAGTTGTAGTGGGGAGGGGGTTCTCCACGTGACCCGTGTTTACGTTAAGTGATTTCGCTGCTTCTCTTCATGTACAGCTCCCACATCAAATGAAAACAAAACGGATTTCTGTGGCCGGAAGTTATCAAGTGAATTAAAATACATTCACATAATTACGGAGGGCAAAAATATATTATTAATTTCAGTTTTCTGATTTTATTTTATTTCCTAGTTTTTAGCAGTCAAGCATTAATTGCCTTGCAGAACAGTGAAGTTAATTTTGCAAGTTTGCTAAAGAAATTTGGCTTTATTAATCTTTCCGCTGAGGCAGTTATTTTATTTGGAATGAAGTGTTTCATTCTACAGTATTGCCTAGTTCCAAGCGAAGCTGATTTCAAGTGCACGTTATCATCTTCTGCCGTATATGGCATTATGCCATAATAAAGAACCAAAAATGGGATCGCAGAGTACTGATACTCCAAGAAAATTTACATCCCAAAAACCACACTGACAAGCTTAATACACACGAACATGCGGGCTTCCTACGCCAATACAGTTGCACATGCACAATAATGTCTGTTTTTCTGGCGCTCTGTGGCAACTGGTAAACCTATTTCTAACAGTCTCCGGATAGTATTGCGAACGGTGGTTAGAAAAGCGTTACTTTCAAAGTAAATTTCTTTTCACGCAAGATGAATTATGTTAAGTGTGAGAAAGTGGGATGGATATCTAAATCACAGAGCATTCGAAACTGAACAGTTTGAGGACCAGCCACTTACAAGAATTTCGAGCCGAAACATTTATGTCAGAATTTTAAATTTACTGGCACATTTGTGTGATGTATCTTAAAGTATAACACACAAAAAAAAAAAAGAAAAACAATATTACATGTGAAAACTTAGCTTCTGTTGTAGCGTGTTAATCTTAGAGACCAAAATTATATGTGAAAGCTTAGCTTTTCTTGTAGGTATATGGTACTGTGTACATTAATGTAAACCGTTAACTTTTCGTCTTGCGTGTTCGCGCTATGTAACCAGTGATCTTGCTATTGGCTGACTATAACACGTGTCCTATGCTCTGAATAGCTGCTGTCATCGGCTGGTGAGATCTCGTGGCTTGAGATATGACTCGCTTACAAAAGGACATCGCAACCTCGGTTTCAACGCTCCGGAAACTAACGCGCTGTGTTTGGTGCAATTCGAATTTATACTTTCGTAATACGAAAATATGCAGCGTATATGTTGCTGCAAATCAAAGGTCTTTCCAAAACTTCTCTCCTTTTTTTCAAATTAAAAGTCTCTCCGAAACTTCTCTGCCCCGTCTTTTCTTTTTTTTTTTTTTTTCCAGGAAGTTCTGCGCGATTGTATAAAACGTTAACCATTCAAAGGATTGATAAGTTTTACAGTTCCGAGGAAAAATCTACGGAAAACCTACTGTCACTTAGCACAGAAAAAGTGTATTTTCGCCCGGGAAAAAGCATATTTTTTAAACGGGATATCTGGGAATAATCCGGGAATTTTTTTTCCTTGTCCCCATATACACCCTGTATTAAATACTGCAGACTGAGGAAAATGAAGTGATAAGTACTCAACAGAAGTACCTGAATACACAATATGAGTTTCCTTTTCCTATTCTTCTGACTCCCCAATTTAAACTAAAATATTAGTCAGTTTTTGTACTTCTTCAACTGAGATATGGTGTCACATTTTCTTGAACAGTTTTCGTACAAGGGTGTTGTCATGCATTTCATCCCTACTTCTTGAGCAATTTGCAGATCTTCTATTCATACTTCACAAATTCTGCCAAAGTTAGTATCATAGCAATCATCTTTCCACTAACAATATTCATTGTACACTCTTCATTATTAATCTCCATGGCTTGTTTAACAACATTAAAATCTGTTCCATGCTCAGACATCGTGTCACCACCTACAACTGTCGGCTCACAAAGTTGTGGAATCACTATGCCATCAACAATGTATTTAGATTCGCCAATTTCAGCTTCCAACGATACTTGTTTCCTGGTGGGCTTATACGGTACTTCCATAGCTCCTAAAATTTTATACCTGCTTCCTGGTAATTCAGGAGTATCTGCAGCTCTCTTAAAAAGCAGCCCATAAAAACTTCTTGCCATTACTGACACCTGTCTTCCAGAATTCGAGAATTCTTCTCCACCCTTCTTTGCTCTAATGATGATACTGATAACTTCCTTCTTTGCTGTTCTAGCTTCTTTATAAAGTAATTCTTCTTGCTCCTCACTCAGACCTCTGGCTTGATCGTGATAACTTGCTTCCGCTTGAGCATCACCTCCTTGTTTATATGGTTTGTAGAAAGTAATGACCCTTTCTGCCAAGCTCTGAATCTGATCCTATTCCAAACTATTAATCATTCCCCCACACATCATTCATTTCTTATCTCTGTTCGTTTGGTGATCTTCGTTCATAAAACTGCTCTTGTGCCAGATTTCATCTGCTATCATTATTATTCTCGTGCCTAGATCTTTGATGAAATTCACTGTTTCTGTAACCATAAAATCTTTCTTGAAATTGTTGTCAGTGATTACATTGTTGTCTATAGTTCTGCTTATGCACCTGTTTGTAATAATCTCACTCAGATCTGTAATGATTTCACTCAGATCTGTACTGTAATAGTAATAGTACTGGTAGTAGTAGTAGTAGTAGTAGTAGTAAAAATAAATTATTATTATTATTATTATTATTATTATTATTACTGCTGTGAGTCTCTAAAAGTTCTGTATCTCCTTTGTGTGTCATCACTTTCTGTTTGGGTGAGACAATTTTTACATCAATCAACTTTATTGATAAGGGCTCTCATAACTGTCTTCATACTTCAGATTGTAGATGTCTCGTGACCCCATTTTATATCAATTATTGATAAAATTGTTTAATTGGATAGATAAAAAATGTACTCACCAAGCAGTGGCAGAAAAGACTGTTGTGGTTGGCAAGCTTTCAAACCAGGGTTCCTTCTTCAGGCAGAAGGGTTGAAGGTGAAGGAAAAAGACTGGTGAGGTCTGGGAAAAGGGGTAGAGTTTGGGAAAGTCACCCAGAACCGCAGGTCAGGGGAGACTTACCGTACGGGATGAGAAGGAAAGACTGATTGTTGGTCACTGCATTGGGCGGTATTTGAAAGCCTGAGAGCTTCGGGGTGGAAGACTGCCATTTGCTGTTTTAATTTCCTATATCTTTCATTGTCTTTTGCATCTATTTTTCACTGCACCCTCCCACCTTTGTTACGTACAATGCACTTAGCTTGTCACTCTTATTAACTCGTGCACGATGTTTTAGTAGTAATCTCCGTCTTGCGTATTACTCTGTCTTCCACCTTAAAGCTCTCAGGTTTTCAAATCTCATCTGATGCAGTCTCCAACAGTCAGTCTTTCCTTCTCATCCCGTATGGTAAGTATTCCCTGACTGATGGTTTTGGGTGACTTTCCTAAAATCTACCTCTTTTCCTAGACCTCTCCATTCTTTTCCTTCACACTTCTTTCTTCCCCTTCAATCCTTCTGCCTGAAGGAGGAGCCACTGGCTCCAAAAGCTTGCCAGTCACAACAGTCTTTTATGTGTGTGTTCTGCCACTGCTTGGCGAGTAGATTTCTTATCTATCTAGTTAAATAATTTTATGACATCAGCTATAGATAAGTACCATTTCTTGCCTTATTCCTTTTCCAAGGATTCTGTTACTGTTGCATCTGCCTCTAGCTAGTATTTCTTATCATACTGCAGATTGATAATGCTATTCTGTGTACACATTGACAAACACTTCACAAGAAATGCAGTTTCATTGTAGGGTACGTCTTGCTTTTTCATCTTCTTACATTCCCCAGTTGTATGCATCTCCGTCCATGCAAGTAACACCATACAAAACCATGTCTGCCTCTGTCCATGCTGGTGGCAACACACTTCTAAAGCTTCTAATAAATGTACATCTCATTTGGAGTTGAATCTGTTAGCAATATTCTGTAGGAAGTGCATCTGTCTTCACATTGTGTCACACTGTTGATGTGCAA
Organism: Schistocerca cancellata; assembly: GCF_023864275.1. Taxonomy (NCBI): domain Eukaryota; kingdom Metazoa; phylum Arthropoda; class Insecta; order Orthoptera; family Acrididae; genus Schistocerca; species Schistocerca cancellata. Next base: position 255,577,784 of record NC_064630.1, on the reverse strand, counting down.
CCAATATGTATGGTCAAATATGCAGCCTCAGTTCTTAGCCCAGTCACAAGGGCATCGTGAAACATGTTATACTTGCTGAAGGTTACACAGTTAGTGCCTTTTTTTTTTCACCAGCTCGTTAACCTGTGTAACATATGCTGTTAGCTCATCTTGCTTTAAGGCCACTTCCTGGACTTTGAAATCTGGACTTGTGATCTTTGTACACTGAATGTGTAAATATTTTCCACTGCAACAATGTACTGCTGATCTCACTGTTGGTGTTGTTTACCTCGAAGGCCCTCTCATTGTTTTCGCATTCTACTCGTCCTTGAAATATGTGTGGTTTTGTTCAATGTTACTGACAGCAATATTTTGGCTCTCTGATACATCTTTTCTCAGCTTATTAACTACTACTTGCTGATGCTAAATTATAATCTCCCTTTCTTTTTTAAACTACTTTGCAGTACTTGCCTGCAATTTGCATTTCTTTCATAAATTTCTTTTAACTGTTCATAGTATGTTCTTGGCCTTTTTTTTCTTTTTTTCTTTTCTTTTTGCAAGACTGTCTTCATTCTGTAAACATACTTACATCATACTAGGGAAATCTCTACCATGGGGTTGTCCATTTTCACTTCCTGTTGCTTAATTTTTGATATTGGTGTGAATGAATGTTGCGTCACTACTTCTAGTGTACTATTCATACCAAAATTAATTTGCGTATAACCATATTCCGAATAAACTGAATCTACAGACATTTCTTTCTTTGTGGCGACTTTAATTAATTCATCGCTTTCAATATTAGTCATCTTGCCCTTGTTATTCATCTTGTATTTGCTACAACACGGCACACAAAGGAATCCTAGCTCAGCAGAGCATAACACTCAGTCTCTCATAATACTGATTGTAAATAAATGCAGCACACTAAGTACACTGTATGTCATGCTTCACAGCAATAGAATACCAAGAAATACTGTGCCCTTTGCACAGGAATTGGGCGACACTTATTCTGTCTGGCCTCGGTGATGTTCTTGTTACTCGTGCATGACAAAAAAATATACAATGCAAAGAGTAAAACCAAAACAGTCCGGGATGTCATTAAATAGGAACCAAGGAGACATAAAAAAGCATAGTTTACTGATAAGAGAGTGGGATAAAATAATTGATTCACACCACTCAACAAAGTATGTGAATGACCGTTTTCATAGGCCTAGCACCTGTAAATGATTGTGCTCTCATTACAGTGCTTCTACTACCAATAACAAAACATGAAGTCAGTAAATTGGTAAAAAAAATTTTAAAAAAATTATAGGCGTAGACGAAGTACCAACATGTGTGCTGAAACAATGCACACAGAGTATACGAGTTCTGCTCAAGAAATGTAATACAAAATGTAGAGACAACTTCTGACCCTGTTATGCTGCTGTCATCATTCTCAAAAACAATAGAATCAACTTTGAAAGACAGGTTAATGAATTACTTCAATAAATAAAACCTTCTAAGTGAATCTTAGTTTGGCTTCCGAAATGATAGCAATACAGAATAAGCTGTAGGACAATTCACAAAATGAGTACTTGATGCTCTTGACAAGTATGAGTGTGCTGCAGCCATGTTATTAGATCTTTCTAAGGCTTGTGATACTGGTGTGCTTCTGGGTTTTCTGCCAAGTAGTTGTTTCAGTTTATAGTATAATAAAATAATGAAATAGATGATAATAATATGCGTGGCTTCTTAAAATGTATTGAATTAATGAGATTAATTTTTCGGCGTGAATGACAAGCACAATAAGCTGAGCTGTGCCTGGAAATAAGTCCGTATTAGTTCATATTATTTTGCAGGGCGGAGTAGTTTCTTTCTCCGCTGTAGATTTGTGCTTACCATTCTTTATAATACTATGTTTGGTCGCCGCGTTCACCTTTGAAGTCTTGACCGTGTTCCTATTAAGCTTATCGGATCTTCGTAATTTTCCAAAGTACACAGGTGGGCTTCAGTGGTTGTAATTATTGCACTATTTGAAATAACAACTCACACGACCTTTCTGTTAATAAAACAATACTGTATTTTTCTGAACGGTGCACATATAAAATCCACACTACTCACTTATTCATAGCGACCCCAAAATGGCGGTCTACAATTACTCGCTAAAATATTAACGTGCTTCTCACTCTTTCACTAGCCGAGCGCGAATCCTTCCTTGCTCCTACCGGTACCAGAAAAAATCCTCTGTTTATTAACAACTGAAAGTCAAAAAATACATGACGGTAGGCATAGGCTCTATGATGGGCTACCGCTTCATCTTGTCTCTTTGCCTTTAAGGAAGACGAAAACATAAAGAAAATGCAAAAGGTTTATCACAAGTTTCACTTTAAATAATGCTCTGACTCCAACACTCAATTTATTAAAATCTCACCCACTAACACATCCACCAAAGTTAGAAGACACAGTGAGAATTTTGTTTCATAGAATCAGTGAGAGCTCCAAAAAAATAAGAGCATCAGATGGCCTAGTGGATATCAGAAATAGAATTTGGCTACAAATAACAGTGTGAGACCAACAGTTGTTCACAATCTGACTGGAGTCCAGGCAGCGAGAATATATAATGGCAAAACTTACAGCATCTGTATAAGGCAGCTGGGACAGTTGTTGAAATATTGTGCATAAAATGAAAACAACTACTTCTCGGGAGAATACCTGGAAGCGCACCATTAATCAATTGTGACAAGAAAACTTGAGGGGTCACATAGCTTTTGATACTGTTGACTATAAGCTTCCACTAAATAAACTAGAATCATTAGGAAGTCAGAGTATCATATTGGGACCAATACTTTTCCTGATCCAGATAAGTGACTTTTCCAATAGCATTAGCTAGGGCCGGGCAGATGGTACTCGCGTCTGAACGGAATAGTGTGTTCCCAATGCATCATAGTGCCCAATATACTCTCAGGTGTGTTTGATGAACACTCATGTGACATTTGGCTCGTGCAGAATGATTGCAAAGGGTAAGCAAAAAACTGCACACTAGCCACAAGGAACAATTTTTTGTCCTGGTTAACTTTGACAGTTTCATGAAACACAGGTGGAATAGCATTAAATTGTGTCACTGCACAAATTCCTGTTGTATTTCGTCAAATTGATTATAAAGAGTTCTTACACAGTTACTAGTATGTACAAATATATAAACATCTTGCTGATTTTTAAGTAAGGATAGCAAGGTGAAAATGTTGTCCCCAAACAGATCTTATTTGACTGAAGCCTGTACAATGTTTCATTTGTGTCTAAGAGATCATAATGATGTAGCAAGTGGAATGCAAATGTGAATTTCAAACTGTGTTTACGTATTAGAATAATGAGTAAAAATGATACCAAATTTTAATCAGTTTGCAAATTTAAAAAAAAATATTGTGGTAAACTGACTGTAATTGATATCGTAAGAATAAATTACAGCAGAAAGACCCAACTTGTGAGAGGGCTCTGTGTGGCAAACTTACAAAAATATTCTTGAAATATATTCAGCTTGAGTGCATTACTCATTTACTTTTACTTTTGTATACTTTAAGTAAGTTTCCTCTGGATTCTAAATCCATGTACGTTTTTTGAATGAACATGTTCAAACATACTTTCAGTATGGATATCAGAATTAACACTAAAATGATTTACAGTTATTTTACAGAACATTTTTGATATACATTATTGATGTTGTTTTTCCACAAAGAATTTTCAGGTTGCTTATTCTGAGTGGAGGCCCCTTATGTGCTTCATACTGCGTTGGAAATTCTCTGCTGTACTTGCCATGATGCAAAGGCATCTGCTGTTGAACTGCAACCACTGCATGCTGCCCAAGGCATACTTCAAACGAATAATGAAACAACACAAACAAACATTTGTGCTGAGATTTATTATACGAATAAAAAATACGTATTGCCAAGCTATATTGTTTAAAGTGCGTAATCTTTAACGTAACACTAATAAACTACACAGTCACTCATTTAAAGACAATAAGGATACAGAAAACTTCACACCTGTGGCTATTGAGGAAAAAATGCCGAATTTAAGTATGAAAAGTTCTGTACCCTCACACTTGGAGGTAGTATCATTAGAGGTCACTAGATCACAGGATGAGCAAAAGGTCAAGAATTGGACAGAATCATGATTTCAGTTTTTTATTTACTTATTTATTATTATTAGTTGCCATTGTTACATGTGACCTGCACTCTAGAAGGTATTTCAATCCGTATTTCACAGTTATTTTTATTATAAAATCCATAATGCATTAAAAATGCTAAGAGAGGTCATGGTATAGTACCAAAACAAGTCGCTAGATCACTGGTCGATCGAAAGATTGAGCAGAATGTGAGATTTCTGAAGCTGTGATTTAAACTGGTTGAGCACTTAATTGTGCTTCAGCACAGCACTAGTGTCACTTGTGGCAAAAAATTCTGTTTGTAGATGACAGCACCACTGTAGTCTCTGAGAAAACAAGTGAACTCCTTGCACTATTTCTTAGCATCAGTAACATGACATGGAACATTCAGAAAACAAATGCCATGAATTTCAGTTTGAAAAGGGAAAATGATGCTATAGACAGCATAGCAGACACAATTTGCAGGACTGAATATTGATTCGTGTTTGAAGTGGTGTGAACTCTCAAAGATACTAGCAGACATAATGTCATCAGCATGTTATGCCCTTAGTCTTGTCATCAGTGTGCAGCAGTCTGCATCTTTCTGTTACATACTGTTCACTCTGTTCTTTTCTGGGGAACAAAATAAGAGCAACAATGTCCAGACTGAAAAAAAAGCATCACAAGGATCATAACCAAAAGTTATTGTTAAAAAAAAAACAAGGTTCTTGCAAGGATCTGTTCGAAACACTGGAAACTTTGATTGTGCTTCGTGAGTACATTTACCAATCGATAATTGCAGCTCAAACACGTCTGTTCATGATCATGGAACAAAACCTAGACTGAACGTACATTTAGCACTAAAGAGTAAAGATAACTCAAAACAGCATTTTTTACCAAGGAGTAATGCTATACAGTAAATTACCGAAGGATCGAAACATGACTGCATGCGTCGTTTCATGATTCGAGGGTCAGCAACTGATAAAAAAAAAAAAATGGGGCCCCCGGGGTCCCAAGGTCGCGATGGCGGCGTCACTGTCCCACCGAGATAATTTGTCCTTTTAGGACAATTATCTGAGCAAGCACCCACTCCAGCAAAAGGTTGGCGCGTGTAAAAGTTGTCTTTTTGGAGTGACAGACATGTGAGTATTGATAATCGAAGAGATTACTAAAATGAACTTACTTCAAAAACCTGTTAAAAAGTACTGTTAAACAAGACTTTCTGTACAGTGAAGGAGTACTTAATAACACAAAGTAGCATTTTTTTTTTTTCCCACTGAAAACCTGACTCCCGAGGCTGCGCAAAGTATAATACTAACTCCTTAACCTCTTTCTGAGCCTAAAATCTCACTCATTATAGATGGATGCTGACTCAGTTCTCCAGGCTAGCAAATATGAAGTTGTGATACACAATGTGGAAACCAAACATTTTCGTTATGGTCCCCAATGTCAGCTGATAGTGTGTGTTGTGTAAAATTATGAAGCAAAAATGTGTATAGTGTATGCAGTGACCAGTAGTGAGGAATGAATGAACAGTATAGCACTAACTAACCTTTTACATTATTAAATAACTTCATTGCAAAACAGTATTGTACAATAGGGAGGATGGAGGTCCCAGGTTTCATCTGGCCAGCTTGATTTTGGTTTACTGTGCTTTGCGTAAATTACTTCAGGCATCTGTTGGCTTGGTTGCTACTACATGACCAGGGCCAACTACCCGTCCTCGTCAAACTGGACCTGTATGCATATGAATGCCTGTATGTATGCATTGTCTAATTTTTATCCTTAAATTGTAATACCAAGGCATGTCCTTATCAAAGTGATGTACAGGTAAATAAAACTGCTGTTTTTGTTTGTTGCTCTCTGTTGTTTTGTAACACCTCTGCTCAATGTTCACGTTTATTTCAATATAAAAAATTATGAATGAAGTCACACAGTGTCACAGATAGAACTCCTTTTTTACTTCTTTAAATAATTAAAAGCTTCACTCAAGTTAATGGCCGTCGGGTGTGTGAAAGGGGTTTTTTACATAAGTACACAGGTAGCTATTAAACTGAACCATGCACGCTTCAGCCTATATGTGTATGGAACTATACAGGGTGGAGAAAAATTGTCACAAAATTTTAACCCTGGATAGCTGATGCCAGTAGGAACCAAAATTACTACTGTTGTGTTGGTTGAAAATGCACTATTTTTAAACTATAGAAACTTGGTGCCATGCGCTCCAATTGGCTGTACGTCGGTTGACGGGCAGCAGTATGGTTGTCGGTTCACACATACAAACGTCCCTTGCTCCGTAACTGCCCCAACGTCATATGAACATGGGTTGTATAGGTCTTGCTGTTTGTCTCCACCTCAAGTCAGAGGCATTAGCACATAAGCTTCACTTCGGGGCACACACACATCACCTGTGATTTAGTGATAAAGGAAGCATGGTGGCACATTATTCGTTTGAAGAATGACGAGCTGTGGTTTGTGTTTATGGACTACCTCCTCGACCTGCCGGGTCAAATTACCTTCACTTTTTGCAAGAAACTCTACCCGGCCTGCTGGAAGATGTTCCTCTGGGCATACGGCTACGCATGTGGTCGCAGCATGATGGGGCACCCGCACATAACAGTCGTGCTGTGCGCAGATATTTAAATGAACTCTTCAGCAGCTGGGTAATTGGCAGAGTTGCTCGAAGGACGTGGCCCCTGCGATCACCAGACTTCACGCCACCAGAATTTTTCCTGTGGGAAAGCTTCAAGGTTCTTGTTCACCAACCCAGACATGAACCACCTAGAAATGAAGAGGATTTAATGGATCGCATTCAACATGCTGCCAGTTACATCAGGGCAATGCCAGAATTCTTTGAAAGAGTTTAGCAAAACACCATTTGATGTTATGAAGCTTGTGTCATGTCAAGAGGATTGCCAGTTTGAGCAACTGCTTTAAGTAAACAATGTCCTAGCTACAGAAAAGGCCCTTTTCAGGGCCCACCCAACTATCCAGGGTTAAAATTTTGTGACACAATTTTTCTCCACCCTGTATTTAATGATCAGAACTGATGTCACTGAAATTAAACAGTTTGTTTTCTCACTTGTAAAAAGTTTATGGCTCCTCATTAACTTCTCTCAATCGAACATCAATAACTCTGCTTAGCAACAGAAGTTAGTTTCTTTCAACTAACTCATGTCCCAAGTATTTCAGATGTTTGTGTACTTCCCCTTAAATTGTTCAAAACTACTTCTGATATTCTACTTTGGTACACATTCACCTAAGAAATTAGTCTGCTACCAATGGCTACCCTACATTCATCAACCTGCAATCTTCAGACTGCTCAAAACTCAAAATTGTACACTTTGTTGCTTCACAAGGTTACTCCTCTTGAATATTCAGTCACAAATGTGACTCAGATACTTTCCATAATCACTTTTGTACTTGGTTTCCTTCAAAATTAAACTTTTGTCTGCACTTGTGGGCCACTGCTCAGCCGTCACCGTTGGTCTCTAGCCACTGACTGACTCACTCCAACATCTCCAAAGCACATGAAATCTGCCTCGTATTCCCCAGCCCTTGCTGTGTAACTTCCAGAAACTTGGGTAATGTCAGCGATATCATTACCACCAGATATGAGCGACTGATACTGGTCTTTACGAAAGGCATTGATAATAGCACCATTATAGTAGAACTTGTCCTATGCATCAGTGACTCATCAGTTTGGTTTGGTGAGGGAAGTGTGGGGGGGGGGGGGGGGGGGGGGAACTGTAAAGTGAGACCAGATTTTGACAGCAGTAAGCAGGTTCAAATAAATGTGTGCTGCAGTAGTTGTGCAGAGATGGAGAGACTTGCACGGGATAGACAAGCGTGGATAGCTGCATCAGTCCAGTCTTCAGACTGAAGACCACAACAGCTACTAAAGAGCTGAGGAATCCAAGCAAATTCAGCGATTTTCTCAGTTATGATGAACTTACTTTTTATTATCTTTTATTAATTTCCTTTTACTGGCATGTTTTCATAGTCATAAATAAGAGTAACCAACACCTCCACAAACCATGGACCTTCCTTGGGTAGGGTGGCTTGCATGCCACAGCAATATGGACGGCTGTATGAGAAGTGTGACCACAGCAGAGAGGTATCTACGGAGAGGCCATCTAACATATTCTTCCTGAAGAGGAACAGAAACCTTTCCAGTAGTTGTGAGGGCAACAGTCTGGGTGATTATCTGACCTGACACAGTAGTGTTAGCCAATATGGCTTTTGTATTCATTCCTGAAATTTCTGGCAAACTGCAGAGGTTTGTAACTTCCTGTCATGCCTGTTTCAACTCGGGCTTGTGGCCATCTTCATGTGTATACATTTGCTTCTGTTTCTTCCATCAAATTAGAAAATCTTCAGCCAAATGTAGGAACTGCAAGAATGAAATGCAAGTGGAAAAATGGGTGCCAAGAAATGAATAATTGTGACAGCTATAATGAGGGGGAACAATAAATCACCATTTCGTAACAGTATAGTAAGCTTTTCTTAAAATTTGTGATTTTGTTGTTTGTCATTGTTCTGCCTTTTATTGTATTTGCTTGAAGTGTTCTGTGTTTGTGTGAATATATCCAACCCCTCATTTTTTTAAGATGAGGAATAAAACAACAAATAAATAAGGGATTAGTTGGATATTTTGTCATGATGTCACATTGTTTGCTTTCAGAAATGTTGGTGGCAACATTCGTGATGGTATCACAGGGTTTTCAGGGTGAGCATTAGCAAACTTAGTAAATGAAGACTAGGCAGTTCTAACAATTTCTGTTAGCTCTCTTTTGAATGTTGGTGTTGCTTGGTTTAGTTATTTGCATGTTAGTGTTGGTTTGCAGCATAACATAGCAGCATTTGTTTGGTGTGAACAGAAATTAAAAAGCTTGCTGTCAGTAAGACTGATAAATTCTATAATACATGTGTGCTCAAATTGTTAGATATCTATAACATAGGTTAAGTGGCAGACAATCACAATTAAGACATTCACTTGTAGCTATCAGCCACAGCCATTGTCAGTAAAAGAGAGATACTCCGCTCCCGTAACTATCCCGGCCTCACCCTACAGCAACATACTGTTCCCACACCCTCCATCCAACAGTTTCCACCCCCTGTGTTCTATCGTCTCCCCTCCACTTTCACCATCTCCCATCCTGTTTCTTTGCAGCCTTCTACCAGTGCATCTGCCCATCTTTCCCTGCTCCTCTCCGTTTTTGCTCCTTTTTTCCCCACCTCCCTGCCCCACAACCTCCTGATGCTGCATCTGTTAAGTCTAGGCCCTGCACTATTCAGCAGACAGCAATCGTCTCTGTCCCCATCCATATGCTTCTATCCCCTTCCCCCTTCCCCTCCAGATTGCTGCGTGCATCCCACATGATGCATTTCGGCTCGAGATGATGGAGTTGGTCGTCATGTGTGCATGAGATGTGCTTGCTTGGTTGCTCACGCGTGTGCGTGTGTGTTTTTTAAGGCTGTGGCTAAAAGTTGTATGTGAGTGTTTTGTAATTGTGACTGTCTGCAACTTGACATGTCTTCTTTACGGTAAGTAGCAATCTGTATTTTCCTACATTGTTGATATTCCTACCTGAAGTTTCCATTGTTTGATGTAACATAGGTTATTTCTGTAGTAATTGCAAAATCTAAAAGTTGCTTCCCTTAGTTTCATTGACTTTTTACATTTAAAGTAGTAAGCAGTGTGCATAGAGGCTTTATCATTCTAATACAGCTGGATATCAGTTTCATTTCCAACAAAGTGCTTTTCTGATGATTTAACTGCTTTTGGGTAATATATGTGTTGCTTTTTACACACAGACTTTTCATTAAACTGAGCATCTGTTGTAATTGTATAGATAAAAAAATCTACTTTCCAAGCAGAGGCGGAACACACACATAAAAGGAGGTTATAATTAGGCAAGCTATCGGAGCCAGTGGTTCCTTTTTCAGGCAGAATGGTTGCAGGGAAAGGAAGAGGGTGGAGGAAAAGGATTGGAGAGGTCTAGGAAAATGGTAATTTTTTGGAAAAGTCACCAGAACCACAGGTTTGGGGAGCCTGACTAGACGGGACAAGAAGAAAAGAGTGGTGGTTGGGGACTGCACTGGATGAGATTTGGAAACCCGAGAGCTTAAAGGTGGAAGTCAGGGTGATACGCAAGACAGAGATTACTGCTAAAACATCATGTATGAGTTAATAAGAGTGAACAGCTTAAGTGCATTCTTCATAACAGAGGTGGGAGGGGAATGATGAAAAGTAGACGGTAAGAAAATGAAAGATGTAGGAAACTAAAATGGAATGTAGAAAGGAGTAGTTGCTTTGAAGAAATGCTGAGATGGTAGAAATTAATGTAAATTCAGGCCAGTGGGTGACGAGACCCAAGGACATGTTGTAGTGCTAGTTCCCACCGAGGAGTTCTGAGAAACTTGTGTCTGTGGGAAGAATCCAGATGGTGCTTGTGGTGAAACAGGCATCGAGGTCACAACTTTCATGTTGTAGAGCACGCTCTGCCACAGGATATTGTTTGTTGCCAGTGTTCACCCTCTGCCTGTGTTCATTCATCCTAACCGATAATTTGGTGGTAGTCATGCTGATGTAAAAGGCCGAACAGTGTTTACATAACAGCAAATATATGACGTGTCATTTCATAAGTGGCTCTCCCTTTGATAGTACATGTTTTGCCAGTTACAGGGCTGGTATAGGTGGTGGTAGGAGGGTGCATAGGCCAAGTCTTCCAGCAGGCATGGTTACAGGAGTAGGAACAACAGGGTGGGGAGATGGGTGCAGAAGGGGGAAAGGGTCTGACAAGAATATTGTGGAGGTTAGGAGGATGTTGAAAAACTATTCCAGGTGCGGTGGGCAAAATCTCGGACAGAATTTATCTCATTTCAGAGCATGATTTTAGGAAGCCATGGCCTTGTCAAAGTAGCTGATTAATGCATCCCAGACCAGCCTAATACTGAGTGACTAGTGGCGTGCTCCAAAGTTGTTATTTGGAGAGATCAGCAGTACCAGGATTGGAGTGAGGGTCTGGGAAATCTGATTTTGACTAAGCTTGTGGGAGAATTACTTCCAGTGAAGGCTAAGGTGTATTCCTGTAAAGAGTTTGCATCTGAGCAAATACATTTGTTCCACGAACCCTCCTACCACCACCTATACCGGCCCTTCAAATGGCAAAACATATTCTATCAAAGGGAGAGCCACCTGTGAAATGACATGTCATATTCCAGCTGTTATGTAAACTCTGGTCAGCCTTTTATATTGGCATGACTACCACCAAATTATCAGTAAGTGTGAATGAGCATGGGCAGAGATTGTATACTGGCAATACACAATATCCTGTTGCAGAGCATGCCCTACATGACAATCATGACCTTGGTGAATGTTTCACCACATGCGCCATCTGGATTCTTCCCACAGACACCAGTTTCTCAGAATTTCACAGGTGGGAACTAGCACTACAACATGTCCTTTGTTTTCGTCACCCACCTGGCCTTAACTTACATTAACTTCTTCAGTCTCAGCATTTCTTCTCAACAACTACTCCTTTCTTCACTCTGTTTTAGTTTTCTACATCTTTCATTTTCTTAGCTGTCTATTTTTCGCTGATGCGCTTCCATCTCTGTCACATAGAATGCACTCAGCTTTTCACTCCTATTAACTCGTACATGATGTTTTAGCAGTAATCTCTGTCTAGCATATTACCCTGTCTGCCACCTTTAAGCTCCCAGGCTTTCAAATCTTGTCCAGTACAGTTCCCAACAATCAGTCCTTCCTTCTCATCCTGTCCAGTGTCTCCCCTGACTCACGGTTCTGGGTGACTTTTCCGAAATCTGCCCTTTTCCTAGACCTGTCCAGTCCTTTTCCTTCTCATCTCTTCCCTCCCCTTCAACCCTTCTGCCTGATAAAGGAACCACAGGCTCTGAAAGGTTGCCTAATTATAACCTTTTATGTATGTGTTCTGCCACTGTTTGGTGAGAACATTTTTTTATCCATCCAATTATATTATATTGCCAAAAATAGATGGTTTTTTTTGTTATATGAGAATCTATTGTAACATTCATGCAAGGTATGATGGCATGCTGAAAAGTAATGCCTTCATAATTTATTTATTTATTTATTTTTCTTAACATAACTTTGTTGGTGTGTGAGAAGTAGTGTGCTGTAATAGTTTCAAATCCGAAGAGTTCGTCCAGATATGAAACACCCTCTCCTTCAGCATGACAGTGCCAGATCACACACAAGTGCTGTGACATTTGTAACAATCCAAAGTCTTGGGTTCATTGTCAGCAGTTATCCTCAATACAGTCCCAACATGGTCCCATACAATTTTCTTTTGTTTCCAACACTTGAATAACTCCTCCAAGGACTTCACAGTGATGAAGCAGTACAACCGGACGTGAGGTTGTGGCCATGTCAACAGTCAAAGTTCCTACAATGACGATATCAACAAACTTCTCTCTCGTGTGGCGAAACGTGTTCTTTGCCAGGGTGACTGTATTGAGAAGTGAATATGTAGACATAAAGAGTAAAAATGTAGAATATTAAAAATGTTTGTTTTATTTAAAAAGCTTTAAGTGTTTTAACATAAAAATTCAGAGGCATTACTTTTTAGCTTGCCCTCATGTTTGTCACTTTTTATTTTTACATCTTTGTGAGCTCTTTGTGTTTAGCACCTAGTTGCACAAAACTTTTCTTAGCCACCACCTTTCAATAAAGCCAAATGTGAAAAGTTCTCAGGCTGGCAACAAAGATTGTTTCTTATTAGGTAAGAAATACACTTGTTGTTTGATGTAATGATGTCTTTGATCTTGGCACTTTGTCCTACATTTATCCAATGAGAAGATTCCAGAGTACAGCTGTGAAAGATTTGAAAAATATAAATCTATGGCCACCATGACCTCTTTATTCGATTCCAACAGTTTGCTAGCCACAAATTTATTTGTGTATGGAAATATGGAGGTGGAAATTAGACAGCACCAGATCTGACAAATAGGAGAGATGCTTCAACTATTTAATCTTAAATACCTCAATTTTTTCCACCAATACTTAATTTTTTTCCTTTGCCAAAACACTTCTATGAGCACGAGCATTTTCATTGTTATCTCTCTCTGAAACAGCTTCTCCCTGCAGGAATCCCTTGAGTGCGCAGTTGCCTCACGTATTTTCTGTCATGCAACCACAGTATTGGCTGCTAATGGCAACAGGAGATGGGAACACAGGTATCTAACAGTGAGTACAGCATGAGGCTGTGGAGTGTCGTTGACCTGCTTAGTAGACAAATAATCCACAGCAGCGTTACAATACCAGTGGTGTTGAGACAAAGCAGAGCAGTGGCAATGATAAACAAAGCCAACATTGTGTTATATTGACACCAACAGTTGCCAAAGTTGAGGTTTCATCAGAAAGGAACCCAAGGAGTTCCCCAGAGTGAGAAAGAAGTGGCAGATGAAATATTAGCATTTCTTCAACATAAGGCCATGGAATGTGTGGTGTCATATGCACAACTGTGCGAACAACGTACATGAGTGCAATAATGACGATACGTGCTTAACAGTTGAAAGTGATGTTGAAACAGATGTGAAGCCATGTAGTTCATCATCCTTGTTGGACAGCAAACCACAATCCCATTTCAGTGAAATGTAATAAAGGGCAATAATTGTCAAGTACACTTGTCACGAAAACTGATGTTTGCACATTTCAAGGATGCTCCATACATTTCACAGGATCTATTACATTATGCACATCAGATCGTGTGCGACATTGATTACAATGATTTCATGGGAAGCAGTGGTTGATTGCATAATTTGAAACAGTGTCACGCAATTGTAAGAAGTAAGATAACGGAATTTTAAACAGTGTGAACTTGATGATGTGCAGCAAACTGCAGAGTCGGCCCAAAAATTTGTAGATGCGATATTCATAAACTAACTCATACCATCACTCAGTAAGGAATTTGTTTACAACTCCGACCAATCCTGATTTGAAGAGCAAATGCATAGGAAAGCCGACTTTTAATCGGGATCGTAGGCTGGAAAGTTATTTATTGTGCTGTGAGTAATTGGAGGTGCTCTGCCCCCTATGATTCTTTCTCATGTACGTGATCTAGCAAGGGCAGTAGGGAATGTTTACATTGCAGCAAGCAATAGTGGGAAAACGGGTGCAAGAGAACAACTACTATAGTATGAGCACTGCTTTTGACCAGTATCTGGTCAAAATAAAATGCTGTTGCTCGACTCTTGGACTGCCTGTAAAAAATCATACTTCTTTAAAGATCGTACTTCTTTAAAAATCTTAAAAATCATACTCCTAAAATTATCCCTCCTGAAAAGTGTGTTACATTGCAGTTCACATCACCTGGAACCACTGGACAAATTCAGTCTCTGAATGTTTGTTTTTTCCATGCGTATAAAACACATCATCACACTATTTGCAGCTACACCTTAAAGAATAACCAGTTTCATGATCAGCTTAACAACAGACTGTTACATATTAGATTGATGTCATCACAGTCTATCAGTTCTCATCACCCATTACCCCAGCATGATTGTATAGGCATTCTTTAAGAGTGGATACGTAGTTGAAAGTCTTGCAAGCTTTGTAACTAAAAGTTCACCATCGATCTTGATGGTGTGTGTGTTTGTGATTACTGCGGCACACCATTTTTCATTTGGTGTTCATGGTGCAAGTGAATCGTTTGTTTTGAATGTTGACGATGTCCATTTTGTGAAGTGTAATGCATACATTCCATAGAAGGTGATCTCTGCTCTTCCTGGACCCTCATCATGTCACCATCCTGATGCACATGGTGAGTCATTAGCAGCTAATGTTTTTTCTATCATTGTTAACCCAACACTACCCTTACTGAAGACTGAACTTGTGACCACACACTCAAGAGGTTCCTTTTCTCAATGACGTCCTTTCTTCTTGCAGTGCTAGTCTAGCACATCCAGAAGATATTCTGTGAAGTGTGGAAAGCAGAAGAGAAGTGCTGCTGCAACTGTAGTTATGAAGGCAGGTTGGCACAACCAACAAGAGCTTCATTCACAAAAGGTGTGGGTCCAGGTTCATGCCCTATTCCAGCACACTGTTTTGTCAGGAAGTCTCACAATGATACAGGTTCTGCTGAAGAGTAAAAGACTCCAAATAAATTTGTTCTCTTGTTTGTATGTGGTTAGTCTTCCACAAATGCACCTCCTTCTTAGAGAAAACTGTCTCTCAGTTGTTTTCAGCAGAAACATATCATAATCTTTCTTCGGATAAGCCTGTAACGTCTGCAATTTCATATGCCTTCAATTGCAGATTTCCAGATAGTAAATGGTTCAATTTCTTAATGTTTTCATTTATGACTGTAGTTTTGAGAGTCCTTCATGTGGAATATCTTTGACAGAAGTACAAACAAAGTTAAATTCAGTAAACTATTTCTTAACAGTTAAAATCTTCACCAGTCTTTTATGAATTGCCTTTGGTGCTATAATTGTACAGAACAGATAGTTTTATGACAGCATTACATTCCAGTTTGTCCATTTGAATAAAATGCTTGCACAATGGAGTGGCTTGTGTGCCTGAATGAAACAGATAGCCGTGCACTAGATGCAACGACTTTGAAGGTATATCTGTGGAGAAGCCAAACTAAAGTATGGATCCTGAAGAGGGGCAGCAGATTTTTCGGGAGCTGTGGGGAGCAATGGTTAGCAAGATAGACTGGTGTTGTGCTGTAACATTATTTTGATACTATCAACAGATGAAAAGAAGGGGTAACTATAGCCATTACATTTTCTGAGAACATACAGCTCTACTGTATGTTGTAATTCCAGAGGTACAGTAGTCACCCATTCGGATGTCCAGACTGGGACTACTGAGGGTGAAGATATGATAAATTGACATTCTACAGGTTGGAGCATGAAATGCGAGAGCTCTTAATTGAGATGATGGGTTAGAGAGTTTAAAAAGAGAAATAACTGGATTGAAGTTAGATATATTTGGAATTAGTGAAGAGTTATGGTAGGAATAACAAGAGTTTCCAGATGAGTGCATGGTTTTCAACACATGATCACATAAGAGCAATGAAGGAATAAATCTAGTAATGAACAAGAAGTGCCAACTTCTGTATAGCTGTGACCAATTCCTTTCCTTAGTATTATCCATTTTAGCCCCACATGAATAATATAGGTGTTAACGATACATTAATTTCTAACATCTTTCCTGCTCCTTGTCATTTTGTGTGTGTGTGTGTGTGTGTGTGTGTGTGAGTAAACAGACATGACGATCTGAGATATCATTTTGAAGGTGAACACAGATTAGTAACAGCTGTATGTAATATGCAGATTTTGTTACCTCTTAGACAGTTTTGTTAACACTTTGGAGACCAAGCCGGAGCATAGCTCAGGCCAGAACTGTGTGTTAAAAAGACCACACCTGAGTATAGGTCAAGCTGAGATTTTCTTAACGCATAGCACATGTATCTGTTGAAATGAACTTCCTTTGTATGGGAGTAATGTACGAACATCTCCCAACCTGCCCCTTGACTGGTGCTGCCTTCTGTTGTCAGTTTCTTGAATTATTTCGAAAGAAACATTAGCAAACGTAACAGATTCTGCTGTGAATGACTGGACCAATATGATCACAGTGACAACTTGTAAGGTTTCACAGTTAGCTGCTACAAATACATCATGTTTGTTGAGTGAGCAAGAAATTCTGGAAGTATGAGAGGAAGAAATTGCTCAGTAACCCACCTTTTACTTTTTCATGGGAGGATAATTATATTTGCCATCATCATTACTTTATAATTTGTAATCTATCAAAGAACAAAAGTAAATATGGATAATAAATCTTGAAGATTGACAATTTTTTTAGTATGTTTTACTCTTGAAGATACATCAGTAACAGCTTAAATAGCCTATTTCCTAGGCCCAATATTCTTCTAAGTGTCTGGTCTCCAAAGTTTTAATATTGTTCATACATATTTTTTATAATGTCTGAAGAAACAGACATTGGTGGTGATCTTGCTGCTGTAATAAATTTATGAAATATATGTGCAGTTGCGGAATCTTTCTGACATTAGATGCATTAGGTATGAAGATGTTACCTATTGGTGACACATGAAAATTTGTGCTAGACGGGGACTTTTCAGATTTCCCACTTGTTACAAGTGGTCGCCTTAACCACTTTGGCTGCCTGACCACCCAGCTAGGAACAACCGAAACTTTTGTGTGTCCTGTCCAACACAAATTTTCATGCATCACCAGTAGGTAATATCTTAAACATAATGCAGCTAACGTCAGAAAGTTTGTGCAACTGTGAATAAACTTCTCGGGTCATATATTGATACTCTCTCCAGTTTAGCTTTTATAAGTACCTATTCATTAACATTACGCAGTCTCACAGTTTGCAGTTGAAAATAGCTGTATTATAGCTATTGTAAATATGCATGACCATGTCAAACATGTCCAGACAAGTGTGTTGTAATATTTAGAGAATAACTGAATGCTTTTAGGTAGTGTATTACATGGCTAGTAGATTTGTGTCCATTTTTCATGTAATTAAAGTTATGTAAATACTGAGATCTTAACAGAATATTCAGATGCCCCTTGGGTTATTTTCTGTAGACATTATAAAATAACTTATCAAGTATTGTGCTGGAAGGTTATAGATATATATAATAGAGGGAAACATCCCACGTGGGAAAAATATATCTAAAAACAAAAATGATGTAACTTACCAAACAAAAGCGTTGGCATGTTGATAGATAAACAAACAAACACAAACACACACACAAAATTCAAGCTTTCGCAACCAACGGTTGCTTCCTCAGGAAAGAGGGAAGGAGAGGGAACGACGAAAGGATGTGGGTTTTAAGGGAGAGGGGTAAGGAGTCATTCCAATTCCGGGAGCGGAAAGACTTAAGTTAGGAGGAAAAAAGGACAGGTATGCGCGCGCGCGCCCACACACACACACACACACACACACACACACACACACACACACACACACACATATCCATCCGCACATATACAGACACAAGCAGACATTTGTAAAGGCAAAGAGTTTGGGCATTCCTTTTTTCCCCCTAAGGTAAGTCTTTCCACTCCCGGGATTGGAATGACTCCTTACCCTCTCCCTTAAAACCCACATCCTTTCATCTTTCCCTCTCCTTCCCTCTTTCCTAATGACACAACCGTTGGTTGTGAAAGCTTGAATTTTGTGTGTGTGTTTGTGTTTGTTTGTGTGGCTATCAACATGCCAACGCTTTTGTTTGGTAAGTTAAAGAATCATATTCAGAACTATAAGGAACCAAAGCAAACTGAAATTAAAAAAAGATATCAAAGCAAGTACTGACTCTCTTGTTACACTGCCTTACACTGTAAACTTGTATCTGTAACAAGATTCGGGACTCTGCGTGTCGTATTTCATCTATCAACTATGTTGTGATTCCGTAACTTCCTTCAGCATATTTACTGGCAAAACAGACCACAGGTGTAACGGGTGTACTGCTGGCTGTTGTGTCTAGTATACACAATATTTCTGCTAGCACCCTGTCTCCATCACCAGGTATGCTGATGAACTGACATCCTGAGACCAAGCAGTTGCCTTATCCTCCTCCCCTCCCTCCAGCCCTCCCTCCTCTCTTCCTCTCCCTTATCTCCAGGAACAGTGTCAGTGTTTCATAGGTCACAAACATCTGAAGGCACATATTGGCTAATCAGGGGAGGTGCCTGCAGCTGCAGAGGTGGTGTTGGCAGCATAGTTGTTGCCACTTCGCTCACCTAAGAAGTCATATTTTGTGTTTGCTGAGTACTTCATTATTCTCGTAGTTGAGAGAGTAACTTGGCCACGATTTATCAGTCTGTCATTACATTATTCTCGTAGTTAAGAGAGTAACTTGGCCACGATTTATCAGTCTGTCATTAGATTGCTACGTTAATGGCACAGTCCCAGTGTGTGTGTGTGTGTGTGTGTGTGTGTGTGTGTGTGTGTGTGTGTGTGTTGCTCTCCTGCAAGTAACATGAGGATGTAGAATGAGATTTTCACTCTTCAGCGGAGTGTACGCTGATATGAAACTTCCTGGCGGATTAAAACTGTGTGCCGGACCGAGACTCTAACTTCTGTAAAGTTTGGAAGGTAGGAGATGATGTACCGGCAGAAGTAAAGCTGTGAGGATGGGGCGTGAGTCGTGCTTGGGTAGCTCAGTTGGTAGAGCACTTGCCCGCGAAAGGCAAAGGTCCCGAGTTCAAGTCTCAGTCCAGCACACAGTTTTAATCTGCCAGGAAGTTTCAACATGAGGATGTATCTGTTGCGCAACACCCCTTAAGAATTTGAACAGAATACAGGGTTCAGTTTTTCTCTGGGACGTAATGCTGCTGATGGATGAGGAATTAAATTGAAATTTGGAGAACTGCGGGTTCCACTGTGTATGTTGTGTATCTCGAGGCCTGCCAGACGACAAAGTTAACACTGGAGTGTTGTTATCCCCACTTTTGAGAATGATTCATGTTCTGTGAAATTCAAAATTATGGGCTACCATTGTGATGTTTCCACCCCAATGTACACTTTTAAATGCCATTGTTGCAGGCATTTTCCTTCCCATTGTATGAAAAACCCAGTTTGTCGAGACTATGGTTAGGCACTTCATCAACACTTGCCTTTCTGTGTCAGTTGTGGAAAAAATGCCCTTCCTGATTCTCAAATTGTGAAAACATAATTAAGGAACATGAAATCCAGAAATTTAAGATCTCTGGTTGACTCTCATCTTTTGAAGCTTAAAAAAAATGAGATCTTTTTTATGCCATTCCAGTGCTATCATCTTTTGCCACTACTGTGTCTAGGTCATCAACAGTACCTGGAGTATTGACTCCCTCGATTCCAATGACATTGGCCTCTGCTAGTTGCACAAGGTCCCGGTGCTGCCTGTTCCTCTTTGGTTCCAAACCCCATAGTGGATAAGCCCTCACAAGAGTCCCAACCCTCTAATGAATTTTACAATAAAGAGACGAAATCTTCAGAGACGGCTACGTCGATAAGCCTGCAGGTGCGAAAACTCCCCACACCACTGGTCTTGGAACCTATATTCATCGATGTGATTCCTCCCCATCTGGTGATCTCCCCTCCTGTTTTGCAATCTCTGTTGATTTTCAAGAAATTGCATTTTATTTATCATCATTCCCCAACCTTTCAAAGTCAATGTGTCTCCTGTCAGATCCATACTGGTCCCAAGAGAGCTGTAAGTTGATTCACTCTGATGATATCAATGAGTTAGACTGGTTCTTTGTGTCTCCAAGAGAGTATTTTTTATTCTCAGATCTAATGCATTAAACTCCTATCTCCTCTGCCAGCCACATTGATCATCCCTCTTTAGCTCTTTTTATTTCTACCTCACCCAGTTTCACTTTCTTAGGAATGCCCCTTCATATAGCACTCCGATGAAGAGAGGACTTCAAGAATTCCTTATCCTTGATACTAGCTCATCATCATCATCATCATTTAAGACTGATTATGCCTTTCAGCATTCAGTCTGGAGCATAGCCCCCCTTATACAGTTCCTCCATGATCCCCTATTCAGTGCTAACATTGGTGCCTCTTCTGATGTTAAACCTATTACTTCAAAATCATTCTTAACCGAATCCAGGTACCTTCTCCTCGGTCTGCCCCGACTCCTCCTACCCTCTACTGCTGAATCCATGAGTCTCTTGGGTAACCTTGCTTCTCCCATGCGTGTAACATGACCCCACCATCTAAGCCTGTTCGCCCTGACTGCTACATCTATAGAGTTCATTCCCAGTTTTTCTTCGATTTCCTCATTGTGGACACCCTCCTGCCATTGTTCCCATCTACTAGTACCTGCAATCATCCTAGCTACTTTCATATCCGTAACCTCAACCTTGTTGATAAGGTAACCTGAATCCACCCAGCTTTCGCTCCCATACAACAAAGTTGGTCGAAAGATTGAACGGTGCACAGGTAACTTAGTCTTGGTACTGACTTCCTTCTTGCAGAAGAGAGTAGATCGTAGCTGAGCGCTCACTGCATTAGCTTTGCTACACCTCGCTTCCAGTTCTTTCACTACGTTGCCATCCTGTGAGAATATGCATCCTAAGTACTTGAAACCGTCCACCTGTTCTAAATTTGTTCCTCCTATTTGGCACTCAATCCGTTTATATTTCTTTCCCACTGACATTACTTTCGTTTTGGAGATGCTAATCTTCATACCATAGTCCTTACATTTCTCATCTAGCTCTGAAATATTACTTTGCAAACTTTCAATCGAATCTGCCATCACAACTAAGTCATCCGCATATGCAAGACTGCTTATTTTGTGTTCACATATCTTAATCTCACCCAGCCAGTCTATTGTTTTCAACATATGATCCATAAATAATATGAACAACAGTGGAGACACGTTGCAGCCTTGTCTTATCCCTGAAAGTACTCTGAACCATGAACTCAATTTACTGTCCACTCTAACTGCTGCCTGAATATCCATGTAAAGACCTTTAATTGCTTGCAAAAGTTTGCCTCCTATTCCATAATCTTGTAGAACAGACAATAACTTCCTCCTAGGAATCCGGTCATATGCCTTTTCTAGATCTATAAAGCATAGATACAATTCTCTGTTCCACTCATAACACTTCTCCATTATTTGCCGTAAGCTAAAGATCTGGTCCTGACAACCTCTAAGAGGCCTAAACCCACACTGATTTTCATCCAATTGGTCCTCAACTGATACTCGCACTTTCCTTTCAACAATACCTGAGAAGATTTTACCCACAATGCTGATTAAAGAGATACCTCTGTAGTTGTTACAATCTTTTCTGTTTCCATGTTTAAAGATTGGTGTGATTACTGCTTTTGTCCAGTCCGATGGAACCTGTCCCGACTCCCAGGCCATTTCAATTATCCTGTGTAGCCATTTCAGACCTGACATTCCACTGTATTTGATGAGTTCCGACTTAATTTCATCCACCCCAGCCGCTTTATTGTACTGCAATCTATTGACCATTTTTTCCACTTCCTCAAATGTGATCCTATTTCCATCATCATTCCTATCCCATTCTACCTCGAAATCTGAAACATTACTGATCGCATTTTCACCTACATTGAGCAACTCTTCAGAATATTCCCTCCATCTGCCCAAGGCCTCCACAGGATTCACCAGCAGTTTTCCTGACCTGTCCAAAATACTTGTCATTTCCTTCTTACCTCCCTTTCGAAGACTGCTAATTACACTCCAGAATGGTTTTCCAGCAGCTTGACCCATAGTCTCCAACCTGTTTCCAAAGTCTTCCCACGATTTCTTCTTGGATGCTGCAATTATCTGTTTGGCTTTGTTTCTTTCTTCAACATAACTTTCTCTGTCTACCTGGGTTCTGGTATGTAGCCATTTTTGATACGCCTTCTTTTTCCTTTTACAGGCTGCCTTGACTGTATCATTCCACCAAGCTGTTTGCTTCATCCTACTTTTACACACTACTGTTCCAAGACATTCTTTAGCCACTTCTAGTACTGTGTCCCTGTACCTTGTCCATTCCTTTTCCAATGACTGTAATTAACTACATTCAACTAACTGGTACCTTTCTGAGATCGCTGTTATGTACTTGTGCCCGATTTCCTTATCCTGAAGTTTCTCCACTCTTATCCTCCTACATAAGGACCTGACCTCCTGCACTTTCGCCCTCACAATCCCAATTTCACTGCAGATTAAATAATGATCAGTGTCATCAAAGAATCCCCTGAATACACGTGTGTCCCTCACAGCCTTCCTGAATTCCTGATCTGTTATTATATAGTCAATGACAGATCTGGTTCCCCTGCCCTCCCAAGTATACCGGTGAATGTTCTTATGTTTAAAAAAGGAGTTTGTGATTACTAAGCCCATACTGGCACAGAGATCCAAGAGTTGTTTCCCGTTCCTGTTGGCCTCCATATCCTCTCCAAATTTACCCATAACCTTTTCATACCCTTCTGTTCGATTTCCAATCCTGGCGTTAAAATCACCCATGAGCAGAACACTATCCTTGTCCTTTACTCTAACAACTACATCACTGAGTGCCTCATAAAAACTATCCATCTTTTCTTGATCTGTCCCTTCACAATGCGAATATACTGACACAATCCTAATTTTCTTGCTAGACACTGTCAAATCTATCCACATCAGTCGTTCGTTTACATACCTTATTGCAACTACGCTGGGTTCTATTTCTTTCCTGATGTAAAGCCCTACACCCCATTGTGCTATTCCTGCTTTGACTCCTGACAGGTAGACCTTGTATTCTCCCACTTCCTCTTCTTTCTCACCCCTTAACCGAATGTCACTAACAGCTAAAACGTCCAGCCCCATCTTACTTGCAGCCTCTGCCAGCTCTACCTTCTTCCCAGAGTAGCCCCCATTGATATTAATAGCTCCGCATCTCATTACCATTTGTTTGCCAAGTCGTATCTTAGGAGTCCCTGGTTTGTCAGTTAGAGGTGGGACTCCGTCACCTCCAAAGGTCCGAGGCATTTTGCTCTGATTGTTGCCAGCATCATATTTAAAGTACCAGGGAAGCAGGTTGCTAGCCTTACTTGCCCCGAGTCCCATTGGATTTTACCCCTAACGGCTGAGGGACTAACCGGTGGATTTGGTAGTCTTTGCCGTATGAGCACAAAGGTGACCACGACTCAGAATATGTCCAAGATGCCCAGCCTTATTCCAAAGTAACTAGTATCCCGACTGTCGGGACCACTTACTTGGCCACTCATACGTTGCCCGTGGTTCATGAACTAGGACATGACTACAGGAACCCACACCATGAACCACTTCTTGATACTAGCTGATAAAAAAAAAAAAAAACCAACTTATTTTTGTGCTTTGTTTAAGGTACTGGGTTCCATTCCCATTTTAACACATTTACTGTAATGAACTGGGGTAAAAACAGTTGTGGGAGAGTGACCCCGCCCCCCTCACCCCAACCCCAGCACTCACCCCCCAGCCCCCGCATGGTGCCAAGAAGTCAGTTTGTCAGTGTAACTTATGATGGCGGCAGGGTCACTTGTTGAAATATTATACCCATTGAACACGGAGACCTGGCAGTAAACCTGTGCACTGTTATGCAAACAGCCATGTGTCTGGTGGGTGAAAACAAGCATTTTGTTCCCCATGCTTCCCATTTGTTTTTTCTTTATATATTTCAGTATGTGTACTACATTGACTGATTTGTTGATCTAAATGGGTATTTCACTAGGGCTTTTCTCTAGTTTTTACAACAAGTTTTGCAATGTTCCTTGATTATATTGCATACCCCTTCTTCCCATTGGCTACTGATCTCAACCTTTACTGTGTGCACCTTTATCAACAATTCAGTTTTTCTTCAGAATTAAACAATTACATGTGAGATTCATTTTGCCTCTACACTGGGTTTTGTTTTCATTGTGCCAGTTTTATTTATTGGTTGTAAATCATACTAATTTTAGTAGCTGTCTACAACAGCATTTTCTGAAGAACTGTTACAGCACCCTTTTGCATGATTGTTTTTATTCAATTTTTGTTTTGTTTAAGTTGTATTACGTTCACTGGATACATGTTCATGGAACTTCAGAAGTTTCTCTGTCAACTTCTATTGTCTGAGAGTGCTTTTCCTGCTCCCTGTTTTGTCTTTTAATATGCTTTTGAGTGATGTAAGACAGTAATTTTCCAAAACATTGAACTTCGTGGTAGCTCTGTTGTTTGTACTGAAGTTACTCTGTGACATAGTAGAGAGAACTTGGAGAATTTAAACTTGGACACACTTGTAGATGCTAGAATTGTTTGTAAAACTTTAATAAGAGTAGAAATCTAAATACAAAAGGAGTATTCTTGAAAAGCTCAGTGCTAATCCAGCTGTGATGGAATGGCTGTCGGGATATTAGACAATAATGCTGTATGATGAACAACAAATATTATGCTTTCTGCAACATCTGAATTCAATCCACTAAAACATCAAATTTATGATGGAAGTGCAGAAGGCTGGCTGCCATTTCTGGATGTCTTGGTCAGTTGTAAAGTGAATGGATCATTGGCTCATTCTGTTTAGCATAAGCCCACACATACAGATCTGTATTTGCAGGTGTCTAGCTACCACCACCGATCGCACACTATGGACACACTTCAGACATTGCTGCACTGTGTGTTTGTTGTGTCTAATGGAGACAGCCTTGCAAAGGAACTGGAACACCTATAGTCTGTGTTCAAAAATAATGGATATTCTCCACATCGGATCACTTTAAGGAGAAAGAAACTTGATCAACCTCAAGATCAAGAGCAGGAGTGGTGGTTCAAGTCCAGGGTGTACCTCCCACATGTCAGCAATATTTCTTCAAAATTAAGCAGAATCTGAAGGAAACTTGCCAAAGCAATCTTCCACTCAACCACAAAGACCCATGCTCTTTTCGGTTCAGCAAATGACAGCCTGTATTAGCAGATGGCTGGAATCTACAGAATTCAGTGCCAGTGTGGCAAAGCCTACATTGGTCAAACAACACGCACAGTGCACAGAAGGTGCATTGAACATGATCATCACACGCTCCTTTCACAGCCCAATAATTCAGCAATAGCTGACCATTGTATCTCTACAGGGAATTCTCTGGATTATTCTGCCATGGAAATTTTGGGCTTGATGAGATCCTTTTGGGATTAAATTATAAAAAATCCATGGAAATAAGTTTGGCAGAAGATTTTATTAATTGTGATGGTTGGTTTCAACTTGATAAGGCATAGGACCTGGTGATTTCTTCAGCATCTTCTGAAAGAAAACATGACTACTGACACGCCTGGTGACAGTTAATTTTTATTATTACAACATCTGAATTTTAATGCCAAGAGCCCACATTCTGACAGAGAGCACACATGTTGTATCACCATTACACATGTGCCTGTGTGCCATAGATTGAGCATTATTTGAAGAAACTCAACTTAGGTCACTCATATAGCAGCTGCCTTTGCACATGAATCTCTTTACCAATTTTTGGTGTAAAGTTAACGATGTGAATTAGCACTGTCCAGTGCAAACACTGAACAGCTGAGTGGTTGTGCTGCAACCCCAAACTTCATGGAAACTTGTCTCAAAGTCCATATCACCTGTGTTAGGTAACAGCAGCAGTGAAATTGATGTTTACAACAGCCACATTTTAAAATACAAATATTGACTGACACTGGCCCAAAGGTAGAAAATGAAGAAAAGAAAGATGCCAGAGCCATATAACCTCTTAAGAGTCCTGAAGGTTGGTACAAAGCCTGATTTTATTGAAACTGATGTTTCCTAGCAATAAAGATACAAATAAGTCAAAAATACAGAGAAAAAAATTATTTTCACTTTTACATGTATTTCTCAGATGGTATCATATGTGATACCTGTGGTCTATGTTAATACAAAGTAATACATATGAGTGTTTCAAAAAAGTTATTCTTAACATATAAAATAATCCTATTTTTGTGTGAGAAATGTAACATAAATTCAAATTCACTTCTTTTGAAAAAGAGCAAAACAATTTCTTTCAGATGTAAAGCACAGGAACATTTGACATGTGCTGCATCATACGAACGTTAGACCTCTACAACCCTCTAATCTGCATTTTGATCTATTTTTCTGCATTTTGTTCATCATTTGAGGCATTTGATACCCTGAATGGCAAAGAAGGTAAAGCTTTTGGTGCTCTTGCCCGTTTTGCTGGTGGACCACCACCATCATCATCATCATCATCATCATCATCATCAAGCTTGAAAGCTTGATATTGCATGATGTCTTTTCTCATAAATTTATTACTTTGCATTGCTTGCCTATATTCTAGCCAAGCTGCTGCAACAGCAAAATCTATGAGGTGGTGGATCACGCGTACTGTCCATTTATTAGTTCTGCTTCTCATTGGGTATTTTCCCACTACCCTATACAGGAGATCCACACCATCCGTATATTTGTTATATTTGGTAACTGCATTTGGCCTAGGAATTTGGACATAAACCTTAACTTTCTTTGACGAAAGTTGGACAACGGGATGAACACCAAAAGTAGAAGATGCAACATAAATAGGTTTATTGTCAAACCATTTCATTGCAGCTATTTTTCCATCACGCCTTGCAACCTGATCAAAAGAACCTCTGCCCTACCTTTTCAAATCTAAATTTCTATCTTGAAATTTACAGCTTTTGGAAGACGATTAGCCATTATAGTCCCAGTTGCTAAGATTGGCCCATTAGTTAGGAGACTATCTAGTAGGGGGACAGATGTGAAGTACCTGTCAGTGTATATTAGTGACCCATATGGCAAGGAATCTGATAGCTTTAGAACAACATGCCCTCCAGTATTAAGGTTGTAAGGTACTGGAATTTTTCCAGACGTGATATCTTGACCCTTTCCTTGGCATAGCAAAAAGTCAAGTGGTATACCGTTGGATGTAGCTAGCACAAAGTTCAAGCCAACTGGGTGAGGTTTACCCCTAACATACTGTCTTGTTCTTACTTAGGTCTGTAAACTGTATCATCTGCTCATCTATACATGTATAAGTTGGTCAGGGATGATTTCAAAATGCATTTCTTAGTCTGTCAAGGAGTGTTTGTATCTTCCAATAACTGTCACATTTGGTTTCCTCTATTACATCATTGTCATTAACCAGTTTCAGATTATTTCTTATCAGGTAAAACCTGTCCCTGCTAATTGTATGTGTAATCATTGGATAACGTGTTCACCTATCCCAACACATTCTCAATCTAGGGAACCCCAATAATGCAATCAGAATACTAACCCTCCAAAACTTTCTTAATTCTGCTCCACTACAGTCCATTGACTTTCCTGTTAGTGTAACATGACATAAATTTATATACACTCCTGGAAATGGAAAAAAGAACACATTGACACCGGTGTGTCAGACCCACCATACTTGCTCGGGACACTGCGAGAGGGCTGTACAAGCAATGATCACACGCACGGCACAGCGGACACACCAGGAACCGCGGTGTTGGCTGTCGAATGGCGCTAGCTGCGCAGCATTTGTGCACCGCCGCCGTCAGTGTCAGCCAGTTTGCCGTGGCATACGGAGCTCCATCGCAGTCTTTAACACTGGTAGCATGCCGCGACAGCGTGGACGTGAACCGTATGTGCAGTTGACGGACTTTGAGCGAGGGCGTATAGTGGGCACGCGGGAGGCTGGGTGGACGTACCGCCGAATTGCTCAGCACGTGGGGCGTGAGGTCTCCACAGTACATCGATGTTGTCGCCAGTGGTCGGCGGAAGGTGCACGTGCCCGTCGACCTGGGACCGGACCGCAGCGACGCACGGATGCACGCCAAGACCGTAGGATCCTACGCAGTGTCGTAGGGGACCGCACCGCCACTTCCCAGCAAATTAGGGACACTGTTGCTCCTGGGGTATCGGCGAGGACCATTCGCAACCGTCTCCATGAAGCTGGGCTACGGTCCCGCACACCGTTAGGCCGTCTTCCGCTCACGCCCCAACATCGTGCAGCCCGCCTCCAGTGGTGTCGCGACAGGCGTGAATGGAGGGACGAATGGAGACGTGTCGTCTTCAGCGATGAGAGTCGCTTCTGCCTTGGTGCCAATGATGGTCGTATGCGTGTTTGGCGCCGTGCAGGTGAGCGCCACAATCAGGACTGCATACGACCGAGGCACACAGGGCCAACACCCAGCATCATGGTGTGGGGAGCGATCTCCTACACTGGCCGTACCCCACTGGTGATCGTCGAGGGGACACTGAATAGTGCACAGTACATCCAAACCGTCATCGAACCCATCGTTCTACCATTCCTAGACCGGCAAGGGAACTTGCTGTTCCAACAGGACAATGCACGTCCGCATGTATCCCGTGCCACCCAACGTGCTCTAGAAGGTGTAAGTCAACTACCCTGGCCAGCAAGATCTCCAGATCTGTCCCCCATTGAGCATGTTTGGGACTGGATGAAGCGTCTTCTCACGCGGTCTGCACGTCCAGCACGAACGCTGGTCCAACTGAGGTGCCAGGTGGAAATGGCATGGCAAGCCGTTCCACAGGACTACATCCAGCATCTCTACGATCGTCTCCATGGGAGAATAGCAGCCTGCATTGCTGCGAAAGGTGGATATACACTGTACTAGTGCCGACATTGTGCATGCTCTGTTGCCTGTGTCTATGTGCCTGTGGTTCTGTCAGTGTGATCATGTGATGTATCTGACCCCAGGAATGTGTCAATAAAGTTTCCCCTTCCTGGGACAATGAATTCACGGTGTTCTTATTTCAATTTCCAGGAGTGTAATAAGCCATATCATCAAACAATTTTTGGTCAATGTATTGCGTGAAATATTCAAATGGTGACTTCACAGTTGGAATTTCAAGTGTTGCAAATTCTGATACTTCAGGATTAAACCTAGAAATTAAAGTAAAATAACATAAATCTTTGCAAACTATACGTTAAATTTGCCTTACAAATGCCTTACAAATTTGTATTTAGCAACTACTTACTCTGTCATGTGTCTCCATTATGCACCTCTGTGTTGGATCACACTCAAAGGTATCCCTTCGTCATCTGATTCTGATGACTCATCAACTGCTGGAGTTTGTGATCTGACAGCTATATCAAGTTCATCTTCTTCTCCAGACAGCTCAAATTCATAAATATTTGGACCTTCCACTGCCAAAAGTTCCACTATTTCTTCATCAGTTAGACCTACAGCAGGGAAAAATGAGATACCCAGTATATTTACTTGTAAGGGAAACACGTAATGTAATACAGGATAATCACAGCAAACTGAAGAACATTTAGCAAAACATGAAGAAACACACACACGTGCCTCTATAACGAAGTAAACAATGACAGGAGATTTATAGTAATAATCCTGAGGTATTAGGGATGATACTTGCAATTAAGTAGAACATTTTGTTCATGAAGAGTAGTTTCTCAGTAGAGATATTTATTTATGGGATAAATGAACCATTTGCGATTATAAATATGCTTCTAAATGTGTGAAATTGCAAAAGATAAGAATATTTACCTTTTTTAATTCCCGATGTGGTGCATGCCGTCGCTTTCCAGCTGCTGCTGCCACCTGTTGGTGGCGTGAAGAAGTTTAAACAAATGACAAATGGAATGCACTGAATGTATACTGTGTGATACCGGCAGGCTGTCTCGCTAAAGTGGTTGAAAAATGCGTAAAAAATTTTTAGGTTAGAGGTATCACGTATGATACCTATGGAAACTAGAGGACAATTAATAATTTGAAACACTCCAGTTTTATGCAGTGGGCAGGGGGGCAGAAATTGTTGATGTAAGGTCCACATGATTAATCATAATGTTGTCAGAGCGTGATAAAAGAAATGAAATATTTTTGAGAAGATAGTGGTAAGTAAAATACATTATGAAGTGGTAACACTCTCTTATTTTGATCACATTATCAGTACAGATTATAGCAGAGAAACCCTATATTGCTATGTCATGGCTAGCATAGCTGTCCCTCTCCAAGCAGCTTTGGCATATGGGAGGGGACATCTGTTCTATGCTAGAAATGCTGTATACCTTATCTTAACATCTTACCAAGAAACGTCTGAGAATGAGTGATGGGTTAGTTTGAGGTAGATGGAGAGGCTGGAAAGAGGAGGGAGATAAAGTTGGCAGATGTGTGCATGGAATGACAGTGAGCTATTTTAGGGTCCTAGTATGAACTCAAGTAAAGAGTTACACACTTGCATAATTCAGTGGAATGGCACTTTGGTCAGGGAGCCACATTATGAAAATTGTAATGCAGCTTTGGATATTCTTTGTGTTGTGCTGACCAAAACGCGAATTTAATGAAGTGGATTGTTTAAAAAAAATTTGACTGTGTCCACTCTTTCAAGTGGGCAACTGAATAGTTTCATTGCCCACACAGAATGCTACACAGTAGCTGTAGCAAATGTGGTAGGTGCTCTCTCAATATTTCTGTTCTTAAGAGGATAATACAGGCCTGTTGCTGGACTGATATAGAGAAATACGAGGGTTGGAACTTAAATAGTGGCAACTGTTTATTCACAACTGATACAAAAGAGTTACATGTTTGCACCTGTTACTATCCTTCAGAGTAGTAACCAGCATTGTGTAGAACCAATTGCCAGTGATGTGGAAGCCGTAGTATACCGTTAGCAGAGCCTGTTCTGTTGATGGTGTAAATGGAGCAGTCTAAAGTTATGGTAATATCCTAACACATTACATTCCTGCACAGCAGACCATCCATTTTTGGAGTACCACCTGCGACCAGCTTTGTGAAAGAGGCGGCGACACTTTCTGCGCAACCCACCCGTCATTTTGCACGCCAGTGTGTGGGCGCATACAGTGCAAGCTGTGGCTGCTGTGTTCGGTCGATGGGACTGGGAATTACTGTATCATCCACCACAATCCCCGCACTTAACTCCCTGTGACTTTGATTTGATTCCAAAGAGAAGGAACTACTTCGTGGCATTTGCTTCAGAACTGTGTCAGAGATTCGACAGGCAGTAGACCGCTCCGTTTGCACCAACAGAACAGGCTGTGCTAACGGTATACAACGCCTTCCACATCACTGGCAACAGGTTCTACACTGTGCTGGTGACTACTTTGAAGGACAGTAATAGGTGCAAACATGTAACTCTTTTGCATCGGTTGTGAATAAATAGTTGCCACTATTTAAGTTCCAACCCTTATGTCAGGATGTGAGAGATGGATCTTATACTTGTCATTGACAGAGGTATGGCATAGAGAATGAGTCAGATTGGTGACAGGGTTGGTATAAGGGAGGACTAAGGTATTGTGCAACTTCAGTGACAGATACCATTTGAAGTGTAATGAGAGGGTTCCTGCAGTGGGGGATTCATTTTGGGGCACTGTTAAGGAACTTCCTGTAGGCAACTGTGTCTGCATAGATACGGTGGCAGCCCCGGTGTTTTATGATTTTTTTACGTGGTTTGAGCACACAACAAAGTCTTTCATTCAAAACTTCATTGTCATTTATTTAATCTGATGAAAATATTTAGTAAGTAAATGCTCTGCCCATGCGATTTCTCCAAGTCCCACATTTTAAAGACGTGTTTTGATGTTACTGTGGATGATTATTAAGTGTCATGAAATTCACCTCAAGTTTCTGTAGTTTCATTGGTATTGTGCCCCTGACATTAATGCATTAATGAAATTGGAGGAAGTTTAACCATGAAAAACATATACAGTTCTCATTGTAGCCTCCGCCCCCCCCCCCCCGCCCCCCCCCCACCGGCCCCCACCCCACATGTTCAGTGGTGTGAGGAAGAAACAAAAAATGGTGGTGCACCTTCTCAGATGGGTGCTCTATTTATCTTTAGCAGAAAGACACAAGAAATATAAAATTTTGCAAATCCATTAATCAAGGGTGTAGTCAAGTGACACACTTAACATTTGGAGACTGTATTCACTAATTTCAGTCTGTTTTCATCTCATGACAACTGATTAATTTTTTTTTTTTAATTGACTGTTGTGAAGCAGTCTTGGATGGTGAACAGTAGAAGGTTTCATTATATTCTTGTCACTCTTTTGTTAGTGATGTAACTGATGCATGCAATTCATCTCCCATTGTAGAAAGCTATTTTCTATTTTGTCTAACAGTTTTTCATTGCAAGCCTAAAGATGTGTACAAAAAATTATCTTCTGTTGCAGAACTGTAATGTCGAAACCAAGAGAATTTGCACATCTTATTAAAAACAAATTTGGAAGTGCGGATAATATTAACCAGCTAGCACGTAAGTGACAATTGTCTTCATAGTTTACATTAACATAAACAGGCGTACTACTTTTTATATTCATACAGTTCTTTGCAGACATGTCATTTATTTTATACTTGAACTAGATTCTGCAATTGGTGCATGAGGGACTTAATGTAGGCTTACTTTTCTGTAAAATATTAAATGAATTAAATATTTTTTTTCTTTTGCATGAATGTTAGCTTTTGAACTGCTTACAAATAAAAAATTACACACAGTTAGTCAAGGCAGGGTTAATCTTGTTGCCAGTTTATGGTCACAAGTAAAATGTTACAACTTTATTTTCCCGTACTGCAACATAATACCTTTTTCATGGGTATTTTTGAACTTTATCATAAATACATGATTGGTCATTATAGTGATTCCTATAATTTTGTCAACATAATGCATCATACTAGAAAATTTTTTTGATATATTCAAAGCTACTGTTGGAGGCTGATTTTATAAGAATGGAAGTATAAAACAAGCCATGCAGTTACAAACCAGTACTCAATATAGCCATAATAATTGTGATATGAGAATAAATAAAGAACAATTCCATAGCAATCTTAAGAACAGTGACTTAATTTTCACTTTCGTTTCCCTCTTTGGTTTTACTCCTGTCTATCTTCTGATGAAGTGTTACTGTCTTTCACTGACATACAGTCTGTTCCACGAGAAAGTGTATGCCATTATCTGTATAAAATAAAAGAAACTATTATAAATATAAATTTACATGAAAATATATGTTATTACTAATTTTTAAAATTAATTAATAGTTAATCCAGTCACTGCCATATCCCCCCTGTGTGTCTGGGGGTTAGAATAGGCTCGAGGTATCCCTGCCTGTCGCAAGAGGCGACTAAAAGGAGTCTCACACTTTTCGGCCCCATGAGTTTAGGTCCCATTTTATGGTTTGACCGGCCACTTTCCAGATTCTACAGAAGTGCGGACCATATGGGGAAGGACGCCTTACGTGGTGCAAGAGTTATCCATAGTGCCCTTAGATTAGATTTCTTC
Source organism: Schistocerca cancellata (assembly GCF_023864275.1). NCBI lineage: Eukaryota > Metazoa > Arthropoda > Insecta > Orthoptera > Acrididae > Schistocerca > Schistocerca cancellata. The sequence continues at coordinate 255,543,958 of NC_064630.1, read as the reverse complement.
AACCTCTTGTCATGGCTTTGCGTCTCCACCTGCAATTCAACTATTTGGGCGAGGACACTTTCCGGGGTATGTCATCTTTCGCTCCCATGACTTAGATTTCTCTGCACCCAATATCCAGCATGGTAGCCAGTCCCCCATTGTGGTGGGGCCGTAATGTACTCATGTACAGGGATCACACTGCTGATGCCTGAACTCTAAACTCCCCACATATGCCAAGGAGTAGATGCCTGTCTTCCTGGGGCACCAGGACTCCTGGCAATGGCCATCATGCCAGGTGGCCAATTCCAGGTGTTACTTGTTTGTGACCAGCTGGGTGATATTCCTGTTTCCGTCACTCCCCATAAAAGCCTCAACATGGTCCAGGGGATTATTTTTCCACCACGGCCTCCTCTTGCAGTCTGATGATGAGCTTTGCACCAATCTACAATGGTGGGGTGTTCGTTTCATCCAGCGCATTTACAGGGAACCCAAAGACAACAGGATTGCTACTGGTGGCTTCAATTTGCCCTTTGAGGGTGATTTGTTGCCTGAAAAGGTCAAGGTGATGGTTTAGCACTGTGACATTAAACAATACGTCCCACCCCCTTTGCGGAGCTTTAAGTGCTGGAAGTTTAGGCACATGTCTTCCCACTGCACTTCCAGTGCCACATGTCAAGACTGCGGACGTCCACTGCATCCAGATACTCCCTGCGCGCCTCCTCCCACTTGTATCAGTTGCAGAGAGCAGCACTCCCCATGCTCGCCAGACTGCACATCACTCCAAAAGGAGTGGAAAATCGTGGGAATACAAGACCCTGGACTGGTTGACTTACGAAAACGCTAAATGTAAATTTGAATGATTACACCCCATTCGGTTGACGTCCACATATGCTGCAGCTACAATACCATCGCCATCACAAGTACCAGTCGTACTACAGTCTGTGCCACAAACAGTGGTCCATCTGGGCCTCCAGAATACATCTGCCCTCTTGGTGGTAGTGGGAAAATCTCCGTCCGTTGCTCCCAAAGTACCTACTTTGGGAGCAAGGCCCCCCCAAAAGTATGTCACGTACTTGAGTATTGCTCATCAGTGTGGGATCCGTACCAGATCGGGTTGACGGAGGAGATAGAGAAGATCCAAAGAAGAGCGGTGCGTTTCATCACAGGGTTATTTGGTAACTGTGATAGCGTTACGAAGATGTTTAGCAAACTGAAGTGGCAGACTCTGCAAGAGAGGCGCTCTGCATCGCGGTGTAACTTGCTGTCCAGGTTTCGAGAGGGTGCGTTTCTGGATGAGGTATCGAATATATTGCTTCCCCCTTCTTATACCTCCCGAGGAGATCACGAATGTAAAATTAGAGAGATTCGAGCGTGCACGGAGGCTTTCCAACAGTCGTTCTTCCCGCGAACCATACGCAACTGGAACAGGAAAGGGAGGTAATGACAGTGGCACGTAAAGTGCCCTCCGCCACACACGGTTGGGTGGTTTGCGGAGTATAAATGTAGATGTAGATGTAGACCCTCCTCCGGCTCCTCTCGTGCAGAAGGGGTCCCTTGAGACCCTCTCTCCCAAGGTCTCCACTAATGCCACAGCAGACACTCGCCAGTGGCTAAAGAAACTAAAAGATGCTGGACAAAGAGCTTCACAGTCTTCCTTCATGCCTGAAGCTACTTTGGATAAGTCCTCCCAGCAAGCTCCTAAAGAGAAGCAATAGGGCAAGCAAACAAAGAAGTCTGCTAAGAAAAAGGACCCTCTGGTGGCTGCAATACCACCACTCCTACCAGTTCTGCACTTGCAGATGAGGTGAAGATCTCAGCATCCCCTGAGGATCTGGATCTCACTGATGCCTCATCCACAATAGGAATGGATACAAATACTCACTCAGTGGCAGCAGGTGACCCTGCCTCCCTTGCATGCTTCATGCCTTCCCAGCCTAATGATCACGTCATCCTCCAGTGGAATTGCTGTGGTTTTTTCCACCACCTGGCTGAGCTATGGCAACTGTTAAGCTTTACATGTGCTTTCTGCATTGCCCTCCAGGAAACCTAGTACCCGGCAATGCGGACCAGTGCCTTTCATGGCTATATAGGAGATCACAAGAACTGTAGCGACTATAATAGAGTGTCAGGTGGAGTTTGTGTCTATGTCCTGAACTCAGTATGCAGTGAACCTGTGCCCTTTCAAACCCCTCTTGAAGCTGTGGCTGTCAGGATAAGGTCGACACAGGAAATGTCTGTCTGCAACATATATCTTCCTCCAGATGGTGCAGTACCCCTGAACACATTTGCTGCACTGATTTATCAACTCCCTAAATCTGTCTGACTTTTGGGAGATTTTAATGCCCACAATGCCTTATGGGGTGGCACTGTGCTTATTGGCTGAGGTAGAGATGTTGAAACTTTCCTGTCTCAACTTGACGTCTGCCTCTTAAATACTGGGGCCCCCACATATTTCAGTGTGGTTCATGGCACTTACTCAGCCATTGATTTATCCCTCTGCATCACAGGAATTCTTCCATCTGTCCACTGGAGAGCCCACGTTGACTTTTGTGGTAGTGACCTCTTCCCCATCTTCTGTCACTCCCCGAGTGCCATTCCCCCAGACGTCTACCAAGATGGGCTTTAAACAAGGCAGACTGGGACGATTTCACTTCTGCTGTCACCATTGAATCTCCCCCATATGGTACCATCGATGTGGTAATTGAGCAGGTCACTAGAATGATCGTTTGTGCGGCGGAAAACATGATCCCTTGTTTTTTGGGTGCCCCCAGTACCGTGGTGGTCGCCAGAAATCGCTGATGCCATTAAAGAGTGTCGTTGAGCTCTACTGCGACATAAATGGCTACCTTCCTGAGTACACCTAATAGCTTTTAAATGGCTCCGTTCTCGTGTTCGCCAGCTTATAAAAAGACAGAAACAGGAGTGTTGGAAGCGGTATGTCTCGACCATTGGGTGCCATATGTCACCTTCCCAAGTCTGGGTACCAGACCTCCAGACCCCAACAGGTGTTACTGGCATTAACATCAATGGCATGTTATCTACTGATGCTAACACAATTGCTGAACACTTGGCTGAGCACTATACTAGAGTCTCCGCATCGGAGAACTATCCCCCAGCATTTCGCACCCTCAAACAGTGGGTGGAAAGGAAAGCTCTCTCGTTCACAAAACGTCACAGTGAACCCCATAATGCTCCATTTACAGAATGGGAGCTCCTCATTGTCCTTGCACATTGCCCAGACACAGCTCCTGGGCCAGATCGGATCCACAGTCAGATGATCAAACATCTCTTGTCCAACTACAAGCAACTTCGCCTCGTCATCTTCAACTGTATCTGGTGCGATGGCATCTTTCCATCGCAGTGGCGGGGAGAGCACCATCATTCCAGTGCTCAAACGTGGTAAAAACCTGCTTGATGTGGATAGCTATTGGCCCATTAGCCTCACCAACATTATTTGTAAGCTGGGTGGTTTCCGCCAGGATGGCTCTACCACTAATAATCTAGTTTCCCTTGAATCTGCCATCTGAACAGCATTTTCCAGATGCCAACACCTTGTCTTTTTTGATTTACGCAAGGCTTACGGTACGACCTGGCACATTATACGAGTGGAGTCTCCGGGGCCTGCCCCCAATTTTTATCTAAAATTTGCTGTCGCTCTGTACTTTCAGTGTCAAAGTTGGTGCTTCCTATAGTTCCCCCCATATCCACGAGAATGGGGTCCCACAGGGCTCTTATTGAGTGTCTCTCTACTTCTAGTGGCGTCAGGTTAGCCGAGACCTCTAATGCGCTGCTTCCTGGGCTCGAGTAAGTGCACTGGCTCCGGATCAAATCCGCCCGGAAGAGGGCCAGTGTGCCGGTCAGCCGGGCTCTGGTTTTTAGGCGGTTTACCACATCCCACTAAGTGAATACCAGGACAATCCCGTCGCCCCGCCTCAGTTACATGGATTGCAGACGTTTGAAACATGTTCGCAGTATTTCATGATTTACACTAGACATAGACAGCTGGGGTACATCCGGCATCCGGCCCCCCTTCAAATTAACCTTGCCAAATCTGACTGTAACCATGCCGACCCTGCAAAAATTGCGGGACAAAGCCGCAAGAGAAAGAAAAACGGTCTAACAGCAGCTGTCGGGCTGTCAGCCTTACCTTCTCTGTATGCAGATGACTTCTGCATTTTGTACTGCTCCTCCAGTACTGGTGTTACCGAGCGTCCTCCAGTACTGGTGTTGCCGAGCAGCACCTACAGGGAGCCATCCAAGGCGCCGTCATGGGCTCTAGCCCACGGCTTCCAGTTTCCAGCTGTGAAATCGTGTGTCGTGCACTTCTGTCGGCGTCGTACTGTTTATTCGGAACCAGAACTTTACCTTAATGGCGATCCACTCACAGTAGTGGAGAATATAGATTCTAAGGATTGGTTTTCGATGCCCAATTGACGTGGCTTCCTCATGTTTGTCAGCGGAAGTGCTGGCAGCACATCAAAGCCCTGTGCTGCCTGAGCAACACCAACTGGGGTGCAGATCGCTCTACGCTGCTGCAGCTCCACATATCCCTTGTTCAATCCCACCTTGGCTATGGGAGTCTGGTTTATGGTTTGACGGTGCCCTCAGTGTTGCGTTTACTGGACCCAGTGCACCACTGTGGCATTTGACTGGCAACAGGAGCTATAAGGACGAGGTTGGTGACCAGCACCCTGGGCGAGGCTGGAGTCCCTCCATTGAAGGTTAGGCGTGCACAACTGATCGCCAGTTTCGTTGCACACATTCATAGTTTTCCCGAGCATCCGAATTACTGTCTCCTTTTCCCATCCACGGCGGTTCATCTCCCACATCGGAGGCCCAGGTCAGAGCGTACGATTGCGGTTTGCGACCGATCGCTTCTGTCTGAAGTGGAGTCCTCGCCTTCACCACCTATACTCGAGGTCCATTCATCTACACCTCCATGGTGTACATCTAGGAAGCTTCACCTGGACCTTTCACATGGTCCTAAGGACTCAGTTAACCCTGTGGCTCCCCACTGTCACTGCCTCTCAATTCTTGACATGTACCAGGACCATGAAGTGGTTTACACTGACAGCTCGATGGCTGATGATGGTCATGTCGGCTCTGTGTATGTTCATGAAGGATATATTGAACAGCACTCCTTGCCAGATGGCTGCAGTGTTTTCACTGCAGAGATGGCAGTCATTTCTTGTGCTCTTGAGCGCATCTGCTCATGTCCTGGCGAGTTGTTTCTCCTCTGTACTGACTCCTTGAGCAGCGTACAAGCTGTCAACCAGTGCTACTCCTGCCATCCTTTGGTAGTAACCATCCAGGAGTCCATCTATGCCCTGGAACGGTCCAGTCATTCTGTGGTGTTTGTGTGGACCCCAGGCCTCGTTGGAATCCCAGGAAATGAACTTGCTGACAGGCTGGCCAAACAGGCTACACAGAAACCTCTTCTGGAGATCGGCATCCCTGTAACTGACCTGTGATCATTATTAAGCCATAAGGTTTTTCAGCTTTGAGAGTTGGAATGTCATAATCTCAGTACGCACAACGAACTGTGTGCCCTTAAGGAGACTACGAATGTGTGGAATACCTCCTTGCTGGCCTCTCACAGGGACTCTGTGGTTCTCTGCCAGCTCCGCATTGGCCCTACATGGCTAACACATGGCTACCTCATCTGTCCTCTGTCACAAGGACCCGTCTCGGTGTCACTATGGCTCACATATGACTATCATCAACATCTTGCTGGACTGCCCACTTTTAGCCGCTCTGCGGCAGACTTTTATCCTTCCCAGCAGCCTACCTTCAGTGTTGGATGACAATGCCTCTACGGCAGATTTAGTTTTATGTTTTATTCGTGAGGGATTTTTTTATCGTACCATTTGAGGGCGAGCATTTAGCCTTCTCTCTGAGGTCGCCACCCTCACTCCGTTTTAACTCTGTTGTACTTTCCTTGCATTTATTTGTCTTGTTGGTCGTCTTTTCCCTACATGTGTTCATCTCACCTTGTCTTTTTGGGGTGGGCATTTTAATGTGTTGCAGTGTGGCTGGCTCATCCTTTTTTATTATTGTGATCAGCCAGCCCAGACCATCTGCTCTATGGTTTTAATACCTTCTTCTACTTTTGCTTGTGGTGTACGCTTTCCCCATCTTTTGTTTGTTCCATTTGTTTTCTTTTTAGGTGTGGTGCTGGGTGTTTTTGTACCTTGCGCCTCGGTTGCATCAGGGAAAAGGGACTGATGATCCTGTAGTTTGGTCTCTTTATATCCCAAACCAGCCAGCCAACCAACCAACCAACTGCCATTATTGATTATAGTGACACCTTAGCCCTTCTCCGGTAAATCATCCATGTTTCCAAACTCTAAAAATCGATTGACTCATTTAGTAACGAATGTCATTGGCTTTCTAAGAATTTTAGCAGCAGCTCCATATGAAAGCTTCGGTCCCTTTGGATGATCTACAAGGAACACTGCCTGTGACGCTTCAGATATTTTGCACTCATTTTAAACTGCAGCTGACAAAACGAAACATTCAACTCTCACACTGTTTATCTATACACTGTGCAAAAGCGCATTGAGATTAAAGACCACTACCAGAGATTCCGCTGCCAACGTTACATTTAAAATTATGGTTTACACTTTCTCGTGAAACTTACTGTGCATGACTGACACGATTTACAAAATTTTCTGCACAAAAAGTTCATTAAACATGGTGATTTACTTAACCTTCTCCTTTAAAATGCTGTTGACTAATTGAAGGTATTTGTATCCTGTTTTCACCTAGACAAACGGCAAACAGAGGCCCACAAAATAAAAACCTATGCATTTTTGTAACTTTAATGATTACAAGAATACAGATGACAACTTTGTTTAAATAATGATTATGACACTATACTATTTTTTGCACCAGAATTGCAGTATAAATTTAGCAGTACACCTCTTTAACAGGTTAGACATGAAATGTTAGAATAATAATCCATGGGAAATCTGGGTTTTATATCTTGTACTTACAGCCATTTGAATAACATGCCACGCAAAAGGGTACACCACTCTACACAAAAACTTGCACCATCTAAGCTGGAGGTATTTGATGGATACAGTACTCTGTATGGTAACTAAAGTTTCTGGGATAAGGTAGTCATGCTTGATTCGGAAATTTTAAATATGTATTGTACCAAAGAAAATGTTGTAGTGCTAAAAGTAACCCTTCAACATTGAAAGTGAGAATTACCTGCTCTCTCCCCTCCTTCCACAAGTAGTAGACTGAAAATTTAACAGCTTTCACTTCACGGATCTCTCTCTCTCTCTCTCTCTCTCACACACACACACACACACACACACACACAACTGTACATCTACATTACTCCAGCTGGCTATATATGTAAACCATGCACGTAGTGAAGTGGAGGTGTGGCTTAGAAGGGGAGATAGAACAGGGGGGAAGGGGCACTTGGGGGAAGAGGGTGAGGGTACAGGATGAGTGAAGGAAGTTAGGGTCGAGCGGCAGAAGTGGAGGTGAGTTGGGTGTAAGGGATTGCAGAAATTAAAGCCAGGAGGATTAGGGGGTCACAGGGTGTGTTGGTAGGACAACCTCAGTTTACGTAATTCAGAGAAGCTGGTGTTAAGTGGAAAGATTCAGATGGCATGTGTTATGAAGCATGTTGTTCTTAACACCATGTTGTAACACTGGATGGCCATCTCAATTCTTGGTCGCAGACTGGCAGTAGCCATTCATTTGAGTGGACAGCTGTTTGGTGGTAGTGTCCACATAAAATAGGGTGTAGAAATGTCAGAAGAGATAATATAGCATGGTTGCTTTCACAGGTGGTCCTGCATCTGATGGGATAAGATAGTGCTGTGAAAGGATTGGAATAGGATGTACTGGGTGGTTGTATTGGACATGTTACGCAGGGTCTTCCACAGGGGTACGAGCCAAGAGGCAAAGGTTTGGAGTGGGAGTAGGTACAGTATAAGTGTAAGTTCATAATTTCAAATGATCTGACTGTGGTCCTAATGGTTAGCTATATGTACTTAGCCGAAATTGTGGAGAATGCTAAACTGTGTTCTTACTGTGTTTGACACGACTCATCATTTACTTCTGAAATAAAAGGTAATGCCCTTTCTTAGTTTATTCAACTTAAAAGATAGAAAACACACCTAACTGTATCACACTCATCCACTGTGATGAAACTGGTAAATTTCAATAATCATTCCTATTCCAACAAAATTTTTGTCTCAACTTTGTGTATTTGTGACTCATGGCTCTTTCATTGTGTGCTCACATGACCAATCCCACTCTTCTGTTGCCTTTGCGTGCTTGCTACTAATGCACATTGTCAACACAATAAACGCTATCTCTACTGGAAAAGGCCGGAGATTTTAGGAAGTTCTAGAGACTAAGGTGCGCCAGCTAGCGCCTGTTACTAGGTAGTTCACTGGCAGGGATATCGACCATGGTGTTTGGTGTTCTTACTTCTCCACCCTTAATTGTTTTGCAAAATCAAAATTTAGGTAAAAATAACAGCTCAGAATCCCATGATATTTATGAAAACCCCATCTTACTCCAATTCATTTGTACTTTAAAAGGTTACAATAATACACAACTTTGACTTACACTGATTTAGGTTACCAGTGCTAATATCCAAGCAAATAGATTCGTTTTAATATCAAAAATGTTATGCAGATGTGAAATGTAATAAATCATGCAAATTGAATACATAGCAAGCCTATATGAGTAATGCTCTTTAATATTCAATAAATATATAGTAGCACATTAGGCAAATAATGCAAGGTGTTTCTTTGTGAAATGATGTTCAATTATGCATTTTAATCATAAAAAGGAAAGAAAAAAGAAATATTATGTTAAGTGATTTGCATAGTGTGTCAAGTGTAAACAAACGTTAAGAGTGTTCAGCAGATTTGTAGAAGGCACACAGCATGTAAATAATCAAGATAGAACGTTGTAAGCATAATGTACACAGAACACAAGCATAAACATTGTTTTTAAATATAGAATCTGTCAAGCGGCCAGTGCCCAGAAACCATCTAAATACAAGATTCGTAACATTTATATTCTACCCTGCAGTTTGCTTATGCTCACAGCACTCATTAACACCCAAAGTTCTCGTATTAATGGAAAAGTTGGTATGTGGGAAGGTGCAGGCAGTGTCCTGCCTCCAGCTGGGCTCACTTGGGTTGAGCATCCGACCCATCAGCTGCATGGCATCTGGCAGTGACACTGGCACAGTAAAGCGATCATGTGGATTGCTCATAAGTGGTGCTGCTTTTGTGGCTTGTTCATATTTTCTTGCACGAGTGCAGCCCTGACGATACTTGGTAGTGCAACCTGCCTCTCTTGTTGCAGCCAGTAAGCTGCTGTTAGGCAGCTCCTTTATTGTGAAATGAATAAGGGGACATTGCCCTCCTGTAGAATCATGTTTGTTTCGGTAGTGCCAACTGCTGTGGCATGTTGATCTGCTGCTATCTGCTGTGCAGCCCATTGTGCGCCTTTGTGTGCCTAACATCTCGCTCCTCCACTGGACTCTGAGAAACGGTCAGGGCAACAACTGGTTGAGATATATAGCATTGCTGTTCCTGCCTGCACGAGCTCAGACTGTTGCCATTTGTGCACACACTACAGACCACATTGCTGGGGTATTGTGATGTGATATCTCATACCGCTGTAATCAATCTTCTTTCCTGCTTGATGATGGTGTTCACTGTTCCACATGTACAACACTTCTCCTGTGTCAGTGACAGTTGCTGTTCACACACATTGTACGTTCTTTGGTGCTGTTTTGCATAGGTCATTACAGTTCCTTCCCACGATTATTAAAGCCAAAAACAGTGTCATGGCCCAGTGTGGTATGTTTAATGTCTCACCTCCATAATTTCAAATTATCTGACCATGGCTCTAATGGTTGGCTATCGTATTTCAGTAAGAAATACTTACTTCAACCATGATCACATAGAAAACTAAACGATATTGTAACTGTATTTGACATGACATCATTTTCTACAAAATTTATCATAAATTATGGCAAGGCCCTCCTGAAATAAAAGATAATATCCTTAACTTAGTTTATTCAACTTCCAAACAATTGAAAACATGCCCAACTGTATCACTGTCATTCCCTTTGCTGAAACTGAGACATTTAAAACAACATTCACTTTGAAAGACGTATGCAAGCAAGATTCAACATTTCTATCCCAATGAAATATTTCTCTCGATGCACTGTTAAACACTTTATAATTTAATTTCACGCATTTCTTACTAGTGACTCTTTCGTTATAACTTGCATGTTGATGCAAAATGACAATGCCTTGTCTGCTGGAAAAGAGGGGGAGATTATAGAAAGTTCTAAAAGCCACGACTTGCCATCTAGACCTACTACTACGTAGCTTGGTGGCAAAGATATTGATCACAGTGTCCTTACTTAAAGACATACAAGGATACTGGGTGGGAGGTGGAATACGTCTTTGAAGAATTGTGGGTAGGATGTTCCTCATTTCCATCTAAATATCAAAGCCCTGGCAAAGAGTATGATTCAGTTGTAATCTGTGATAGTGTTGGTTGATGAGGGGTGGTGCTCCTTTGCAATTGGTTCCTGGGTGGTTGGAGATTTGGGGTTTGTGTATCTGTATGGTGGGTAGTGTCTGTCTGTGAAGACCATAGTAAAACCTTAATCATACTGGATATTGAATTCCTCATCACTACAGTTACACTACCCATGAGTGGTCAGGCTATATGAAAGTGATTTTTGCTATGACAGGCATGGCAGTTATAAAAATGCTGCTATTCTTGATGGGTCATGGACTTCAAATGGACAGAACTGTGGATGGAGCAATCAAAAGAGAAGCATACAGAAAGGTGGCATGTTGAGACTAGGATGATTACTAGGTGAAGCGGATGAGAGAAAGGCTGCCCTTGGTCCAAATCAAGATGATGTCAGTGAACCTGAACCAGACAATGAGATGTTGGATGGTTAGGAAAGTTTCCTCTAGATGACCCATAAACAGGTTGGCAAAGGATGGTACCATGTGGGGCCCATGGCTGTCCCACAGATTTGTTTATATATCTTCTTCTCAAAGAAACGATAATTAAGTGTGAGGGTTTAGTTAGTTAGATGTATAGTGAATGGGGTGGTGGTGGATTTGGAGTCAGATGGACATTGGAAGATTTTATGTTTGACAGTGTCAGTGCCAGTAGGGAATGTTAGTGGATAGGGAACTGAAATCAACAGGGATGATTAGGTATCCAAGTGGTAATGAGATGGGAGCAGTTGAGAGTTGGTGAAGGAAGTGGGTCATGTTACTGATGTGAGAGGCTAGGCTGAGGGCATTTGATGGAGATGCTGGTCAACCAGATCTGCGATTCTTCTGGTGAGAACAAGGTGCAACAAGCACCTGGGATTGTTGGGCTTATGGATTTTAGGAACCACATAAAGGTGGTGGTGGTGGTGGTGGTGGTGGTGGTATCAGGGAGAGAGGGCAGGGGAAGGGAGAGGGAAATGGATTTGGGTTAGAGTTTCTGAGCTGCACCTAGTGATTTGATCAGTTATTGGATCTAAGACTTCTATACAGTTACTTACTGACCAGTTTGGTATGGCAGTAGAAGGTAGCAAAAGTAAGGCGAAAGTTTTAAATTTTGCATTTAAGAAATCGTTCATGCAGGGAATCATACAAACATACCATCGGTCGACTATTGTGCAGACTCTTGTATGGACGACATAGTATTAAACATTGCTGGTGTAGAGAAACAACTGAAATAATTGAAAGAAAATAAGTCACCAGGTTGTGATAGAATTCAGTTTTACAAAGTCTATTCTGCAGCTTTGGCCCCTTAGCTTGCATTTACTGTGGGTCTCTTGCCAAACAATTGGAAAAAAGCACAGGTGACTTCAGTATATAAGAAGGGAAAAACAGACCTGCAAAATTAAAGGTCACTATCCTTAACATTGGTTTGCTGCAGAATCATTGAATGTATTCCCAGTTCGAATATAATAAAGTTCATTGAGAGGAAAAAGATTCTATCCAGTAATCAGCAGGTTTTAGAAAGCATCACCCATGTGAAACTCGGATTGCCCTTTTCTCACATGAGGTCTTGGGAACCATGACTTAAGGGCAACAGGCAGGTTCAGTATTCTTAGATTTCCATGAAGCATTTGACATGGTGCCACACTCCCAACTGTTAATGAAGGTGCAAGCATACAGAATTGGAGCCATGCGTCCTGCCACATTTACCACCCAAACCAGCTTGCGGCCGACTGTGCTTCTCTTTTGCACGGATCATGGATAGTCAAGCTCAACTGTACCACGAACAGTGTGCATGGACTGTGATGTGCAATCAAGCCCTGTGGCTCATCGGGTACCTGAACAAGCCTGGGAGTCAACAGGGCTCGATGCAACAGGGATCAGATAGTGCTGGGGAGGTGGAAATGACTGGCCAAACACAAGCGGATTTGCTTTCTGCCTGTCCTTAACCCTCACCAACGTAGTCCTGCAAAATCGTATCAATCAGGCCCATACCTCCTTGCATTTCCTCATCTCTATCTGTAAAATTCTCCTGCTATGCAATTCCAAATTCCTGGGTCCCATATCACACATTGAATTCCTTGCTTCCCTGTGACTAGAGCAACGTGCACAACACTACCTCAAAAAAACTCTCCACCCTGTTCATTTTCTACTCCCACCTTGGACAACCACTATCCACCATCTCTGCAACAACCTCCAAACCTCCCCCACATCCATTCATAGCTGGCAAACCCTGTCTCACGGGCCAGTATATACCTCATCCTCAAAAACTCCCTCCCATCACCATACAGAATCCAGAACCTAAACAGACAAAAACACAGTCATGAACCTTTACTCCAAAAGCCATAGCCCTGCCGAAGTATCAGTTCTTTCCAAAGGCCTCACCTTTTGCCCCACTCCCCAATTCAGTCGTGCAGGGCTTGTTAAAGGCCTTTTCTCCTTGTCCCGGTCCCCACAGTGGAGATCCTTTTTTGCCAACAACCCTGCCAATCAGACTCAACCAAAGACCAATGTTGAATGCTGCCTGACTCAGTTCACTCCTCCATCCAATCATGATCCACCTCCACTGCCCCAGAATCCCCCTCTGCTACCTTTCCAGAATTTCTTAACCTCGAACCTTGCCTCACCATCATTCCCCAAATCCCTCAACATGCAAACTAATCTTATATCTGCAGAAAGAAACACAATCCACAACTTACAAACTGATCCTGTCCTTATAATTGTACCTGCTGGTAAATGCTCCACTACCATTTTTTTGAACTACCTGGCAGAAAGACTCTACAGCTGTCACATTCATCCACACACAGTCCCTCTCACAATGACCCCATTCCAGAAATCCCGTGAGATCTTTAGTCTCTGCTCAAATCCTTAGGCACATACCACAACCTCTCCCTGGAGTCCTCCTCGTCCTTACCACTCCCCGTACTCCTATTTTCTACTTGCTTCCTTCAAGTTAATAAACCCAACCCCTCCAGATGACCCATTGTGGCTGGTCACTGTACCCCCACAGAAGGGAATCTTTGCTCTCCTAGACCAATGCCTTTTGCCTATTACCTGGACCTTACCCTCCTACGTAAAAGATACTAACCATTTCCTCCACTGACTCTCCTCAGTTCCTGCTCCTTTACCACACTGTGCTCTGTTCATCACTATTGATGCCACCTCCCTGTACACTAACATCCCTTATGGCTGTGGCCTTACTGTTATTGAGTACCACCTTTCCCACTGCCTGAGAGATTCCAAACTGAAGCCTCGTTCCTAATTGCCGTGACCAGCCACATCCTCATCCACAATTACTTCTCCTTTGAGGACATACGCAAACAAATCCAGGGTACGGCTATGGGCAGTTGCATGGCACCATCTTATGTCCACCTATTCATAGGCCATCTAAAAGAATCCTTCCTAAACACCCAAAATCCCAAACCTCTCACTTAGTTCAGTTTCATTGATGATATCTTCATGATCTGGACCGAGGGTGAGGACACCCTGTTCAAATTCCGCCAGAACCTCAACACTTTCTCCCCCATTAGCTTTACCTGGTCCTACTGAACCCAAGCCACGTTCCTTGATGTTGATCTCCACCTCAAAGATGGCTACGTCAGTATCTCTGCCCATATCAAACCTACCAACTACCAGCAATACTTTCAGTTTGCCACTGCCACCCATTCCATACCGAGAAGTCCCTTCCATACAGCCTAGCCACCTGTGGTCGTTGCATCTGTAGTGATGAGCGGTCCCTCTCGAAATACTCACAGGGTTTCACTGAGGCCTTTACACACACTATAATTACCCTCCCAACCATGTACAAAACCCATTCCCTCTGTGGGTCCGAATAGGTCCACGGTATACCTGCCTGTCATAAGGGGTGACTAGGAGTCTCAACACATTTCGGCCTTTATGTGATGGTCCCCTGTAGGGTTTGACCTCCATATTTCCAAATTTTCCTGAAGAGTGAGCCAATTGGGGAAGGGCAACTTACATGGTGCAATGTGTCCATAGTGCGTTGAGATCTTTAACCCCGTTTCTCGTTGTCACATTGCAATCCGGCTGATTATCCATCTCTTGGGTGAGGATACATTCGTGGGTTTGGTTTCTGCCATGCACTATGCAGTGTCGCTTTCTGCGCCGATAACAACCATGGACTTCTTCACACCTGATATCCAGCACTGCAGGTAGCCAGTCTGTTATGGTGGGGCTGCCATGTACCCTGTTGGTTGTAGCCTGCTGACAACACAGGGATCGCTCTGCTGATGCCTGTGCCGTTAACTCCCCACGTATGCCAAGGAGTAGATGCCTATCTCCCTGGGACATTGGGACTCCCGGCAATGGCCATCCTGCCAGGTGCCCCTTGCTGAGGCTGGGTGGTGCCCATGGGGAGGGCCCTTGGTCAGAGTGGGTGGCATCGGGGCGGATGACACGCAGTGAAGCGTGGCACATCTTCTCTTGCTGGTGGCCAAACACCAGCAGTCTCTTGAGCGTTTGAGGGCTCGATTCAATGTACAGAAGTATGACCCCAAATAGTTCCCCTCCCTGGCCACACCATGAGAGGAACGAAAGGCTAAGGATGGCAGCGAAGCTTATTCGTCCTGGTACCTAGTATGTACGAGAGCCGATGGGGAGTCTTTTATGATGATGAAGCATCATTTCTTTGTAGAGTATTTAGAGGACAAGTTTGGCGAGGTGGAGGGCTTGTCCAAAATGCGCTCTGGGTCAGTTACCATCACACCCCATAAGAGCTTTAATATGGTCCAGGGTATTATATTCCACAGGGACCTTTCTTGCAGTCTGATGAAGAGCTGTGCACCAATTTGGAGTGGTGAGGTGTTCATTTCGTGTGGCACATTCATTGGAATCTGAGAGATAATCAGGTTGCCACCGGTGCCTTCATCTTGGCCTTTGAGGGTGATATATTGCCTGAGGAGGTCAAGGTGATGGTCTACCGCTGTGACGTCAAGCCCTATATCCCTCCCCCGATGCGTGCTTTAAGTGATGAAAGTTTGGTCATATGTCTTCCTGCTGTACTTCCAGCCTCACATGTCGAGATTGCAGACGCCAATCACATCCCAATACTCCGTGTGCCCTGCCTCCCATTTGTGTTGACTGTGGAGAGCATCATTCACCTTGTTCGCTAGACTGCAGGATTCTAAAGAAAGAGAGGAAAATTATGGAATATAAGACCCTGGACCAACTGACCTATACTGAGACTAAGTGGAAGTTTGAATGCCTCCATCCTGTTTGTATGACCACCTCTACAATGCCACTACAACTATTGTAGCCCCGTCAGCTCCACCTACCCCAGTCACCTTTGACTGGGACTCGTTCGCTTCCATTGCCACTATTGAGCCTCTTTCTCATGATGCCATTGATGTGTAACCACTGGCATCATTTCTTCAGTGGAATCTGTAATTCCCTGCTCTTACAGGTCCCCTTGGTGGAGGACTATGCCTTGGTGGTCACCAGAGATTAGCTGAGGTGATTAGAGATCGCAGGCAGGCCCTCCATTGTCATAAGCGGCACCCCTCACTGGAACACCTCATTGCCTTTAAGTGGCTCTGTGCCCGGTCCCAGCACCTTATTCGCAACAGAAGCAGGAGTGCTGGGAAAGGTATATCTCTACCATTGGCATCCGTACCTCTCCATCGCAGGTTTGTACCAAGATTAGGCAACTCTATGGATATCAGACCCCCGTCAGCATACCTGGGCTTTCCCTGAATGGAGCAGTCTGTACTGAATCGGACATGATTGCAGAACTCCTAGCAGAGCATTATGCTCAGAGTTTCACTTCTATGAATTAGCCGCTGGCTTTCCACTCCCTGAAAGAGTGGTTGGAACGTCAGAGCCTTTCATCCATTTGCGCCACCCAGAATCGTACAATGTTCCATTCAGTGGGTGGGAATTCCAAAGTGCCTTAGCCGCTTGCCCTAATATGGCTCCTGTGCTGGATCACATCCACTATCAGATGCTCAAACATCTCTCGGTGGACTGCCAGTGACACCTCCTAAACCTTTACACCCTTATCTGGGTTGTGGGCGAGTTCCCATCACAATGGTGGGAAAGCATCATCATCCCAATTTTGAAACCTGGCAAGAACCCCCTGGAGGGGTGGACAGCTGCTGCCCAATTAGCCTCACCAACTTTCTGTGCAAGTTGCTCAAATGCATGGTGAGCTGGAGGTTGAATTGGCTCCTTGAGTCTCAGGGCCTTCTGGCTCCGTCTCAGGGTTGGTTCGTAATGGCCGCTCTGCCACCAATAATCTGGTCTGCCTGGAGTCTGCCATCCGTATGGCATTTGCCCACCGTCAGCATCTGGTTGCTGTCTTTCTTGACATGCGGAAGGTGTATGACACAACATGGCGACATCACATCCTCACCACGCTTCATGAGTGTGGTCTTAGGGGCCCGCTCTCAATTTGTATTCAAAATTTTCTGTTGCTTTGTTCCTTCCACGTGCAAGTTGGTCCCTCTCCAGTAACGCGCGGCTTACAGTTTTCGGCCGCCAAGACAAGCGTCATGCATTTCTGCCAGCATCGCACTGTTCACCCTGAGTCATGGATTTATCTTGACGGCGAACCTCTTCTCTTGCTGTGGTGGAGAAGCATTGACTTTTGGGATTGCTTTTTTATACCCGGTTGACTTGGCTCGCTCATATTCGGCAGCTTAAACAAACGTGCTGGCAGCATCTTAACGCTCTTCATTGCTCAAGTCACACCAGCTGGGGTGCTGATCGATCGGTCTACCCCTCTGCGACTGTATCAGGTGTTGATTCAGTCCTGTCTTGACTATGGGAGCCTGGCTTACGGTTTGGCATCACCTTCCGCCTTGTGGTTGCTTGACCCCATACTTCACTGCGGGATCTGACTCACAACTGGAGCTTTCCGCACAAGCCCTGTAAGCAGCCTACTTGTGGAGGCCAGTGTCCCACCATTGCGGATTCGGCGCCAACGACTACTGGCAACTTTGCTGCACAAGTTTGTAGCTTGCCTGGGTATCCAAATTACCATTTCCTGTTCCCCAACTCGGTCGTCCATCTTACAGAATGGCGGCCCCGCTGAGGGTGTAAGATTGTGGTTCACATCTGGTCTCTTCTCTCTGGGCTTGAGTTTTTCCCTCTTCCAACTCTTTCCTGGCCCATATACGTATACCCCCATGGTGTGTGCCCTGCCTGTGTCTTCAGCTGGGTTTGGCACAAGGCCTGAAAGACTCAGTCCCTCCTGAGGCCCTCCGCCAACACTTTCTTTCCATCCTTGCCACGTTTTACGGCTCTGCCGTAGTCTATACTGACTGTTCAATGGTTGTTAGTTGAGTTGGTTATGCTTTTACTCTTGGGGATCACTCTGAACAACGCTCATTGCTGGGTGGCTGCAGTGTTTTGTCTCGTGCACTAGATATATCTGCTCCTGCTCAGGTGAGTCTTTCACTATCTATAGTGAATCGCTGAGTGGTTTACGAGCTATCGACTAGTGTTTTCCTCACTCTCGTGTGGTGATGGCTACCCAGGAGTGCATACATACTATTCCCCATTGCGGCCGCTCTGTGGTTTTTGTGTGGACCCCGGGTCATGTCAGCAGCCTGGGTAATGAACATGTCGACAAGCTGGCTAAACAGGCTATCAGTGAACCGGCCCTGGAGATTGGCCTTTCGGAACGTGATCTCCAGTCAGTATTGGTTCAGAAAGTCCTTGGTACCTGGGGTGATGAATGGTGCACTCTGCCTTCACCCAACAAACTTCGGGTCATCTAGGAGACTACAGGTGTGTGGCGCTCCTCCATGCGAACCTCTTGCAATGAATCAGTTGTTCTCTACCGGCTACGCATTGGCCACACCTTGCTGATGCACGGTCATTTATTGCACCGCGAGAACCCACCTCTATGTTGCTGCAGATCAGCGTTGGCAGTGATCCACATTTTTTTGGACTGTCCGCTTTTAACTGCGCTCAGACAGACATTTGCGCTGCCTGCTCATTTAACAGGTGACTCGGCAATGGCAGGCTTAGTTTTGAGTTTTATTCGAGCAGGGGCCTTTTATCGCTCAATCTGAGGGTTTGTCTCTTTTGTGTGTTGAGTCTGGCCTTTGACCTACAGTTTTAGATTGAGGTTTTTAGTGTGTCTCTTGGTGATTGGCTATTCCTCTTTTTTTTTTTTTTTTTTTTTTTTTTTTTTTTTTTTTTTTTTTTTTTTTTTTTTTTCCATGTGTCTCCTACTACTGTACAACTCTGTGTGCTTTTAATTCCTTTTTTTCCTGGTCTTTGTCTATGTCTTTCTTGTTCTGTGTCGTCCCTTGTTATCTCTTGCTTTTATTCCTTGTGGCTGTTTGGTGGTCATGGGAAAAGGGACCAATGACCTTTGAAGTCTGGTCCCTTCAACCCCACAAACAAACCCACCAACCAACCAGATCTACCATGCCTTATCTCTCCAGTCACTCACCACCTCCCAAAGACCCACTGTCCAGTCAAAGAGGAGCCTTCGCCTCATGACTCAGTAGCACCTTGGACTGAAGCAAATGACTCACATTCCCCACCAGGGTTTTGACTACCTCTCGCAATAAGGAATGTCCTACTCACTACCCTTCCCACCCTCTCCCACATTGGTATTCCGTCGCCCACCAAACATACACAATATACTCATCCATCTTTACAAAACCCTTGCTCCCAAACCCTTTCCTCGTGGTTCATATCTCTGTACTATACCTAGATGTAAGGCCTGTCCCATCATATATCCTCCCACCACCACCTACTCCAGTGTGGTCACAGTCACCACATATCACATCAAAGGCAGGGCTACCTGTGAAACGTCATTTGATGTAAAAGCTAAGCTGCCCCACTGTGCTGCATTCTATGTGGGCATGACAACCAATACAAGCTGTCTGTCTGCATGAATGGCCACCAACAAACTGTGACTAAGAAACAGCTGGGCCACCCCATTCCCGAGCATGCCACCCAACACAATATTCTTCACTTCAGTGACTGCTTTACAGCCTATGCCATCTGGGTCCTTCCTCTCAACACCAGCTTTTCTGAAATGCACAGGTGGGAACTTTCACTGCAATATATCCTACGTTCCCATAACCCTCCTCGCCTCAACCTTCTTTAGTCATTGTCTTTACCCACCTAGCCCTTCCCTGTTCCCATTCCACCACTACACAGCTCTCTAGTCCACCAACACACACACACACACACACACACACACACACACACACACACACACACACACACACACACACAGTCTTTTTACCTCTCTCCTAATGTCTACTAATTCCCCCCCTTCCCAACCTCCCCACCTCTGCCCTCTGTCTAACCTCCCGACTACACTTAGCTGCCCTACCCCGTCTCATACTTACCTCTGTATGCTCCCACAAGTGGCACTTTACTGTTCCTCATGCCTAACCCGCTATTCCTCCCCCTCCCCACCCCCAGCCTCATCACCACCCCCACCACCTAGTTGTGTCTCCCATAAAGTGTGGGAGTATGGGAAATGTTTGGTGATATGAACTGGGAGAGGAAAGATTCAATGTTGAGATTTGATTGGTTTTGTTTGGAGCTATTGGTGGCAAAAATTGTTCCATTGTAGAGCTATATTTTCCACACAGCATTTTATGTGGACATGACCTGGCTGCCTTCCCAAATGAATCACTACTGTCAATCTGTGGCCGAGGGATGAGGTAACCATTCAATGGCACAATGTGCTGCTGACTGCAATGTGCTAGATTTCAATGGCTGCCTCACAATCCATGCCATCTGGATCCTTCCACCCAACACCAGCTTCTCTGAATTATTTAGATGGGAATGGTCCTGTCATTACATCCTATGATTGTGAAATCTTCCTGGCTACAATATCTGCTGATCCCTACTCCAAAACTCACTTACACTCCTGCCCCTCGATCTTAATTTTGTTCATCCTGCACCCATACGCTCTCTTCCCCCAAATGCCTCCTTCTCAAACTCCCTCACACAAACTACAACCACCATGTCACCATGCACAGTTCACAACTCTCTCTGCCTGCAGTAAAATGAGTCCACTGGTGCTGTGCTGCATCCTATCCTGCACACATGCTGCATCTCCCTCACAGTCATCAACCACCCTTACCCAACCTTCCATCCCACTCCTCACTTTCTTTTTCATGTCACCTACTCCACCGCCACAACCCAGTCGAGCTGCAGTGCTAGCACAATGCAGCCAGCACGGACAAACAATGTAGCCACATAGGTGTACGTATGTGCTTATATGTAAGTGTGTACTCTCTGGCTCTGAAAAATGATTTGTCCGCATGTTAGTTGTCAGTCTCAGTTATATACTTTTAGATAACTCAGTTCATAAACTATTTAGTGAGTTGTTATTCTTATTCTTTAAACTAAAAGTTTGGTAGTGAAATAATAATAATAACCGCCACCACCACCACCACCACCACCACCACCACCACCACCACCACCACCACATCATAGTAATCAGTATTCAACATCCATTTCTGAACAGAGGTTTCCTCTAGAACACTCCACGTATTACATTCTTCATCAGTATGTATCCATTTCGGTCCTATATTTGTTTTTCTGACGGCATTACTCAACCCCATTGTTGTTAGACTTCATAGGTAAACATTTTTATTTTAGATGAAATCAAATAATTTATTGTTATCACATTTTATATATGCTGCTTCGTATACGGACTGCTAAAATATTGTGTGTTAAGTAATACGTGAAATGAATGAAAGCAAAGAGTGTGAAGTGCAAACCAGGCCAGGAAGCTGCTGTACAGTCATGTTTATGAATATCTTTATGCACGTCACATGTGGCACTCCTGTGCTCTCCACAGTTATTTAATCACCTTGTAGACTGTATTTTCTAGATGACCATAAAAGAAAAAGTGTACATCTGAAAAGAATCTTCCACCCACCAATCTGAAAATAAATTGTCCTTTCATATCTTACTATTGGAGGATTTTTTATAGGTAGGGTGTATATGACTGACATCTGTACAAAAGTACATTTATTGTAACAAAACTGAAATATTTATTAAGAAAGGCTATAATTAGTCTTCTTTCAAAGTTTCTTCAACAAAGAAACAAGAATCAAACACGGGTTATTCAGCTATGCTACACTACACATCCAAACTTGGCTGTCATCAACAGCACAATTGATGAAATCATTACAGATTTTCCATTGGCCAGTAATGCATATTTCACAAATTTATGTTCCCACAATATATGAACACAGTTTATCAGTAAACAATATTTTCTCCGCAAAATTATCGTGCAGGAGAAACAGTATGCATAATGACAAAAATTACTGCTAAGTATCTCTTGACTTGGTGAAAGATGGAATGCGTATGAAGAATATGCAAAATGATTTTTAATAGCTAGGAGACATGATTGGCTGATAGTACTTACTTCGAGGATGTGAAATTCCAGGTACATCTACATCTACATTTATACTCCGCAAGCCACCCAACGGTGTATGGCGGAGGGCACTTTACGTGCCACTGTCATTACCTCCCTTTCCTGTTCCAGTCGCGTATGGTTCGCGGGAAGAACGACTGTCTGAAAGCCTCTGTGCGCGCTCTAATCTCTCTAATTTTACATTCGTGATCTCCTCGGGAGGTATAAGTAGGGGGAAGCAATATATTCGATACCTCATCCAGAAACGCACCCTCTCGAAACCTGGCGAGCAAGCTACACCGCGATGCAGAGCGCCTCTCTTGCAGAGTCTGCCACTTGAGTTTGTTAAACATCTCCGTAACGCTATCACGGTTACCAAATAACCCTGTGACGAAACGCGCCGCTCTTCTTTGGATCTTCTCTATCTCCTCCGTCAACCCGATCTGGTACGGATCCCACACTGATGAGCAATACTCAAGTATAGGTCGAACGAGTGTTTTGTAAGCCACCTCCTTTGTTGATGGACTACATTTTCTAAGGACTCTCCCAATGAATCTCAACCTGGTACCCGCCTTACCAACAATTAATTTTATATGATCATTCCACTTCAAATCGTTCCGCACGCATACTCCCAGATATTTTACAGAAGTAACTGCTACCAGTGTTTGTTCCGCTATCATATAATCATACAATAAAGGATCCTTCTTTCTATGTATTCTCAATACATTACATTTGTCTATGTTAAGGGTCAGTTGCCACTCCCTGCACCAAGTGCCTATCCGCTGCAGATCTTCCTGCATTTCGCTACAATTTTCTAATGCTGCAACTTCTCTGTATACTACAGCATCATCCGCGAAAAGCCGCATGGAACTTCCGACACTATCTACTAGGTCATTTATATATATTGTGAAAAAGTAGGGAAAAACTATGCCTGGCTTTCAGAACATATGTATTACTTCTGTGTGGATGAAAATGGGGTTTGTTGAAAAAGAAGAGCCGGTCATGCAGACTTCATGTTGAGAAGGGATCTACATAATGAAATTCTACAATTGGAACACACTGAAGCGCCAAAGAAACTGGTATAGGTATGCGTATTAAATAGAGGGATATGTAAACAGGCAGAACAAGGCGCTGCGATTGGCAACACCTATGTAAGACAAGTGTCTAACGCAGTTGATAGATCAGTTACTGCTTCTGCAATGGCAGGTTATCAAGATTTAAATGAGTTTGAACGTTGTGTTATAGTGAGCACATGAGTAATGAGACACATCATCTCCGAGGTAGCAATGAAGTGGGGATTTTCATGTACGACCATTTCACGAGTGTACCGTGAATATCGGGAATCCAGTAAAACATCATATCTCCAACATCACTGTGGCTGGAAATAGATCCTGCAAGAATGGGACCAACAAAGACTGAAGAGAATAGTTCAACATGACAGAAGTGCCACCCTTCCGCAGATTGCTGCAGATTTCAATGTTGGGCCATCAACAAGTGTCAGCGTGTGAACCATTCAACGCAATGACATCGATATGGGGTTTCGAAGCTGAAAGCTGACTAATGTACCCTTGATGACTGCACAACAAAAAGCTTTATGCCTCACCTTGACCTGTCAAAACTGACATTGGACTGTTGATGACTGAAACAGTTTGCCTGGTTGGAAAAGTCTCATTCCAAATTGTATAGAGCGGATAGACGTGTACGGGTATGGAGACAACATCCTAAATCCATGGACCCTGCATGTCAACAGGGGACTGTTAAAGCTGGTGGAGACTCTATAATGGTGTGGGGTGTTTGCAGTTCAAATGATACGGGACCACTGATACGTCTAGATACGTTTCTGACAGATTACATCCATTCATGTCCGTTTTGCATTCCAATGGACTTGGGCAAGTCTAACAAGACAATGTGACACCCCACACATCTAGAATTGCTACAGAGAGGCTCCATGAATAATCTTCTGAGTTTAAACACTTCTGCTGGTCACCAAATTCCCCATACATGAACATTATTGAGCATATGTGGGATGCCTTGCAACATGCTGTTCAGAAGAGATTTCCACCTCCTCATACTCTTGTGGATTTATGGGCAGCCCTGCAGGATTCATGGTGTCGATTCCCTCCAGCACTTCTTCAGACATTAGTTGAGTCCATGGCACGTTGTGTTGTGGCACTTCTGCATGCAGGAACCCTACATGCTATTGGGCAGGTGTACCAGTTTCTTTGTATAGGCGCATGCGTGCGCGCCCACACACACACACACACACACACACACACACACACACACACACACACACACACATATGTTTGCACTTCAAGCAACCAGTGACGAGGAAGATTCAGGAGTGTATTAAAATTCAGAATGAAAGGCTGTCAATGATAAGAATCACTGATGACATTGCTATCATTTGTGAAAATGAAGACGACTTGCAAGGCTTGTTGAATGGAGTGAATAGTCTAATGACTACACACTGTAAATTGAGAGTAAACCACAGAAAGATCAACATAATGAGGAATATGAGAGATGAGATTAATGATAAATGTAGCAGCAAAACTGTGAATATGAAGTAGACAAAGTGAAGGAATTATGGTACCTTGGAAGCAAAATAATGTATGGCAGACAAAGCAAGGACTACATCAAAACCGATTAGCACAGGCAAAGAGGGTGTTCCTGGCCAAAAGACTTCTACTAGTATAAAACATTAGCTTTAATTTGAGAAAGAAAATTCTTAATGTGTAACTTTGAGCACATCATTGTATGGAAGTGAATCGTGGACTGTGGGTTAGCTAGAAGAGAAGAGAACCAAAGTATTTGGGTTGTGGTGCTATAGAAGGATGTTGAAAATTGGTGGACTGATAGGAAGTGAGGAGGTTCTCCACAGAATTGGTGAGGAGAGGAATATGGGGAAACATTAACAAGAATATGTGCCAGTTGGTAGGGCATGTGTCAAGACATAAAAGGAGTAACTTCCTTGGTAGCTGAGGAAGTGTAGAGGGTAAAAACTGTAGGGGAAAAGAGAGATTGGAAAATATCCAACAAATACCTGAGGACATTGAGTGCAGGTGCCACTCTGAGGTGAAGGGGTTGGCACAGGGGAGAAGTTTGTGGCAGGCCACATCAAATCACTCAGAAGACTAACCAAAAATAAAATAAAATAAATACTGTTCATTAAGTTATTCATTCTACTTATGTAATCTTCAGCAGTCTTCTGTATCGTAACACTTCAAAAGCTTCTAACCTCTTCTTGTCTGAAATATTTATCATCCACATTTCACTTCCATACATTGCTGCACTCCAGCAAATACCTTCAGCGAAGACACACACACACACACACACACACACACACACACACACACACACAAAATGCAATTCTCACACACATGACCACCGTCTCTGGCAGCTGGAGCCAGACTACGAGCCTCAGTTTATTGTGGGAGAGGCAGCAAGGCAGGGGGGAGGGGGGTGTAAGGGGGAGGCTTGGGTGGGGAGGGGGAGGTATGCAGGGTAGGGGTGAGGAATGGTAAAGTGCTGCTGGGAGCATGCTGGGACAAGGTAGAAAGCAAGGCAGCTAGGTGCAGTCGCGAGGTTCGGTGGATGGAGGGTAGGAGCAGAAAAGGAGAGAAGTAAAGACTGGGTGCATCAATGGATTGAGAGCTGTGTAATGATAGAGAAGCTAGATGGGTAAGGACAATGATTAACCAAGGTTGAGACCTGGAGGGTTACGAGAACATAGGATATATTGCAGGGAAAGTTCCCGCTTACGATATTCAGAAAAGTTGGTGTTGGTGGGATGGATCCAGATGGCACTGGCTGTGAAGCAGTCATTGAAATGAAGGACGTCATGTTGGGCGGCATGCTCAGCAACAGAGTGGTTTAGTTGTTTCTTGGCTACTGTTTGTCGGTGACCATTCATTCAGACAGCTTGTTGGTTATCCTGCCCACAGTAGGATGCAGCACAGTGGTGGCAGCTTAACTTGTAGATCACATGATTGGTTTCACAGATAGCCTTGCCTTTGATGGGATAGGTGATGTTTGTGACAAGACTGGAGTTTGGGTGGTGGGAGGCTGTATGGGACAGTAGTGGGATTGATCCTGGATTTTCCATTGTTTGAATTTAAATTAGATGTTGACATCTTTAATGCTTCTGCTGCACCTGCCAGTCTCCATTTTATTACTTTTAGGATCTCATTTCTTAATCAAATTACCTCAGCATTGCCCCTGCTTTAATTATTCTGTATTCCATTACCCTTGTTTTACTTTTTGTGATATTTACCTTACAACCTCTTTTCAAATTATTATCTATTCCAGTCAGCTGATCTTCCAAGTCCTCTGCCACCTCTGATAGTAGTAGAATGTCTTCAGCAAACCTCAATGTTTTTATTTCTTCACTTCACTTTACAAATTTCTCTTTGATTTCTTTTACTGCTTACTCAGTATTCAGATGGAATAACATACAGGATAGGCTACAACTGCATATCACTCCTTTCTCAACTACTGCTTGCCTGTCGTCCTTTGACTCTTGTAACAGTAGCCTGGGTTCTGCAGAAGCTGTAGGTAACCTTTCAGCATGCCGTATTTTATCCCTGCTACCTTCGCAATTTTAAAGAGTGTGTTCCACTCAGTATTATTTAAATTTACAAGTACTGCAATTTTGAGTTTTTACCTTTCGTCAGTTTATCATCTAAGACATGTTGAAGTGCATACATTCTCCCAGTTACTATTCAACCATTTCACATTATATGGTAGGCTCTCAACACAAATTCTTACTACCCACAACACCTAAAAGGAAACAGCTGACACAATCACGGAACCACTCGCACTCAAAGGTTGTTCAAAATTGTTTCTTGCTAAACTGTAGGTTTTATCTTGCTGTATTTTATTTGTTGTGGAACAGACAGTTAATAATTCCAACCACAGAAAATGTTTTCATTCATGGGAGGGCTTTTCCAGTCATCTTAGGAGTTCCTATGGCATTGCATATATTCATTTTCGCTACTGTGCCATTCGGTTTAATCGATGTATGTTGCGTGAAACAAATTATCTGACATATGATTCTACAGATTTAAATGCAAATGTTTGCTGGAAGACTCAGTTTAATCCAAGCATTAGTTGGACTAATACTTGTACATCCCTGAGTTAGATTGAACATAATTATAACTACACATATTCTAATCTGTATGATTACTTATAACACACTGATAATAGTGGCACTGTCAGTTGAAATCTAGATTTGCAATGCAATAAAAAGACAGATGACATTACAACCAGTGCTGATCCTCTTTCTGTCCTGGATTACATCATAGTTGTGGGGGCAATTGTTCCCATGGAATTGAACATGATGAAGTTTCTACTTTGGTATCGAGTGTACAACCTTCATGAATTTTTTTTTAAACAGTCATACATTTCTCGGAAGACAAAAATGATAGAATTGTAATAAACAAGGATCTCCCACAAAACAAAAACATGATTCATCCATATGCTCTGTTTGTACCTATTAATCCTCGCTTAGCTATTAGCGAGTTTTGCAGATGTTGCTGTAACTCTTGCACTGTCGTGGTATTCCACTTTCCTTTGCATACGGTTAGGATTAACTGTCTGATTATTGGAATAGCTTTCAAAAAAGAGGTGTAGTTTTCAGTTGAGATTTCATGTGTTACCTATTTAAAAGGCTCCAGTGCACTTACACAGTCATTCAAAATTCACCAGTCATCAGCTGTGAGGTTCTGAATACCTGAATACACAGATGATAAACAAGCTGCAATGCATTCCTTTTCCTCCAGTAGGCATTGTAGCATATGAAACATACTGTTCCATCTGGGTTTTGTTTGTTGAATTAATTTGTATACAGCTTTTTCATTAGATCCTTGATCTTAAGGAGTTTTTCATTAACATAGCTAATTGTTTTAAAATAACCGGCCTTTCCCTCATAATGTGGAGTTCACTGTTGCTGTTCAAAGAACTTTTCACAGCAAAGTTGACGGTGTGTACTAAACAGGAAATCTATTGCATATATATGCTGTCTCTGTGAATAATCTGTGTGTTTAATGATATCATGTTATTGGCATTGTCAGTTGTGATGCTTACAACTTTGTTTTCGGTGTACCATTTTGGAATCACATTATCTAATGCTTGACTAATATTTAGCACTGTCTGTTTTTCTGGGAAACAGAACGTCTCAAGAGCTAAAGCTTTCAGGTGTCAGTCACCGTTAACGAAATGACCCGTTACAGCCATATGTGCCTCACAGTTCAGTGAGACCCAAATATTGGTCAGTAAAGAAACACAGGTAGAATATTTCATTTCCAAGTTTCTAGCCTCTTGTTCTGTATGGCTATTTCCTTAAGTCATGTAGCACATTTTTTGATATTGAGTATTTTGGGTCCAGCAGTGCAACACAACATTGTGTATTACAGAGAGAAGTTTAAAATCATCTGTTATCATGGCCTCTGGTGCTATATCTAGTTCCTGTTGTCATTTGGCCCCCTCTTTGAAGTGAAACAAAAGATGTAGAGCACTGCTTCAGCAAGGAAATAAATTTTGCTCAAAAACTAGTCCAATAAAATTACATATCGTACCGTACTGAAGCGTCGAAAGTTGTGATTTTGGAGTTGCTTGTTATCAGTCTGGTTTAAAAATCCAACTTCAGCAGTTGCTGCAGGCACTGTCCAACCTTTCATGTGGAGTTCCCTTTTTATGTGATTTGGATGAATAACGTACATACCTGCGTATTTTGTCTGACTCACATTATTAGAAGAATGAGCATCTTTACCCATGGACATTGGTGTTCATTTGCTCGATAAATTGTGAAATTTAAGATGTCTGGTCATGCCTGTTGTAGTTTTTGAAATGTTGCAGAGCTTTTTAGAACAAACCTTGCCATAAATATTATCTCCATCCTACCGTATTTACTCAAATCTAAGCCGCACTTTTTTTCCCGGTTTTTGTAATCCAAAAAACCGCCTGCGGCTTAGAATCGAGTGCAAAGTAATCGGAAGTTCTGAAATATGTTGGTAGGTTCCGCCACAACTAACTTCTGCCGTCGAATATATGTAGCGCTACACAGGCATGCTTTACAGGCACAAAGATAAATACTGGCGCCAAAACCTCTGCGTCAGTAAATAAATTTTAAAAAAAGATGGAAGACGAGCTTTTTTTCTCCGACCCGAATTTCGACCACTGCATTTTCATACATTATCCAACGAAGTAAATACAAATTCCGTATTGTTCATCTTCGAATGTAGCAGCCTTTCAATGCACTACGAAAATCCGACTGGCAAGACCGTTTGCGATGTTTGTCAGTATGGCCAATTCTACGTTCTGATTTTTTTTCTACCTGTGAGAAGAGATGGTTGCTAATGGGAACTTTTGTGAATTCTGAATCGCATGCAGTATTCTCTTCACCATAAGAATAATACGAATATAAACATTTTGCCACGTATTCTTTCGTGTTTGCTGCTATCTCATTTAACTCCTGTCTGCCTAATAAACTACGAAACTAGAGTGAGACAACACAAACGCGGAAGTATACACATATGTCATGTTCATATTCGTATTATTCTTATGCCTAATAGTGATACAGCCAGAAATGAAGCGCGCGCGGCAATTGGCTAGATTTTTAAATCTAAGGTGACTCTAATTTCTGTGCAGAAAATAATGTACTAAAGAGGCGTCTGCAAAGATTTTCAAACGGAGAAAAATTGTCGCTAAACTCTCGTTCAGAACATCTTCTATCATACGTAGTTTATTATTTGGTTCTTGTTGATCATTATCAAAGAAAGCAGCAGTGTAAATAACAACAAATAGCAGTCTCTTGCCATTGTTACGCTACTGAGACAATTACTCTTTTTTTTTTTATTGTAAGCGGCGGTAGCACGCACAAAAGCAAACCATGCCGCGAGCGGCGACAGGTCGTGAACATTCATTATCGGAATGCGACAAACAATGCATGACACAGTACAGTAATGCATTTTCAGCTTAGAGTGACGAAAACACCTATAACAAAGAGAACGGCAATTATCAGATCAAAGAAAAATAAGCAATCAATTCAAACCAGACGAAGCACGTGAAAAACGAAGGGTACCCGTATAAATAAGGACGGAGCGCCTGACGCATAGCAATGGCTACCTGGTAAAGCTTAACTGCTAAGCTTACGGCTCGAACCAAACTACTGTAGCTGTATCGTCATTCATTCGACCTGAATTGCGTCTCATATTACAATGGACCAACTTTGTTTCGATTTGGAGGTATGGCCTAAAACTTTTCTCTCCCCTTGAATTTCGAGTCTCAAATTTCAGCTGCGGCTTAGATTCGGGAAATTTTTTTTTCCTTTATTTCGAGTCTCATTTTTCTGGTGCGGCTTAGATTCGAGTAAATACAGTATGTAAAATAATAGTGGCTCCACGACTTTAGTTTTTGTGTAGCCTTACTTATTTGCCCCACAACTTTATTCAAATGAAACCTGAGACATTAGAGTCATAAACACAGCGAGCTGCGAGTGTGTTTCTGTAGTATCAGCATTCACTTCAAATAACAACCCTGGCATTTGTTGTCAGCACTACAACATGCACCGCTGTGCCATTTCTCATTAGATTCTTAAGAATTGCTTGAGAAGTAGAAGCTCAAGGAACTCCCAGTGTGCTGAAGTCACCATTCCATCCTTACTCTGAGGCTTGAAGGTATTGCAATAATGAATACCACAGTATACTGTCCAGTTGAGGGAGGAAATTGATGTATCTAAAAGGGCAATCATAGAAACAAGATAGTAAAATATCTGTATAAGGAAGGTACCGGTGACTGAAACCTCAGATAACAATAAAAACTTTAATTTATCAACAAAAGAAGGAAATACAAAAAGTTCATGGAAAGAAGGGAATAAAGTAATATAACTCACTTAGGAATTAAATCAATAGGAAACACAGGGAAGCTAAAGAAAAAAAAAAGCTTCAAGAAAAATGTGAACAAATTGCAAAGGAAGTGGTTGTCGGAAGGTTAAATTTAGCGTAAAGAAAGGCCAGATAACTTTCAGAGAAGTTAAAAGCATAAATGGCTACACTGAATGCAAATGGAACTCCACTGTTAAATGGAGAGGAGAGGTTGGAGAGGTGAAAAAGAGTATATTAAAGGCCTCTATGATGGGGAGAGGAATCACCTATTGACATGAGAGAAGAAAAATTGAATGTTAATTTGAAAGACATAAAGGTTGACAGAGCTTTGTAGAACTTACTATTAAACAAAACAGAAGGGATAGACAGCATTCCTTCAGAATTTCTAAAATCATTGGGGAAAGTAGTAGCCAAATGATTATTCATATTAGTGTATAGAATCTATTAGACTGGGTCTTGTCGTTGGACTTTTGGAAGAGTATCATCTACACAATCCTAAAGGCAGTAAACGCAGATAAATTTGAGAAATGTCCATAGCTAGCACAACTGCTCATGCATCAAAGTTTCTGACCAGAATAAAATACAGAGGATTGGAAAAGAACATTAGTGAACTGTTATGTGCCCATCAGTTCAGTCTAGGAAAGGTAAAGGTGGTTGTTATGTTGTGCTTGATAATAGAGGCTAGATACTTTCGTAAGATTTGTGGAACCAGCAAAACATTTGATAATGTATAAATGAAGATCTTTGAAACCCTCAGAAAAATAGGTGTAATGTGGAAGCAAATATGAATAATATATGCTATGTGGAAAAACCAAGAGAGAACAATAAGAATAGTAGACCAAAACGGAAATCCTTGGATTAAAAATAATATAAAGCAGGTATGCAGTCTGTCCAACATGTGCATCAAAGAAGCAATGATAAAAAAAAATATAATGTTCAAGAATGGGAGTAAAATTCAGGGCGAAAGGATACCAATGATAAGACTCATTGATGACATTGCCATCTTCAGTGAAATGGGAGAAGAATTACATGATGTGTTGAGTGAAATGAACAGTCTAATGAGCACATGCTATAGATTGAGAGTAAACTGAAGAAATACAGAAGTAAGGAGGAGCAGCAGAAATGAGATTAGCAATAAACTTAACATGAGAATTGGGGCACGGAAGTACCTCTTTGCCTGTTGCCTTAGAAGCAAAATAATAGGCAAGATGTACTGCAAGAATCTTAGAAGCAGACTAGTATAGGCAAAGAACATTCTTTGCTAAAAGAAACCTAAAAGTATCAAACATTGGCCTTTATTTGAGGAATAAATTTCTGAAAATATATGATCGTGAATAATGGACTGTGTAAAAACCAGAGAAAAAGAATGGAAGCATTTAAGATGTGGTGTTACAGAAGAATGGTGAAAAATGAGTGCACTGATCAGATAAGAAATGAAGAGGTTCTCTGCTTAGTCATGGAGGAATGATATTTGTGGAAAACAGTAACAAGGAGAAGGAACAGGGTGATAGGACATATGCAGATACATCAGGGAGTAGGTTCCGTGGTACTATCAGCAGTCATAGAAGCCAAAAATTGTAATGTAAGACAAAGATAGGAATATCTATAAAGGAAATTTTGTGTGTTTATTTACAGTAAAAGGAAAGCCTTCTTTGGCTATTAATCTCAGTGGCAGAAAAAAATTATACTTTACAGAGAATGTGAGCTCACAGTCAGCAAATATTCATGTGTACTCCATAATTTCATGAGGTACTGGGAAGAAGTACAGTGATATGCGTTCTAATATCTGATACCCCCATCAGAATGCAAAACCATTTCATTGGCACAATAGAGCTGTTTTTCATACATTTTGTACATTGCACAGGAAAAGTAATCTGTACTGTCATGAATAAAAACACATAAGAGAACTCAGTGCCTCAGTAGCAAATGGGTGAAGTAATAAAGCAATAAGAATGAAACAGTTTATATTCGTAGTGGTAGAAAGGGGAAGATTTATTTATTTTAATGACATGCATATTCATTTGAAGCAAGGATGTGGAATAAGTCAAAGAATGTACAAATTACATAAAATATTTAACAAGGGAAAGTGCAGTTAATTTAAAGAGTTGTAGGGAAAATAAAAACATCAA
Organism: Schistocerca cancellata; assembly: GCF_023864275.1. Taxonomy (NCBI): domain Eukaryota; kingdom Metazoa; phylum Arthropoda; class Insecta; order Orthoptera; family Acrididae; genus Schistocerca; species Schistocerca cancellata. The sequence continues at coordinate 255,511,086 of NC_064630.1, read as the reverse complement.
ACCAGAACAAAACAGAAGCAAAGTGGGACAAAAGAAGACATACAAGTATGAGCACATGTTGTAAAACAGTAAATAAAACAAAATATTGAAAATTCCACATAAAAAGTTTTATCAAGTAAATACATCTTTATTTTATTTTTAAGTAATGCATTGTTTGTAAGTAGACTTCTGATGTTATTCAGCAATGAATTAAATGTTTTAATACTGGAATGCTTCACACCTTTCTGTACCAAAGTTTTAGGCTTCTGAAAACCATTATCATGCTTCTTATATTGTGATCACAATACATCTTACGTGATCATCAGGAGATACAAAACTGGCATTCTGCAGATTGGAGAGTGGAATGTTAGAGCACTTAATCAGGTAGGTAGGTAGGTAGGTTAGAAAATTTAGAAAGGGAAAGGCCACAAAATCAAATACTGGTGATGCAGGGGTGGGTTTAATAATTAATAATAAAATAAGAATGTGGTAAGCTACTATGAACAGCACAGTGAATGCATTATCATAGGCAAGGTAGACATGAAGCCCAAACCTAACACAGAAGTACACGTTTACAGGCTAACTAGCTCCACAGATGATGAAGAGATTGAAGAAATGTATAATGAGATAAAATAAATTATTCAGGTAGTTAAAGGAGGTGTAAATTTAATTGTAATGGGAGAATGGAACGCAATATTAGGAAAAGGAAGACAAAGAAAAATAGTAGGTGAATATGTACTCGGAGAAAGGAATGAAAGAGAAAGTGGCCTAGTAGAATTTAGCACAGACCGAATTGTAAACGAGGTTGTATATGTGGAAGAGGCCTGGAGACTCCAGAAGCTTTCAGATTGATTATATAACAGTAAGACAGAGTATTAGGAAGCAGATTTTAAATTTTGACATTTCTATGGCAGATTGGCACTCTGACCACAATTTATTGGTTATAGACTGTAGATTGAAACTGAAGTAATTGGAAAAATATAGGAAATTAAGGAGGTGGGACCTGGATAAGTTGAAATAACCAGAGGTTGTTGAGATTTTCAGAGGAAGTGTTATGGATCTATTGACTAGAACAGTAGAAAGGAATTCAGCAGAAGACAAATGGGTAGCTTGAATAGATGAAATAGTGAAGGCAGCAGAGGAACAGGTAGGTAATAATATAAGGCGTAGTAAAAATCCTTGGATAACACAAGAGGTATTGAATTTAATTGATGAGAAGAGAAAATATAAAGTTATATCAAATGAAGCAAGTGAAAGAGAATAAAAATATTTAAAAGATGAGATTGACAGGAAGTGCAAAATTGCAAAGCAAGGCTGGATGGAGGACAAATGTAAGGATTTAGAAGCATATTTCACAAGGGGGAAGGTAGATACCGTGTACAGGAAAACGAAGAGGCCTTTGGAGAAAAGGGAAGCAGCTGTATAAATATCAAAAGCTCAGATGGGAAACTGGTACTAAAAAAAGAAGGGCAAGCTGAAAGGTGGAAGGAGTATATAGAGGATCTATCCAAGGGAGATAAACTAGAAGGCAAGGTTTTAGAAAGAGTAGAGGGACACCAAAGGGAAGCAGTGGTCGAGAACGAAGTGAGAGAGTGTTGTAGCCTATCATTGTTGTTGTTCAATCTGTATACCGAGCAAGCAGTTGTGGAAACAAATTTGGAGTAGGAATTAAAGTCCAGGAAAAAGAAATAAAAACTCTATGAGGTTTGCTGATGACATTGTAATTCTGTCAGATACAACAAAGGACTTGGAAGAGCAGTTGAATGGAATGAGTAGTGTCTTGAAAGGGTGATATAGGATGAACATCAAAAAAAGCAAATTGAAGATAATAGAATGTAGTCAAATTAAATCAGGTGTTGATGAGGGAATAACATTAGGAAATGAGACACTTAAAGCAGCAGATGAGTTTAGCTATTTGGGCAGCAAAATAACTGATGATGGTTGAAGTAGAGAGGATATAAAATGTAGACTGGCAATGGCAGAGAAAGTGTTGCTGAAGAAGAAAACTTTGTTAACATCAAGTATGTAGATTTAAGGCTCAGGAAGTTTTTTTCTGAAAGTGTTTGTATGGAGTGTAGCCGTGTATAGAAGTGAAACATGGATGATAAACGGTTTAGACAGGAAGAGAATAGAAAATTTTGAAATGTGGTGCTACAGAAAGATGCTGAAGATTAGATGGGTAGTTCACATGAGTAATGAGGAGGTACTGAATAGAATTAGGGAGAAAAGAAATTTGTGGCACAACCTGACTAGAAGAAGGGGTTGTTTTGTAAGTCACATTCTGAGACATCAAGGGATCACCAATTTAGTAATGGAGGGAAGCATGTTGGGTACAAATGGTCGAGGGAGACCAAGAGACGAAAGCAGTAAGTAGCTTTGGAAGGATATAGATTGCAATAGTTATTTGGAGATGATGAGGCTGGCATAGGGTAGAGTAGCATAGAGAGCAGTCTTAGGACTGAGACCACCATCACAACAACAATACATCTTGTTATTTCATAGTGCTTCAGCTTATAGTGCAACAAATACAAGAGTGAATCAAATGAAAACCTTAAATATTTTTTTAAAAATATTATTTACTGTGCAGAAGTGGTACAAAGCTGTATAACTTTTCAACATAATCTCCTCAATGCTCAATGCAAGTCCTCCAGCACTTACAAAGAGCATAAATTCCTTTAGAAAAAAATTCTTTTGATAGTCCACGCAACCACTCATGTACCGCGTGGCGTACCTCTTTATCAGAACAGAACTTCTTTCCTCCCATTGCATCTTCGAGTGGTCCAGGCGTATGGAAATCACTTGGGGAGGGTCTGGTGAGTATGGTGGACGAGGAAGACATGCAAAATGCAGGTCTGTAATTGTTGCAACTGTTGTACGGGCAGTGTGGGTCCTTGCATTGTCATGTTGCAAAAGGACACCTGCTGCTGACAGCAATCCACGCCGCTTTGATTTGATTGCAGGCTGCAGATGATTTTTTAGGAGATCTGTGTGTGATACACTGGTGACTGTGGTCCCTCTAGACATGTAATGCTCCAAAATGATGCCTTTTTCTTCCCAAAAGAGAGTCAGCATAACCTTCCCTGCTGATGGTTCTGCTCGAAACTTCTTTGGGTTTGGTGATGAGGAATGGTGTCATTCCTTGCTTGCTCTCTTCGTTTCTGGTTGGTGGAAGTGAACCCAGGTTTTGTCCCCAGTAACGATTCTTGCAAGGAAGCAATCACCTTTTCGTTCAAAGCGCCGAAGAAGTGCTTCACAAGCATCAACTCGTCGTCCTCTCATTTCAGAAGTCAGCTGCTGTGACACCCATCTTGCAGACACCTTGTGAAACTGGAGCACATCGTGCACAATGTGGTGTGCTGATCCACGGCTAATCTGTAAACATGCTGCAATGTCATTCAGTGTCATTTGGCAGTTTTCCTTCACTATGGCTTCAACTGCTGCAATGTTCTGTGGAGTCACAACTTGTGCCTGACCTTGACAAGGAGCATCTTCCACTGAAGCCAAACCATTTGCGAACTTCCTACTCCATTTGTAGACTTTCTGCTGTGACAAACATGCATCACCGTACTGAACCTTCATTCGTCAATGAATTTCAATAGGTTTCACACCTTCACTACACGAAAACCGAATAACAGAACATTGTTCTTCCCTGGTGCAAGTCGCAAGTGGGGCGGCCATCTTTATACTGATACTGCGATGGTATGTGTGCATCTGCACTATGCTGCCATGTACAGGCCATTCTGCACGCTGTTTGTAGCACACTTACCAACTTACAGGATAACGGCGCGAAATTTAAATTTTCCATTACAAATTTAAGGTTTTCATTTGACTCACTCTCGTATATTTTGAAGCTGTAGTTAGTATTTAGTGTCACAAGCTTCTTAAAATGATTACATCAGAGATTTCTGGGGAACTGTACATATAACTCAGATGAGAGAGAGAGAGAGAGAGAGAGAGAGAGAGAGAGTGGGGGGGGGGGGGGGATTGTGTGTAATAGTTTTGCCTACATATTATAGTTATCAGTATTCTAAAAATATCTTTGTTCCTTCTCCATTTGTATCCTCTCTGCAAAGAAAAATAACACCTGCCCTTGCTGATCTATTTTCAATTGCAGCTGAGAATCCAGACAGCTTCTTTATTCAAAGCATAACATGGTACAATGTTGCTGCCATTGCTAGACACCCATTTCACTGAAATATGCTATATATAAAATCAAACAATTCAGTAAATGTTCAGCTGCAGTCTCTGTGGGAAAGGATGATTACATTTATGGAGGATGCCTTGCTGTAATCGTGTCAAGACTGATATGAAACAAGTCTTACATTTATGAAAGTAATAACAGTCAATCAGTACATTGAACTGATCAGAAAGATTTCATTGTATCAGTCTGAATATTTGTGTGCATACAGGAAATGGTGACGGGAGCTCAGTGGAGGATGAGAAAGCACACCATGGGAGTGCAACTCTACCTGGTGGATGCAGTTTAACATCCACACATGCCTCATCGTTGCGCTTTCCTTCAGATGAAAATTCAGAGTGCAGCTCTGTGACCAGTGAGAGCTTACCTGCAGGAGGTGGCAACCAGTTGCCACAGTCTCCTCCTCCCCATCAGCCTGCAGCGCACCACACTCCACAGATTTCATATTCTAATCTGGAATCTATACTACAAGAGCTACATGAGCGTGGCGAAGACTGTGAGCGGCTTCGTGAAGAGCTGGAAACATTAAAGGTATTTTTGTCATCTTTTTTCTCTCTCCACTATCCACAAATTGCTTTTTGGCTACTGAATTCCTGTAAGAATAGTTATTGTTTCAGGCTTTCTGTTATAATTGCTTGTAAGCACTAAAAGAAACTCAGTTGCATCGCAATGATGGAAAACTCATGAAATAATAAATTATTTATAAAAAAAATTAAATGTAGCTTAAATTTATGAAAGAAGTCTTATTATACAACAGCTCCGCTGTAATTTCTGCACAGCATTTTGTTTGTGTGTGACCACCAACCAGTTTTCCAACCAAATTGATGGCCACTACCAAACTATGGTAAAGAGCAGAGTTGACCACCATTGACAGTGCAGGTTTCTCAGCACAACATATTCTGTTTCAGTGGCTGCTTCACAACCTGTGCTATCTGGATTCCCCCCCCCTTTGCACCATCTTCTCTGACATATGTAGATAAGATTTGTCCATGCAACACATCCTTTGGCCCTGTATCATATGATCGCAAACTCCACTAGCCCCTGTCCCACTCCCACCTCCAATTGTGCCCTGTAAGCCTAACTTCACTTCTCCTGTACTAACACCATCCTGTCCATGGCCGCCTCTTCCTCTGGTCTACATTTGTCCTCCCAATCCACTCCTCTACGTGATTGTGTGCTGCACACAACACCCTCTGCCTGTAGCTCACTGGTGCCACAACATTATCCTCTGTACCCTCTACCTCTTCGTACCAGCTGTCAACCACCCTTCCCCAACACCTCCTCCCACGCCCTGCCTCCATTTCTCATATGGAAACATTGGTGCATGCTATGGTTAACCAGTTGTTGTAATTTGGAACACCAGATACTAAAGTAATGGACCCAGGCACTAACTTTATGTATTAGCTATTGAAGCAGTTATGCCTATTATTGTGCATAAAGAAGTTACAAACTAGTGCACTACAGCTGCAAGTGAACAGCAGAACTGAAAGTTTACAGGACAGTGGGGAAAATGTTGAGTTATGATGTAAATAGTAGCTGCAATAATTGGAATGCCCTTCTACAATTTGTCGTGCCATATATAACTTGAAAATCAACAAAAACATGGGGTTATCCTTCTACGAGGTTGTTTTTGGCCAAAACATGTGATCTCCTTTTGGATTATTCCAACTTACTGTGGGAGGAGATACATCTTCCATTCGAGATTTTGCTAAAAAGTTAAAACATATCTGGTTTTAGGACAAAAAGATGAAGGCTGCATAAAGACAGGAAGACACCCACAATGAGAAGGCAGAATTGTCTAGTTACCACTTCGGATAGTGGGTAAGGTTATCTAACCCTTACATGCCAAAGGCGAAAACTAAAAATTCATTTCATATTGCCAAGGGCCCTTCCAGGTTACCTGCCACCATCACCAGAACCATTGTTCTGAACACCAATTACTCTCAATTAACCCACCTGCCAGACATACCCTTAGAGATATTGCCCAAGGAAGTCGTAATCTTCTTAAATAGCACTCTATACCTGCCTCATTGACTTCATTGGACCAGATGATAGCAGCAGTAAATGGTTGCATGATGATGGAATAATAATAATAGTAGTAGTAGTAGTAGTAGTAGGTATTGGGTACTGCCACCTCAGACATAGATGCCCAAATCCCATGCTTACCTTCCTTAACCTGTGGGTCCATAGTAAGTGAAGTTAAGTTGTGAAAGGGGAAAAGCAAAGTTACACCTAGAATCTTTGTGTTTAATCAACCACCACAAGAACGAGATGGTGTACGTAACAGAACATAAAAAGGAGAGTAAGAACAAGCCAAGGAGTAAAAACACAAAAAAAATTGTTACACTCAGACTTTGTGCAGTAGAATGTCAAATGTCTCCTTGCGGGTGCGGGGATTATAATAGGCCCGAGGTATTCCTGACTGCCGTAAGAGGCGACTAAAAGGAGTCTCACATGTTTCAGCCTTTGTGATGGTCCCCTGTTGGGTTTGACCTCCATTTTTCCAAATTTTCCTGAAGAGCGAGCCAATTGGGGAAGAGCGCCTTACAAGGTGCAGCGTGTCCATCGTGCATTGCGTCCTTCAGCATCCTTCAGTCCCGCTCATTCTCCATCTTCCTGGGTGCGTTTTCCTCCATCCACTATGCAGCATTGTTTTGTGTACCAACAATGACCATGGACTTCTTTGCACCTCAAATCCCGCACAGTAGCCAGTATGCTGAATCTTGCACTGTTAACTCCCCGTGTATGCCAAGGAGTAGGTGCCCATCACCCGGGGACATCGGAACTCCCGGCAATGGCCATCCTGCCAGGTGGACTTGGCTGAGGCAGGGTGGCGCCCATGGGGAGGGCCCCTGGTCAGAGTGGTTGGCATCAGGGTGGATGACACGCCATGAAGTGTACTACATCATCTCTTGCTGGTGGTCCAACACCAGCACTCTCTAAGCGGTCAAGGTCTAACTTCAATGCGAAGAAGTATGATACCAAATAGTTCCCTCCCTGGCCACACCATGGGAAGAAGGCAAGGCTAAGGATAAGGATGGCAGCGAACCTTATTTGCCCCGGTACCTCATATATATGAGCTGATGGGGAATCTTAATGGGAGCATTTAGAGGACAAGTTTGGGGAGGTGGAGAGATTGTCCAAAATGCGATCCAGGTCAGTCTTGATAAAAACAGCATCCTCTGCCCAGTCAGAGGCATTACTCACCTGTGACAATCTGGGGGATGTTTCTGTTTCCATCACACCCCATAAGAGCTTAAATATGGTCCAGGGTATTACACTACTGGACATTAAAATTCGTACACCAAGAAGAAATGCAGATGAAAAACAGGTATTCATTGGACAAATATACTAGAACTGACATGATTACATTTTCACACAATTTGAGTGCATAGATCCTGAGAAATCAGTACCCAGAACAACCACCTCTGGCCGTAATAACGGCTTTGATACGCCTGGGCACTGAGTCAAACACAGCTTGGATGGTGTGTACAGGTACAGCTGCCCATGCAGCTTCAACACGATACCACAGTTCATCAAGAGTACTGACTGGCGTATTGTGACGAGCCAGTTGCTTGGCCACCATTGACCGGACGTTTTCAATTGGTGAGAGATCTGGAGAATTTGCTGGCCAGGGCAGCAGTCGGACATTTTCTGTATCCAGAAAGGCCCGTACAGGACCTGCAACATGCGGTCGTGCATTATCCTGCTGAAATGAAATGTAGGGTTTCGCAGGGATCGAATGAAGGGTAGAGCCACGGGTTGTAACACATCTGAAATGTAACGTCCACTGTTCAAAGTGCCGTCAATGCGAACAAGAGGTGACAGAGACGTGTAACCAATGGCACCCCATACCATCACGCCGGGTGATACACTGGTATGGTGATGACGAGTAATGCTTCCAATGTGCGTTCACTGCGATGTCGCCAAACATGGATGTGACCATCATGATGCTGTAAGCATAACCTGGATTCATCCGGAAAAAAAAATGACGTTTTGCCATTCATGCACCCAGGTTCGTCGTTGAGTACATCATCGCAGGCGCTCCTGTCTGTGATGCAGCGTCAAGGGTACCCGCAGTCATGGTCTCTGAGCTGATAGTCCTTGCTGCCGCAACCATCGTCGAACTGTTCGTGCAGATGGTTGTTGTCTTGCAAATGTCCCCATCTGTTGACTCAGGGATCGAGATGTGGCTGCACAATCTGTTACTGCCATGTGGATAAGATGCCTGCCATCTTGACTACTAGTAATACAAGGCCGTTGGGATCCAGCAGGGCGTTCCGTATTACCCTCGTGAACCCGCCGAATCCATATTCTGCTAACAGTCATTGGATCTCGACCCACGCGAGCAGCAATGTCATGATACGATAAACCGCAATCGCGATAGGCTACAATCCGACCTTTATCAAAGTCGGAAACGTGATGGTACACATTTCTCCTCCTTACACGAGGCATCACAACAGCGTTTCACCAGGCAAAGACAGTCAACTGCTGTTTGTGTATGAGAAATCGTTTGGAAACTTTCCTGATGTCATGACGTTGTAGGTGTCACCACTGGCACCAACCTTGTGTGAATGCTCTGAAAAGCTAATCATTTGTGTATCACAGCATCTTCTTCCTGTCTGTTAAATTTCACATCTGTAGCATGTCATCTTCGTGGTGAAGCAATTTTAATGGCCAGTAGTGTATATTCCACAGGGACATTCTTGTGCAGTCTGATGATGAGCAGTGCGCCAATTTGGAGTGGCGAGGTGTTAAATTCGTTCAGCGTGTTCATTGGAGTCTGGGATAATCAGTTTGCCACCAGTGATTTCATTTTGGTGATACATTACCTGAGAAGGTCAAGGTGATGGTCTACCGCTGTGACGTCAAGCCCTATATCCCTCCCCCGATGCGGTGCTTTAAGTGCTGGAAGTTCGGCCATATGTCTTCCCGCTGTACTTCCAGCCTCACACGTCGAGATTGAAGGTGCCCATCACATCCCAATACTCCATGTGCCCCGCCTCCCATCTGTGTCAACTGCGCGGAACATCATTCACCTTGCTCGCCAGACTGCAGGATTTTCCAGAAAGAGAGGAAAATTACGGAATACAAGACCCTGGACCGACTGACCTACACTGAGGCTAAGAGGAAATTTGAGAGACTACATCCTGTGCCTATGACATCATCTTATGCCACCACTACCTGAACAATAATAGCCATATCACTACCGCCAATTCCCGTCAGCTCTCAGAGCCATAAGACTCCACCTGCCTCCTGGAAGGTGGTAGGCCTATTCCTGTTGCTCCTGCACCACCTACTTTGGGAGCAACCCCCCCCCTCCCCCCCCCCCCCCCCAAATCATCGGTGACATCGGTCCCCACTTCTCAGCTGGAGAAGTGTAAGTCTTCTTTGGCTCAATTTCGCTAGGAAGTGGTCCCTTGGGTCACTCCCTTCCCAGGTTCATACCAGTAGTAAAGCAGACACTTGCCAGTGGTTGTAGCATCTACATGTAGTTGGTCATAGTTCTTCACAGTCCTCCTCAGTCCCCAAGACTGAATCGGTGAAGCCCTCCCAGCCAGAAAAACCTAAGGAGCAGCGAGAGAAACCAAAAAACAAAAAGACCCCCATGCACACCATCGCTACCTACAAGCTCTGCTTCTGAGGGTTAAGTGGAGATTCTGGTGTCTGCTGAGGACCTAGATATCACTGGGTCCTCAGACACAATGGATATTGATCGCACAGATACTCAGTCAGTGGCAGCAGGTGATCCTGAGGCGTAACCTGCCTCCGTGAGTGTTTCATGCCTTCCCTGCCTCACAGTAACATAATCCTCCAGTAGAATTGCGGTGGTTTTTTTTCCCCCTTCCACCTAGCTGAGCTAAGGCAACTGTTAAGCTTTACACCTGCTTTCTGCATTGCCCTCCAGGAAACCTGGTTCCTGGCAATGCAAAGCCCTGCCCTTCGCAGCTGTAAGGGATATTACAAGAACCATAGTGAATATAATAGTATCAGATGGAGTTTGTGTCTGTCCTGAACTCTGTATGTAGTGAACCTGTGCCCCTTCAAACTCGTCTTGAAGCTGTGGCTGTCAGGATAAGGACGACACAGGAAATAACTGTCTGCAGCGTATATCTTCCTCCAGATGGAGCAGTAGCCCTGAACGTATTGGCTGCCTTGATTCATCAACTCCCTAAACCTTTCCTACTTTTGCTGATTTTAACACCCATAACCCCTTGTGGGTTGGTACCATGCTTACTGGCAGAGGTAGAGATGTCAAAAATTTACTGTCTCAGTTTGACCTCTGCCTCCTAAATGCTGGGGCCACCACACACCTAAGTGTCACTCATGGTACTTACTCAGCTATTTATTTATCACTCTGCAGCCCAGGACTTCTCCCATCTGTCAACCGGAGATCCCACGTTGACTTGTGTGGTAGTGACCACTTCCCCATCTTCCTGTCATTGCCCTGGCATCATGCCCATGGACACCTACCCAGATGGGCTTCAAGCAAGGCAGACTGGAATCTTTAACCTCTGCCGTCACGGTTTAATCTCCCCCACATGGTAACATCGATGTGATGGTTGAGTGAGTCGCCAGGACAATCATTTCTGCAGCGGAAAATGCGATCCTCTGTTCCTTAGGGTGCCCCCGGCGAAAGACAGTACCTTGGTGGTCGCCGGAAATTGCTGAGGCCATTAAAGATCGTAGGCGGGCTCTACAGTGACACAAGTGGCACCCTTCCCTGGAGCATCTAATAGCTTTTAAACCGCTCTGTGCCCGCATTCACCAGCTTATAAAAAGACGGGAAGAGAGTGCTGGGACCGGTACATCTCAAGCATAGGGGGGCCATACATCACCTTCCCAAGTCTGAATGAAGATCAGACATGTTTTTGGGTATTAGACCCCAACAGGTGTCCCTGGCGTTAACATAAATGGCATGTTATCTACCGATGCAAACATGATTGCTGAGCACTATGCTCGAGCCTCTACATTGGAGAACTATCCCCTGGCCTTAAGCACTCTCAAACAGCGGATGGAAGGGAAGGTCCTTTGTTCATTACACACCACAGTTAACCCTCTCCCATCCAACTACAAGCGACATTTCATCATCATCTTCAACCGGATCTGGTGCGATGGCGTCTTTCCATCGCAATGGCAGGAGAGCACCATCATTCCAGTGCTCAAACCTAGTAAAAACACGCTTGATGTGGATAGCTATCAGCCCATTAGCCTCACCAACGTTCTTTGTAAGCTGCTAGAACATACAGTGAGCTGGTGGTTGTGTTGGCTCCTGGAGTCACATGGCCTACAGACTCCATTTCTGAGCGGTTTCCACCAGGGTCACTCTACCACTGATAATCTTGTGTCCCTCGAGTTCGCCATCAGCACAGCCTTTTTCAGATCCAGCACCTGGTTGCCATCTTTTTAGCCGTATGAAAAGCTTACAACATGTTCTGGCAACATCATATCCTTGACTCATTATATGAGTGAAGTCTCCGGGACCCAACCCCAATTTTTATCCAAAATTTCCTGTCGCTCCGTACTTTCCGTGTCAAAGTTGGTGCCTCCCATAGCCCCCCCACGTCCAGGAGAATAGGGTCCCGCAGGACTCCATATTGACTGTAGCTCTGTTTTTAGTGGCCATTAATGGTCTAGCAGCAGCTGTAGGGCCATCGGTATCACCTTCTCTGTATGCAGACAACTTCTGCATTTCGTACTGCTCCTCTAGTACTGGTGTTGCAGAGCGGCACCTACAGGGAGCCATCCACAAGGCACAGTCATGGGCTCTAGCTCACGGCTTCCAGGTTTCAGCCGCAAAGTTGTGTGTCATGCACTGCTGTCAGCGTCATACTGTTCATCCTGAACCAGAACTTTATCTTAATGATGATCCACTCACTGTAGTGGAGACATATTGATTCTTAGGACTAGTTTTCGAAGCAGAATTGACTTGGCTCCCTCATCTTCGTCAGCTTAAGTGGAAATGGTGGCAGCACCTCAATGCGCTCTGCTGTCTGAGCAACACCAACTTCGGTGCAGATCGCTCTACGCTGCTGCAGCTCTACAGAGCCTTTGTTCAATTGACTATGGGAGTCTGATTTATGGTTCGGCGGTGCCCTCAGTGTTGCGTTTACTCAACCCAGTGCACCACTGTGGCGTTTGACTAGTGATGGGAGCTTTTAAGACAAATCCAGTGACCAGCGTCCTGGTGGAGGCCACAGGCATTAAACTTGCTGACAGGCTAGCCAAACAGGGTACGCGGAAACCACTTACGGAGATCAGCATTCCTGTAACTGACCTGTGTTCCTTATTACGCTGCAGGGTTTTTTGGGTTTGGGAGATGGAATGGCATAACAGTATGCACAGTAAACTGAATGCTATTAAGGAGACTATGAATGTGTGGAAGTCCTCCACGAGTGCCTCTCGCAGGGACTATATGGTTCTCTGCCGGCTCCGTGTTGGCCACTCTTGGGTCACCCACGGCTATCTCCTGTGCCTTGAAGACCCACCTCAGTGTCGGTGTGACGCCCGGTTGACAGTGGCCCATATTCTGTTGCGCTGTCCTGCTTTGGCTGCCGTGCGACAAAATCTTCGGTTACCGGACTCGTTGCCATTAATTTTAGCTGAACAGAGCCTCATCGGCTGATCTAGTTTTATGTTTTATTCGTGAGGGTGGGTTTTATTATTCTCTTTAAGTTTTAGTGCATATCCTTTGTCCCTCTGTGTCCACCACCCTAGTGCTTTTAGGCTGGAGGTTTTAATGTGTTTCAGAGTGGCTGGCTTCTCCTTTTTATTCTCATGGTCAGCCAGCCATGGTAATCTGCTTTCTTGTTTTAATCTCTTCTACCTGTTTTTTGCATCTCTTTGTGGTTTTCTTGTCCTCTTTTGTTCCTTGTAGTGTTTGTTGCCTTTCCGTTGTGCTTGTGATTTTTCCTTACTTTCGGTATTGTGCTGTATGAGGTGTGATTGGAAAGTTTTAAGAGTGGATCAGCTACTGCTTACTGGTTTGGCGGGCAGGTACCCGGAGGTTAGGGAGTGTGTCATTGCCTTGTCCTTGAATGCCCTCTTGACAGGAAATTGCATTTCCTTTATTCAGTTAGTTGTGACAGCTGGTTGAGTGCGGGTCTGTTAGGGCTTGTTGCTAGGTTCTGTCTGAGTGAAAATGGACGTAAAAATGGAGCAACAAGTTTATTTGAAATTTTGTTTTAAAACCAAGAAATCAGCTTCTGAGACTTAAGAACTATTGAAAACAGCTTATGGAGATAATTGTATGAGCCAGTCAAATGTTTTTGTCTGGTTCAACAGATTTCAAAATGGCCATGAATCATTTGAAGATGAACCACAGTCCGCCCATCCTTCCACCTCAAAAACAAATGAAAATCTTGTGAAAGTTCATGACTGACTGACTTACAATTAGATAGATGGCTGATGAACTTAAGTTTCTATGCTGTTAAGTCAATTTTAACTGAAGATCTGAACATGCCTCGAGTGTCCCTAAAATTCATTCCAAAAGTGCTGTCAAGTGACCAGAGCCAATACCAATACTGACTTGAAGTGTGCCAAGAACTGATTAATCAGGCTAAAAATGACCCAGATTTGTTAAACAGGGTAATTACAGGTGACGAATCGTGGATATATGGATATGATCCTGAAACTGAAGTGCGGTGTTCGCAGTGGAAGACCCCAGATACACCACGACTGAAAAAAGCACGGCAAAGTTGGTCGATGGTGAAGACAATGTTGGTGATTTTTTTCAATTCTACTGGTATTGTGCATCATGAATTCACTCCTGGGGGACAGACAATTAACAAGGAATACTACAAATGTGTCCTTGAGTGTTTGCGTGAAAAGGTGCAGAAGAAAAGACCTGCATTATAGAAAGATAGGAGTTGGGTGCTAAGCCGTGACAATGCTCAGGCTCATTGTGTCTTCTCCATTGTTGAATTTTTGACCAAATTCAAAATTCCTGTGCTTCCATAGCTGCCATATTCACCTGATTTGGCCCATGCGGACTTCTACCTGTTTCCTAAACTGAAATTTTCACTGAAAGGGAAACAATTTGACTTGATTGAAGACACCCAGGCAAATACAGAGAGCGTTCTTAACCACTTCAGGAAAAAAATTTCGAGAATGTTTCCAAAAGTGGAAACACCATTGGAGTCAGTGTGTTCAGTCAGAAGGGGACTATTTTGAAAGAGATGCATCACAGTAGCGTGTAAGTACCACCATTGTACAATTACAAGCCCATTCTTAAAACTTTCCAGTCACACCTTGTACATCTCATTTGTTTTATTCTTTCCATTGTGGGATTGTTTTAACAGGAACAAGGAACTGATGACAAAGCAGTTTGGTTCCTTTGATGCAGTCGTTTGACCAGCGTTCGTATATAACATTATAAGATCATGCCACCTATGCTAGGATGAGTAAAAATAGTTTTGTCTCTAAACCTTGAGAGTTATTTGACAGAATTGAGTGAGTGGAAGGCGATGCAAATTCATTGTGTTGGCACTCATCGATTGCTGTACACTTGTTTGCCAGCTATGCTAGGACTCAAACTACTTGCAAAATGCAACATTTCTTTCCTCAATGCCTACAGCAGTCACTGCAGCAGGAGGTGAGTTTCCTGAGCCAGGCATTGACAGAGGAACGCTTCCGCAGTGAGCGTCTGGAGGAGCAAGTCAACGACCTCACTGAGCTGCACCAGAATGAAGTGGAGAACCTGAAACAGGCGCTGGCCGACATGGAGGAGAAGGTGCAATACCAGAGTGAAGAACGACTCCGTGACATCCACGACATGCTAGACAGCTGCCAAACAAAGGTAGGTTGATGTGCTGATGATGGCCATTGTATGTTCTGCTATTAGACTATGTTGACTTCACACTGGAACTGGTTTGTGTTCCTGTTTTAATATATTATTTATTTTTCTGTTAATGAGATATCTTTTTCTGGAATTCAGAAAAATTTTAGTTCTTGAAAGACCAGTGTAGCTTAAGAAAATTCAATCATTTTTCTATTACTTTTGTTTGTCTTACTTGTACGTACTGTATAACATAAATCACAATTGGTGAAACACAGAGGTGTGCGGTTATTGTGTGAAGTACTATGGACGCTGACTTAGACCTGATCACAAATCACTAGTTGGACAACATGGAAACCAACGAGGGAGTTAATTAAAACAAGCAATGTTTAGTAAAAGGCCACAAGACTCCCCTTAAATCACAAACCCCAAAAACAGTAGCAACAGACCAGAGTTACTCTAGAGGCTTCTTACCATGTAATTTCCCCAATGCTTGCAGGTTGGACTCGCACATGCAGCACACTCGTAAGAGTTGTCACATTTTGACCCAACAAGGGCTACAAATTGATATTTAGTGTACTGTAGTTCTCCTGTATAATCATTTATTCACAAACTACAGTTGTGGGTGATTGAATTAGAGATGAAGACAGATATTACATTTGAGCCAGAGTTCTTCTGCTGCCATGGCCAATCGAATAGTTTGGCCTGTCATGTCATCTACCCCATACTGACTATTCACACAGCAGTCAGTCATGAGTTGGGTGAGCCACTTGATATGGGCTCGTTCCGTCACTGTGGGTGCTCTGTACATGAAACATTTGATCCTTTAAATACCAGAGGCACCAAGTTTCTCATGTGTTGCAGTGTTGAGATTGAATTGCTGGTATGTTGATTTGAAGAAAACCTCTGTCACTCAAGTTGACTACTGTGGGCAACAGTGCATTGGTGAGAGGACTCACCATCAACTTTGGTTAATGGAGCAAATAGATTGTGAATTTAATGTGAGGTGAGAAGAGCCACTGTGAGCAGTCTTACCATTCACAATGACCTCCTTGTTATGTGTTGAAGAAGCAACAAAGTCGCACACAACTCTCACAGTACATCACTCTGTATGGAGAATAATACGCCTGATAAGAGTTCTTGTGGGCTGACAGGCTGTGGTACATATTGTTACCTGACAATGGCAGAGTTCAAGTACATAAAAAACCATGTGAAGCTATGCAACGTGCTTGATGACAGGGCATCATTCAGGCAGACGGTGAGAAAATTTAGAGAATCATCATTTGAAGCTGACTGCTGAACGATCCTGTTGCTGCCAAGACACATTTTGCCTAATGACAGTGAACATAAGAGAAATTAAGGCTTGTACAGAGGTACATAGACAGTTGTTTTTTACACACTCTCTATGCGAGTAGAATAGGGAGGGAGAAGACTAGTAGTGCTACAAAGTACCCTCAGCCACACACCATACAGTGGCTTGCAGAGCACATATGTAGAAGTAGAAGGTAGGTTTACGTGGGTGGTGTGTAGTCTATGCACAGTCAAATGCGGCCCCTGATATAATCTTTCATCTCCTCCTGCCAAGTGGTAAATGAACCTAATGTCCATTCCTGTGCAGCCTTTTCTGAGCCTTCACCATGCACAGGTGACTTGCATATTTATGATGGTGGTACATGACTCTGTCGCTCTTGAGATTATGCAGCAGTGGTTGAACATTCCTCTGATATGATATGATAGTGGTATTGCTTATGTGGTCCCCATTCGTCTCTTGATGTCAAACCATTGAACACAGGTGAGTGCCACTGAGTGAGATGTGCTAGCTCGGAACCAGTTCTGACCAGTTTCTCAGAGGTTAGGACAGAAGTTGTTTGGTCACTGATCAGGACAGCTCCTGAACGCTTTTGGCGTATTATCTAGTAATTGCCATGATGATGAACTGCAGCCATGATCAGGTTAACTGGGGGTGCTACTCACTATTAGGTTGGTACGTCCAGTTCAGTTGCTTATTTGTGTGTATTGCGCATTGATCTCTCTAGCTCCACAAAAGGACATATCACTTTGTCCTTATTATCACAAAATTGATGTATGATAAATATACGATACACACACGTTTTTAGATCAGATTTTAAAAGGCTGAGATGATTTCCTCACCTGTGTTGTAAACAGTTCGGAAAAGTTCCTGTCACAATGTACAACAGCAGTGGTAATTCAGTTATGCCCTGGAAATACAGCAATATTCGTCGATGTCAATTCCATCATGAACCCTTTTAATAGCCTGTCTTCTTCCATAAAACTTGCAGTCCAGTATTCACTCTAGAAGAAAATGGTAATTTGATGTGATGTTTTCCCAGCATATTTCTGGTCTGAAGAATTCTTGGGTGTCCACCCAGGTCACTTTGTAATTCCTCCATGACACTCCGGCAAACAGATTTATCACCATCTTCAGGTGGCCCCTGATGTCTGCTATTCCATTCTATCCTATATACACTGACCATTATCCCCTCCACCACTCATATCCTAGTGCTGTCTATGTGGTTGCTGCGGTTGGGGGGGGGGGGGGCAGCAGCAACACCCGGCTCCAAACTCCTTGCCAATGTCCATGCTATTACTGTCAACTGTAGAGGATCACTCTTCGTTTTCTAAGGTCGGTTCAAGGTTCCATGCCCAACTCAGTTTTAGGCCACTATCTTTGTTGGTTACACCACCTTGAACCCTAATTTCAATGGCCTCTTTGATCTTACAGCCCAGAAGGAGGAAGACTGCCTAAGTAGTTTGGTGTTGTAATAGTATGGTCAGCTACAGCTGGTTTAATTCAGTGTGGCATCTACATTCACAAAATCTCTGCCCAGTGTTTGTTTTGCACCACTGGCAGAGGATTTGTTTGACCTATGGTTTTTTGAGTGTTAGCCTTTACTGGATGTTGTAGTAGTGTAAAGGTTTTAGGTGTGGATGAAATATACTTTTAACATTATGTTGCTCCAAGATTCTGTCAACTTTTCTTGAGGTATTGCAGACAAACAGGATGCATTCTAGCGATTGATGCTCTTCTTTTCCTTCCAGCAGTTTTGTAGGTGCAGCCTGTCTAAATGCATACTTTATCTGGTTGTTCCTATATTCATTTCTTCAAAATGTCATCTACAGATACCTCAGCTCCGTTGGAATGCTGTCTTGGTCACAGATGGATTGTGACCTCTGAACAAGTGTGGAGAAAAGCCTACACGCTGAGAATTGTGGTAACTACTGGAGGCATGTAGGTAAAGATCAGTGTGTGTAGTTTCACTCCAACATACAGTTTACCATGGAGGTGGAACTGCATGGTCCCCTCCCATTCCTTGATGTCCTGGTGAAATGAAAACCAGGTAGCAAGCTGAGACACGGTGTGCTCATAAAACCTACACACACTTATCTGTATCTACATGCCATCAAAATTAGGATTCAGGATGGTCTAATCAACAAAGATAGAGGCCCACGACTGAGTCATGCATGGAACTGTGCACTGACCCGAGAAATCAAAAGTATTCACCGTGAAGTCAGCACCTGACAGTGATATGGCAGACACTGGAGGCCAGAGTTTGGAAACGGACACAAGAACTTTATTGTGTATATTTTTGTGTGAATATTTGGGACTGTTCTTGTCAGTAACTTTACCTAAATGTAACAGGTATAGAACTAATATTAAACTAACATCAGTATGAACTATCTCCTCAACTGATGGACAATTTACTGTAAGTGGAAGGTGTAGCTTTGTGATCAGGAACCGTGTTTTACAAGGTTATACGAGGGCAGTTCAATAAGTAATGCAACACATTTTTTTTCTGAAACAGGGGTTGTTTTATTCAGCATTGAAATACACCAGGTTATTCCCCAATCTTTTAGCTACACAACACTATTTTTCTACGTAATCTCCATTCAGTGCTACGGCCTTACGCCACCTTGAAATGAGGGCCTGTATGCCTGCACGGTACCATTCCACTGGTCGATTCGGAGCCAACGTCGTACTGCATCAATAACTTCTTCATCATCCGCGTAGTGCGTCCCACAGATTGCGTCCTTCATTGGGCCAAACATATGGAAATATGACGGTGCGAGATCGGGGCTGTAGGGTGCATGAGGAAGAACAGTCCACTGAAGTTTTATGAGCTCCTCTCGGGTGCGAAGACTTGTGTGAGGTCTTGCGTTGTCATGAAGAGGGAGAAGTTCGTTCTGATTTTTGTGCCTAAGAACACGCTGAAGTCGTTTCTTCAATTTCTGAAGAGTAGCACAATACACTTCAGAGTTGATCGTTTGACCATGGGGAAGGACATCGAACAGAATAACCCCTTCAGCGTCCCAGAAGACTGTAACCATGACTTTACCGGCTGAGGGTATGGCTTTAAGCTTTTTCTTGGTAGGGGAGTGGGTGTGGCGCCACTCCATTGATTGCCGTGTTGTTTCAGGTTCGAAGTGATGAACCCATGTTTCATCGCCTGTAACAATTATTGACCAGAAATTGTCACCCTCAGTCACATGACGAGCAAGCAATTCCGCACAGATGGTTCTCCTTTGCTCTTTATGGTGTTCGGTTAGACAATGAGGGACCCAGCGGGAACAAACATTTGAATATCCCAACTGGTGAACAATTGTGACAGCACTACCAACAGAGATGTCAAGTTGAGCACTGAGTTGTTTGATGGTGATCCGTCAATCATCTCGAACGAGTGTGTTCGCACGCTCCGCCATTGCAGGAGTCACAGCTGTGCACGGCCGGCCCGCACGCGGGAGATCAGTCAGTCTTGCTTGACCTTGCGGCGATGATGACACACGCTTTGCCCAATGACTCACTGTGCTTTTGTCCACTGCCAGATCACCGTAGACATTCTGCAAGCGCCTATGAATATCTGAGATGCCCTGGTTTTCCGCCAAAAGAAACTCGATCACTGCCCGTTGTTTGCAACGCACATCCGTTACAGATGCCATTTTAACAGCTCCGTACAGCGCTGCCACCTGTCAGAAGTCAATGAAACTATACGAGACGAAGCGGGAATGTTTGAAAATATTCCACAAGAAATTTCAGGTTTTTTCAACCAAAATTGGCCGAGAAAAAAAATGTGTTGCATCACTTATTGAACTGCCCTCGTATGATCTGTTGTTGGTATTTAAAATGAATAAGGCACAAAAAGGAAGTTTTTTGAAATGCCACATGACATGATTCAAGTGGGCAGAAGGGAAATTAACTTTGACTGTGTCGTGTGTGCATTGTTCTGTGACAAACATAGAAAATCCCATTTAGAATCTAATGATCTGCACTATTTATAAATTAAAAGCTAGAGGGCTGTTTACTATTATTAACAAAGCAAATACTTCTTTTCCAGAAAATTAATTACTGAATATTTAAATTTTGCTAATTCTTAGTTGATGTGCAAGATAAAAGCAATCAACCTAGATAATTGCAATGTCAAGGACTGTAAGGTTGTTATGGTCAAAACAAGATTATTATTACCACCAATCTCAGCAGTACCTTCTGTGACGTGGCATATGACATAAGGCATCCAAAACACTCTCCTGTTGCTAAATCACAATGGATACCATTGCTCTTGATACGCATTATATTGGTGCAATATGATTAGCGATGTAACAACTATACTGTGTGCAAGAAATTAAAAATAATAATATGCTGTGGTGCCTATACAGTGGCAACAACTCAAGAAGAGCAAGAGAATGAATTCCTCTCTGTAGAGTTAACAAATAATTGAGCTGATGCTGAGGTGAATGGACTGCAGTTGTCACCTTTTTACTTGGTCATTCAATGTATTCTGTCCTTTCAGGATGTGTCATGAAAAACTAATCTTTGTAGCTTTGTGAGGTCATTATGAAAGTTTTTGGCCTCACAATTAAACACCCTGTTTTCTTCCTCCTCTCCTCCTCCTCGTCTCTCTCTCTCTCTCTCTCTCTCTCTCTCTCTCTCTCTCTCTCTCACTCTCACTCACTCACTCACTCAGGAAGTAACAGTTTTCTATCTCCAAAGGCCTCTTTCGCTCCAGTCATCTGTTCTTAAATTTCTGTCTTCCATCACTTCCTGTCTGTATTTTTCCCATTTTAGCTCTGGCCTTTGTCTCCTCCTCCTTCCAAGTAGCTTTCTTTGCTGTCTTCTGTTTGCACACCAGACTTTTGGCCAAATGACTGAATAGAAGCCTCTGATACATTTAGCAATTTTACATAGAACCAGAATTTTCTCTAGTTCTTCAGGAGTTTTTTACTAATGTATGATGGTAGTGGCTGTATGCTTTGCACAGAGCTTTTTCTGTTTTTTCATTTCTTTGTAAGTTATATTTGCACAGAGATCTTTGCTAGTTGCATGACTTCAATCATCTTTTGTCTGTGTGCGTCTCTGTGTTCTCTTTTGAACTGAAAATACAATATTATCTGTTTTCTCAGAAGTTTTATTTTTTTTATTAAACCACAGTGGGCCTTTGTGTCCTTAATTCACTTACTCAGCACTTACTTCTCCAGGACGCAATTTACAACCACTTTAAATTTTGTTGATAATTCCTGTATGTGCATTCATATTGGAACTGAAAGATATCTGTTTCATTGTCAAAGTAGCATGCTAACAGTGCTTATCTGCTCTTTCCAAAACAAAGATTCTCCTAGTCTTTTTGATGTACACTCCTGGAAATTGAAATAAGAACACCGTGAATTCATTGTCCCAGGAAGGGGAAACTTTATTGACACATTCCTGGGGTCAGATACATCACATGATCACACTGACAGAACCACAGGCACATAGACACAGGCAACAGAGCATGCACAATGTCGGCACTAGTACAGTGTATATCCACCTTTCGCAGCAATGCAGGCTGCTATTCTCCCATGGAGACGATCGTAGAGATGCTGGATGTAGTCCTGTGGAACGGCTTGCCATGCCATTTCCACCTGGCGCCTCAGTTGGACCAGCGTTCGTGCTGGACGTGCAGACCGCGTGAGACGACGCTTCATCCAGTCCCAAACATGCTCAATGGGGGACAGATCCGGAGATCTTGCTGGCCAGGGTAGTTGACTTACACCTTCTAGAGCACGTTGGGTGGCACGGGATACATGCGGACGTGCATTGTCCTGTTGGAACAGCAAGTTCCCTTGCCGGTCTAGGAATGGTAGAACGATGGGTTAGATGACGGTTTGCATGTACCGTGCACTATTCAGTGTCCCCTCGACGATCACCAGTGGTGTACGGCCAGTGTAGGAGATCGCTCCCCACACCATGATGCCGGGTGTTGGCCCTGTGTGCCTCGGTCGTATGCAGTCCTGATTGTGGCGCTCACCTGCACGGCGCCAAACACGCATACGACCATCATTGGCACCAAGGCAGAAGCGACTCTCATCGCTGAAGACGACACATCTCCATTCGTCCCTCCATTCACGCCTGTCACGACACCACTGGAGGCGGGCTGCACGATGTTGGGGCGTGAGCGGAAGACGGCCTAACGGTGTGCGGGACCGTAGCCCAGCTTCATGGAGACGGTTGCGAATGGTCCTCGCCGATACCCCAGGAGCAACAGTGTCCCTAATTTGCTGGGAAGTGGCGGTGCGGTCCCCTACGGCACTGCGTAGGATCCTACGGTCTTGGCGTGCGTCTCTGCGGTCCGGTCCCAGGTCGACGGGCACGTGCACCTTCCGCCGACCACTGGCGACAACAACGATGTACTGTGGAGACCTCACGCCCCACGTGTTGAGCAATTCGGCGGTACGTCCACCCGGCCTCCCGCATGCCCACTATACGCCCTCGCTCAAAGTCCGTCAACTGCACATACGGTTCACGTCCACGCTGTCGCGGCATGGTACCAGTGTTAAAGACGCGATGGAGCTCCGTATGCCACAGCAAACTGGCTGACACTGACGGCGGCGGTGCACAAATGCTGCGCAGCTAGCGCCATTCGACGGCCAACATCGCGGTTCCTGGTGTGTCCGCTGTGCCGTGCGTGTGATCATTGCTTGTACAGCCCTCTCGCAGTGTCCGGAGCAAGTATGGTGGGTCTGACACACCGGTGTCAATGTGTTCTTTTTTCCATTTCCAGGAGTGTATTTATTAACCTTAATAGCCATTGTGACTATATTGTGATTGCTAATCCCTCTCTCTTTATCGATGAGGTCAATAAGGTCAGGCCTGTTTGAAGCTACAATTTCTAAAATATTTCTGTTGCATGTGCATTGTCGCAGTAATTGGTAAATACAATGTTTGGAGGAAGCATTCAGAACTTCTTTGAATAATAAATTAGCAAGCTGTCAAGTCAGTCAGACATATGATGCATGTATGCAGGCCTACTAGCTACCACTCACTGGTTAGCCATCACATATAAACATCTCCCACAGTTAATCCTTTGTGTATTGTATTAAATCTTTCTCCTGTTCCAAGGGAGCAGCTATTTCAAGTGACTTGCATTGTCTATTGTCCAATTCTGAGTTATACAGTTTCTTTTTTTTCTTCTTTTTTTCTTTTTTTTTTTCTTCCCCCCCCCCCCCCCCCCCCCCCCCAATTTATGTTTGCAGCTTTTTTATAGGAAGTGCAGTCACCTTTGAATTCAGTTCCTCATTTCTCAATTGTTTGAACAAAGTAAGTTTCCCTATAAACCATCATCAACTTTTGATGAATTTCTATTGACAAATAACTATCGAAAATAAATAATTTTTTATGACTACTAGTAGTAATCCAGTTTATCCAGTTGAATGAAAGACATTACATAGCAGTTTTAAGAATCTAGATAAGCAATAAGCACAGCTGTCGCACAGATAAAGCTGACAATTTGTATTGGTGCATCATACCATGTATTAACATTTCATTGTCAAAATTTCATTTACTTTTAACATAGCACATCCTGTAATAATATTCTGGAACAGTTATTGTTTTGGGGCATGGGACTTTGTGTAAGTGAGCATTGTGTATGTTGCAATCTGTGGAAAAACAAATGGTAAAGATGTGTGGTGACTGGTATCGATTGTTTATGCAAGTGCTAGACTGGACCATGATAGTGCCCTTGTTTTCATATTACAACTACTGGTGGATATCTCTGTTTTAAAAACAGAACCAGGTGGCTGTTATGGCCAAAAAACTTGCTGTATGAATAAGAACTGCAACTGCAGCTGGTGCCAAAATAGGAGAAATGTAATAAGTATTTTACAGATTCTTTGAAGAAATATTTGTACCATAACAACTTCTTTTTGAAAATAAATAAATGTATGTTGCTTGTTGATACACACTAATATTTGACCTTAGCCAAACACCAGTATAAGATTATCTCTCTCTAACATATTTTCCTACAGATCTCAAAGATGGAACACCAGCAGCAACAGCAACAGCAATATGTGACGCTCGAAGGACTGGACAACTCAAATGCTCGGGCACTTGCAGTGAAGCTTATCAATGTACTGCTGACTGTCTTGCAGGTCATTCTCCTTCTGGTTGCAACAGCTGCTGGCATTGTCATGCCATTCTTGCGCACACGGTGTGTAATCAGTAACGGCATTATACAGACGTCTGATAAACTTAAGTTTAAGCTAAAAATGTGGAACTTGAAAGGAGAGAGATCATATTACAATTCAGAGAAGTTTTTGGTGATAAAGTTACAGAACTTTTTGTCTTCTACAGTTTTTCTGTGCATAGAAATAACAGGAAGTGACACATCTGAGTTTGTTCCCTTAATTAATATGCTGGAGCCATCAGCGAGCATCACAATTTCTAAACTGTCCATTAGAGGCATTTGAAGATTATTTATTTAAGAACAGAAGCAGACTTGGTATCTTCCTTAGTGGAGTGTTATATGTTACATTCCTCCATTCAGGGTTTAATGAGACTGCCTATGATCTGAGAAAGATAACCCCTCATTTAAATTCTTTGAATAAATAAATATATACATTTTATTTACATTAATTGTGCTTGGGAAACTTATAACTCGTAACAATATATTCAGTTATAATTTATCATTTTCCTTCATAGAATGTATTGCCACAAAGCGTGGAAGGATAACAGAAAGAATATCAGATTTATTACTGAATGTCTTATCCTAAATATGGAATGAAGTTGATAAAAAGCCTAAATAGGACTAACTGGTCCCATATCTGAATAAAACTGTTTCAAATTTAGATGTATATCATTAGCTAACATTAAGAAATTTTCTTCCGGCATTACCAACTTAGGTAAAATGTACTTTTTTGTGCCATAGACCCATAGCGACAAGAATCCTAAGGATGTAGAGCACATGATAACAGTAATACATACCACACGTTTATGAGAAAAGAGAGATAATAATGTTACTTACACATTAAATAAAACACTGTGTTGAATTCCTTGGGAATCCAGGTGGTTAACAAGTTAAAATGGAATCAACACGCAGATGCACTAACCAGGAAGCATAGTGCAGCACACTGCCTGTGCAAGTATATTTCATTGTGGTGACCTAAAGATAAGTGTGTTAGTTCATTTTGCATATTTTTGGTCTGTTGTTTTACGGAATTATGTTCTGAAAGAAAGCGTCTAAAGCAAGGAAGTATTTATTCAATATATATGGGAAGTAAGAATATGAGATAGTTTAAAATATAAAAAATTATATTTGATTGTGCGCTCAGCAGCCATTTATGCAAATATATGAAGTGTAACAGTCAGCCAACTGGTTGCAAACAACTTTTTTTAAAAACATATTGACAGGTTTTGATAGCTCTAAGACTACCTTTATCAGAATGGTAAAAGTGACATGAACTCACATGAAAGCTTTTAAATTTTTGGCAACAGTGCTATTTCCAGAATGAGATTTTCACTCTGCAGCGGAGTGAGCGCTGATATGAAACTTCCTGGCAGATTAAAACTGTGTGCCCGACCGAGACTCGAACTCGGGACCTTTGCCTTTAGCAGGCAAGTGCTCTGCCATCTGAGCTTCCGAAGCACGACTCACGCCCGGTACTCACAGCTTTACTTCTGCCAGTATCTCATCTCCTACCTTCCAAACTTTACAGAAGCTCCCCTGCGAACCTTGCAGAACTAGCACTCCTGAAAGAAAGGATATAGCGGAGACATGGCTTAGCCACAGCCTGGGGGATGTTTCCAGAATGAGATTTTCACTCTGCAGCAGAGTGTGCGTTGATATGAAAAGTAAAGCTGTGAGTACCGGGCGTGAGTCGTGCTTCGGTAGCTCAGATGGTAGAGCACTTGCCCGCGAAAGGCAAAGGTCCCGAGTTCGAGTCTCGGTCGGGCACACAGTTTTAATCTGCCAGGAAGTTTCAACAGTGCTATTGTCAAAAGACATGGGTTTGTTCCATGAGTCAAGAATATAGGTCATAAAAAAAAGACAGTCAGTTATCAGAGTGATACAATCATAGTTGCAAGTGGCGGCACAAGTTAACTGCTGTAGCTGGCTAAGACCGGCACATACACAGTGCAAGAGGCATCAGACTAAACAACCATTTTATTAGATAACCATATTAAATAACCATACATCTTGCAGAGGTTTCCTTAAGGATCATGGAATTCTTACTAAAATTCATCCTTCCTTTATAGTTATGAAATGGAAAGAAATTGTGCATGAATATTCTGCTTTAGTACAGTCTAATAGCAGTCAGGAATATCTTATTATCCCTCATAATTATCATATGATTACAGTGCTCAGATTTATGCAAAACATTACCAAATGGCTATGAGAAATGTCTTAATAGTGATGTAATACATAGTCACTCTAAATCAAAAATCAAAGCTTGAAATTGTGTGAGGTAAGTTGAAGAAGACAACATGCAGTTCTGCAGGTAGTGTAAAATAGATCTAATCAATTCATTTTTATAGCCCATGAGAACACTTAGTCTGCATTATAATTAGTCTGTCTTCTCTATCTATGCATCCACTTCAGACAAGTAATTGTAAATGTACATTGGTCTCCACACGTTAGAAAGTTCACTATATACTAGCATAGCGGTCAAAGTGCTGTCCCAAACTACCACGTACAAATTGGCGGCACTGCAACTCACACACAGTTGTCTCAGAGAGTAGGATCTCTCTCTCTCTCTCTCTCTCTCTCTCTCGTCACACACACACACACACACACACACACACACACACACACACACACAGAGAGTTCATGGAGTGACTAGCTGAATCCTCCAACCTGTATCCGGCAGAGTGGCTGTTTGAGCTGGGCATGGTTGGGCAAACAACTCACATGTGAGCAGTCTGGGAACTGGGCTCTAGACTAAGAAAAGTGCCTACAGGCAGGAATGGGAAAATGCGTTACTAACATGACAGAATGAGACACTGACGTGGTGCAGGAGGGTTGCCCAACAGGAAGCCTACTCACCTTTGCCCGCAAATATTAGCTTCTTCCTCTCTTCATATCTACTACAACTTACATCTATTCGAGAATGCTTACTGTAGTCAAGCATTCATCTCCGTATATACAATTTTTACCCACGCACTTACTTTTACCAAATTGACTTACTTGAGGCTTCCGGAAGTGTCCTATCAACTAATCCCTTCATGTAGTGAAGATGTGCCATAAATTTCTTTCCTATTTGATTCTGTACCTCTTCATTAGTTGTGTGGTGTAGTCTTAAACATTCTTCCTTACTGATACATTTCAAAATGCTTCTGTTCTCTTTTTGCTTGACCTGTTTATCAGCTCTGTTTCACTACCTTAAAAAGTGACTCAAAGACAAATGCCTTCAGAAAAGACTTCCAGGCACTTACATATCTCTTTTACATAAGCTCCTTTCTTGTTGTTGGCAATCTGCATTACATATACTCTTCACATTGTATCATCAATTATTTTGCTACCCAAATAGCAAAAATCATCACTGCTTTTCATATCTAAATGTTGCTTGATTCAATTCTACCATATTCATTACAAATGTTAAATTTTTACTGATGTTCATCTTATAACCTCTTTCAAACATGTGATCCATTCCATTCACCTGATGACCAGGTCTTTTAGGACTCGCAGACACCACAATTATCATCGCTGCAAATAATGTATTGCTGCTCAGCGTTATTACACACATTATTGAAGTACTGATGTTTTACCAAACTCCAACACTGTTTATTTTAGTTAAAAGTAAGTTGTTAGTTTTCTTTGTGATGTGTCCTGTGCTTAAGATTTGGCAAGTGTCAGCACATCCATAATACATCTTTTGAATTATTATTAACAATGGAAGAACTAAAGGTAACGTCTCTTTTATAGTTGTCCCAGGACTGCAGTATTTCCTGTTTTTGTTTGTAAACTCTGAGGAAGAACATTGTCCAAGAGCTTAGAGATGATTTCAGTTTTGTTTTCGTGCATATGTCACTCCTCAGTAATACAATGAATGGTAACATCACTTCTCTTATTGCTTTGTTTCCTCACGATTTTGCAGTATCTTTTGAGTTGTCATTACTTTGTGATTATACCTCAATTTAAAGAAACCAGTGTACAAGGTCTGTTCAAAAAATTCTGGTACTTTGTCCATAACATTTTTCTGTGCTAACCTTCTGCTTATTGTGCATGGTACCCTTTGAAATACTCTTCTCCCTAGTTGATACAGTGCTCCCATCGCTGTTTCGATGTCCGGAAGCAGTCTTCGTATGCCTCTTGCTGGATGATGCAAAGTGCCGTTTGTGAATTTTCTTTTATCTTTTCTGTTGTTGCAAGTCTTCATCCTTTCAATGTTGTTTTCAATTTCTGAAGTAAAAAAAGTCCGCTGCAGCCATGTCTGGAGGGTACGATGAATGAGGCAGCACAGTGATTTCAGTTTTTGTGCAATAGTCTTGCACCAACGGGGATGAATGTGCAGGTGTGTTATCGTGATGCAAGAGCCATGAATTGTCTTGCCTTATTTCAGGCCATTTCCTTCTCACTTTTTCTTGCAGGTGTTGCAATATATCCCAATAGTACCATTGATTAATAGTTTGTCCCTGTCGCACGAATTCATGATGAACTAATCCTGCAAAGTCAAAGAAAGGCTTTGACACTTGACCTGAGCTGACGAGCTGCTTTTGGTCTTAGAGAATGTTTCCCAACCCATTGTGAAGATCGAATCTTGGAACATCATAACTGTAGACCCACGACTCATCACCAGTTATGATTCTCTTAAGGACTCTCTCATTCTGATTTACACGACCCAAAAGTTCTTCGCAGATTGCGAGGCAAAGGTCTTTCTGGTCGTGACTCACGAGCCATGGGACGAACTTGGTAGCAACACTATGTATTCCTAGTTGCTGTGTCATGATTTCATGACATGATCCATCTGAGATGTCCAAATTCGTCTGCAATCTCTTGGACAGTCAGTCTTCAATTGGCATGCACAATTTTGTTGACTTTCCTGACATGGGCATCCTCTGTATATGTCGAAGGACGTCCTGAACAAGGGTCTTCTTTAACTTCAGTCCTACCATTTTTAAACTGTGTGAACTATTCATAACACTGAGTACGGCTTCAGCACTCATCACTGTATGCTTCCTGCATCATTTGGTGGTCTCTGTCAGGGTTTTCTTTCAGTTTCATTCAAAACTTAATGCAGACGTGTTACACTTCTAAATCTACCACCTTGAAATTTGCAAACTGTGTGACACAATGCTTAACTCAATACAGTACTGACCATTAACTGAAAGATATAAAACAATGAAACTTCTGGCAGTTACACATTAAACACAGGTGTGTGCTGGGATGCCAAACGCATTTTGCTCCAGCACACCATCGGTGTGAAATTATGTATGTTTCAGAAATTTTTGAAGAAACCACCTATTGGTATGACAAAAGGGTGCTTGTTATTTGAATGATGATTATCTGTGACAGGAACAATTCATGTATTGATTATATTGTGTTTAAAGCTATTTTCTGGTAGTTTTTTGAGAAAAGTCCTGTTGCTGATATATACAACATTGATGACAAAATCGATGTTCTTGTTACTTCCATAAAAGTATTTTTTGTGCTCCAGAACAAGACAAATGGGGTTGATATTTCTTTTCTCTGTTCTTTCAGTTTACGCATCCTGACAACAATTATTTTAGTTGGTGGAGTGGTGTTTGTACTGAAGCAGTGGCCAGAACTAAGGGATGTTGGTAGCCATCTGATACGTCACTGGAAAGAAGCTTTATCTGTGAAATAGGAGATTTAAAGTAAGTCAGTTTCAATTAATGGCAGTATACAATTACATTTATAGCACCAATGAATATGACAACCAATGAAATACACACTTAAGAGTGAAAACATTATTACCAACTGCTTAATAGCATGTTGATCATCTGCAAAATGCAGTATTCAGTCTGACATGGATTTAACAAATTGTTGGTAGGTTTCCAGAGGTATGTTGCACTGAATGTCTACACAGAGATCATGCAATTTCTGTAAATTACAGGCCAATGGTTTGTTGGTGCAGAGCTGGTGCCGAAAAGTAAATTTGTTCCATTGGGTTCAGATCAGATAAGTTATGCAGCCAAGACATCAGCATGTTCACTATCACGCTCCTCAAGCTGCTGGAGAATGCTTCCAGTGGCGTGGCGTGACGTGGACCATTATCCAGCTGGAAGGTGCTGTCATCATTGGTGGGAACATGAAGTATAAAGGGATTCAGGTGGTTCACAGTGTCCACAGCTGTCTTGGTGTGTTCAGTTACTACTTCAGGTCCCATGGAAGCTCAAGTATATATCCTTCATAGCATAATATTGTCTCCACCATCTTGGGTTCTTGGCACGGTGAATGTTTCGAGCAGCTGTTCACATGGATGACGATGCATCTGGTCATGACCATTGATTGGGTGTAACATGAAACTTGCTTGACCGAACCAGGCATCATGTTTCCTGTTGTACAAAGTGGGCAAGTTCCCAACCTTGTTCTACGATGATGGGTGAATGTTCAACACATTGTCAGTAACTCATGGTTTCACTATCCTTCAGCCACTTTCCATAGATGCTTATGAACAGTAGCTCATGAACAGATGACCAGCTTTTTTTGTTTCACAGATCTCATTCCCAAGACACTGGGCCATCACAGTGTGTCAGTGGATTTTCTGATTTGTGGTCCATATCGTTGCTAAAATGATTCCTCATTCATCTCTGCTCCTGATTCCTCATTCATCTCTGCTCCTGATTCCTCATTCGTCTCTGCTCCACTTACATACATTACTTACCACATCATGTGCCTGCAACGAAACCTGCCAGTCCAGTCGGCAGGTGCTTACGAAAGGGGAGTACATAAGGAAAGGTCTGAATTTATGAGTATTTAGTATGTTGTGTGAAGGTAATCAGTAGCATATAAAAAACTGAAAAGTTTTGACAATTTGTTCTCTATAATTTCCTTCTGTTGCATTTTTGTAGATCTTAAATTTTTTTAGTTTTCACTTGTTCATTGGACTGTTTCAACACATACCACAGTATATAGCTTGAAAGAAATGACAAAATTCTCAAATTATCAGGAAAACTTCAAAAAGGACAGGTTTTTAGCGTTACTGTTTTAATTTTACAATTTAAAAAAAATTGTAAATGCTTTTTAATAGACAAAACATTATCAACCCAAAGAAGCTGTTTGGGTTGGACCATTGAATGACCTGTTGGCCCAGTGTCCATAAGAGAACCTTATTGATTAGTGCTGTCCACCATCCTGCACCTTCCTCCACCTCAACCTGAGCTGCTGTTGAAAACAGATACCTGCACATCGTATTGTGGTCCTATTGCTACACCTTGGACTCAGTACTTCTGCATCTATACACCAGTAAAGAACTTCATTTTAAGTGGGCGGATTATTAGAAACTGCACATTGAGTGCGTCAAAGAAATGATTTACAACTACATTTGAACAGTGCCAAGAAAGCACATCTGTACTCCCAGAACATGATCAAATTAAAAGACAAAATGTATGCGTGGGAATTCCACAAATTCATGGCTGAAGCATACTTCACTATTTGTCATACTGAAAAATTGTGATGGGACATCTGTTTAGGCACGACTGTAAAGCAGGTCCTAATAACAGCGATGAAAAATTATGGAAGGCTGACTGATGGTCATGATGTACGTGGACCATGTGCAAAGGCACTTTAGATGCAATACCTTAGTAGTGGTTTAATATATTATTATTGGTTAGTTAATTAATTTTTATTCTTTATTTATTTATTTATTTATTACAAGGTGTACAACTTTGCTTCCGCCATTTTTTCCCCAACATTTGAGGCTTTAATGAAACAAATTGGTTACCCATGTGTCATTCAAAGTATTTTCCACTGCTTGCCACTACTTTCTCCCATCTTTTGGGCAGTTTATGAATCCCGCGTCGAAAAAATTGTTCATCTTTTGAAACGATCCACGAATCGATCCAATTTGTGACTTCTTCATGAGATCGGAGGTGTTGGTCAGCCAGGCCATGCGCCATTGATCTAAACAGGTGCTAGTCAGAGGGAGCAATGTCTGGAAAGTGCGGCGGGTGGGGTAGGACTTCCCATTTTAATGTTTCCAAGTACATTTTGACCTCTCTTGCAACTTGGGGTTGAGCGTTGTCATGCTGCAGAATCACTTTATCGTGCCTCTCGCTGTATTGTGACCATTTGTCTTTTAATACTCTGCTCAAATGCATTAATTGCGTTCGATAATGAGCACCTGTGATTGTTTCACTTGGTTGTAACAGCTCACCGTACATGACGCAGAGCTGGTCCCACCAAATGCAGAACATGATCTTGGAGCCATGAATATTCGGTTTGGCCACTGACGTGGAAGCATGGCTGGGATGTCCCCATGATTTTTTGTGATTATGATTTTTGTAATGAACCCATTTTTTGTCCCCAGTAACAATGTGATGAAGAAATCCCTTCTGTTTTTGCTTCTGAAGCAACTGTTCACAAACACACAAATGTCGTTCAACGTCTCTTGGTTTCAGCTCTCACGAGACCCAAGTTCCGTCTTTCTGAATCATGCCCATAGCCTTGAGATGTTTTGAAATGGTCACTAATCGTGCCAATTCTTCTTGAGTCTTCACTCAACAATGTCTCCAATTCTGCATCTTTGAAAACATTCTCTCTTCCATCACTATGCCGGTCTACGACTTTAAAATCACCGTTCTTGAAGCATTGAAACAACTCACGATACGTTCTTTCACTAATAGCATCCTTACCATATGTACTTGAGAGCATTCGATGGGACTCGGCTGCTGTTTTCTTCATATTGAAACAAAACAGTAACACCTCCCGCAAATGACGAGAGTTAGGCTCGTAAACTGACATTTTCAATCAAGAACAACTTCATGTTGCAGACACAAATCGACTAATGTTTGAATGAAGTTATGTTGACCGAGGTCCAAGCTAACTGCCTGACATCTGTGATCTGTTTCTTTTGACCACTACTTATCGTTGTCACCACCTATCGGCAAATGGCGGAAGCATATTCTTTATGCGTGCTTTTATTTTAATTATTGGTTTTAGTTGGTTTAGCTTAATTCCTCATTTCCTTTTATCTTTACTCTCCTGAAAACCTGGGAAATATAAATATTTCATTTCAAACACTTCAGGAGAACAAGAGATGTATTCTGCAGCGGTGATCTCGTAGAAATTCCTCGTCGTTATCTGCTGCGCCTGAAATCTCTAAAGCCTTTACTCACCAGGCAGATCATTCGGCACAACTGTGTGCTATGTTGTTTTATGAGTCTGGAAGATAGGTCCAAAGATTTAGTAAGTTAAAATTTATTAATTCGGAGGTAATTTCTCAACGAATTCTGACTGTGGAAAATGCAGGTTCACACTATCATTCCAAACTTCACCTCCGAGCGATCTACATCTTGTAATATCTGTACCATGATAATTAATTAATTTTGGTATGGAGATATACGTACCTTGAATACTTGATGTTATTTACTGGATTTTATTTTGTTCAAAAAACTATTTGAACATTCACTATATACCGTAATGGCGTGTCTCAATAATACACACCCTCCCCTCTTCTCACACGTCCGATCTCTCCATTTCCTTCTCAAAGAGTCCATAAAACAAATCTTTCGTTCCTTAAGACACAGAGATGCGTTCATAGCATGGAACATGTGATTCTTGCAGTCAATATACGCCGTTCACCACAATATCAATTCATCACGTCCAAATTAGAGTTTTGGACACATTGGTACACCATAGTGGGTATTCATTACCGAAGTACCAAAACAATCATGCCATGATTTACTGCACTTGTCCCCAAAATATGTTTTCTCTAGAACAAAAATTGGTCTCTCAATTATTTTTCTTTTATCCAGTGGCACCAACAAAGGGAACTTCATCTTAATACTAATGACTGAAATGCCAGCAGAGGCATTGTGGTTAAGCAGAAAATAAAACATCTGTGACGATAATGAACAACATTATATCAGAGTCTGTTGGTGTTGATAGTTTTATCTTCACTGCTGAAAATGCAGATATCATGGTATTTGTGACAGCGTTAGCCTCTTCTCAGAATATCTATTTCCAGAAGAGTGGGAGGGGTAACTTCCCCAGTGAGCTGCACTTTTCAACATACTTCATATCATGCACCAAATGCTTAAATAAGTTGTTACCTGAACGCTCCTTTTAGGTACAATGAATGTTGCCTAGTGAATATTCAGTCACTGTTAAGTATTATGAATCAGGGTCTGACTAGTCTGTACCCTGAACCTGTGTGCCTTCTTCTTCCAACTTAACTCAGAATTTGCCTCCTTACAGGCTGCAGATAAAGCTGTTCTCATTCACGCCACCACATTAATAAGAAGTGAGATTCAATTCACCTTCTTTTATCATCTTCAGAATTACAACTCTGTACATCATAAATGGGGACAACCACTAACTCGCATACTGCCTCTCTTTACTACATACATAACAGATCTGATATTCAACTTGTTAATTAACAATTACAAGACATTTATTATCTTTAGCATTCCATGTTCCTAGATTTCATGGAAAGCTTTCATCCACACCACTTGCTCCATGGTACTCCTATCTCCACCTCAGCTGACAGCTACCAACTTCTGTACAGTCACTGGAGTGTTAGCTTTGGGATCAGCCACCTACAATTTGGAACACCTTCCAACATTGGGTGCTCACCACTTATCGATTACTCTGTCATGAACATCTTTTCTCTGACATTTGTATTTAAGAATGTGATACCTCTCATTCAGTATGTATCCTTGCACTAAGAGAAAAGATGTCTTGACCGCACATTCATCTTTAATTATTATGCAAGCGTTACATAATTACACACAATAGCTTCACTGTCACTTCCACTTTTTCATTGCGGTAAGTGTTTCTTTGTGGTTGGTTTTATCATTAACACATATTTCATTACACATTATCACAACAATCTCTTTCTGTCGTGGAGAAGATAAATATTATCTATAATTCTAGAATCAACCCTCAGAGCACTCTGAGATTACATTGCATCCTCAGAAACAGGTAAATTACTTAACTTAAATAATTCCTTTTAATCGGTCTATAGTAAATGCTCTCTTATTCAGGGTCTCTATCCTTGTGCAAATAATAATACTCTAAAACATTTCTCAACACTGCCCTTCCAGGGGTCAAGTACTGTTTCCTCTAAATTCATAGCCTCACTAACTATTTTTTTTTTTTTACCTCTCTTGCCATAAAGTAGTTGGGGGTCCACCCTTCCTTGGGTCCACCCAAAACTCGTATAAGTTCCCTTCTCTGTGGTAACTTTTCCATAAACTCCCATCAAGTGAAAAACACAGCTTCTTCACTATTATTTTGAGTGCTCCAGTACTTCTCCCTGCTGATTTACTTTTTCCTCTCTGTACATCCCCCACCAGACTCTTATCAAGACAGTTGTCCTGCCTGATGGTTCTTCCTGACGCTACTCTCCTCCAAAACCATTTACTCTACATCTTAGCTTGTCACTCGTGTCTTTGGATTATTCTGAAAGCTGGCCCCTTTATTCCTTCCCTCGAAAAAAAAGAAAAAGAAAAAAAAAGACAAAACTAACTCCTTAAAAAAAAAAACTATTTTGTTCGTATGATATTTACCCACATCTGCCTGAGATCATGTGCATAGTTGTACACTCTGTGTGTGTGTGTGTGTGTGTGTGTGTGTGTGTAGGCGCGCGTGCATGTGTGTGTGTGCGGGCAGGTGGGCAGTGCCCCCGTGCGCACTGTTCCTTGTCCAGGTCACTGAGGTAAACTTTATAATCTCTCCGCAATGAATATTTCTGTTGACACGGCAACTAGGAAGGTTCTCAATGATGGAGACATAGGAATATGGCAAGAAGGAATTCAGACTTGGTTCTCAAGTTGAGAAGTAAGAAAGTGAAAAAAATAAAATCAGTGTGTTGGACCTGAAGAAGGAAGGAAGGTAAACAGTATCTCTTCCCCCCACCCCCAACCCCCACCGCACCTACCCCAGGACGCCCTCCTTGCCAGGTTCTTCATCAGGACACTGTAGGCCGCAAAGTGGTCGATGTGCCCTACAGAATCCCCGCCTTAGTGTGCTCAAAATTGAATTGGACTATGGAATCATAGTTTACTCCTCTGCTCAGCTGTCTATCCTTCGGCGTCTCGACTTTGTCCGCCACCGTGGATTACGTTTAGCGTCTGGAGCTTTTTACACCAGCCCTATGGAAAGCCTTTATGCTGAGATTGCTGAACCTCCGCTGTCCAATCAGCGAGCTGTCCTTCTGAGTCGTTACGCTAGCCATTTATCTTCCACGCCTGCTAATCCGGCCCACGACATTTTTTTGACGCCTCTTGGAAAAGAGAACCACTTGTATTAATGTCAAGAGCTCAGATGGAAACCCAGTTCTAAGCAAAGAAGGGAAAGCAGAAAGGTGGAAGGAGTTTATAGTGGGTCTATACAAGGGCGACGTACTTGAGGACAATATTATGGAAACGGAAGAGAATGTAGATGAAGACCAAATGGGAGATACAATACTGCGTGAAGAGTTTGACAGAGCGGGGTGGGGGGGGGGGGGTGTCTGTGGTGTTCCTCTGCATCCCAGGGCATGTTGGTATCCATGGAAACGAGGTGGCCGATATAGGGGCCAAGGCTGCAGTCTCTTCTTCAGCCTGCTGTTCGCATAGTTCCCTTCAGCTGATCTACAGTGTGTTTCATGTCGTCGTGTTACTCTTCTATGGCATGCACATTGGTCGACACTTCCCAATAATATATTGCGGGACGTGAAAGCCATTCCCTGTGCTTGGACCTCTTCCTCCCGAACTCGTCATCGTCGGGAGGAGGTAATTTTAACTAGACTCCGGATAGGGCACTGCCTTTTTAGCCATCGACATCTTTTAAGTGGCAATCCTCCCCCGCTTTGTCCCCACTGCTCTCAACTGTGGAGGTGAAACACCTTTTACTTGAGTGCCCCTATTTTACTCTGTTATGCGCCCGTCTACAGCTGTCGCCTGATATATCTTCCCTTTTAGCAGATGACATGCGATCAGCCGATCGCATTCTTGAGTTTATTAGTGTCAGTGAGATGATGTCAGTCATTTGAAGCTCTTTTTGGGGACAAACAACCCCCCCTTCTATAGTGGTTTTTTTAAGCTTTCCTTCTGTTTTTAGTTTCCATACTTTTTTTGAGTTTCGCTCCCATTGCTATTGGTTTCCAGTTTGGTTTTTGTACCATTTCCTAAGTCACAGACCGGATGCTAATGACCGTAGCAGTTTTGCACCCTAAAACCATAACAAACAAAAAAAAGTCATTATTATGATATCTATGATATTATTTAGGACTTACATAAGCAGATTGAAGTGATGAATGAAAATTTGTACCAATGCTTGAATTCAAACCCAGGTCCCCTGCTCACTAGGCGGATGCGCGAACCAGTAAGCCACCCTACCACAGTGACTATGCACAACTGCGCAGACTACCCTAGCACATCTCCCTCCTCAGTACACCGTGCCAAGGTGGTATGGTGCTTAGCACATCTTCCTAGTGAGCAGGAGACCCGGGTTTGAATCTTGGCATTGGACAGGTATTCATTTGTTGCTCCAGTCTGCATATATACATCATAGGTGTTTGAGGTCTTAAAAGGTTTCTGGGGCCATATGCATCATATATGACCTGGAGGTTTACTATAGTTGCAAACGATTCTGATATTGCTAGTCGCCAGCCACATAATGAGTCATAAGTTTTAGATTGCATGTTAGTCCTATATGATGTAAATATAAATGAGAAGACAGCAGAGAACAGGCTGAATTGAAATTCATAATTTGAAGCATTGAGATCAGCTTTAATCTGGTAAGTAGAAACTTAGATTGTCCTGTCAGAACATGTACCCTGGGATCAATAACACTGTGTGTAACTGCTCACAGCCTACAAAGTATTGATAAAATTGCCTTTATCATCAGGTCTACTCTTCAGGGAGCTTGAGTAGATGTCAGTTTCCACTCAACAAATCAAGCCATCTGTTGAGAAAGTAAATTAAAGATAATACCACACTGGAAAAGCATGAGTGGGTGAGAATCCGTTACATGAACAACGAAAGGCAATCACTTTATAGTGGAGGTACTGAATGTTTTACTGTACAGGCACATAATTAAGAACTGAGCTGTCATAGTTTGGCACGTGAGCTTTCACTCCGCTTCATTAAACTATTAGAAAGTGATATGGGAAAAGGAATAGAGAGGTAAGAATTCTAAATGAAATAATATTACACTGCAATCTTGTGGTGATTGGTACAGGAGAAATTAAATGCACTGCTACAATTTTGGAGGCCACCAGCCGAAACAAAGTGGCATGTTTTCCAACACCACAGAACGACGTCACATTTCAAGGAGAATTTAATTGAAAGCAGCTAGAGCTGCTGAAGTCTACACTTGCAAACAACAACTCCAGCCTTTAGATATTTAGTCATTCTGTTAAGAGTTATAATATTATAAAAATGAAGACAAGTCATAACATGTCTGGAAAACTCATCATCTTTCTCCATAACACCAAAGCTTGGATAGTACGTAGTTCATTATTTCTCTGATACTGACTGTTTTTGACTGCAACTGTGACATTCTTTTATTTGAATGACCTCTCTGTCTTAAAGTTACTTGTTTCACTTTAGGTAACTTGTTTACTGCATAAGTGTACCATTTTATTGACTAGAAAGAATGAAAAATCATTCAGCTTTACCAGTAAAAACTATTGGTTTTTATCATTGACTTATACAGTTTTTTTCTATTTTTAACAGTGTTTTCCTCCCTTCCAGACTAGCAGCACCTCACTTGCTGCTTTTCGCCCTCACTGGTGCTACGATGGAGGATTGTCGATGTTTGCATCTGGACAGTCAGAGGAATAGTACTGCATTGCATCACACTATGCTTGCTTAGTTTGAAGAGTCTGGCTGTTTGTGTGACTGAGTGTACATACTATATTTTTGTGTGTCATTATGTAAAGATATGCACATTTTTAAGAATTTTTAATTATTCTTTAGTGTGTGTGTGTGTGTGTGTGTGTGTGTGTGTGTGTGTGTGTGTGTGTGTGTGTGTGTGTGAACCATTGAAATTGATCTCCTATAATTTTCTATAGTATTTGCAGTGGAAGCTGAATTGTTTTCATGTGGTCACTTGGCAGTCTGCAAAAGTGAACATTCAGATAAATGAAGAGTATTAAAAGCAGTCTTTCAGTTTAAAGCAATGTGATAAATAATACAATGGCTTTCTCTGTATAAGTGAATCTCGTTAAATAAGTTTAACATTTTATGCAGTAAAAATTACACAAAGTACATTCTGTTGCTATTGCTACACCTTCAGTGAATGAAGTTTTAAAAGCTTAGAAGGTATTTAAGTAGTGAAACCAGATTGATTGTAAAACGTGTTCAATTATTTAAATATTTATCTGTGTATTTTTTATTTAGTAATTATACTCTACTTAGAAAATATATGATTCATGATTTTGTGTGTGTGTGTGTGTGTGTGTGTGTGTGTGTGTGTGTGTGTGTGTGTGTGTGTGTGGTGTGTGTGTGTGTGTGCGCGAGAGAGAGAGAGAGAGAGAGAGAGAGATAGAGAGAGAGAGTTGTGTGTGTTTGGTGTGTTAGAATATTTTAGAACTTTATTACACATACTATTTAAATGTCTGTCTTAAATTTGGTGGAACCCTACTGCCCCACCCCTCCAGCTCGCTTGGGCCTCTGTAGGCATTTGGAATTGCTTCAGTAGCATCACTGGCTGTGAATTTTCTGTGACTTGTATTTTGGTGGCCCTTGCACGTAACTAGTTTGGAAGACATATGATATATCTTTATCATGGCATAAAGTGTTAAGTGTTTAATATATTATACTCCCTGTTTGCTTTGTTGTGTAAAGGCATAGTTTATCAAACATGTGCTATTCTCAGATTTTCAGACTTCATCCAACACTGTATTTTTGTTAAGATATTGGTACTTGTAACATCAACTGGTTGACTTCAATTTTTGTGTTTCCTTTGTAATGGTGTTGAGAGATTCTGTTACTTCTGAGTTATGGATAAAAGAATGAATCATTGCCAGTAAGTGCTTGAAAATTCTGGAATTTATACACTATAATTCAAACATAAATATATTTTCATTGAAGTGGAATCAGGATACAGCTTATGGCAGCACATTAAGAGAGAAATTTTTTTAATTTAGGGAACTGATCCATCTCTTTCTGTTAAATTAAGAAAAGGAAGGAAAAATGTGCAAAATGAAAAATGACTGCATTAGCATCATGCTAAACTATTTTCCTTTCTTATTTCTCCTTATTAGCTGAGATTTTTAAAGTATGCTATACACGTCCATGTTATGATTTTAGTTTTTGATGATTACCGATATTTTGTAAAAGTCAATGTTTGTTAATCTTTAAATAATTTATTGTTTTATGGGCCCTGTTGCCCACAAATAAACCGTTATTTGTATTATTTGTCTGGCTAGGCATTTCTTATGCTTCTTTAAAAAAGCACTGTTTTCATTTGTACATTCGGAAAATTATTAAGGATTAATAAAGACCACTACAGTGCAGGTAGTTAACAAACAATATGGTATACCTAACTAAATAAGTCTACAGATTTTCTGAACTTAGAGGTGATCAAAATTGGAAAGATATGACAGTATTATTTTGTTCATCTCAGTTTCCATTGAAACATGTATGGTTTACATAAAGTGTATTTTGTATTCTAGTAATTTAGATGCACATATTAATGAAACTGTATGTCCCCACTTTATTTAAAAGTATTTAACCATATATATCAACATTATACATTTCTACCAAAGAATAAGTCATGAAAGCAAGTTGCTCAAAAAAGTTTTAGACTAACGCACATTTTAAACTTTTTATTAAGGGTAGAATACAGACATTTTAATACCCCTACTCCATGGAGCTTGGTGCTGAAGAAACAGACAAATCACAGATGGCTCATAAAATATACCGGTTTGATTGACTACGCTCTCTGTTGGCACGGTGAGGAGCAACTCTCGCTCTGGTATCTTCAACAAATTTCCATGAAATTGTTTTCTGTGAATTAAGTTGTAGTGTTGAGTTGTTTAGCTGGTGTATGGGCAGTAGCAAAGCAGGAATTGTAATTTTATGTCACGAATAAATCAAGAATAACATGTAAGTTATGTGGATGATGGAGAAGAGATCTCCTAAGTATGGATTGATTTTTAGGTTTGTAGTCTTTAAGACCAGTTACCTGTCTTTAGCACATCCAGTATTTTTCATAACATTGAGAAGTTGCTTCAGAAATACTCAGCTAATAAATTTGCTTAGATTGTATTGACAAAAACTGTATCAAGTTTGCTTCTGAAAAATGCAGAGAAAAGTGCAGCTGTATGACTTAAAAGCATAAAGCAAGATAAAAATATATTAACGGCTTTGGAACTCCAAGGCATACATTGAATTCTAAATGGAAAAATTGAATGAAGAGATCTAATCTTGATTCATTAATGTAAATAAACAATATAACTGCATCAGTCTCTCACAGGCAGTCTGCCAGAACTAAACTGAAAGAGGAAAAAAGGTACATGAATACCAGTTTCTGTAAATGCAGTGCAAAATACATGCATTGTGTGACTATTCAGTTATCACTGATATAAATATTTTATCCGTCTGTTTCATAATGTTTCAGGATTTTGATACTGTATTTAAAATGTATATATTTGGCTAGCAAATGTTGCTCATCACATTTTATGAAATTGTGTCTTGGCAGGTGGGGAAAATAAAGAGTTCCTCTTATCAGTCTGATTTCTTACATATGATAGAACGAAAGAACAAGGCCATTTACCACCCCTCCCTTCCCCTGTTTTTTTGTGTTTGATTAAAGTTTGTCTGTGTTTGTACAAGTACACTGTAGTTCAGCACACTACTAAACTTTGTCCAATTTCAGAACATATTTCAGTAACACTTTTATGTCACCAACCACATTTGGTTGGTTTTATTAACTGAAAAGTTTAGATATTAGCTTGAATAACCAGTATATTTTCAAATCTTTAATTTTGTGGTCTTTCTGCTATCACAGCCTCTCAAATTATTTTAGAAGGTTTCAGAAATATTTAATACTGTGAGTGTGTTGGGGAAAACTAAATGATTTATTGCAGCTTAGTTTTCAGAAGAAAAGATAAAAGTAGTAATATAGGTTCCAGATTGGGGTAATTGATTCAAACAGATAATTAAAATTTCAGTATGAGTATTTTGTTTGATTATGTAATTTCTTCATGCAACAAGTCTGTAAAAAGAAAAAAAATTAGCTTTATTGGTTGTGCATTTCAGAGCACTAGATCTGTAGTATAGTATTACCTGCTTATGCCATCTTAAGTTACAGACTTAATCAAATTTCATTTTAACTTCTCTGTTGTTTATTGTAATAGTATTTTTACTATTATTATTGTTGTTTATTGTTTTGTAGCATTATTCCTGGTATTTTGTGCAACATGTCATACAGACCTCAGGCAAACTCCTTCCCACACAGTCTTCAAAATACTAGCATGCTTCCCAGTGAATATTGGTTGTATCCATACAAGGAATACACAGAATCAGCGTCATACTGGTTTTGAGCTCATGGTACTCACACTGGAAATTGGTGAACATTTTTTGTGTGTGTGTGTGTGTGTGTGTGTGTGTGTGTGTTTTCCAATTTTTCTCAACTAAAAGTATTTAGAGCCGCATTTTAAAAAGGAAACTTTCCAGTCTGCTGTTAATTTCAATTATTCATATAAAACTAAGAGATTTACCTTAATTTTTATGAGGATTACAATACAGAATCTGATGTATTTTTGCATCATATCTTCATATTATGCAATTAATTAAATTACAATGGTGCATTAAATGGTTTATGTTAGAATTATAGACTTTTCAGGCTGGTATTGTGCAGTGTGCAGTGTCCAGTGTGAAATTGAACTAATGTCAGTTACGCAAGGAGGCATGTTGGAACATTTACTAGAATTGTAGTCATCATAATGTCAACTGTGTCAGTGTGCATAAGGAAATGCCTGTCTTTAACTTCATTCATATTTCTTCTACAGTTCATTTTGATATGCAGTCCAAAAGCATCATATTGTGATCACTTTCAACAGGCAAAGATTTAGTTATATATTGATACACTATTTCAAATTTAAAAAAAAAATTAAATCACTTGAGTTTTAAATACCAGTGAAACATAATTTCATATGTAGTTTTGCCTTTTTTCTCAATCTTGTCAAGACATTTTGGCCACTCTATACTGCAGTATGATGTATTGGAAAAATAAGCATTTCCACCTGATAAATGTTCTGACAAATATAAATGCTATTATTTTTTCTTTTTTTTTGTATTATACTATCATTAAATGACATATTTCTTTACTCATGGAATTGATGCCTTAAAATCACATTTCAACACTTGCTACTGTGTAGCAGTTATTTATTTACTGGAACTGCTAGTTTTAAATTTATATAAACTAAATGTTATACAACACTTTTCTTATTTGTTAGTGTGTAAAACTGTATAAATGTGC
The DNA here is from genome assembly GCF_023864275.1 of Schistocerca cancellata. Taxonomy (NCBI): domain Eukaryota; kingdom Metazoa; phylum Arthropoda; class Insecta; order Orthoptera; family Acrididae; genus Schistocerca; species Schistocerca cancellata. Next base: position 255,467,270 of record NC_064630.1, on the reverse strand, counting down.
TTTGCAATATCAACAGAAATTATAAAATGTCAGAAGAAAAAACATGGGCCATAGTGATGGGGTGCACTTCATGAGCACCGTTTAATACTTGTTTCCGATCCATGGTACAATTTCACATTAGTATCTGTAGACAGATACTTTTTCCCCCTCTCGCTAAATATTGTTCTGCTCTCTGCCTCCTCACGCAGCCCTGCCCCCCCCCCCCCCCTCCCCCCAAATCTTTCAGTCCACCTTCCCTTTTGTCCCCTTTCCTTGATGTGTTTGATAATTTTGTTCTTTCTAGGTGTAAGACAAGTCATTTTATATTTTTATTATTTTATTTATAAACCCATTTTTGTGTGTTTGTAAGTAAGAATAATTTAGAAGTCAGTGTTGCAAGATGCAATTTCTAACATATATGCATCATTTCTTTTCGGAATTATAACTTGGTTACACATTTATTGTATTCACGGTCAACAGAACACAAAAATCAGTTTTAGTTGTAGAAAAAGGCACCTATACTGATGTTACAGCCCAGAAAATTTTTTTATGCCTTCTAATTTATTGTGACAAATTGAAAATAGAAAAATAAAATGCTAATGCACCTTGTACGGCAAACATGTTTTTATATATTTTTATATTTTATATTCAGGGGCTGTCCTGTGGCTAAACACTAAATGTTGTAAGAGTGGGTGATGTGTTATATAATATCTCAAGACCTACATTGTGGATATGTATAAAACTGAAACCTGTAGCAAAAAATAACGTTGTCATTATTATTTATGTGTACAGTTTGTCCTCAATTTTTAACACCGAAATAACTGCAAGCTTCCAGAATGATTTTAATGGTAAGATTTACTAGCAGTTGTGTATCGCCTGTGTAGTATGGTGAAGCACACCCAGTAATCACTCAAGTGGTGGATAACCCAACGAATCCCACTACTGTGAATAACACAACTTTCAGTGTATGCAGTTATGACATGTAGCTCAAACACCTATCCATGGCAGACGTCACGGTACCACACTACAGTGAAGCATTCACATCTCGGCCACAAAATAACAGATTCAATGTTTATAACTCAAATTTTATACGTTGAAAAGAATAAAGATGTACAACGAAAATCATAAAAGAAGGTAATAGTGCCAAGCAGTCAGTTCCAAAACACTTTTTAGTCTTTTGGAAACTGAGGGCATAACGTTGTTCGGTGTGAAAGACTACTCAGGTGGAGACATCAAGCACGGCAAATTCGCTCAAGGTTTTCAAGTAGATTAGGACTGGGTGGTGCACCACCAGAACCTTTGCCTTCTATCTCCTTTTGTATCTCCTGCACTGTTCTAATGAAAGCAGTACAGTAGTCTGCTTCATGTGATCTAGTTACTTATATCTATATCAGGGTGCTTAAAGTCATGATGTAACTGAATTGAGGTTGATGGATTTTTCATTCAAATAAAAAAAATGTAAAGAAAGAAAGAGATAGCTAATGGAATTGACATACTCTGTGTTTGTTGAGTCCCTGTTATAATTAGAATGTTAATAATATTAGAAATTTGCCACACACTCATTCACTTGTTGATATCTGGTAAGACGAGCTGGGCACTAATCTCTCTGATGGTATATCATTGAATAGCAGGAAGAGATGAAATATTAACTCCACTGCATATTGTCACAGCTCTCAGCTTAGACTTCGTCTCGTGCTGAGTGCTGACGGAAGATTATAACAGAATTTGTGTTTCCTAAAACCTAAACCTAACCAAAAGAGATTATATATGGGGCAGTCAAATGAAAATGAGACAGATGGAAAAAGTAAGTTAACTGTTTATTATTATTATTATTATTATTATTATTTATTTATTTTTTTTTTTTTTTAGGGGCTGCACATATATGTTAACTGCATGTGGGTAGATTGGGACTGTTTGGAAGATTTGTAGGGTTTTCTGTGTGAAACTTCTACAGCATAGTCGAAACAACCTTGGCAGCATGTGGGCAGGCATTACCATGCATCAAGTTGAAGCCATCTGTCTACATTCCTGTGTGTTTGGTCTTGATATTGTGCTTCAGTTTTTACAAAGAATCCACACACCACTCTGGTATTAATTGTGGTGCCGTGTTCCAGAAAGTCAATGAGCAGTGGACCCTTGAAGTTAAAGAAAAAGGTCATCGTGACTTTCCCAGGGCTGACAGGCATTTTTTCAGGGGGGGTGGGGGTAAATGCATATGCTTCCATTTTTGGCTCTGATGTAGACTCTCCAGCTCAAAATGATAACATCACATTTCATCTCACATGGCAGTACAGGATAGAAAATGATATTCTTCATTGTGATATTGTCCTAGATGCTGTAGTGATGTCAGTATTCTGTTTAACTGCTGCTCCTATGTCAAGCTGTGAGGAACCTAATGTGCACAGATTTTCCTGATCTTCAGATGCACTGTCACAATGGCGTGAGTGGTACCGTGATAGATGCCCAATATGAGCTGAATGCCTACCATCTTGCCCCGTCAGTCATTTCTGATTGCAGCTTCCCCCACAAAAGTGCAGAAGGGTTAATGACATGAGGAGACTGTCCTGGCCAGTAGCTGTCTTTCAGTGATGATGTCCGACCTTTTTGAAATACCGTATTTACTCGAATCTAAGCCGCACTTTTTTTCCGGTTTTCGTAATCCAAAAAACCGCCTGCGGCTTAGAATCGAGTGCAAAGCAAGCGGAAGTTATGAAAAATGTTGGTACGTGCCGCCACAACTAACTTCTGCCGTCGAATATATGTAGCGCTACGGCTTTGTAGGCTCAAAGATAAATACTGGCGCCAAAACCTCTGCGTCAGTAAATAAATTTAAAAAAAAAAGTGGAAGACGAGCTTTTTTTCTCCGCCGCGAGTTTCGACCACTGCATTTTCATACATTATCCAACGAAGTAAATACAAATTCCGTATTGTTCATCTTCGAATGTAGCACAATTTCAGTGTACTACGAAAATCTGACTGGCAAGACTGTTTGGGATGTTTGTCAATATGGCCAACTCTACGTTCTGAATTTTTTCCTATCTGTGAGAAGAAATGGTTGCTAATAGGAACCTGATGAAATTTGAATCACATACAGTATTCTCTTCACCATAAGAATAATACGAATATAAACATTTTGCCATGTATTCTTTCGTGTTTGCTGCTATCTCATTTAAATCCTGTCTGCCTAATAAACTACGAAACTAGAGTGAGACAACAGCAAACGCAGAAGAATATACGTATTGTGTCATGTTTATATTCGTATTATTCTTATGCCTAATAGTGATAGTCAGAAATGAAGCACGGCAAGTGACTAGATTTTTAAATCTAAGATGACTCTAATTTCTGTGCAGAATATGATGTAATAAAGAAGCGGCCGCAAAGATTTTCAAACAGAGAAAAATTTTCGCGTAACTCTCGTTCAGAACATGTTCTATCATACGCAGTCTATTATTTGATTCTTGTTGATCATTATCAAAGAAAGCAGCAGTGTAAGTAACAACAAATAGCAGTCTCTTGCCATTGTTTCGCTAATGAGATGATTCCTCTTTTTTTTTTAATTGTACGCGGCGGTAGCGCGCACAAAAGCAAGCCATGCCGCGAACCGCGACAGGCCGTAAACACGCACTATCAGAATGCGACAAACAATGCATGACACAGTGCAGTAATGCATTTTCAGCTTAAGAGTGACGCAAATACCTATAACAAAGAAAACGGCACTTATCAGATCAAAGCAAAATAAGCAATCGATTCAAACCAGACGAAGCACGTGAAAAAAGAAGGGCACCCGTATAAATACGGACGGAGCGCCTGACGCATAGCAATGGCTACGGGGTAAAGCTTAACTGCTAAGCTTACGACTCGAACCAAACTACTGTAGCTGTATCGTCATTCATTCGACCTAAATTGTGTCTCATATTACAATGGACCAACTTTGTTTCGATTTGGAGGTGCGGCCTAAAACTTTTCTCTCTCCTTGAATTTCGAGTCTCAAATTTCAGGTGCGGCTTAGATTCGGGAAATTTTTTTTTTCCTTTATTTCGAGTCTTATTTTTCGCTTAGATTCGAGTGCGGCTTAGAATCGACTAAATACGGTAGTTTATTCCCCACAAATACAAGTACACAGGACTTATTGTGTTTCCCATGTGCAGCAGATTTTCAAGCGTAAAGTTCACTTCCTGAGACTCTTTCTACAGTCAAAAGCCATGCTACACCACACTATTCCTCTTTTTGGCCTCCGCAGTGAAGTTGGATGAGCACACAACTTGCTGGTCTTACATTGAGCACGTCAGTTAATGTTCACACCGTTCCTTCACAATTCTCAATAGAAATACCTGTGTTACCAACATCTGTGCCATGCTTGTTACATAGTCTGTCTCATTTTCATGTGACTCCCCTTATACAAAGAGTGTGGAAACATTATAGAAATTGGTATTCTATGTAAAGAATTGTGTATTTGACATAACTAAAGTTCGCATCATGTAGGAAGGTGGCCCAATTTTCAGCCGTTCTGCACATCCCTCTCCACTAGCCACTGGCAGCCAATAATATTCATTCTCTTTCTGAGCAGCTAGCAGCAAGTTACAGCTATAAGCGAGAATCACGATTCCACATGCTGCACTGTTGCCGTACTTCGCAACAAACGAATTATTCATTCAACTGTCAATTTGTTTTCTTTCTTTTTTTCTTTCTTTCTTCCCCCCCCCCCCCCCCCCCTTCCCCCAAGCACTATAGTTGTGAATGTGTATCTATAAATGTTTAACTGTGATTTAATAAGCAGCCAGGTGACGGCAATAAATGTGATGTGCTTCACAAGCAGACGAGGGGGATTATTTATTGCATTTGTAACTTTTTCAAACATGGATTTGAAAGCAGGTCTCCTTCTATTGACATTTGAAGATAAAGGAATGGACTCCATAACCATGTGGTATGGGCAAGAGAACTGTAAAGAGAAGTGTAAACGAAAGTGTCTGAGCTTTAGGAACCGTAGAAAATGTTGGTTTCGTGTCACGTGGAAAGGATTTAAATCGCAAGGAACCTGTAACACAAATGGATGCTTTCTGCAACGATGTTTTAAAGTGCTCCATGGGAATGGTGAATGCTAGACATAACAAAAATGTGTTATAGTTATGCAGCAGAAAATTGGCTTCGATGGTAAGTGCTTCATCAATGTAAAGAATCTTAAGATATTGGTTCCAGATATGTTAAGGAGGAGGTAGCTCAACAGTGTATTACCTTGATAAAACACGGGTCAATTAGAATCATTCTAGGAAGATCTGCTTGCAAATAAGTGATGCTACTGGTGGTTTTAAAGTTCTCATAGGAATAGGTTCTCAGGCAATTATTCTGTATGCTGACTCCTCTTCTGGTTCTGAGAATATACTTGTATTTATGTGTAAGAAAAACAACAGTGTCTACAATTCGGAAATGAACGCTGCCAGTTTCGTGACATGATTCACAGTTCTCATCACATCTTGCTTCAAAGTCGGTCATTGCCAATTATAATTCAACTGTTACAGAAATAACACCAGAAAAGTGAATATTTTTCCCTGGTGTAAAAATAAAAATATTAAGCACAGTATCAACCAGACTCTTCCCAAACTCCTGCGACTCATTAATTTATACAAGTCACGTGAGAAAATGTACAAACTTGACTTCCTTGTACATAAATGGGGTCTTACAGTTTTGCATTTAATCACGTGTCACTGTCAGTGTAGTCCCATGGAAATAATTTGGGCAAAGGGTTAAGACTACGTGGGAGAAAAAAATAAAACATTCAAGATAACATACGCTGAATCATTTGTGCGTGAGGCAATAGAAGACATGCCACCTGTAGCGTGGGCACAGTCTGTGCGACATGCTGAAAAGCTTCAGAAAGAAGAATTTGACAGAGAAGTGATGATGATGGACATGGACATAAGCTATGAACCTATCATCATAAATTTACAATGAGATTGTTTGGAAACAGACTCAAATAGAAATGATGATGGTATTATGGCGTAGACTTTGGAAAAAAATATTATTATTTCTTAGTTTTAAAGACTTGTGGTTTAAGCAATGTGTTTGTCAACATATCAGTTCCATATATAGTAATGAGAACTTCCTAGCCTTTTTGATTAGGACTTTGTATCCTTTGAATTATGCAGACTAATGTTAAAGATATTGCCAAAGGTGAAGTTAAGCTTCTACCACCTTGTTGTATGCTCTAATAACACGGGAGAATGCAGCTGGATAAATTCGTCAGAAATCTGATATTTTCACACGTAAACCCTGGTCATATTTAGGCACGAACTGAATAATGTCTTTAAATGACAGTAACTGTTACTTGTTGAAATATCAGTGGTTTTCAATGTTATCGGTCTACATACCCTGGAGTTACTCGCAGGTGATGGTTAAATCTTAGCTTGTTCAATGTATTATAAATGCAGTCTCTCACTATAATGTCAAAAGAGTTAGTTTACACTCATTAAGAGTGAAAAATATGACAACTTACTGACCACTTGTACGATAGTCTTTTACATTCAGCTTTTCTATTACTAGTTCTTTTTTACTTGCAGTGATTACACTTAACTATAGTCAAACACAGATACATGGTCACCTTACACTTTTTTTAAAAATTCTATTGAGTAGAAGCAGTTGTCAAGCAAACATAATGGTTTTGGTTTGTGCTTGAAGTTAATTTTGTTGTGCAGTAAATTTTTATATATAATACAGTTCAAATTGCAGTAAATGACGATAAATTATTGCAATCAGTTTCAATGTAATTGTTGTTAGACAATTGTCCTTTTAAGAAAAATAATACTTCATGTTTTCACAAAGCTGTGTCAGCTGTTCTTGCCTCCCGATGTCATGCAGAGTAAATCCGTGGAGCAGTGAACACAACATCGTTAAGATGTGACTTAATATTTCTCTCATGATGATTGATCGAAATTGGTTTTAATATTTAGTATTCCCTCGTAGATTTGAACATAAAATACGATGTATTGTAGGCAAACGAGCAAGACTGTTGTCCGCAGCAACGTGGACTTTGTTTGCCCGCTCTTCGCTGCTGCGCATGCGCAGTTCTCATGCCCCCCATGCTTCATTGCTGCTCCACCTTTCTGCTTGGAAGCACCTTCCTACATGATGCGGGCTTTAATTATTTCTTACTGAACTATATAGTTATTACAAACTTGTTTCTCCTTTCATGCATGGTACACCTGGGGAGAAAATCACAGTAGGCTATGGGTTGTCAACTTTTGGTGGAAAGACTTTTTGTAAAAAATGTTTTCAGAACACTTTGGTTCTAAAGCGAGATTATATGGTTTCATCAGTATACACTCTCATTCACTTGACACCATGCAGATTTAGTTAATAGTTCCATCCTTGCAGAAGAACAGGTAAGAAATGCTAGCCTTGCCCAGAGTGGACCCGCTTGAAAGTGCATTTACAGGTCTTTATTCTAGCCTCTCAGTTACTGAGCTACTATGGAAAGTATTGTATGTAAGGAACATGAGCACAAACGCAGTTCCCCAACGGGAAGTGGTCTGTGATGACGCGCTCAGTTGGCCAGCTACAGCTCCACCTGGAGATGGAGGCTTGGGGGTGCAGTCTGACATGACACCCCCAGTGTCTTGTACATCCTCAGATTACTCGTGGTGTGTGATAGGAGCTTATATAGCCTTCTCGGGCTCTGGGTTTTCATTGCTTTCTTCAATGAGTTTTCCTACCTTTGATAATCTGCTCTTAGTGGAGGAAGTCTTTTACAGCCCTTGCAGTACTTCATTTTCCAAGATGATGATGTGACAATACAGGGATATAGGTAGCACTATTTAAGGGGACACAGTGGTCTCACAAATTTCCAGGGGGAGTACTGGGACAGAATGAAGACAGAATCTGTTTTGTGCAGCTCGTATTTCTTTACATGGGATCTCAAAAACAAAAAGTTCCAGAATATGTGTGAGGCTATTTGCTTACAATTTTTTGTTATGACATAAGGGGGCAAAATTAGCTTAACTGGATCATGAAATAAAGTGGCTATCCACGAATCTGTTTTATTTCAAGAAATTCACAGCAGTTGACCCATATACACAAAAAACTATTCATCCTTGACAGGATGTGAAGTCGTGATTTTCCTTCCTCCCACCCTCCCATCCTTCCTTCCGTTTGTAATGTTCATTTCTGGAAGTGTTTTGAGCTATCTGTGGTCATTGCAGTATTGTGCCGGTGTACCACCATGTGCAGCCTTACAGATTCCCAACAAGAGCAAACTGTGGAAGACTTCTTAGTTAGTTCATCAGTGACAACAGTGGCAGTTTCACTAAGTGTATCTAGTGCTGTGGTTATGCAAGAGAGTTTGTAGGGAAACTTTACAGCTGAGGCAGACAGCATTGTATCAAACAAGGTTGTTTCTACTCATAGGAAGATCACTGACCTAAAAGTGAACCCTGAGCTTAATACTGTAAGGGTCAAACTTCGTTGGTAACTTGGCACACAGTAATTGTGCATTCTAGTGTCGACAGTATGGGGTACCACAGCCCCCGCAGAGTCTCTGAAGGGAGAGGTGGAGTGAGAAGGGAAAAGTGGAACAGCAAGATGAGAAAACCACTCCTACGCTTTCCATGCATTCTTTGCTATATGCACTAAGATCGAGATGTAGGCCAGCATAGAGTAGAAAGGAGAATGCACTGTCTCTATACTGTCGTCTCACAACAGTGAGTGCCAACTGTGTCTCACTCGTTTACTAGTGTGGTTCCCTGCAGCAAGCACTAATGACAGATATGACTGCTATGCAATAAACTCATATCTTGTGAAATGAGGGACTTTAGGGCTATTTGTTCACCTAAAATGAAAGAGATCCTGTTAATCTTATTGGATAGGAAGACTCATTGTTTAACGAGAGCAGAATAGCTGTGTTGATGTCAGAGGGAGCAAGTTATTTATTTTTTATTTACACAGCAAGTTCTGTAGGACCAATTGAGTAGTATCCAAGTATCCAAGGTCATGGAATGTGCCAGTACATGAAATTACAACATAAAAGTATTAACAGACAAAAATAAAATGTTTATGAACCTGAAAAAAGTCAATCCATAAGTTAAAGTAAACGTAGTCAACAATACAAAAAGAATCAGCTTAATTTTTCAAGGAACTCCTCGATAGAATAGTAGGAGTGACCCATGGGGAGTCTCTTTAGTTTCAATTTGAAAGCACGTGGATTACTGCTAAGATTTTTGAATTCGAGTGGTAGCTTATTGAAAATGGATGCAGCAGTGTGCTGCACACCTTCCTGCACAAGAGTTAAGGAAGTCCAATCCAAAAGCAGGTTTGATTTCTGCCGAGTATTAACTGAGTGAAAGCTGCTTATTCTTGGGAATAAGCTAATATTGTTAACAAGAAATGACAGCGAGGAATATGTGTATTGAGAAACCAGTGTCAAAATACCCAGACTCGTGAACAGGGGTAGACCAGAGGTTTGTGAACTAACACCACGTATTGCCCGAACCTCTCGTTTCTCAGCCAAAAATATCATTTTAGAATGGGAAGAGTTACCCCAAAATATAATACCATACGACATAAGTGAATGAAAATGAGCAAAGTAGACAAATTTTCATGTCAAACGATCACTCACTCCAGATACCGTTCGTATAGTAAAAATTGCAGCATTAAGTCTTTGAACAAGATCCTTAATGTGGGCTTTCCATGACCGTCTACTATCTGTCTGAACACCTAGAAATTTGAACTGCACAGTTTCACTAATTGTATGCCCATTCTGTGAAATTAAAACGTTAGGTTTTGTTGAATTGTGTGTTAGAAACTGTAAAAACTGAGTCTTACTGTGATTTAGTGTTAGTTTATTTTCTAGGAGCCATGAAGTTATGTCATGAACCGCACTATTTGGAACCGAGCCAATGTTGCACACAACATCCTTTACTACCAAGCTAGTGTCATCAGGAAACAAATATTTTAGAGGTACTCGTAATACTATAGGGCATATCATTTATATAAATAATGAACTAGAACTGGCCCCAACACTGATTCCTGGGGCACCCCCCACTTGACTGTACCCCACATAACAGCCATTTTCAACACGGTGAGTAATGAAATTTTCCTGTCTGTTGCTAAAGTAAGAGGTGAACCAATTGTGAGCTACTCCCTGTATTCCATAATGGTTCGACTTCTGGAGCAGTATTTTGTGATCAACACAATCAAATGCCTTAGTTAAATCAAAAAATATGCCTATAATTTGAAACCTTTCATTTAACCAATCCAGTGCATCACAGAGAAAAGGGAATATAGCATTTTCAGTTGTTAAATCCAAATTGTACATTTGATAGCAAATCATGTAATATAAAATGATCAATTATCCTTACATACACAGCCTTTTCAATAACTTTAGCAAACACTGATGGCATAGAAATAGATCTAAAATTATCTACATTATCCCTTTCTCCGTTTTTATAAAGCGGCTTTACTACTGAGTACTTCAATCATTCGAAAACTGACTATTCCTAAAGGAAAAATTATAAATATCACTAAATACAGGGCTGACATGTGCAGCACAGTACTTTAATATTCTGCTAGGCACTCCATTATATCCATGAGAGTCCTTAGTCTTAAGTGATTTAATTTTGTCATGTGAATTAGCTATTCTATTTGCATACCACATACTGTTTGCCTTCCTAATATTTTTAAGCACCTTACAGTACTGTTTGTAATGGGCTACTGTAGCTTGATTGTGACACTTCTAACATTTTGATATAATTCCTGCTTTGTTCTAAATGATATTCTTATCATACCCAGGCTGCCTGCTACTGCTAGTACCCAATTTAGAACATTCTAATGGAAAGCAACTCTCAAAGAGCATGAGAAATGTGTTAAGGAAAGCATTATATTCATCATCTATGTTATTGGCACTATAAACATCCTGCCATTCTTCTTCCTTGACAAGGTTTAAAAAACTCTCTATTGCGGGTGGATTAAGTTTCCTACATAGTTTGTAACTGTATGTGACATTTGTTTGACTACTTAAGCCTTTTTGTACATCATGGTCTGAAAGCCCATTCACCCTTTTACTAACAGAATGCCCATCTAGTAATGAAGTATTGTCTGTGGCTGTGCTACTGTTCCCCAGCACCCTAGATGGAAAAAACACAGTCTGCATCAGATCATATGAATTTAGGAGATCTACCAACATCCTTTTTCTTGCACCGTCATATACAAAATTTATGTTGAAGTCACCACATACAACTACTTCCTAAAAAGTGAATCAAGAACCGTCTACAGCTTGAACAGAAATGCTCTGAAATCAGAGTTAGGGGACCTATAAATAACAACAAATAGACGTTTAGTTTCACTAAATTCAACTGCCCCTGCACAACATTCAAATATCTGTTCAGTGCAGTGCTGTGATACAATACTGTTTTTTACGTACATAGCTACTCCCCCACCTCGCAAGGAACTCCTTGGAAAACAGCCAGCTAATCTGTATCCTGGTAAAGGAAGCCTCTGAATTGGCAAATTATTTAACTGGTGTTCTGCCATACCAATAATTTCAGAGTCAACATCTATAAGCACCAAGCGAGGTGGCGCAGTGGTTAGCACACTGGACTCGCATTCGGGAGGACGACGGTTCAATCCCGTCTCCAGCCATCCTGATTTAGGTTTTCCGTGATTTCCCTAAATCGTTTTTTCAGGCAAATGCCGGGATGGTTCCTTTGAAAGGGCACGGCCGATTTCCTTCCCAATCCTTCCCTTGCGCTCCATCTCTAATGACCTCGTTGTCGATGGGACGTTAAACACTAACCACCACCACCACCACTACCAATAAGCAGTTCACTAACTTTATCTCTAATATCTCTTATATTCTGATGAAATATGCTAATTCCTTCTCTACTTGGAAACATGACAGCCTTTGAAGGAGAGCCCTTAGTTATAGGGACTTCCTTTAAGCAGGTAAACCTATCAGCTGACTTCACTCTAAAGAAGGTGCTGCTCTAACACCAACTACTACAGGAATTTTTCCTTGAGTGATCCCACCACCACCCACTACTCTGTAAGCTTTGCCAGCCTCCCCTTCGCATACCTATTGAGGTGCAGGCCATGCCTAGTGAAACCCGATCTACTGATAGACCCAATTGGCACCACTGAGATGTTACACATGCCCTTTGCCATCAGTGTCCTCTCCAGCCCCATGTTAAAGCGCCTGACAGCCGCATTAAGATGAGGCCGATCGTGACGCTGAAGCAGTTGCACAAAATGCACATTGCCACCAGTTTGAGTAGCTATCTTCATTATTTGTCATGACCAAGTAGAGTGTTTTGCAATGTCAGCAGCTAAGTTGATAAATCACATGGCTGCTTGCATAGGTAGCCCTGAATGTGATGGAATAGGAATTGCATTTGCAGGGCTGGAGTATGTCTAAGGGTCGACTTTTCAGCTAACAGTAGTGAGGCTGAGCTAATACTGTGAGCCACAAACTCTGTGTCTACATTAGAGCCGCAAGTTCAAAGATATCGTGCTGCAAGACAAGTTTTTATTCTGAATTGGGATCTCCATGTCCCAGTGTCAGCTAAGGACTCAAAGAACTAAGTTCTGCAAGAGCCTGCCCCCTCTGTTTTGGAAGCGAATGAAAGATTAGAAAAAAAAAAGAAAAATTATGAGAACAAATGATAAGTGGTGGGCTGCAATGAGACCAATCGGCAGGTAGCATGTGGGCTGTGGTCTCTGCATCCCTGATCTAGATCTGTTACAGGGATATGAGGATGGAGCTTGCCTCAGTATTTGAGTCATTACTCATAAAAAGGTCACACGATTTGGCTTATACATGAGCTGTCACAAATAACACAATGGATCAGGTACACATTTCCCTTTCAAAGCAACAAATCTTCATAAAATTGTGTTTATGCAGCAATCTCCATGGGAGACAGAAGATCACTTTGACAATGTGTTTCTCACAGGTTTGCCCTCTCCTCAAGGAAAGAGCAGCCTTGTAAGTCAAGAACACAGATGACTCAAAAGTGGCACACTTGTCCTTGCATCTTTGGTTTCATGTGCAACACCTTGTAAATCTGTTACTGGGAATATCCAGTTACTTGGAAGACCTTCTTTGGGTATTCTGGTTCATGCAGCAAGGATTCATTCTCTGGGACATTGCATCCCCTATGCACCAAAGTTTTATAGTCATCACTGATTTATGATGTTTCCTGTCTATTTCCTTCAACTGAATCTACAGGTAACAATGGACAGCTTCTTCAACAGCACTGGTGAAGGCTAGTATTGGCAAAATAGTTTCATCCAAATCTATACCTGCAAAGATATAGCGGTCCTGACGACAAAATTCTGTTGCAGAGGCAGGCTTAGTCAGCTTAGCTGTCTAGCTGTGTCTTATATGATGAGCTCAGTCAGATTTGTCTCCTATTGTACCATCAGTCCAGTTCCATGTATAATGAAGTAAAATTTCCCCTGCCTCATAATGTAAATGACACAACACAGTCCAACTTTAGACAAGTAAACCAGTTCTGTGGCACTGACTCACATCTTATTTCCCACAGTGATAGAGCATCCATCATGTAATCAACCTCGAAGCTCATTCCAACTGTGGCCGGAAAATATTTGGCTAAAATATCAGTTGTGCAGAAGGAAAAAGTACTGCTACCCGAAATATAATGGATTACTCATTACATCATGAAAAACTGATAAATGACAGTGATCGTCTTTTCTCATACCACTGATATTTTCATAACTTATTTTTTCTTTACAAATTTCTTTTAATTAGTACAGTGACTGTTACCCAGAAAATTGTTTTCTTCCCTTTAAAAAGTGTCTACCAGTTTTTCAATGCTAGGTTTAAACACACAAACGTCTCAAGTCATAAATCAATGAGCAAAATTTGATTAACTTGAAAAATATAGAACAGTGGAAACTCCAAGCTGGAAATCAACAATAAGAAAAAGGATAGACTGCTGCTTCCCGTAAAGATTATGGGTTGAGTTGAAGATTGGCACAATGAAAAGACGTTATGATTTAGCTTTTGGCCAAAGCCACCTTTAGAAAAGAACACGCACACAAGTGCGCGGAAGCACACCTCATGCACACATGACTGCCATCTACAGCAGCTCGGACCACAACGCAACTGTCATATGAAACAAAAGCAGCAATCTGGAGGCAGCAGGAAAGGGCAAGGGATACCACAGTGCAGGTGGGTGGAGAGAGGAGCTCTGTCTGACAGAGCATGCAGGGACTAGATGGAGACATGAAGACTGCAAGGCACAGTATCAGGGGGTGAGATGAGATGAGGTGAGGTGGTGGTGGTGGTGGTGGTGGTGGTGGGTAGAGTGGAAAAGTAGGGAAGGGGGAAAGGGGAGGGCATGTCAGCAAAGGGTGGCACACAAAGAGGGTGAAGGAATGTGAATAGGAATGGGGTGATAGGACAGAGGAGTGGAAACTATTGGATTGAGTGTATGAGGACAGTACATTACTGTAGGTTGAGGTGGAGATAATTTTGGGAGCAGAGAATGTCTTATAAGAATAACTTCCATCTGCATAGTTCAGAAAAACTGGTGGTGGAGCTTTTCTGAACTGTGCAGATAGGAGTTACGACATTCTCTGCACCTGAAATAATCCCGGTCTGAACCTACAGTAACCTACTCCACCCAATAGTTTCCACCCCTCTCTCCTGTCACCTCCTCTCTATTCATGCGTCTCACCCTGTTTGTGTGCTACTTTCTATCAATGCACCTGCCTTCTTTCCCTTTCCTGCTCCTCTCCATTTCAGCTCCACAACCCCATCCCCCCACCTTGCACCACCATCAACCTGCCTCTCATCTCCCTGACACTGCCCTTGGGGGGTCTTCACCCTCTGTCTAGTTCCTGCACCTGGCGGTCTTCATGCCTCCATCTAGTTCCTGCATGCTCTGCCAGACAGTGCTCATCCCTCCACCTATTTGTATCCCTTCCCCTTCCCTGCTGCCTCCAAATTGCTACTTTCATTCCATGTGACAGTTGCATTCTGGTCTGAGCTGCCAGAGATAGCAGTTGTCTGTGCATGCAGTGTGCTTCATTGTGTGAATGAATGTCTGTGTGTTTTCTTTTCTGAAAAAGGTTTTGGCCAAAAGGTAAATCATAACAGTATTTTCATTGTGCCTTTTTGGAACTCAGTGTGCCTTCTTTAGGGTGAGTTGCAATATGTCCTTTTCCTTATATTGTTGAAAAATATAGAACTTTTTCAACATCGTTAAGGAAATGCTGTGTCTCTGAAAAAGAGTTGTGACATGTTGGTGTTCTTCTTATCTCATTTTGTGACATTGAACATGAACTGTAAGCTCTACTTATTCAGAAAGTAACAACAAATCGTTTGAAAATTTTCTTTATTGTTTTTAATATTAAGTAACAGGTAGTTCTTAGATTCAGTAAAAGTTCCTTGAATGAAATGTGTATATTCTCAATAAATAGTTGTCAAATATGCCCAATGAATGCAGTATGAATATGAATACAAGTACTGTGGCAATCTGAATTACAACAATATGTCCAGATCAGTTACAAACGCCTATAAAGCCTATTTTTTGTTCTGCAGTCTTTGTTTCAGCAATAAATTATGAAATATGTTACTTCATGAGAAATTACCTGGCTCCTTCTTTGTTATATATGGCACTTGACTATATATGCAAGTAGCCTATTCTCTCCTTTACAGCCCCCCAAATCCATCTCTCTCTCTCTCTCCATTTACTGTGCACACACACACACACACACACACACACACACACACAGAATCAATCTTGTGGTTTTTTATGCTCTTAGGCATTTTAGTTCTTCTTGTAGTGATGTGATGTCCTGTGCTGTGGGTACTTATGGTTAAAAATTATCTCTTCAAATTCACTTCTTTACACCTCTTTGTGGCCACTTCAACTGCTCCTATTAGTGCAGCTCGTAGTCTGCTCTGTTCCAGCCAATAAAGAGCCTCAGCAGTGGAACCTGCAATGCAACACGTTTTTGTTATTTGTAATTATTGTGGAGTACATGTGGTATAACCATTTTAAGATCATGGGGATTTATTGTTCATATGCAATGACAAAGCTTCTCTGATGATAGTAAAAATTGATTCACTTTCTTTAGTAGATTACAATTTTATTAACCTGAACTGTATTATTATACAAGGATTGTACAAGAAGTGATATATTAAGTATGAATTGCAGAGAACAGCCATGCGAGTTTATATGATAGAAGAACGTTGGGCAATTAATACGATAATGGAAAGTTCTAGTAGAATGTAAATAATTAGGAGTAAAGGTTACAGCTTTCCAAATACTAGAAGTGTTGAGTCATCACCAGGCACAAAGTTTTGAGTTATTTATGTGCCTGTTGATGAGTCAACACCCATGGTATTCCGTGAGTTATTACCTTTACTCCTAAATTATTTACACAATTATTTGACTTCTATTCAGGGGAGATGTAATTGTGTGAGCTATAACTTGTCTGAATAATAGAAATGTTTCTTGGACAAAGAATATCTTGTTCCTTGTCACCTCATTTTACAATGAAAGTGAAGCTGTCGACAAAATGTTGAGTCACTCAATTAACATGCAGTTCAATAATTTGTGACAACGTCTGTTCTCAACAGCAGCCATATAAATAGTATTTTTCTTTATATTAAAAACAAATATGGATTCTGCATTGTAATAGATGTTTTTACCTCAAATATGTTTCATGTTTTACTTGAAAAACCATCTCCTCTGGCCAAAATATTTGGTGTATGGGAGAAATTTTGTTGTGACAAGCTTTATAGTTGCTGACTGGACTGCCCTTTAGCAACCAACTCACATTAATCTTGCTGCTGCGTGCTATTGTGCAAGACCTTGTTTACCTTACTGCTTGCTTCAAAACAAGTGGATATTTATAGAACCCCTTTTTTATGTATAAAATGAAGATTCTTGAAACATTCAAATATTGAATTCGTTTGTTGTTTCACTTACAAATTTCATGAAAGGAAACTCAAAGCTGCCATTAATAGGACTCATGATAATTTGCATTCATTATTTCCCTTTCTGATTTGCCAGTCCAAGCTCGTCAACATTATTTGGTGACACTAACCGAAAAAAGTTTCTCAAACGGAGCAAACCCTCCACTAAGTTTGCATCTATTGGTTTTTTTTTCTCCTGTTACTGCATAAATGGGGCAGTTATTTGATCAGAACAATGTAACTACTTCTTGTTTTTCTTCTTTACAGTTAGCTCACAAACAGTTTCAATATTGTTTGTCTACCTACTAACCAACAGCACAACTGTACAGTGAGGTGTTATCTTTATTTAATTTTACTATTAACAATGAATACCATTTAGAAAGTAATGTACTAGGAAGCGTGTGTAAGAATTCCAATATTTTTGTTATAAGCTTTTGTTAAATGAATATTCTTTGTTCATTAGCGGCATTTCCCCAGAACAGAGAGTGAAAATACAATAAATAATGTATCTTAGTCTCCATTTTAGGTAATTTAAAACAGATACGAAACATCCTGAACAGAACTGCTTGATTAGTTTTTCTGTGTTGGCTTCATTTTAGCTTGTCATGTGCATGGAAAACAAGGAATTTTAAACATATTTCATTCAGCACTTGACATTAAAGTCTCTTTCTGATGCAAATAACTCATTTTCATTTTTCTGAAACTGCATAATATGCTCGATTTTAATGACTGCTTCAGAACCCATGCCATACAGATCTCCCCTATCCCAACACCAGCTTTTATGAACTACACAGGTATGAGTTGTTGTTGCAATACATCCTTTGTTCTCATAATCCTCCTGGCCTCAATTTCTGCTAGTGTTTGCCCTGCAACCAACTCCCACCCCCACTCGGGAACCCAACTTCATCCAGTCTACACTAATGTCCTCTTTCCCACAGTCTCTCCTTCCTCTGTTCTGTCATTTACTCCCAATCCATTCTTCCACATACTCATCATCGTGTGCTGCATGAACTCATTACTGCCAGAGTCTGTGTGTCTCATGCCCCTCCAACTCCTCACTCGAGTAAACCTCCAGAACTGTAGTCTCGGTACTATGTATTCAACCAGAAACAAGGAATTCTTGAAAGTTTACAAGGATAAGACCTCTAAACTACATTCTGCAATCTCACACCCAAGACACTGCTCACTTTTTTCACCACCTTTCCGCTGTTCCTGTCCCATTACCACTAGACATCTTGTTGGTCACTGTGGATATGGTGACCTTATACACCAACAGCCCCATGCCCATGGCCATGCGGCACGGAACAGTTTCTTTCCCATCCTTCTCTTGATGCCAAACCCAGCACCTCTTTCACAATCGTCCTAGCCAACTACATCCCAACCCACTATTATTCCAATTTTGAAATCCATAATCTGTAAACAAATCTATCAACAAATCTGTGGTACTGCCATGGGTACTAGCAGAGCAGCATCCTGTGCCAACTTATTTATGGGCCATCTTCCTAAAAATCGATTCCTGAGTAATTGTTCTTGTTGTGGTCTTCAGTCCAGAGACTGGTTTGATGCAGCTCTCCATGCTACTCTATCCTGTGCAAGCTTCTTCATCACCCAGTACCTACTGCATCTGTTTAGCGTATTCATCTCTTGGTTTTTACCCTCCACGCTGCCCTCCAATACTAAATTAGTGATCCCTTGGTGCCTCAGAATATGTCCTACCAACCGATCCCTTCTTCTAGTCAAGCTGTGCCACAAATTTTTCTTCTCCTCAATTCTATTCAATACCTCCTCATTAGTTATGTGATCTACCCATCTAATCTTCAGCATTGTGTAGCACCACATTTCGAAAGCTTCTATTCTCTTCTTGTCTAAACTATTTATCGTCCATGTTTCACTTCCATGCATGGCTACACTCCACACAAATACTTTCAGAAATGACTTCCTGACACTTAAATCTATACTCGATGTTAACAAATTTCTCTTCTTCAGAAACGCTTTCCTTGCCATTGCCAGTCTACATTTTATATCTTCTCTACTTCGACCATCATCAGTTATTTTGCTCCCCAAATAGCAAAACTCATTTACTACTTTAAGCATCTCATTTCCTAATCTAATTCCCTCAATGTCACCTGATTTAATTTGACTACATTCCATTACCCTCGTTTTGCTTTTGTTGATTTTCATCTTATATCCTCCTTTCAAGACACTGTCCATTCCGTTCAAATGCTCTTCCAAGTCCTTTGCTGTCTCTGACAGAATTACAATGTCATCGGCGAACCTCTAAAAGTTTTTATATCTTCTCCATGGATTTTAATTCCTACTCTGAATTTTTCTTTTGTTTCCTTTACTGCTTGCTCAATATACAGACTGAATATCATCGGGGATAGCCTACAACCCTGCCTCACTCCCTTCCCAACCACTGCTTCCCTTTCATGCCCCTCTATTCTTATAACTGCCATCTGGTTACTGTACAAATTGTGAATAGCCTTTTGCTCCCTGTATTTTACCCCTCCCCCATGAACCATGGACCTTGCCGTTGGTGGGGAGGCTTGCGTGCCTCAACGATACAGATAGCCGTACCGTAGGTGCAACCACAATGGAAAGGTATCTGTTGAGAGGCCAGACAAACGTGTGGTTCCTGAAGAGGGACAGCAGCCTTTTCAGTAGTTGCAGGGGCAACAGTCTGGATGATTGACTGATCTGGCCTTGTAACATTAACCAAAACGGCCTCGCTGTTGTGGTACTGCGAACGGCTGAAAGCAAGGGGAAACTACAGCCGTAATTTTTCCCGAGGGCGTGCAGCTTTACTGTATGGTTAAATGACGATAGCATCCTCTTGGGTAAAATATTCTGGAGGTAAAGTAGTCCCCCATTCGGATCTCCGGGCAGGGACTGCCCAAGAGGATGTCGTTATCAAGAGAAAGAAAACTGGCATTCTACGGATCGGAGTGTGGAATGTCAGATCCCTTAATCGGGCAGGTAGGTTAGAAAATTTAAAAAGGGAAATGGATAGGTAAAAATTACATATAGTGGGAATTAGTGAAGTTTGGTGGCAGGAGGAACAAGATTTCTGGTCAGGTGAATACAGGGTTATAAATACAAAATCAAATGGGGGTAATGCAAGAGTAGGTTTAATAATGAATAAAAAAAATAGGAGTGCGGGTAATCTACTACAAACAGCATAGTGAACGTATTATAGTGGTCAAGATAGACACGAAGCCCATGCCTACTACAGTAGTACAAGTTTATGTGCCAACTACCTCTGCAGATGACGAAGAAATTGATGAAATGTATGATGAGATAAAAGAAATTATTCAGGTAGTTAAGGGAGATGAAAATTTAATAGTCATGGGTGACTGGAATTCGACAGTAGGAAAAGGGAGAGAAGGAAACATAGTGGGTGAATATGGATTGGGGCTAAGAAATGAAAGAGGAAGCCGTCTGTTAGAATTTTGCACAGAGCATAACTTAATCATAGCTAACACTTGGTTCAAGAATCATAAAAGAAGGTTGTATACATGGAAGAATCATGGAGATACTAAAAGGTACCAGATAGATTATATAATGGTAAGACAGAGATGTAGGAACCAGGTTTTAAATTGTAAGACATTTCCAGGTGCAGAAGTGGACTCTGACCACAATCTATTGGTTATGAACTGTAGATTACAACTGAAGAAGTTGCAAAAAGGTGGGAATTTAAGGAGATGGGACCCGGATAAACTGACTAAACCAGAGGTTGTACAGAGTTTCAGGGACAGCATAAGGGAACAATTGACAGGAATGGGGGAAAGAAATACAGTAGAAGACGAATGGGTAGCTTTGAGGGATGAAGTAGTGAAGGCAGCAGAGGATCAAGTAGGTAAAAAGACAAGGGCTAGTAGAAATCCTTGTGTAACAGAAGAGATATTGAATTTAATTGATGAAAGAAGAAAATACAAAAATGCAGTAAGTGAAGCAGGCAAAAAGGAATACAAATGTCTCAAAAATTAGATCAACAGGAAGTGCAAAATGGCCAAGCAGGCATGGCTAGAGGACAAATGTAAGGATCTAAAGGCTTATCTCACTAGGGGTAAGATAGATACAGCCTATAGGAAACTAAAGAGACCTTGGAGAAAAGAGAGCCACTTGTATGAATACCAAGAGCTCTGATGGAAACCCAGTTCTAAGGAAAGAGGGGAAAGCAGAAAGGTGGAAGGAGTATATAGACGGTCTATACAAGGGCGATGTACTTGAGGAAAGAGGGGAAAGCAGAAAGGTGGAAGGAGTATATAGACGGTCTATACAAGGGCGATGTACTTGAGGACAATATTTTGGAAATGGAAGAGGATGTAGATGAAGATGAAATGGGAGATATGATACTGTGTGAGGGTTTGACAGAGCACTGAAAGATCTGAGTCGAAACAAGGCCCCGGGAGTAGACAACATTCCATTAGAACTACTGACGGCCTTGGGAGAACCAGTCCTGACAAAACTATACCAACTGGTCAGCAAGATGTACGAGACAGGCGAAATACCCTCAGACTTCAAGAAGAATATAATAATTCCAGTCCCAACGAAAGCAGGTGTTGACAGATATGAAAATTACCGAACTATCAGTTTAATAAGTAACAGCTGCAAAATACTAACACGAATTATTTACAGACGAATGGAAAAACTGGTAGAATCGGACCTCGGGGAAGATCAGTTTGCATTCTGTAGAATTGTTGGAACACGTAAGGCAATACTGACCTTACGACTTATCTTAGAAGAAACCTACATTTCTAGCATTTGTAGACTTAGAGAAAGCTTTTGACAATGTTGACTGGAATACTCTCTTTCAAATTCTAAAGGTGGCAGGGGTAAAATACATGAAGCGAAAGGCTATTTACAATTTGTACAGAAACCAGATGGCAGTTATAAGAGTCGAGGGGGCATGAAAGGGAAGCAGTGGTTGGGAAGAGAGTGAGACAGGGTTGTAGCCTCTCCCCAATGTTATTGAATCTGTATATTGAGCAAGCAGTAAAGGAAACAAAAGAGAAATTTGGAGTAGGCAATAAAATCCATGGAGAAGAAATAAAAACTTTGAGGTTCGCCAATGAAATTGTAATTCTGTCAGAGACAGCAAAGGGCTTGGAAGAGCAGTTGAACGGAATGGACAGTGTCTTGACAGGTGCATATAAGATGAACATCAACAAAAGCAAAACGAGGATAATGGAATGTAGTCGAATTAAGTCGGGTGATGCTGAGGGAATTAGATTAGGAAATGAGACACTTAAAGTAGTAAAGGAGTTTTGCTATTTGGGGAGCAAAATAACTGATGATGGACGAAGTAGAGAGGATATAAAATGTAGACTGGCAATGGCAAGGAAAGCGTTTCTGAAGAAGAGAAATTTGTTAACATCTAGTATAAATTTAAGTGTCAGGAAGTCGTTTCTGAAAGTATTTGTATGGAGTGTAGCCATGTATGGAAGTGAAACATGGACAATAAATAGTTTGGACAAGAAGAGAATAGAAGCTTTCAAAATGTGGTGCTACAGAAGAATGTTGAAGGTTAGGTGGGTATATCACGTAACTAATGAGGAGGTATTGAATAGGATTGGGGAGAAGAGAAGGTTGTGGCACAACTTGACTAGAAGAAGGGATCGGTTGGTAGGACATGTCCTGAGGTATCAAGGGATCACAAATTTAGCATTGGAGGGCAGTGTGGAGGGCAAAAATCGTAGAGGGAGACCAAGAGATGAATACACTAAGCAGATTCAGAAAGATGTAGGTTGCAGTAGGTACTGGGAGATGAAGGAGCTTGCACAGGATAGATTAGCGTGGAGAGCTGCATCAAACCAGTCTCAGGACTGAAGACCACAACAACAACAACACCTTCAGAATTTGAAAGAGAGTATTCCAGTCAACATTGTCAAAAGCTTTCTCTAAGTCTACATCTACATCTATACTCCGCGAGCCACCTTGCGGTGTGTGGCGGAGGGTACTTATTGTACCACTATCTGATCCCCCCTTCCCTGTTCCATTCACGAATTGTGCGTGGGAAGAACGACTGCTTGTAAGTCTCCGTATTTGCTCTAATTTCTCGGATCTTTTCGTTGTGATCATTACGCGAGATATATGTGGGCGGTAGTAATATGTTGCCCATCTCTTCCCGGAATGTGCTCTCTCGTAATTTCGATAATAAACCTCTCCGTATTGCGTAACGCCTTTCTTGAAGTGTCCGCCACTGGAGCTTGTTCAGCATCTCCGTAACGCTCTCGCGCTGACTAAATGTCCCCATGACGAATCGCGCTGCTTTTCGCTGGATCATGTCTATCTCTTCTATTAATCCAACCTGGTAAGGGTCCCATACTGATGAGCAATACTCAAGAATTGGACGAACAAGCGTTTTGTAAGCTACTTCTTTCGTCGATGAGTCACATTTTCTTAGAATTCTTCCTATGAATCTCAACCTGGCGCCTGCTTTTCCCACTATTTGTTTTATGTGATCATTCCACTTCAGATCGCTCTGGATAGTAACTCCTAAGTATTTTACGGTCGTTACCGCTTCCAATGATTTACCACCTATGGCATAATCGTACTGGAATGGATTTCTGCCCCTATGTATGCGCATTATATTACATTTATCTACGTTTAGGGAAAGCTGCCAGCTGTCGCACCATGCATTAATCCTCTGCAGGTCTTCCTGGAGTACGTACGAGTCTTCTGATGTTGCTACTTTCTTGTAGACAACCGTGTCATCTGCAAATAGCCTCACGGAGCTACCGATGTTGTCAACTAAGTCATTTATGTATATTGTAAACAATAAAGGTCCTATCACGCTTCCTTGCGGTACTCCCGAAATTACCTCTACATCTGCAGATTTTGAACCGTTAAGAATGACATGTTGTGTTCTTTCTTCTAGGAAATCCTGAATCCAATCACAAACCTGGTCCGATATTCCGTAAGCTCGTATTTTTTTCACTAAACGTAAGTGCGGAACCGTATCAAATGCCTTCCTGAAGTCCAGGAATACGGCATCAATCTGCTCGCCAGTGTCTACGGCACTGTGAATTTCTTGGGCAAATAGGGCGAGCTGAGTTTCACATGATCTCTGTTTGCAGAATCCATGTTGGTTATGATGAAGGAGATTTGTATTATCTAAGAACGTCATAATACGAGAACACAAAACATGTTCCATTATTCTACAACAGATTGACGTAAGCGAAATAGGCCTATAATTATTCGCATCTGATTTATGACCCTTCTTGAAAATGGGAACGACCTGCGCTTTCTTCCAGTCGCTAGGTACTTTACGTTCTTCCAGCGATCTACGATAAATTGCTGATAGAAAGGGGGCAAGTTCTTTAGCATAATCACTGTAGAATCTTAAGGGTATCTCGTCTGGTCCGGATGCTTTTCCGCTACTAAGTGATAGCAGTTGTTTTTCAAATGCTAGAAACGTAGGTTTGCCTTTCCTTAATCTTTCTTCTAAGATAAGTCGTAAGGTCAGTATTGCCTCACGTGTTCCAACATTTCTACGGAATCCAAACTGATCTTCCCCGAGGTCCGATTCTACCAGTTTTTCCATTCGTCTGTAAAGAATTCACGTTAGTATTTTGCAGCTCTGACTTATTAAACTGATAATTCGGTAATTTTCACATCTGTGAACATCTGCTTTCTTTGGGATTGGAATTATTATATTCTTCTTGAAGTCTGACGGAATTTCGCCTGTCTCATACATTTTGCTCACCAGATGGTAGAGTTTTGTCAGGACTGGCTCTCCCAAGGCTGTCAGTAGTTCTAATGGAATGTTGTTTACTCCCGAGGCCTTGTTTCGACTCAGGTCTTTCAGTGCTCTGTCAAACTCTTCATGCAGTATCATATCTCCCATTTCATCTTCATCTACATCCTCTTCCATTTCCAAAATATTGTCCTCAAGTACATCGCCCTTGTATAGACCGTCTGTATACTCCTTCCACCTTTCTGCTTTCCCCTCTTTCCTTAGAACTGGGTTTCCATCTGAGCTCTTGATATTCATACAAGTGGCTCTCTTTTCTCCAAGGTCTCTTTAGTTTCCTATAGGCTGTATCTATCTTACCCCTAGTGAGATAAGCCTTTAGATCCTTACATTTGTCCTCTAGCCATGCCTGCTTGGCCATTTTGCACTTCCTGTTGATCTAATTTTTGAGACATTTGTATTCCTTTTTGCCTGCTTCACTTACTGCATTTTTGTATTTTCTTCTTTCATCAATTAAATTCAATATCTCTTCTGTTACACAAGGATTTCTACTAGCCCTCGTCTTTTTACCTACTTGATCCTCTGCTGCCTTCACTACTTCATCCCTCAGAGCTACCCATTTGTCTTCTACTGTATTTCTTTCCCCCATTTCTGTCAATTGTTCCCTTATGCTGTCCCTGAAACTCTGTACAACCTCTGGTATAGTCAGTTTATCCAGGTCCCATCTCCTTAAATTCCCACCTTTTTGTAACTTCTTCAGTTGTAATCTACAGTTCATAACCAATAGATTGTGGTCAGAGTCCACATCTGCCCCTGGAAATGTCTTACAATTTAAAACCTGGTTCCTAAATCTCTGTCTTACCATTATATAATCTATCTGGTACCTTTTAGTATCTCCATGATTCATCCATGTATACAACCTTCTTTTATGATTCTTGAACCAAGTGCAAAATTCTAACAGACGGCTTCCTCTTTCATTTCTTAGCCCCAACCCATATTCACCTACTATGTTTCCTTCTCTTCCTTTTCCTACTGTCGAATTCCAGTCACCCATGACTATTAAATTTCCGTCTCCCTTCACTACCTGAATAATTTCTATTATCTCATCATACATTTCATCAATTTCTTCATCATCTGTTTTGGGTGAGGCTTGCTATTCCCTGTAGAGGAATGGAAGTACACTCCTTATAATGTTATGATCTCTTGCCATCTGTCAAAAACCCTTCAAATGCTCTTGTTGCACTGTTAAAGATTGTATGGGGCATGACAACTGTTGTTCATGTCACTCATTTGGCAACTTTTCCTGCATATCTGTAGAGCTCCTGCATTGTACTAGAACTGCTTCTGTTGTCACTATTATATGTTGTCATGGGAACTAAGGAGCTGCTGTTGGTGAAAGTGAGAACCTTCTCTGTAATTGATCAGTAACCTCTGCTAGCATATCTAAGTTCAATTTTGCACAAGAATTTATAATGGTTTGCACTGGGGCTTGTCCACATCATCCAAAGCAGTGAGTTCAGCAGCGATATGTCAGCTGGACGGCTTGTTAAATGCCACAGGTATTATGAAGAGGTTTCCTTCCTCATCTCTTCATGATATAACAACTACAGAATTTCTTGTTCTGCTGATGTGTAAATCCATTGTATTAACACTGACTTCAAGAGTTTGTAATGAAGGGAAATTGGTGAGATGACAATGATATCTTCCAACATAGATCTAAAGTTTTGATGAAGTTGGATGACCGTATAGGCAAACTTTGTCTTATGATTCTTTATTTCACTATAGAAAAAGATTGCTTACCACTTATGCAAACCAAGTTTTTAGATACTGCGGCCAAAACAGTGGTAAACAGAGGGCCACTTCCGAGATCAAACCTGTGGTACCGCTGCAGATGAAATTTCAGCCAGCATAGCTTGTGTCTCACATTTCCTTCTTCCTGCTATCTTGTAATTGTCTGTAAATTCCTGTCCTTCTGTTGTCAACACGATTTACACATGTGCACTTTATATCTGTGAAACTGGTACTGTGTTCATAAAACTAGGGTCATCATTGTTTATCTACAGACACACCAAAAAAATCCCTGCAGAATACTTGATTGTTTTATTAATTAATATTGCTCATTACTTAGCCGAGAAATATAAATATTGAATATAAGAAGCTCATTCAGAACAATGAAAACTAAGAGAATGCAGTCAATGATCACAAAAACACAACTGTTCTGGCCATATAGGAGCCTGTGTGCCTTCAGTGCTGCTTCATCGATTCACCATCATCTGATACAAAGTCCTGCATAACTGTTTATAAAATTGATATATTTGGTGGTATATTCCCTACATTAGGTAATGGGGATGGGGGCATGGTCTAGGGGTAGCATCTTTGCCTAGTGATCAAAACATCCTGAGTTCTGGATCTGAACCCAGCCACTGCTTAAATTCTGAATAAAAATCCTCAGCAGTCGTGGCCAAAGACTTCTGGTATAACAAGTCACTTTCATGCTGCCAACAGCTTTGTCAAAGAGGGTCGGAGAATGGACACTGGTTCAGGGCATTCTCTTGCCTTTGGGTGGAAAACTGCCCCTAAAAGGAGAGAAACTCAGCAATGATCAGTGACATGAGGATGCAGAAGGGAATGGAAACAACTGCATTAAAGACACACAGTGTGTATCCACAGAACATGTGGCCTGTAATTGAAAAATTACTACAATAATCTCTCCAGTGGTGAAAAATTCCAGATTAGCCCCCCATTTGGATCACTGGGAAGTGACTGCCAGGGTGATTTGACCATGGGGAAAAATAGAATAACCAATGACAGAATACAATTCTATGATTTGGAGCATGGAATATCAGAAGTTTGAACATAGTAGGAAAGCTAGAAAATCTCAAAAAGGAAATGCAAATGCTCAATCTAGATATGGTGGGGGTCGGTGAATTGAAAAGGAAAGAAGATCAGGATTTACAGTGAGATGAATATCAACAGCAGGAGTAGGATTCATTATGTATATGGAAGTGGGGCAGACAGCAAGCTGCTGTGAATAGTTCACTGATAGAGTTATTCTCATCACATTTAACACAAATCAACATCAACAATAATATTTCAAGTATACAAGCCAATGTTGCAAGCAGATGATGAAAGAGGGAGATAAAGTGTGTGGGGATATTGAATGGGTAATTCAGTACATAGAGAGAGATGAAAATGTAATGACCATGGGGGATTGGGATGCAGTTGTAGAGGAAGGAATAGAAGAAAGGATTACAGAAGAATATGCACTCAGTAGCAGGAATGAGAGAGGAGAAAGACTAACTGAGTTCTGCAATAAATTTCAGATGGCAGTAACGAATATTCTGTTGAAGAACCACAAGAGGAATAGGTATACAGTGGAACCTCACACAGAGAGCATAATTCGTTCCGGATTCTTACTTATAGTGTGAAACACTTATTAAGTGAAACAATTTAGCCCATATAAATTAATGTAAAATACAATAATGTGTTCCATGCAGAAATAGCACTAGAAGTTTTACCTTATTCATGCCATTCATTCAAAGAAAATTATACATACATCTATATCTACGTCGATACTCTGCAAATCACATTTAAGTGCTTGGCAGAGGTTCATCGAACCACCTTCACAATTCTCAGTCATTCTAATCTCGTATAGCATATGGAAAGAATAAACACTTATATCTTTCTGTATGAGCTCTGATTTCCCTTATTTTATCGTGGTAATCGTTTCTCCCTATGTGGGTTGGTGTCGTCAAAATATTTTTGCATTCGGAGGAGATAGTTGGTGATTGGAATTTTGTGGGAAGATTCCATCGCAACGAAAAATGCCTTTCTTTTAATGATGTCCAGCCCAAATCCTGTATCATTTCAGTGACACTATCTCCCATATTTCGTGATAATACGAAATGTGCTGACCTTTTTTGAACTTTTTCAATGTACTCCATTAGTCCTATCTGGTTAGGATCCCACACCACGCAGCAGTATTCTAAAAGAGGATGGACAAGCGTAGTGTAGGCAGTCTCCTTAGTATGTCTGTTAATTTTCTAAGTGTCCTGCCAATAAAACACAGTCTTTGGTTAGCCTTCCCCATAACATTTTATGTGTGTTCCTTCCAGTTTAAGTTGTTTGTAATTGTAATTCCTAGGTATTTAGCTGAATTTATGGCCTTTAGATTTGACTGATTTATCATGTAACCGAAGTTTAACAAATTCGTTTTAGCACTCATGTGGATGACCTCACACTTTTCATTACTTAGGGTCAACCGCCAATTTTCACACCATTCAGAAATCTTTTCTAAACTGTTTTGCAATTTATTTTGATCTTCTGATGACTTTATTAGTCAATAAACGACAGCGTCATCTGCAAACAACCTAAGATGGCTGCTCACATTCTCTCCCAAATTGTTTATGTAGATAAGGAACAGCAAAGTGCCTAAAACACTACCTTGGGGAATGCCAGAAATCACTTGTGTTTTACTCGATGACTTTCCCTCAGTTACTACAAACTGTGACCTCTCTGACAGGAAATCACAAATCCAATCACATAACTGAGATGATATTCCATAAGCATGCAATTTCACTATAAACTGCTTGTGTGGTACAGTGACAGAAGCCTTCCGGAAATCCAGAAATACAGAATTGATCTAAAATCCCTTGTCAGTAGCACTCGACACTTCATGTGAATAAAGAGCTAGTTGTGTTTCCAAAGAACAATGTTTTCTAAACCCATGCTGACTTTGTGTCAATAGACAATTTTCTTCAAGGTAATTCATAATGTTCAAACAAAGTATATGTTCCAAAATCCTGCTGCATATCGATGTTAACAATATGGGTATATAATTAAGTGGCTTACTCCTACTACCTTTCTTGTATATTGGTGTGACCTGTGCAACTTTCCAGTCTTTGGGTACAGATCTTTTGTTGAGCGAATGGTTCTATATGATTACTGAGTATGGAGCTAATGCAATAGGTCAAATCTATTTTCCACATTCACCACGAAACTGTCAGACAAAGTTGTAGGCCTGTTCCTCCTGTTGCCTGTTACCACTTCCCACCTCTCTTTACCCTTCTCCCTCCTTAACCTGTCAAGATCACCCCTGGCCTTGTCTAACTCAGCCTGTTCTAGTATCTTCCTATCTCTACTACAAATCCTACAAAACCACTGATGAGTCTCATTTACTTCCGCTATTCCCACACCACTACAGTCACCCACATGGAAAAACCTACAGCACCCATCACACCAAAGCCCCAACCTAACAATTTTATGGCAAGTCAGGCACTTTTCACTCATAATAAAAGTAATAGTTTATTAAGAATAAGTCGGTTAAATTACAGATAAATACGAAAATATGGTTCCACAAATTTGGCCTATTTGCAACTGTGTGTAAACAAAAACAACAGTGCAAAGTTTCTGAAACAACAACTTGAACTTTACGCTACTTTCCAGAAATGTCACCCAAGCCTTGTTGTTAGACCTCCAAATCACATTTAACCTGCTCTTCTGGACTTTACACTTTTGAAGACTTGTGGAGTTTCTGTGTGGTACACAAGCAGCAGTTTAATTTTCAAACCACCACTTGTACTGGCACAGAATAGCAGTGTGAGATCATCTTTCATTGGCTTGTGACCAGTCAATGTATTCTCCTCTGCTGTTATAAAGGTACATTTGGCATTCGCATCAGATAACCTCAGAATATACACTCCTGGAAATTGAAATAAGAACACCGTGAATTCATTGTCCCAGGAAGGGGAAACTTTATTGGCACATTCCTGGGGTCAGATACATCACATTATCACACTGACAGAACCACAGACACATAGACACAGGCAACAGAGCATGCACAATGTCGGCACTAGTACAGTGTATATCCACCTTTCGCAGCAATGCAGGCTGCTATTCTCCCATGGAGACGATCGTAGAGATGCTGGATGTAGTCCTGTGGAACGGCTTGCCATGCCATTTCCACCTGGCGCCTCAGTTGGACCAGTGTTCGTGCTGGATGTGCAGACCGCGTGAGACGACGCTTCATCCAGTCCCAAACATGCTCAATGGGGGACAGATCCGGAGATCTTGCTGGCCAGGGTAGTTGACTTACACCTTCTAGAGCACGTTGGGTGGCACCGGATACATGCGGACGTGCATTGTCCTGTTGGAACAGCAAGTTCCCTTGCCGGTCTAGGAATGGTAGAACGATGGGTTCGATGACGGTTTGGATGTACCGTGCACTATTCAGTGTCCCCTCGACGATCACCAGTGGTGTACGGCCAGTGTAGGAGATCGCTCCCCACACCATGATGCCGGGTGTTGGCCCTGTGTGCCTCGGTCGTATGCAGTCCTGATTGTGGCGCTCACCTGCACGGCGCCAAACACGCATACGACCGTCATTGGCACCAAGGCAGAAGCGACTCTCATCGCTGAAGATGACACGTCTCCATTCGTCCCTCCATTCACGCCTGTCGCGACACCACTGGAGGCGGGCTGCACGATGTTGGGGCGTGAGCGGAAGACGGCCTAACGGTGTGCGGGACCGTAGCCCAGCTTCATGGAGATGGTTGCGAATGGTCCTCGCCGATACCCCAGGAGCAACAGTGTCCCTAATTTGCTGGGAAGTGGCAGTGCGGTCCCCTACGGCACTGCGTAGGATCCTACGGTCTTGGCGTGCGTCTCTGCGGTCCGGTCCCAGGTCGACGGGCACGTGCACCTTCCGCCGACCACTGGCGACAACATCGATGTACTGTGGAGACCTCACGCCCCATGTGTTGAGCAATTCGGCGGTACGTCCACCCGGCCTCCCGCATGCCCACTATACGCCCTCGCTCAAAGTCCGTCAACTGCACATACGGTTCACGTCCACACTGTTGCGGCATGCTACCAGTGTTAAAGACTGCGATGGAGCTCCGTATGCCAAAGCAAACTGGCTGACACTGATGGCGGCGGTGCACAAATGCTGCGCAGCTAGCGCCATTCGACGGCCAACACCGCAGTTCCTGGTGTGTCCGCTGTGCCGTGCGTGTGATCATTGCTTGTACAGCCCTCTCGCAGTGTCCGGAGCAAGTATGGTGGGTCTGACACACCGGTGTCAATGTGTTCTTTTTTCCATTTCCAGGAGTGTATGAATATCTTGGAGTTACTGATGAAGTAACAACACTGTGGATACTGGTTCATCTCTTGTGCTTCATGATCCACCCACGGCTTCTCTCAAACACTTCTTTGGTCACTGATAATCCTGGCATCAACATAATGAGGTCAGTGAAAATCATTCTTGCCTTCTCACAAATGATGTCCTCATTAATAGTGTCATCTTGCAGTTGCTTTTCTTTTATCCATATAAGGAGCAACCTTTCAACTTCATCCAGAATACAAAACTGTTGTTTAGATACTCTTGTCACTCCCTTTGAAGCATCTATCTCCTTAATCTTGTACTTGTTCTTGAGGATATTGCAAATAATTGATGTAAACTGATTGTATGTGCATGCTAAATCAGCAACACTCACATGATATTCATGTTTTGCAATGATTTTACATTTTATTTCTAAGGTCATTTTATTTTTCTTATAGCTGTGGTCTTGCAGCTTTATCTTCAGGGGCATTTCTATGAAGGTTATTAAAATTTTCACACAAAAAAATTCTGTGTGAATGAAAGTTTATAAAAATATGTGATCACAAGCTGCACTAAGATGGTAGCAGAAAGAGCACTAAATCCAGACTGCAATACTTGCCAAAGACATTGTTCATAAGCTGCTGCTGCTAATGAAAGGTGTTCACATTGTTGAACCTTTCCCCTGCAGCATGTGAACGGCTGGTGATAGCACACTAAATTGTCATCACTCATTATGCGAAACATCACTCATTAGGTGAGTCATTTTTTTTTACAATTTGTTTTTCTCATAATGCGAATTGTGTGTTATGGGAGGTGCTCCTTAAGTGTTGTTCCACTATACTTGGAAAATATCCAGAGAGACAGGAAGATTCCAGCTGGATTACATCATGGTGAAATAGAGATTCTGAAATTAGATATTGGATTGTAAGGTATATCCAAGTGCAGATGTAGATTCAGATCACAATTTAGTAAGGATGAAGAGTACACTGAAGTTTAAGAGAATCATCCACAAGAGATATTGATGTACTGAGGAATGATGAGACACATCTGAAGTTCACTACAGATGTGGATGATACAATAAGGAATACCAGAGTAGGCAGTACCATTGAAGAGGGTTGGGCATGTATAAAAGTATAATCACAGATGTTGAACAGATGAACACAGGTACAAGGCAAGTAACTGCGAGGAAACCTTGGGTAACAGAAGAAATACAGAATGTTTATAAAAGAATTCAGTGCTTTTAAAAATTAATAATAAATTGGTTTTTTTTTATATGGGCAAACCTTACAGCATAAGCAGTGGCAACTGTCCAAGTTTTTGATGCGCTACCCGCAGTTCACTTATGATGCTTAGGGCGCAGGTGTAGAATCTGTATCCAAGATGGCTTCTCACCAGGAAGAGTCTCGGTTGGGCACACAGTTTTAATCTGCCAGGAAGTTTCATATCAGTGCACACTCCACTGCAGAGTGAAAATCTCATTCTGGAAACATCCCCCAGGCTGTGGCTAAGCCATGTCTCCGCAGTATCCTTTCTTTCAGGAGTGCTAGTTCTGCAAGGTTCGCAGGAGAGCTCCTGTAAAGTTTGGAACGTAGGAGACGAGATACTGGCAGAAGTAAAGCTGTGAGGACTGGGCGTGAGTTGTGCTTCGGTAGCTCAGATGGTAGAGCACTTGCCCGCGAAAGGCAAAGGTCCCGAGTTCGAGTCTCGGTCGGGCACACTGTTTTAATCTGCCAGGAAGTTTCATATCAGCGCACACTCTGCTGCAGAGTGAAAATCTCATTCTGGAAACAGTGTCCATATGTTTGTACCTGGGTAATCAATAAACCACATAAGCAGATAGAGCACCAGCATAACTCTCCAAAAGGAGTGTTTTTTATTCATGCAACATTGCACGAGAAAGCACATGGTCCATTTTTCTTTGAACAACAAAACAGTGTCAGGTAATTCATTTCAAGGTATGTTGGAAACCTGGTTGTTACCCATTTTGAATACCAGTCATGATGACTACGTTTTGAAACTGGACTGTGCTCCACCCCATTTTCAGAGAAATGTCAAGAGCTTCTTAATCATGTTCTTCAGTAACACTGGACTGGACGTGCTGCAGCAGCAAACAACAATTTTCTTACCTGGCCACCTGTTCACCATATTAATCATCATACAATTTTTTTTCTATGGAGATTTGTGAAGGTTTATGTACCACCAATGCTCATGTTCCCTTTTTGTCACTGGATAAAGCATTTACTGCAAACCATCATGGAGGACATGCTATATCAAGTTTGGGAACACTTTGATTACTGTGTACATGTGTGTCATGTGACCAAGGAAGCACATTTTGAGGGACTGTGATTAATGCATCAGAAACCTGGATGGTTGCCACTGCTCATGATGCAAGGTTTGCCCATATAAAGGAATAAATTGATTTTTTATTAATTTTTAAAATGGAACCATTCGTTATAAATATCCTGTACTTCAACTTGTGAAGGAAGTTAAAAAAAAAATGTTCATAGAAAGACAACAATACTGCTATATAAATCCCTCAGGAATGAAATATATAGGAAGTGCAGGTCAGCCAAGGTGAAATGGCACCAGGAAAGATGTGAAGGAATTGTAAAAGAGATTATAATTGGGAAAATTGACCAAGCATATATAAAAATCAAAACAGCCTTTGGTGAAAATAAAAGCAAAGGTGGCAACATTAAAAACTAAATAAACTAAACTCCTCCCAAACAGGCCATGAAAGCCCAACAGTACCGACTGGCCTCCGTGTCATCCTCAGCTCACAGGCGTCACTGGATGCGTATATGGAGGGGCATGTGGTCAGCACACCGCTCTCCCGGCCATATGTCAGTTTCTGAGACCGGAGGTGCTACTTCTCAATCAAGTAGTTTCTCAGTTTGCCTCACAAGAGCTGAGTGCACCCCACTTGCTAACAGCACTTGGCAGACCGGATGGTCACCCATCTAAGTGCTAGCCCAGCCCTACAGCGCTTAACTTCGGTGATCTGATGGGAACCGGTGTTTCCACTGTGGCAAGCTGTTGGCAGCAACATTAAAAGTGCACTGGTAATTCCATTGTTAAATGCTGAGGCCAGAGCAGATAGTTGGAAAGAGTGTGTTGAAGGCCTCTAAGGAGAACTTGTCTGATGACATGATAGAAGAACAAATTTCAATCGATATGGAAGACACAGAGCGTCCAGCATTAGAGTCAGAATTTAAAAGAGCTCTGGAGGACCTTAGATCAAATAAGACAAAAGAGATAGATAGCATTCCATCAGAATTTCTAAAATCATTGGGGAAAATGGCAACCAAATGACTGAGTTGATATGTAGACTCTATGAGACTGACATGACATCAAATTTTTGGAAAAATATTTGCACAATACCGAAGCCAGCAAAGGGAGATAAGGGCAAAAACTATCATACAATCAGCTCATGCACCCAAGATACTTACTAGAATAATATACAAAAGAATAGGAAAGAAAATTGAGGATCTGTTAGATGATGATCGGTTCGACTTTAGAAAAGGTAAACATACCAGGGAGGCAATTCTGACATTTCACTGGCTAATGGAAGCAAGACTGAAGGAAAATCAAGTCACATTCAAGCATTTGTCAATCTGGAAAAAGTGTTTAGCAATTAAAATGGTGTAAGACACTCGAAATTCTGAGAAAACTAGGAGTAAGCTATAGGGGAAAAAGGATAATACACAGTATGTGCAAGAACCAAGAGATAAAAATAAGGTTGGAAGACCAAAAATTAAGTGGCCATATTAAAAGGGGTGTAAGACAAGGATGCAGCCTTTCACCCTTATTGTTCAATCTATACATCAAAGAAGCAATGACAGAAATAAAAGAAAGGTTTGAGAGCAGGTTTTAAATTCAGAATGAAAGGATATCAGACCGTCCTGCTGTCCTCAGTGAAACTGAAGAAGAATTATGGGGTGTGTTGAATGGAATGAACAGTCTAATAAGCACAGAAATGTACTGAGAGTAAACCAGAAAAAGATAGAAGTAATGAGAAGTATCAGAAATGAGAATAGCAAGTAACTTAAAATCATAATTGGTGATCACAAAATAGACAATGCTAAGGAATTGTGCTACCTTGCAGGCAAAATAATCCATGACAAACAAAGCAAGGGGGACGTAAAAACCCAGAGAAAAGTCTACAGGTATCAAACATAGATCTCAATTTGAGAAACAAATTTCTGAAAATGTAGTTCGAGCACAGAATTATATGGTAGTGAATCATGGACAGTGGGAAAAGTGGAACAAAAGAGAATTGAAGTGGTTGAGTTCTAGGGCTGCAGAAGAATGCTGAAAATTATGTGGACTGATAAGATAAGGAATGAGGAGGTTCTCTGCAGAATAGGTGAGGGGAAAAATATATGAAAAATACTGGCAAGAAGAAGGGACAGGACTATAGGACAAGCATTAAGATAATAGTAAATAATCTCCATGGTACTAGAGGGAGTTGTAAAGGGGAAAAACTGTAGGGCAAGACACAGATTGGAATACATTCAATGAGTAATAGAGGATGTAGGGTGCAAATGCTACTCTGGGATGAAGAGATTAGCATAAGAGAGGAATTCGTGGTGGGTCACATTAAATCAGTCAGTCTTTTGTTGAAACAATCCCTGACATGATCATCATGCACATTAAGATGGAAAGAAGACTAACCAAAGGACACAAGATACTACAAGTCCATGCCATTTGGATTCACATTTATTTACAGAGGTGTTCCTTTAGAGAAACATGCCAGTGTGGCATTGAACCTAAGGCTCCACAGAACCTTCCTAAGTATATGACACAGCAATTCCCATGGTAGATCATTTCTCTATGAATTACAGCACAGTCTGTGAACAGTGGTAGAGAGTGCTTAACATTATAAAATAACAAATTGATGTTTATCATTATTATAAGCTGCCACATCACACTTTTGTGCATTATGTGACTTTATGATGATTAGTCTGCATCAAGGATAAACTTTGCTGAGCAGTACTTGATGCAGTTTACCTGATCCCATAACATGTCAGATATTCCCATAATATCTTAATTATTAACTGATAGTGCATAATAGTATCAAAAGCTTTAAGTTAAGAGATATGGATCATCAGATGTATAATCATGATGAAACAGTGTTTATAATCAAATGGTAACAACAGAAATTCCCATGTAAAACTTTAAGAAATAAGATGGGTTTTAAAATGAATTGAGATAGAATTATCCTCCTCTTTTTCATAAATAAATCAGATAGTCATAAACTGAAACCTTTTTGCATAGACAAAAGTAAAAGCCTGAGATGTTTGAAGTTGTAAACATGTCATTATTACAGTTCACCTACATGCATTAAGGAATGTTGATGACACATGACATCTTTATACAGTGGTTTTGAGAAGATTTCTTCCATGAGTTAGAAAGCACCTATAATCATGATAGAAGAACCCCTGCTATGCAGTGTTGCAGTCAGGAGATAGAAAAACAAAAATTTGTTTTTGTCTAAAAACAGAATGACATCAATGCAGCCACTGTATTGAGGCATCATATTAGTATTTGACGCTCATTGCTGCCATGAACTGTTCACTACAATAGTGAATTCAGATGAGGAATGTAAATTTTCTTGAAATCTGTAGATCTGAAGACTGTTACATATTTACACTCTTGGAAATTGAAATAAGAACACCATGAATTCATTGTCCCAGGAAGGGGAAACTTTATTGACACATTCCTGGGGTCAGATACATCACATGATCACACTGACAGAACCACAGGCACATAGACACAGGCAACAGAGCATGCACAATGTCGGCACTAGTACAGTGTATATCCACCTTTCGCAGCAATGCAGGCTGCTATTCTCCCATGGAGACGATCGTAGAGATGCTGGATGTAGTCCTGTGGAACGGCTTGCCATGCCATTTCCACCTGGCGCCTCAGTTGGACCAGCGTTCGTGCTGGATGTGCAGACCGCGTGAGACGACGCTTCATCCAGTCCCAAACATGCTCAATGGGGGACAGATCCGGAGATCTTGCTGGCCAGGGTAGTTGACTTACACCTTCTAGAGCATGTTGGGTGGCACCGGATACATGCGGACGTGCATTGTCCTGTTGGAACAGCAAGTTCCCTTGCCGGTCTAGGAATGGTAGAACGATGGGTTCGATGACGGTTTGGATGTACCGTGCACTATTCAGTGTCCCCTCGACGATCACCAGTGGTGTACGGCCAGTGTAGGAGATCGCTCCCCACACCATGATGCCGGGTGTTGGCCCTGTGTGCCTCGGTCGTATGCAGTCCTGATTGTGGCGCTCACCTGCACGGCGCCAAACACGCATACGACCATCATTGGCACCAAGGCAGAAGCGACTCTCATCGCTGAAGATGACACGTCTCCATTCGTCCCTCCATTCACGCCTGTCGCGACACCACTGGAGGCGGGCTGCACGATGTTGGGGCGTGAGCGGAAGACGGCCTAACGGTGTGCGGGACCGTAGCCCAGCTTCATGGAGATGGTTGCGAATGGTCCTCGCCGATACCCCAGGAGCAACAGTGTCCCTAATTTGCTGGGAAGTGGCGGTGCGGTCCCCTACGGCACTGTGTAGGATCCTACGGTCTTGGCGTGCATCCGTGCGTTGCTGCGGTCCGGTCCCAGGTCGACGGGCACGTGCACCTTCCGCCGACCACTGGCGACAACATCGATGTACTGTGGAGACCTCACGCCCCACGTGTTGAGCAATTCGGCGGTACGTCCACCCGGCCTCCCGCATGCCCACTATACGCCCTCGCTCAAAGTCCGTCAACTGCACATACGGTTCACGTCCACGCTGTCGCGGCATGCTACCAGTGTTAAAGACTGCGATGGAGCTCCGTATGCCACGGCAAACTGGCTGACACTGACGGCGGCGGTGCACAAATGCTGCGCAGCTAGCGCCATTCGACGGCCAACACCGCGGTTCCTGGTGTGTCCGCTATGCCGTGCGTGTGATCATTGCTTGTACAGCCCTCTCGCAGTGTCCGGAGCATGTATGGTGGGTCTGACACACCGGTGTCAATGTGTTCTTTTTTCCATTTCCAGGAGTGTAGTAGACCTGGTCTGGCAAAGTATCAGTCTGATCCTTATTATGAGTTTCTGGAACAGGTATTCCTTTGAAGAAAATGTAACACATAAAGAATGTAGTGACACAGCTTCCAACTGCAATGACATTCAGTCTGCAAGCTGTGTTCTGCCTTGCAGTATTCATCTTTAAGTTCTGAACCAGTGGGCAGTTGCTGACAATGTCCAACCAAATTCACAGATCATAGATTAAAAAGACATCATTAATATCATACAAAATGAAAAGGGTAAAGCAGTCAAAGATGAGGATTGAGAAGAAGTAGTGCCTTGTCCTGGTCAATATATATTTCAACTGCTTTGTTTTATTAAACAAAACATCAATAGACTGCATCTACTAAACTGTATGGTAATAGTGTTAAATGTATGGAAATCAGACTGTACAGCCATCTCCCAAAACAAGTAGAAAGTATTCAAGAATCAACAGAATTTTAATAAGCCCTAAGAGCATTCCTAAAAAAGCATTGCTTCTACAGCACACAAGATTTTCTTGAATGTGACCTATCATAAATCTGTCATCCCAGCAGCCAGAGACGGTGGTCATGTGTGTGCGAGTTGCATTTATGTGAGTCCATGTGTCTCTGATGAAGGCTTTGGTGGCCGAAAGCTCATTTTCTGACAGTCTTTTTGTTGTGTCTAGACTCGGCATTTTCATTATGTGGTGAGTAGTGACTATCCTCCTCATCATATTGCTATCATAAACTAAATTAGATATTTTGATTATCTTTAAAAACTAAATTGTTGTTTAGAAATAACATATTGTCCATAAAGAACTTTTACAGTTTTATATGGCCAGTGTTGTTCTTTGAACTTATTCTAATATTATTATTATGAATACATACAGAGCATATCTTCAGTGTTATGTTCACTTTATTAAAAAATGTTATGTATATATATGTTCTTATATCACCTGTTTGACTTGTCCCATATCGTTGTTCATTTCTGTACACTGAATGATTTGTGTATCAATAAAGATACAATACAATACAAGAAGAAAGCATAGAAGACATTCCAAGTACATATGAAATATTAATAACATGAACAAAATGATTATAAGCATGGGGAGACAAAGTGAACCAAAGCATATTCAGTTGTTGCACGTGCTGAACATAAAACAATATGCACAAAAGAAAATCCATGCAATGACCCACAAAAAAAAAGAAAAGTTAAAAGATTTCTTTAGAGCAATAGAAAAATTAACCTATTGTAGGTTACAGATGGTGTTGTAAATTATTAGTTTCGACCTGTTTGAAGGGTGTGCTGATTCTGCAGCTGTTTGTTTAATTAGTGAGAACTCCTCCATTGCTGCTGGTAACTTTATTGTGTCCACAACTGATTTTAGCTTTTTCATTAGGCAATATACAAGTGGTCATTTGATATTGTTCCTCCACAATGTAGTCTTTTAGAACCACTTGAAAATTGCCTAATGTAAAGACCGAAACTGGTAGTTGATGCAATAAAATTCTCTACGGCAACTGGAGTGGATTTCATTAATTAAAAGGGTTGTAAATAGTTATTATTTTGTAGCATATTTTACATACCATAGTGTAATATTGTGTTTTATTTGGAACTACTGTAGTGTTACTGTTGTTCATCAGTTATCTGATTGCTGTATTTGGTAAGTTTTTTTAAATGTTTTACTTCTAATACACTGTACGGTTGTTGTTGTTGTTGTCTTCAGTCCTGAGACTGGTTTGATGCAGCTCTCCATGCTACTCTATCCTGTGCAAGCTTCTTCATCTCCCAGTACCTACTGCAACCTACATCCTTCTGAATCTGCTTAGTGTATTCATCTCTTGGTCTCCCCCTACGATTTTTACCCTCCACGCTGCCTTCCAATACTAAATTGGTGATCCCTTGATGCCTCAGAACATGTCCTACCAACCGATCCCTTCTTCTGGTCAAGTTGTGCCACAAACTTCTCTTCTCCCCAATCCTATTCAATACTTCCTCATTAGTTATGTGATCTACCCATCTAATCTTCAGCATTCTTCTGTAGCACCACATTTCAAAAGCTTCTATTCTCTTCTTGTCCAAACTATTTACCATCCATGTTTCACTTCCATACATGGCTACACTCCATACAAATACTTTCAGAAATGACTTCCTGACACTTAAATCTATACTCGATGTTAACAAATTTCTCTTCTTCAGAAACGCTTTCCTTGCCATTGTCAGTCTACATTTTATATCCTCTCTACTTCGACCATCATCAGTTATTTTGCTCCCCAAATAGCAAAACTCCTTTACTACTTTAAGTGTCTCATTTCCTAATCTAATACCCTCAGCATCACCCGACTTGATTCGACTACATTCCATTATCCTCGTTTTGCTTTTGTTGATGTTCATCTTATATCCTCCCTTCAAGACACCATCCATTCCGTTCAACTGCTCTTCCAAGTCCTTTGCTGTCTCTGACAGAATTACAATGTCATCGGCGAACCTCAAAGTTTTTATTTCTTCTCCATGGATTTTAATACCTACTCCAAATTTTTCTTTTGTTTCCTTTACTGCTTGCTCAATATACAGATTGAATAACATTGGGGAGAGGCTACAACCCTGTCTCACTCCCTTCCCAACCGCTGCTTCCCTCTAATGCCCCTCGACTCTTATAACTGCCATCTGGTTTCTGTACAAATTGTAAATAGCCTTTCGCTCCCTGTATTTTACCCCTGCCACCTTTAGAATTTGAAAGAGAGTATTCCAGTCAACATTGTCAAAAGCTTTCTCTAAGTCTACAAATGCTAGAAATGTAGGTTTGCCTTTCCTTAATCTTTCTTCTAAGATAAGTCGTAAGGTCAGTATTGCCTCACGTGTTCCAGTATTTCTACGGAATCCAAACTGATCTTCCCCGAGGTCGGCTTCTACTAGTTTTTCCATTCGTCTGTAAAGAATTCGTGTTAGTATTTTGCAGCTGTGGCTTATTAAACTGATTGTTCGGTAATTTTCACATCTATCAACACCTGCTTTCTTTGGGATTGGAATTATTATATTCTTCTTGAAGTCTGAGGGTATTTCGCCTGTTTCATACATCTTGCTCACCAGATGGTAGAGTTTTGTCAGGACTGGCTCTCCCAAGGCCGTCATTAGTTCTACTGGAATGTTGTCTACTCCGGGGGCCTTGTTTCGACTCAGGTCTTTCAGTGCTCTGTCAAACTCTTCACGCAGTATCGTATCTCCCATTTCATCTTCATCTACATCCTCTTCCGTTTCCATAATATTGTCCTCAAGTACATCGCCCTTGTATAGACCCTCTATATACTCCTTCCACCTTTCTGCTTTCCCTTCTTTGCTTAGAACTGGGTTTCCATCTGAGCTCTTGATGTTCATACAAGTGGTTCTCTTACCTCCAAAGGTCTCTTTAATTTTCCTGTAGGCAGTATCTATCTTACCCCTAGTGAGATAAGCCTCTACATCCTTACATTTGTCCTCTAGCCATCCCTGCTTAGCCATTCTGCACTTCCTGTCGATCTCATTTTTGAGACGTTTGTATTCCTTTTTGCCTGCTTCATTTACTGCATTTTTATATTTTCTCCTTTCATCAATTAAATTCAATATTTCTTCTGTTACCCAAGGATTTCTACTAGCCCTCATCTTTTTACCTACTTGATCCTCTGCTGCCTTCACTACTTCATCCCTCAAAGCTACCCATTCGTCTTCTACTGTATTTCTTTCCCCCATTCCTGTCAATTGTTCCCTTATGCTCTCCCTGAAACTCTGTACAAGCTCTGGTTCTTTCAGTTTATCCATGTCCCATCTCCTTAAATTCCCACCTTTTTGCAGTTTCTTCAGTTTTAATCTACAGGTCATAACCAATAGATTGTGGTCAGAGTCCATTTCTGCCCCTGGAAATGTCTTACAATTTAAATCCTGGTTGCTAAATCTCTGTCTTACCATTATATAATCTATCTGATACCTTTTAGTATCTCCAGGCTTCTTCCATGTATACAACCTTCTATCATGATTCTTAAACCAAGTGTTAGCTATGATTAAGTTGTGCTCTGTGCAAAATTCTACCAGGCGGATTCCTCTTTCATTTCTTAGCCCCAATCCATATTCACCTACTACGTTTCCTTCTCTCCCTTTTCCTACACTCGAATTCCAGTCTCCCATGACTATTAAATTTTCGTCTCCCTTCACTATCTGAATAATTTCTTTTATCTCATCATACATTTCTTCAATTTCTTCGTCATCTGCAGAGCTAGTTGGCATATAAACTTGTACTACTGTAGTAGGTGTGGGCTTCGTATCTATCTTGGCCACAATAATGCGTTCACTGTGCTGTTTGTAGTAGCTTACCCGCATTCCTATTTTCCTATTCATTATTAAACCTACTCCTGCATTACCCCTATTTGACTTTGTGTTTATAACCCTGTAGTCACCTGACCAGAAGTCTTGTTCCTCCTGCCACCGAACTTCACTAATTCCCACTATATCTAACTTTAACCTATCCATTTCCCTTTTTAAATTTTCTAACCTACCTGCCCGATTAAGGGATCTGACATTCCACGCTCCGATCCGTAGAACGCCAGTTTTCTTTCTCCTGATAATGACATCCTCTTGAGTAGTGCCCGCCCGGAGATCCGAATGGGGGACTATTTTACCTCCGGAATATTTTATCCAAGAAGACGCCATCATCATTTAATCATACAGTAAAGCTGCATGCCCTCGGGAAAAATTACGGCCGTAGTTTCCCCTTGCTTTCAGCCGTTCGCAGTACCAGCACAGCAAGGCCGTTTTGGTTATTGTTACAAGGCCAGATCAGTCAATCATCCAGACTGTTGCCCCTGCAACTACTGAAAAGGCTGCTGCCCCTCTTCAGGAACCACACTTTTGTCTGGCTATCTGTATCGCTGAGGCACGCAAGCCTCCCCACCTACGGTAAGGTCCATGGTTCATGGGGGGGTACGGTACTGTACGGTACAGTAAAAAATTGCATTATGTGAATTCCATTTGTTCAACAACCCAGTTGAAATGTCTGTTCATGACTGAATTTATTCTAAGTGTCTGCTTTCATTTCCAAAAATAATAATCATAGCAATGATGGGCTTACCTGCAGGGGAAGTCACATCATCACAAAGCTGTGATAAGTGTTGGTTTGACTCTACTGCTGTCTTGGCTGCACCTAGTACAGTTTGTGTCACTAGCCTTCTGGCCAATTCCCTTGGCAGGCCCATCCTCACACCTCCTGTACATAATGCTTCCATGATTGCATACACCTGAATCAGATAATAACGTATGTTGTAACATGTATACTTCC
Organism: Schistocerca cancellata; assembly: GCF_023864275.1. Classification (NCBI taxonomy): domain Eukaryota; kingdom Metazoa; phylum Arthropoda; class Insecta; order Orthoptera; family Acrididae; genus Schistocerca; species Schistocerca cancellata. The sequence goes on along the minus strand of NC_064630.1, from coordinate 255,423,203 downwards.
CTTAAGACCAATGTCAGGGGTAATAGATATTTTCCTGTTTATTCATATTCTTATCTTTATTTACCACTGACCATACACTGAGGTGGCAAAAGTCGTGGGATGGTGAAATGCACGTATACAATGGCAGTAGTATCACATACACAAAATATAAAAGGGCAGTGCACTGGTGGAACTGTTATTTTTACTCAGATGATTCATGCGAAAAGGTGTTCGACATGATTATGGCCACACGACAGGAATTAACAGACTCTGAATGAAAAATGGCAGTTGGAACTAGACACTTGGGACATTCCATTTTCGAATTGTTATGGAATTCAATATTCTGAGATCCACAGAGTCAAGAGTGTGCTGAGAATACCAGATTACAGGCATTATTTCTCACCATGGACAATGCAGTGGCCAACAACCTTCGCTTAATGAGCGAGAGCAGTGGTTTTCGTGAAGAGTTGTCTGTGATAACAGACAAGTAATGCTGTGTGAAATAACCACAGAAATCAATTTGGGACATATGATGAACATATACATTAGGACAGTGTGGTGAAATTTGACATTAATGGGCAGACAACTGATGCAAATGCCTTTGTTAACTGCACAAAATTACCTGCAGTGCCTCTCCTGGGCTCGTGACTGTCTCAGTTAGACCCTAGATGACTGGAAAATCATGGCGTGATCAGACGAGTACTGATTTCAGATAGTAAGAGCTGCTGGTAGGGTTTGAGTGTGGCTCAGTCCCAATGAAGCCATGGACCCAAGTTGTCAAGCTACTGTGCGAGTTGGTGGTGGCTCCATAATGGTGTGAGTTATGTTTATGTAGAATGGACTGGGCCCTTTAGTCCAACTTAGTGGGAGCATTGAGTGGAAGTGGTTATGTTTGGTTAACTGGAGATCACTTGCAGCTATTCATGGACTTCATGTTCCCAAACAATGATGGAACTTTTGTGGATGACAATGCACCATGTTACCAGTTTGAAGAACATTCTGGACAGTGAGTGAATGATTTGCCACCCAGATTGCCTCACATGAATCTCATCAAACATTTCTAGGACTCAATTGAGAAGTTAGCTTGTACACATAATCCTGCATCAGCAACATATTCACAACTATGGATAGCTATAGAGGTAGCATGGCTCAATATTTCTGTTGGGGGCTCCCAATAGCTTCTTGAGACTATGCCATGTTGCATTGCTGCACTACACAGTGCAAAAGGAGGTGCCCCATGACTATTGTCACCTAACTGTACATACAATGGATTAGGCTGCATCTCTTATACAAAATTACAGACATATATAGTTAACAATACACTTAATTACAGTCATAGATAATTACTGTCATTTAGTCATACATTTGCAATTTTATCATATGTTCACAACCTGTACATCAAGAAGTCCTGTTATATTATAAAACAGGATTTCAGCCTAGTAGTTATACAACATTCTTTGAAATAATTTCCAAGATATGTACGATGCTGGGGGTAATAAGTTATTAAAGATGGTCACAGAGCTGATTCTGGGTGAGTGGGCTACTTTTACCAGTCTGTATCTTGGAATATCCATTTTCGTTTTGCCCCTGATGTTCTGCTCATGAATATCTCCTCCTATGTGAAATTCTTTTATTTTTATTAAAAATTTTAGCAATGAGAGATGTATGCACAGGTTTACATTTTTGAATATATTAAGTTTTCTAAACAAATCTCTTGAGTCAGTTCCATACATTTCTCATATGACCTTTTGTTTTTTATTTTCGGTGTATCATGTATGATGAAGGGTGACCACCCCCCCCCCCCCCCCTCCCCCACCAGCAGTCAATAAGAAATGTGAGACTGGAATAGACTAAACATATTATGTCAGTCATAGGTATTCAGAAGTAAATATATCTCATATTCTCTAGACTACATATATTTCTCTTGATATTCTTTAGCAAAACTGACTGATGTGTACTCCCCAGGTCAACTTGTAGTTAATATGACATCTCAAAATGTTAGCTGATTGATTTTCTGTATTGTTAGATAGTTCTAACAGAAGATAACGATTCTAACCTGTGTTGCACAGAAATTATCTGGACGAGAACCATTTCACTGCGGCACCTAGTGATTCCAGAGACTTTTATTTTAATAATGAGTTGTCTTTATGGGTGGTAAACTATTGTTGTGTCATGTGTATAGTAGATCACAGAATAGGAAACACAAGATGATAAATTATTGATTGAAATTATGATAAAGAATGGTCCAAAAACTGATACCTGTGGCACCCCATCCTCAACAATTTTCACCAGAGAATCTCTGTTTCTCATAGAGACAAAATATTTTTATCACTTAAGTATGAAATACTTATTTTTATGGATGTATAACCCATAAAATTCAAGCCTCTCAAGTAATATTTCATAAGGAATAGAATCAAAGGAGTATGTAGGTCACATAAAACAATGGAGGCCATGTTCTTATTTTCAAAAGCAGTGAGTATCTGGTTAGTAACATCAAGAACTCCTGGCATGGTATTTTACTCCATCTGTAATAAAACTGATTCTTTGGAAAGAGGTAATTTTCTTAAAAATAATCACTTAATTGATTGTATACAAGAGTTTCAAATATTTTGGAAATTATTGGAACTATTGAGATTGGGCGATAATTCTGGTGAAAATTTGTTCTTAAGGGTCTGGTTCTGCAAAGTTATATCTTCAGATGAAAAAAAGCTGTATTTAATGCATGGGACTAGCTGGAATGAAAATTTAATAGGACACTACAAACAATATTGCAAAATTCTTCATCATATTTAAAAAAAAAAGGGAAACCATTACAGTACACAACTAAGGAAATGCAGATTGGAGCATTATTAAGTAAGAAATGTGTTAACTTGGAATGACAAGTGACATTCACCTTCCCACTGGCAGATGTTATTAAATTCAAAACACTGCCTACTAAATTCAGTAAATTCTTCCTAATAACAGTTAAAAACACAAGTACAAAAAATACACAACTGGAAGCAGATCCAATAGAGTTACTTAGACAAGCATTGTGCACTACACTGCCAGATACCTTTTTTATCTGTTTTAACAAATCATCTGTTAGCAGGGTACTAAAATTATTAGATCCCTTCAGTTACCTTGTAACATGTTATACACATCTACAGCCAGACAATCACCCTCTGCAAACATTTGTGAAGTACACAGTAGATGATGCTTCTAATTCTATCAATTATTAGGGCTCCTTCCAGTTTCATTAACATGTGGAGTGTGGGAAAAATGATAATTTAAACAACTCTGTGCATGCTGTAATTAGGCTAATCTAGTCCTTGCAATCTCTTCTGGAGCAATCACTAAGTGATTGTAATATATTATTAGTTTGTTGAAACTTCATGAGCAGGCTTTCTCAGTACAATGTGCATCTGTCTTCGAGTGTTTGCCAGATTCTTCAGAATCTCTTTTTACTCTTTAATGGATAGGCCCCAGTTAGTTAACACACCAATGCCTCAAAGTTCTGTTAGTATGAACACTTCAGTTGTAGAGTGAAAATTTAATTTTGTGGAATCCTGTATTAGAGAACTATGCACAAGTACAGAACAGATTGGACACATACCACAAAAAGGAATACATGTAAGAAAATTGGAGCTGTATTCACAAAAAGTTGTTTGTGACTGAAAAACTGGGGTTACATAGAAAACTAATTAAAAAATCTGAACTTTAATTTACACTGAAGCTGTATTAGAGACGTAGGCACAAGCATAGAACAGATTGGACACGTACCACAAAAAGGAATACATTTAAGAAAATGGGATCTGTATTCACAAAAACTTGTTTGTGACCTAAAAACTAGGGCTTACATAGAAAACTAATTAAAAATCTGAACTTTAATTTACACTGAAGTGCCTGTAAACAGGCAGAACACCGTGCATTGGTTAGCAATGTCTATATAAGATGACAAGTGTCTGGTGCAGTATGGCAGGTTATCAAGATTTAAATGAGTTTGAACGTAGTGTTATACTTGGCACATGAGCGATGGGACACAGCATCTCTGAGGTAGTGATGAAGTGGGGATTTTTCAATACAACAATTTCATGAGTGTACTGTGAATATCAGGAATCCAGTAAAACATCAAATCTCTGACATCGCTGCGCACAGAAAAAAATCCTGCCAAAAAGGACCAACAATGACTGAAGAGGATCATTCATGGCAGAAGTGCAACCCTTCCACAAATTGCTGCAGATTTCAATGCTGGGCCATCAATAAGTGCCAGCATGTGAACCATTCAACAAAAAATCATCAATATGGGCTTTCAGAGTTAAAGGCCCACTCATGTAACATTGATGACTGCAAAACACAAAGCTTTGTGCCTTGCCTGGGCCCACCAACACTGATATTGGACTGTTGATGGCTGGAGACACATTGCCTGGTTGGACGAGTCTCATTTCAAATAGACATGTATGGTTATGGAGGCAACCTCATGAATCCATGTCAGCAGGGTTCTGTTCAGTCTGGTGAAGGCTGTGTAATGGTGTGAGACATGTGCAGTTGAAGTGATATGGGACCCCTGTTATGTCTAGATACCACTTGAAAGTTGACACATATGTAAGCATCCTGTCTCATCACCTGCATCCATTCATGTTCATTGTGCATTCCAATGGACTTGGGAAATTCCAGCAGGGAAATGTGACACCCTACATGTCCAGAATTGCTACAGAGTGGCTCCAGGAACATTCTTCTGAGCTTAAACACTTCCACTGGCCACTGAACTCCCCAGACATGAACATAATTAAGCATATCTCAGATGCCTTGCAATGTGCTGTTCAGTTGAGATCTCCACCCCGTCGTACTCTTTTGGATTTATGGACAGCCCTGCAAGATTCTTGGTGTCAGTTCCCTCTAGCACTAATTCAGACATTAGTTGAGTCCATGCCATGTCATGTTGCAGCATTTCTGCATGCTTGCAGGGGCCCTACATGATGTTAGGCAGGTGTACCAGTTTCTTTGGCTCTCCAGTGTATACAGGAACAGCGTTAATCAAGACTCATATTCCCAACCAAAGGCAGAATCAAAGAATATCAAAAAGAGAATAAGTTGTTAACTGAAAATTAAACAGACACAAATTAGCACAAAATAGTAATACTATCTTCATGGCATTAACTTATTTGTGAATAATGAGAGCAAGGATAACCTGAGCTACTTACATATGCTGGACCAGACCCACTTAATGCAGTTATAGGATCCATATAAGTTTCAGGAACCTCTTCACAAGTTCCAATTGAGTCAAACAACTTTTTTGTCAAATTTATGTCCTCAGGTCTGACTGCACTTCCACAAGAGAATACTGATGCTGCGCAACGAACAGTTGCTGGAGTATTAGGCATCACCCTGATTACACGAACATCTTTGGGTAGGCTCTGAAAGGTAGCAAATATGAAACATTTAAAATCAAACAATGGAAGATCCAGGATGGAATGTAACAATATTAGAGAAGGAAAGTTGCTACTCACTATATAGTGGAGGTAACGAGTCACAATCGACACAACAAAAAGATTCACTCAATTTTAGCTTTTTGCCAAGAAGGCCTTTGTCAGCAAAACACACACACACACACACACACACACACACACACACACACACGCACGCATGCGCGCGCATGCACAAACTCAACTTGCACACACACGTGCAGTCTCAGATAACTGAAACTGCGAGAAGTAGCACCAGTGCATGATGGGAGTGGGACTGGGTAGGGGTAAGAAGGTGGCTAGTGCAGGGAGGGGGATGAATAGTATGGTGGAGGTGGCGGACAGTGAAATGCTGCGTTTAGATGGAGGGCAGGAGAGAATGTGGGGAGGGGGGTAAGTAGTGGAAAGGAGAGAAATAAAAAGAAATTAAAAGATCGTGTGTGGTGTTGTAGTGCTGGATTGGGAGCAGGGAGGGAGCTGGATGGGTGAGGACAGTGACTAATGAAGACTGAGCCAGGTGGGTTAGAGGAATGTAGGATGAATTTCAGGGAAAGTTCCCACCTGCACAATTCAGAAAAGCTGTTGGTGGTAGGAAGGATCCGTATGGCACAGGCTGTGAAGCAGTCATTGAGATGAGGGATATCATGTTTGGCAGCATGTTCAGCAACAGGGTGGTCCACTTGTTTTTTGGCCACAGTTTGTCAGTGGCCATTCATGCAGACAGACAGCTTGTTGGTTGTCACGCCTACATAGAATGCAGCACAGTGGTTGCAGCTTAGCTTGTAAATCTCACGACTGGTTTCACAGGTAGCCCTGCCTTTGGTGGGATAGGTGATGTTAGTGATTGGACTGGAGTAGGTGGTGGTAGGAAGATGTATGGGACAGGTCTTGCATCTAGTTCTATTACAGGCGTATTAGCCGTGAGGTAAGGGATTGGGAGCAGGGGTTGTGTAAGGATAGATGAGTATGTTGTGTATGTTTGGTGGACGGCAGAATACCACTGTAGGAGAGGTGGGAAAGATAGTGGGCAGGACATTTCTCATTTCAGGTCACGACGTAAGGTAATCGAAACTCTGGCAGAGAATGTTATTCAGTTGCTCCAGTACCGGATGGTACTGAGTTACGAGGGGAATGCTACTCTGTGGCCAGACTGTGGGACTTTGGGCGGTGGTGGGAAACTGGAAAGATAAGGCACGGGAAATTTATTTTTGTTCAAGGTTGGGAGGATAATTACAGTAAGTGAAGACTTCAGTGAGACCCTCAATATTTTTTGAGAGGGACTGCTCGTCACTGCAGATGCAATGACCATGGGTGGCTAGGCTGTACGGAAGGGACTTCTTGGTATGGAATGGGTGGCAGCTGTTGAAGTGGAGGTATTGCTGGTGGTTAGTAGGTTTGATATGAACATAGTTACTGATGTAGCCATCTCTGAGGTGGAGGTCAACATCTAGGAAGGTGGCTTGTTGGGTTGAGTAGCACCAGGTGAAGCAAATGGGGGAGAAGTTGTTGAGGTTCTGGAGGAATGTGAATAGGGTGTCCTCACCTTCAATCCAGATAGCAAAGATGGCATTAATGAATGAATGAAGGTGAGAGGTTTAGAATTCTGGGTTTTTAGGAAGGATGCCCCTAGATGGTCCCTGAATAGTTTGGTATTGGGTGGTGCCATGCGGGTGCCTATAGCCATACCCTGGATCTGTTTGTAGGTAATGCCTTCAAAGGAGAAGTAATTGTGGGTGAGTATATAGTTGGTCATGGTGACTAGGAAGGAGGATGTTGGTTTGGAATACATAGGGTGTCTGGAAATGTAGTGTTCGATAGCAGTAAGGCCATGGATATTAGGAATGTTAGTGTACAGCGAGCTGGCATCAATAGGTATGAGCAGGGCACCATGTGGTAAAGGGACAGGACCTGTGGATAGTCATTGGAGGAAATGGTTGGTATCTTTTATCTAGGAGGATAGGTTCCAGGTAATAGATTGAAGGTGTTGGTCTACAAGACCAGAGATTCTCTCAGTGGGGGCACAGTAACCGGCCACAATGGGGTGTTCCATTGCCTAGCCTAGCCACCCGTGGTCGTCGCATCTGCAGTGATGAGCAGTTCCTTTCAAAATATACCAAGGGTCTCACTGAAGCCTTCACTGACTGTAATTATCCTCCCAAGCTTGTACAAAAACAAATCTCCCGTGCCTTATTTTCCAGTTTCTCTCCACCTCCCAAAGTCCCACAGTCCGGCACCAGAGGAGCATTCCCCACCTAATTCAGTAACATCTGGAACTGGAGCAACTGAATTACATTCTCCACCAGAGTTTCAATTATCTCTCGTCGTGCCCTGAAATGAGAAATATCCTGCCCATTCTCCTTTCCATCCCCCCTACAGTGGTATTCCGCCATCCATCAAACCTACACAATATACTCATCTATTCTTACACAACCCCTGTCCCCAATCCCTTACCTCATGGCTCATACCCCTGTAATAGACCTAGTTGCAAAACCTCTCCCATACATCTTCCTATCACCACCTACTCCAGTCCGATCACTTACATCACCTATCCCACCAAAGGCAGAGCTACCTGTGAAACCGGTCATGTGATTTACAAGCTAAGCTGCAACTCAACCACTGTGCTGCATTCTATGTAGGCATGACAACTAACAAGCTGTCTGTCTGCATGAATGGCCACTGACAAACAGTGGCCAAAAAACAAGTGGACCACCCTGTTGCTGAACATGCTGCCAAACATGATATCCCTCCTCTCAATGACTGCTTCACGGCCTGTGCCATATGGATTCTTCCCACCACCACCAGCTTTTCTGAATTGTACATGTGGGAACATTTCCTGAAATTCATCCTACATTCCAGTAGCCCTTCTGGACTCAACCTTTGCTAGTCACTGTCCTCACCCATCTAGCTCCCTCCCCACTCCAATTCCAGCAATACACAGCTGTCATTTCACTGCCACACCCAGTCTTTTTATTTCTCTCCTTTCCGCTACCTCCTCCCCCCCTCCCGACCCACCCACCCACCCACCCACCCACCCTCCCACCCACCCACCTTCTCTCCTGCCCTCCATCTAAACTGCAGTACTTCACTGTCTGCCACCCCCACATACTATTCATCCCCCTCCCCAGCCCAGCCGCCTCCTTACCCCCACCCAGTCGCCACTCCCATCATGCACTGGTGCTGCTGCTTGCAGTGTGGTTTCAGTTGCCTGAGACTGCAGATATGTGTGCAAGCTGCATTTGTGTGAGTATGGGCGTGGATGTGTGTATGTGTGTCTATTCCTGACAAAGGCCTTAATGGCCGAAAGCTATAATTGTGCGAATCTTTTTGTTGTGCCTATCACGACTCAGCATCTCCACTATATGGTGAGTAGCAACTTTCTTTCCCTGATATTGAAACATTTAAAACTTATATTTACCATTCTAACTAAGGTAGTCCATACTGTTATTTGAGTTAGAGGTAAATTTTGAGAGTTATATTGTTAGCACTTATGAAATCAGTGCTCTTTAGTTCACCAGTCAAATATTCTCATTGTCATTGTGTTTATACTGAACAGACTCAAATAAATATACTAATTCTATCATTATTACAAAAATTTTAAAATTAAATTAATAATCTTAATAAAAAACCTAAAATATTTATAAAATCAAAATAAAAAATAAGTGGAGACATTATCCACAACAACACAAATGTTTCACTGATTTCACGTAAGACATAGCTGATGGAACAGGTAGTATGAAGATTATAGTATCTAATTTTGACAGACAGAAGTGGAAAGACTCCTAATGGGCATGAAGATGATGGTGCAAGAAGCATTCAATTAATCAAAAAGTAAAATATGGTAACTTATTTGACTAAAATTAATAAGTTTCAGCATTACATATAGTTAGTATCAGGAGAGATACTAACATAATGTCCCTGAAGAGAAGCAGCATCCTTTAAAGTGATTGTAGTGACAACAGCTTGGATGATTGATTGATCTAGTAGCATTGGCCAGTATGGCCTAGCTATGTTGGTATTGTGAACGACTGAAAGTGATAGGAAACCACAGCAATTATATTTCATAATGTCCTGCAGTTCTGCTCTATGGTTTAATAATGATATCCTCTTGGGAAAAATTGTCCAGGAGGTAAATAATCACCCATTTGTATGTCCAAGTTGGGACTCCTCAGGAGGGAAGAGTCATCAATAAAAACAAAGTTTTCTATGTGTTGGAGATTGGAACATTAGAACCCTTAACTGGATAAGTAGGTTACAGAATTTAAAAAGCCTCATAGATAGGATGAAATTAGATATCACAGAAATTAGGGAAGTGCAGAGGCAGGAAGTGTAGGACTTCTAAGTGGTTGAGCACAAAATCAATTAGGGGTAATGAAGAAGTAAGCCTAATAAAGAATAAGAAAATAGGAATGCAGGTGAGCTACGGTCTACAGCATGGTGAAAAAATTTTCATATCTAATATAGACACAAGGTCACCAGTCACCACGGTAGTACAAATTTAAACACCTACTGGGTTCGCAGATGATGGAGAGACTGGAAGACTGTATGATGAGATAAAATAAATTGTTCAAATTATTAATGGAAATGCAAATTTGATTGTTGTGGGTGACAGGAGTTCACAGTATGAGAAGGCAAAACATAGATTGAGGACATAGAATGAAAGGAGGAGTTACTTGGTTGAATTTTGCATGGAGCAAAATTTAATTATTGCCAACACTTGGTTTAAGAATCATGAGAGAAGTTTGTATACCTGGAAAAAATCCTGTAGACACCAAAATATTTCAGGTAGATTATATCAGGATAAGGCAAAGATACTGAGATTAGATTTCAAACTACAAAGTGTTTCCAATAGTAAAGGTGGCCTCTGACAATAATGTATTAGTTGTGATCTACTGATTGAGACTAAAGGAAGTGCAGAAAGGTGGTAAGTTAATAATATGGAATCTGGATAAGTTGAAAGAATCAGAGGTTGACGACAGTTTCATAAAGAACATTAGCCAATGATTAACTGGAACACAGGAAATGAATACAAGGATGAATGTGTAGCCTTTTGAGATAATACAGTGAAAGCAGCAGATGGTCAAATAAAAAGTCAAGGCCCAGTAGAAATCCTTGGACAACACATAATGTACTGAAATTAACTGACAAAAGGAGGATACATAAAAATGTGTAAATGAAGTGGGTAAGAGGGAATGCTGAAGTCTAAAAACATTAGAATGATAGTAAGTGCAAACTGACAAAAAATAGCTACTGGAGAAATTCCAGGCTGTAGAAGCAAAAATGACTACGGGAAAGACAGACAAATTGTATGGGGAAATTAAAGAGATGTTTGGAGAAAAGAGGAGCACCTGTATGAATATTAAGAGGTCAGATGGTAAGTCCATACTAAGCAAAGAAGGAGAGGCAGAAAAGTGAAAGTGTGATGTAACAAGGTGAAATCCTTATCAGACAACTTGCCGACATGCATGCACTCCCTGACAACTGACCAGGACCGGCAGTTCGAGTCAGCCCTGTTCTCCAAGCTCTGCCACTTGTGTGGGTGCCACTGGTTCAACATCATGACCTACCATCCTCAATCCAACTGACTTGTGGAACGGTGGCACTGCGCTCTCAAGGCAATGCTCATATGCCATAACCAGGAGTGGACAGAGGCCCTCCCTGGATGCTGCTGGGCATATAAGCTGCCTCTAAAAAGATCTGTATGCCTCACTGGCAGAGGTGCTCTACGGGGAACCAACCATCATTTTTTTTTTTTATTCCATGTTTGTCATTTATTCAGAAACAATCTTTTTCACTTCATGAAACACAAAAAATTGCAAAGTACATATTTTGTGTTCTGGCATAACCACAAGCACCAGAACAAAGATGGAGAATGCAAGACCAGAGAAGGTGGTGAGACAACATCAGCCGATAGTCCACTGACAAGGACTGTGCCACGACAGGAGCAACCTCTGCAAGAAGGGAATATAAGCGCCACTCCTGCCAGCCTTGGCCACTCAGTATTTGGACAGTACACAGATAGGCCTAGCAGAGAATGATTCGATAGCAGTTATTAGCGATCCACAAACTATGTGTCAAACTTACACAAACATTGTACATAGTAAAGGACTCTGACTTGTTTGCATGTTACCCATCGTTTGTGACACCATTGTGAATTCCAAGTTAAGCATTGTCAGTCTTCTTATTTGTAATAAAAACCATTAATATTATTTGCTTGAATTATTGTATAGCATTCCAAGAATGCAGCATCCCTTAGGTACCCTGTATGCAATGATTGTGTAGGACCCCAGATTTTGAATGACAAACGTTCAGCTAAGGAAAACACGTACAATATGCTGCAACCACAGTCTGGATATTTAATCTGTTGCTTTATAGATTATGTTACTCATATCACTACATGAAAAAAATATGACATATTTCCTTAAACTTACTCCTCTCATTAGACTACATACACTAGCAAAAAAGTAAGTTACACAAACATTTGAATGTGATACAAAACATGATATTAAACTGTTTAAAGACTTTTACAATTAAGAGCAAATGGATAGATTTGTTCACAGTAACTCATCAACAGGCAATACGTATGGAAGAGAATTTAAACAAAATATTCTCATATAGTATTTCTGATTATAGACAAATTTGGAGCTCATAGAAATGTATGTGTAAGTCTGGCACAAGATGGTGCATAGTAATTTAACTCTAAAATTATTTTAGTATTATTCAGTAACTGTCCCCACAATTTGGAATGTTAGATGTTAAAATCAACTGCAACTACCCATCAAGAGTGACTACGCCTGGGGACTATCTACCACTTGGCTCTGCTAGATTGTGAAGTCCTCAAGAAATGAGAACAGGCAGAGTTCATTTAAGATGACCTCAATTGTGAGGGTGGAAAATCTGAATCTGAAAATCTGTCTTCCCAGGAACATAGCATGTGAGAAACCACAATATCAAACTCTCTGAACTGCCAGGGACCTGACATTCTTGATCTAGATTCACTCAAGTTAAAATTAACTCATTTCACAGTCTCTCGATTGCACTTTATCTGAGCCTCTAACCCTGGAATTCTGGAAAATTGGCTCATCCAGGTCTCTGAAACAGGAGTCACAGGACGATGGCTGATATGAGTCTCCAAATGTCAGTTTCTCTAACTGATTATGGTTTGGAAGTGTGTACCTTGAATCACAAGATGACGGTGTTCTATCCGATGAAAAATAATCCCTCACACTCCTGTCACTTACTATGAATACTTTTATTCTCACAATGTATACAAAGATGTGTAGCACAGAGCAAGTGCTACAGAGAAATGATCTGGCAAAGATACAGTTGGTCTTGCTGCAGTAGGGCAGCACTATTATCGAGGGGGGTGAGCGGGGGGAGGGGGGGGGGGGTGTTTAGAGCCAGTGGTTCTACATCCTCACAAATAGAATGACATCAGAATGACAGCTAGCAGCCATGTGGTGGTTTGTTTGTCAGGGATGAGTCAGAACATTCTGGACAGCAAGTGATTTGCAGACAGATACACATTCTTGGAAATGAAGTGACTTAAGGCCGAAGAAGGGGTGTCACTGTTTGGGGGTTGGAAAAACCTAGCCATTGTGAACCATGCAAACTTTTAAAGCATGAAGAGATGACATTTCTCACTCAGTGTGTAAAAATGCAAAATGGAATTTTATGGTTTTCACATTAGATGATATTTTGTGAAGGAATAAACATATTCATTAAGCAAAAACAACATATTGAAGACAATGTTGAGACTGATTTACTGGTCCTCAGAGCTCTTGAACACAAACAGCAGTTCCAGAGCTACAGATAATTAAAAAATGTATTTTACTACCACAATTTGAAGTTAGGTAACTCAATTAATAAACCTGATATGACACTCAGACAGATACCAACAGATAGATCTCAGTGAGAGCTGTCTATTAATATATTCACTTACATCATTTACATGTTTTTTGGCTGGCAGTAGGCTGTCATTCATTATTGCCTTTGATTTATCACTTTTGCGAAGCTGCATTATTAACAAAATTATAGCAGGAAAAGTTCTAGTAGAATGTAAGTACTTAAGGAATAAAGGAGGCCACTCACCTAAAAGCACAAGTCTTGAGTCATCGACAGGCACACAGGATGGATGCAGCAGCAGCACTACGTAGGTACTCTATCTTTACTCTCAAAGCTACAAAGTTTTCCATCTTTCTTGTGTGTGACTGTTGATGACTCACTGCTTCTGCTTCTTGGTAAGTGATCTCCTTTACTCCTAAAACAATTAACAAAATATTACACTGCAGCATACACTGATTTAAGTACTAGCTATCAGAATAAATACAAATTTCTATGCTTTAACAAAAATTAAGATCAAAATTAGACAACACTAAGTGCATATTATTAATATCATCAGTTATGTGAGAACCAGAAGAGCTACATTAGTTCTAAATCCATAATTGTAGATAGGGGGTGTTCCCCTAAGGAAGATGATCTGCTTATTGCATCAGCATAAAATTAAGATGGATTTTGACTGTTCAAGATCTCATATTTTATGCAAATTCTACAAATCACAGTAACTAATAAAATATTTTAATTAACATATACCGGTAGTGTTTAGTGTCAGTTTGTTCAGAAATTAAGTATGTATGTTATGCTACAATTATTTTGTAAATATCATGTGTGCTTCAAAGGATATGAACTTTTGAGTCTGTTGAACCAGGATAGTGGTGGTTGGAGACCCAAGTGGGCGTAAAGATTATAAATTCCAAGACATGAATGTGAGGAGGGACTACTGCATGAGACATTTTTGTGTGAGGTACCTGTCTAAGCCTAGGTGATAGTTGAGCCACATGGGTGAAATAGGTATTGGGACTTACAAAATTAGTTGGTGCTTCAGTATCTTCGATGGGACTTCATAGGATTTAACTTTACTGAGTCAGCTATGCCCAACTGATCTTACCATTCACTACTCTCTGCACATATCGTAAACAATCAATTTGACTTCAATTCTCATATGTCTCAATTATCATAATTTGAATTCAGCCTTGCATCATAGTTATTTTGGAATATTTACAAAAAAATGGTTAAAATGGCTCTGAGCACTATGGGACTTAACCTCTCAGGTCATCAGTCCCCTAGAACTTAGAACTACTTAAACCTAACTCGGACACGCGGTTCCAGATTGAAGCGCCTAGAACCGCTCAGCCACACCGGCTGGCGAAAATTTACAGGTTTTTTTGAAGAATAATATCTGCAGCAGAAGAATGCAGTGGCACACAGAAAACCCTTTGACACAAATGAGCCAGAAACATTATGTAGTTATCAGTTCATCACCTTACACTGACAAAGTAAGATTTTTGATATTAATAAAAATAAACTTTATTTTATTTTAAAGCCCCAAGCAGGAGCAGAAGCATCCCTGAAGGAATACATAGAGGGGCTATATAGGGGAAACAAACTTGATGATAACATAACAAAAAGAAAAGAGAGCTGTTTGGATGCACAGTCTCTGAAATTTCGTGTATCATGAGTAAAGGTACATTACTCCTCCATTTTAGGAAGTGGTAAAATCACATACTGACATAAAAACACTAGGCCCAGAGATGTACAAGGTATAGAAAAATGTAGGGTTCAGAAGAAATGCATGGTGATGGCAGATTCGATTGAAAGTTTGCAAAGTAATATTTCAGAGCTAGATCAGAAATGTAAGGACTATGGTACGAAGATTAGCATCTCCAAAACGAAAGTAATGTCAGTGGGAAAGAAATATAAACGGATTGAGTGCCAAATAGGAGGAACAACATTAGAACAGGTGGACGGTTTCAAGTACTTAGGATGCATATTCTCACAGGATGGCAACATAGTGAAAGAACTGGAAGCGAGGTGTAGCAAAGCTAATGCAGTGAGCGCTCAGCTACGATCTACTCTCTTCTGCAAGAAGGAAGTCAGTACCAAGACTAAGTTATCTGTGCATCGTTCAATCTTTCGACCAACTTTGTTGTATGGGAGCGAAATCTGGGTGGATTCAGGTTACCTTATCAACAAGGTTGAGGTTACGGATATGAAAGTAGCTAGGATGATTGCAGGTACTAGTAGATGGAAACAATGGCAGGAGGGTGTCCACAATGAGGAAATCAAAGAAAAACTGGGAATGAACTCTATAGATGTAGCAGTCAGGGCGAACAGGCTTAGATGGTGGGGTCATGTTACATGCATGGGAGAAGCAAGGTTACCCAAGAGACTCATGGATTCAGCAGTAGAGGGTAGGAGGAGTTGGGGCAGACCGAGGAGAAGGTACCTGGATTCGGTTAAGAATGTTTTTGAAGTAATAGGTTTAACATCAGAAGAGGCACCAATGTTAGCACTGAATAGGGGGTCATGGAGGAACTGTATAAGGGGGGCTATGCTCCAGACTGAACGCTGAAAGGCATAATCAGTCTTAAATGATGATGATGATGATGATGATGATGACAGAAAAAGAAAACTGCAGCCTGTGAAGGGCAGGCACTCGAGAGTTGGAGCAGAAGAGATAAGGGGGTGGTTTGGTACAACAACCTCTCTCGTGAAAGGTGTCAGGGCAGGACCAGGGATGGCATCTCCATAGTGATGTCCTTGTTGAGGTCAGTGATCAGCACTGGCGCCATCAGTGGGGGCGTCAGACCCAGCAATGGAGGTGGGGACTGCTCCAACTATGGCAGTCAAGGAGTGGGGGCAGAGGTAGGGAATCCAGACAGTCATTTGCCAGGCTGTGACCCCCGCTGCTGTGCGAAACAGGCTGTCTGCAACACAGGAACAGGCAAGACGGGGAAAGTGGTGGGCCCTCGAGAACAGGCTCCACCACGCACGGCCACAGCTGGTCAAAGTGATGGGATGTCTGCCCATCAGGAGTGTGAACAACATAAAGGTGCCAGCCCTGGCAATGCTTGATGATGGCAGGAACCCAGTTTGGCCAGTGGCTGAAATCACAAGCCCAGACAGGTGCACAAGGCTGGAACCATCGCAGAGTCAGAAATACCAGTAGACATGGTGTCAGATGCAGCAAGTGAAGGAGGGTCTGTGGTTGGCAGCCATGTAGCAGATCTGCCAGGCTCTCATCCCCCACCAGAGTAAAATGGTACAAACTCTAAAAATGGTCTAAAGCTGTTTCAGGGAATCTACCAAATACATACTTCCACATCTGAGTTTTAAATGTCCAAACCATTCATTCAGCCTCACCATTAGGTTGAGGATGAAATGAGGGGGCTGTGAGATGATGAACACCACTAGCCTAACAAAAAGATGCAAATTCTCAAGAAACAAACTGGGGCCCATTATCAGTAACCACTATACAAAGAAACCCCCCAACCGCAAAAATCTTAGACAGGGCTGAATTAGTGGTCATCATGGATGTGGATGGACAACAGGCCATCTAGGGAAACTTGGAATAGCTGTCCATGAGCCAATACAGATTTAGGAAGGACTCAGCAAAACCGTCTTGTAGATGCTCCCACAGGCACTGCAGCATTGGCCAGGATGAAAAACACACCCACGGGGCTACCTGTTTCTGAACACAGTGCGTGCAATCAGTGATAAGCTGCATAATGTCCCGATCTACACCCAGCCAATACACATGCCAGTGGTCCAAAGGTTTGGTGGGAGAGGTCCCCCAATGCCCGACATACAGAAGCCACAGTACTTATGGCATAAGGAAACAGGAATCACAACCCAAGAAGCAGTGCCCTCTGTAGCTAACAAAAAAACTCCATGAAACACAGAAAGGCAGCACTGGAGAGAGAAGTAATTATGCAAGGGATCCAAGGCATGGCCTGGGGGTTTTTCCGGACAACTGTGCTGCACAAAAGAAAGGACATGACTAAGCACAGTATCTACAGTGATGGCCGATGCTATTGTGGCACTAGTGATGGGAAAACCATCAACTGCATTCTGGTTCTCAGTATCTAAATAGAAACAAAGCAACTCTTCCTGATCGAATGCCAGATCCAGGTGAGATATGGCATTGACAGAGGAGTGTTGTGCTGTCAATGGGTAATGGATCTGATAACGATAACGGGAGAGGAAGAGAGCCCACCAGTGCAAATGATGCACTGCCTTGTCTGGCAAGGAAGCCGAAAGTTTAAGAAGAGCAACTAATGGCTTATGATCTGTGATTAAATTGAACTTAGAACCATACAAGAAGACATGAAATTTCAAGAGGATGAACACAATCACTAAAGCCTCCTTTTTAATCTGAAAATACCACTGCTGAGCGGGATTAAAGTATTAGGAGCATAAGCAGTGAGTTATTCATACCCATCCTCATATTTATGCACCAACAGTGCACTAAGACCATGATGAGAGGCATCTGTAGCCAACACAAGATGCTGACCCAGCTGAAAAGTGGCCAGACATGGGGCAGGTTGAAGCTAAGATTTGAGCAAAATGAACACTCGATCACAAACTGGAGACCAGAAATAAGGCCCATTGTTATGTAAAAGCATGTGCAGGGACTGAGCAATGCTGAATGCATCCAGTAAAAGCTTATGGTAGTACACAACGTTACCGAGAAAAGCCTGCAGTGCCTTAATGGAGGTCGGCGACACCTGTTTGGGAAACATCAAAACTTAGGTACTCAACTGATGTCTGAGAAAATTGAGATTTGGCAAGATTGTACTTGAGACCAGCAGACTGAAAAACAGAAAACAACAATTGGAGATTGCTAAGGTGGTCTTCAGTGGAAGAACCCAAAACAATGATATCATCAAGTTAACTGATGCAGCTGGGCACAGAGGCTGCCAACTATTCTAAAAAATGCAGAAAAATGGAGGGCACACTAGCGATGACAAAAGGCAAGTGTTGATATTAGTAAAGGCTGAAAGGTGTATTGACAAAAGAAGGTGCTTAGTGGCCTGAACCAAGGGAAGGTGGCGTATGCCTCTTGACAAATCAATCTTGGAAAAGTAGTGGCCACCTGATAATTTTGTGAGCAACTCATAAGGGTGTGTATTTGTCATGGACTGTAACAATGAAGTCACCATAGAGGCTAAACTTATCATTTTCTTAATGGTGACCAGTCATGTAGCGCATTCACTAGAAGAAATAGGCAAAAGGACACTGAGTGATGTCAAATGACCTAATTCAGCCTTGACAGACTCACAAAACGCAACAGGCACCTGAAGTTCCTGAAAAAAACAGGGTGGGTGGACTCTTTCATGGTAATTTTGGCCTGAAAACTGGTGGCACAACCAAGCACAGTCAAAAACAGTGATAAAAACCCATAGCAGAGATACAGTTCATGTCCATTGGTGCTACTGTGTCCACCACGTTCCCAGAGGAGTTATACTTTGATGCAGTGTGGCCTTTCATCTGACACTTGTTGCAAACAGCCCAATGCTTAGCATGTGCAGTATGCTCATATTGGATGAAGCAGCTGCTGATACAGAACCTGATCTGACGCTAAATTTACCTCATTGTCAATGGAGAAACTGAAAGTGTTAAATGCATCTAACCCAAATAGGCCTGCAGTGTGGGAATGATCCACAACATGGAAGGTAAGAGGGTGAATAACAGATTTTTAAAATACAGGAGTGGAGAACTGATCAAAAATCAGAATTTGTTGTTTTTGCAGCTAACCTTTATGAAGGGGGGAGCACCCAAATCCATATACTTTTGTGCTTTTACTAAAGTCATTGCAGCTCCTGTGTCCACTATTATTTTTATCAGTTTATTAAACACACACAAGTCAACAAATAATTTGTTCAGGGAGACAATCATTGTAGAGATACAGTTTATGTCCATTGGTGCTACTGTGTCCACCACATTTGCAGAGGAGTTATACTTCGATGCAGAGTGGCCTTTCATCTTACACTTGTTGCAAACAGCCCAATGCTTAGCATGTGTAGTACACTCATATTGGATGAAGCAGTGCAGGTAAGATGGGAGGGGGACACACAGATACTTTTATGATGTGGTCTGCTGCTGCTGTGGCTGTAATCGATGCTGTCCCATGCGACACTGAGTTTAATGTTGTACTGCTGCAACAGCTTCCCCATCATAATGAACACTTGCAGAGTGCCTAACAGGACTTGACTGAGCAACTCCCAGTACCTCCTACCAGGCAGCAATCTGATTGCCTGTGACTCAAAGAACTGTGTTATATTGAGCACAAGTGTCAGATTCTCACATTGATATGTCTTTTTACAGAGTTCCCTATCTGGAGCCAGTTGAATAATAACATCACACATCATGTCATCAGTGTAGAATTTGTGATGGTTACTAGTGACAAATTTACAATGATAGCTCAACCTGGGTAATTCTGCAGCACAGGCTTTGTAAGATTGATTTGAGTGTTTCTGACAATAGTAAAATACTACACTCGTCACAGAGACATGTGTTCTGTCACAGTCACAGGTTGAGAGAAGCTTGCACATTTCATCAAGTGATAAGCTGGCTGGTTCTTGCAAAGGTGCAAGTTGGCACAACAACTGATACATGGACAGTCAAAGACAGGAAAGAAAGAAAGCCCTACACAGGTTAGCATTGCCAGCACCAAAAGCATGGAAATGTTGGTGTAACTGTGTCTTATAGAAGCTTCAATCTTCAGCCAATCATCAAATGCCAGGAAGGGTGATGGTTACACAGATGGAAGAGTAATCTGCCTTGAACATGCAAGTACTACTTGACTAAGTGCAGTGGTGAGAGCCTGCTGTTACTCCGTGAAAGCTTGTGGCTGGACAATGATATGTTGGAGTATTTCTTCCATTGAGATGTTTGTGAGGTGACTTAGCACTGATGCTAACACACAGATAAAACATAACCCTCACTCATTGCCAAGTTTGTTATAGCAAGAACAAACACAGTTTATGGAACATAGTACTTTATAGAGATAATGTGAGACACAATGAAGCACAAGTTGTGTGTAGCACTGAACATATTGAACGGACAGCAGTAATACAGGTTACAGAATATGCTGAGTATTCGTTTGTGGTTGCTTAAATAATACTGTTTCTTTGGTGGCTCACCAGAGTGCACAAGAGAACTAACACAGGTGGCCTCTATAAGCAGGCCTGTGAACTGTATGGATACATGATTTCTGAAACCGCATGCATCATGAGTGAAGGTATATCAAACGTTGATGACAAGTACATCCAACAACAAGAGAATAGAAATTTCTGAAATGTAGTGCTATAGGAGAATGCTGAAGATTATGTAGATAGGTCATGTAATTAGTGAAGAGGTACTACATCAAATTGGGAGAAAATTAATTTATGGCTAAACAAAGCACTTTGTTGATAGGATGCAGTCTAAGGTATCAAGGAACTGTCAGGTTAATAATGGATGGATGTGTAGTGAAAAACAGTGGAGGGTGAGAAAGACTTGACTACAGTAAACAGGCTCAAACAGATGCAAGTTGCAGTAATTATGCAAGGTGAAGGAGCTTGTAAGGATAGGCTAGCATGAGGAGTTGCATCAAACCTCCTTGAAAATGAACATTACAGCAGTGCAAAGAAGTCAGTATACTGAAATCAACCATTCAGTCAATCAGTAACCATACTGCTACCCAAACAGAAGATGTCATAAGGTTGAAATACTGAATTTGGTCTTCTGGAACAGTCTGGCGTTCAAAGATCATGTAATAATTCCTCCTTTCAGTCATCACACAAACACTGGAATAGCAGATATTGAGATAAGTGACCATGCAATGGAAAATCAATTAAAATTGCTCAAGAGTGGAAAGGAATATGGAGTGGATGACACACCTGTAAAATTCTACACAGATTATACAAAAGAATGTTTTCCCTTCTAACAACATTTATCGTTGGTCACACGAGCAATGAAAGGTGTGAAGTGATTGAAAAAAAGTGCAGGTCATTCCTGTTTTCAGGAATGATCCTCAGACAGAAATATATAATTATTTATTTACATCACTAATGTTAATCTGTTGTAGAATATGTTCTATGTTAATGCATTATGACATTTTTAGGTAGTGAAAATCTCCTCTTTTAAAAATAAACATGGATCCTGCAAAGAGAGATTTTGCAAAACGCAACTTTGCCAGAATACCACGAGTACCTTAGATTACAGTGGCTAGGTTGACGCTGTGTTGCTTGACTTCCAGAAGATATTCAGTGCAGTTCCACAGTAACAGTTAGTGAACAAATTTCAAGCTTACTGAGTATTGGATTGAATTTGTGACTGGATCGAGCACTTCAAAGCTGACCAAACTCAAAGTGAAATTAACATATCTAAAGATAATTTTTGGAGGACACCAAGGTAGTGTTATAACGCCCTTACTATCAACATATGTGAGTGATCTAGTAGAGTACATCAGAATATCTGCAAGACTGTTTGAAGATGATGTTGTTATCTGTAGGAATATTGCAATGCCACAAGACTTGCAAACTGTAGTAATAACTGCAAAGTATTGTTGAATGGTACAGCACTGTCAATTTATCAATAATGTAAGTACTGTTTAGTATTCCACATAAATATCCAAGAGATCCATTACTGCTTGAATATGCTATTGATGATAATTTACAGAAACAGCATCAACCATAATATATCTAGAAGTAAGTGTGCAGAGTGATCTAAAATGAAATGACCACATAGAACTAACTGTAGAAAAAGCACATGGCAGGTTGAGATCCATTGGAAGAATTTTAAAAAGATTTATTTCATCCACAAAATAAGTGGCTTACAAGTTGGTTGCTTCATCTTTTTATAGTATTGGTCATCAATATTGAGATCTTTTACCAGGTTGGGTTAACAGAACAAATAGAGAAGTGCCAACAAATAGTAGCACATTTCATTATGGAAATATGTAGTGAGTGCAAAGCAATAAAATATCAGGTTTCCTGCTGAATCAATCTTTGGATGATGTATTCTCTGTTTCTATCTTATAACTTCAACAGAAAAATTTTCCAAAGTGCTGTGGACATACTGAAAATTGAGGTAGCAGAAACCTGAGAAGATTTTATTCTATTAATATCCCATGACAACCTCCATTTGATATAACGGCAAGAGCATTTCAGAGATGCCCCAGTGGCAGACTCTGCAAGAAAGATGTTGTGCATCACAGAGAGATGTACTGTCAAAGCTGAAGAAAGTGGTAACGAATGCACCACATGCTGATAACAAGTAGTTCCATATTTACACCCAGAAAGTACTGTCTGCTATAAAAATTACTCATTCCTATAGTATTTATATTCTACTCTTTGAATGTAAGCAAATATATAACATGCAACAATGCAAAGTACAATCTTGTGGGTTAGCATTTTCTTCTGGCAACTCCTTCAATTCCAAGAGCTTACATTCTTAGAAGAGTCTCTTAACATATTACTTCTTCCTGCATGTGTATGATAAAATGACCATGAGCAAAAAAAAAAAAAAAAAAAAAAGAGAAATTAGGGCTAATGAAGAGGTTTACCAACAGTAGTTCTTTCCATTCACTGTTCACAACTGGAACAGGCAAAGAGGGAAGGAATAATGTTACTACAAGTGCCCTCCAACACACACCATCATGTTGCCTGCAGAGAGTAGATGTAAATGTAAAAGGCAAATACAGACTACTTACTAAGATGAGTGTTACAAACTAGAAATAATTGTGAAGGTTGATGGAAATAAAAGGTACTCAATAACAGCAATAGGGAATAAATAAGTAAATTTTTTAAATTTCAGAAACTATAAACAACATATATTGACAGGTTAGATTATATAATGGTAAGATAGAGATTTAGGAACCAGGTTTTAAATAGTAAGACATTTCCAGTGGCAGATGTGGACTCTGACCACAATCTATTGGTTATGAACTGTAGATTAAAACTGAAGAAACTGTAAAAAGGTGGGAATGTAAGATGGGACCTGAATAAACTGACTAAACCAGAGGTTGTACAGAGTTTCAGGGAGAGCATAAGGGAACAATTGACAAGAATGGGGGAAGAAATACAGTAGAAGAAGAATGGGTAGCTTTGAGGGATGAAGTAGTGAAGGCAGCAGAGGATCAAGTAGGTAAAAAGACAAGGGCTAGCAGAAATACTTGGGTGACAGAAGAAATATTGAATTTAATTGACGAAAGGAGAAAATATAAAAATGCAGTAAATGAAGCAGGCAAAAAGGAATACAAATGTCTCAAAAATGAGATCGACAGGAAGTGCAAAATGGCTAAGCAGGGATGGCTAGAGGACAAATGTAAGGATGTAGAGGCTTATCTCACTAGGGATAAGATAGATACTGCCTACAGGGAAATTAAAGAGACCTTTGGAGATAAGAGAAACACTTGTATGAATATCAAGAGCTCAGATGGAAACCCAGTTCTAAGCAAAGAAGGGAAAGCAGAAAGGTGGAAGGAGTATACAGAGGGTCCATACAAGGGCGATGTACTTGAGGGAAATGTTATAGAAATGGAAGAAGATGTAGATGAAGATGAAATGGGAGATATGATACTGCGTGAAGAGTTTGACAAAGCACTGAAAGACCTAAGTCAAAACAAGGCCCCGGGAGTAGACTACATTCCATTAGAACTACTGACAGCCTTGGGAGAGCCAGTCCTGACAAAACTCTACCATCTTGTGAGAAAGATGTATGAGACAGGCGAAATACCCTCAGACTTCAAGAAGAATATAATAATTCCAATCCCAAAGAAAGCAGATGTTGACAGATGTGAAAATTACCGAACTATCAGTTTAATAAGTCACAGCTGCAAAATACTAACGCGAATTCTTTACAGACGAATGGAAAAACTGGTAGAAGCTGACCTCGGGGAAGATCAGTTTGGATTCCGTAGAAATATGGGAACACGTGAGGCAATACTGACCCTACGAATTATTTTAGAAGCTAGATTAAGAAAAGGCAAACCTACATTTCTAGCATTTGTGGACTTAGAGAAAGCTTTTGACAATGTTGACTGGAATACTCTCTTTCAAATTCTGAAGGTGGCAGGGGTAAAATACAGGGAGCGAAAGGCTATTTACAATTTGTACAGAAACCAGATGGCAGTTATAAGAGTCGAGGGACATAAAAGGGAAGCAGTGGTTGGGAAGGGAGTGAGACAGGGTTGTAGCCTCTGCCCGATGTTGTTCAATCTGTATATTGAGCAAGCAGTAAAGGAAACAAAAGAAAAATTCGGAGACGGAATTAAAATCCATGGAGAAGAAATAAAAACTTTGAGGTTCGCCGATGACATTGTCATTCTGTCAGAGACAGCAAAGGACCTGGAAGAGCAGCTGAACAGAATGGACAGTGTCTTGAAAGGAGGATATAAGATGAACATCAACAAAAGCAAAACGAGGATAATGGAATGTAGTCGAATTAAGTCGGGTGACGCTGAGGGAATTAGATTAGGAAATGAGACACTTAAAGTAGTAAAGGAGTTTTGCTATTTGGGGAACAAAATAACTGATGATGTTCGAACTAGAGAGGATATAAAATGTAGACTGGCAATGGCAAGGAAAGCGTTTCTGAAGAAGAGAACTTTGTTAACATCGAGTATAGATTTAAGTGTCAGGAAGTCTTTTCTGAAAGTATTTCTATGGAGTGTAGCCATGTATGGAAGTGAAACATGGACGATAAATAGTTTGGACAGAAGAGAATAGAAGCTTTTGAAATGTGGTGCTACAGAAGAATGCTGAAGATTAGATTGGTAGATGGTTCAAATGGCTCTGAGCACTATGGGACTTAACATCGATGGTCATCAGTCCCCTAGAACTTAGAACTACTTAAACCTAACTAACCTAAGGACAGCACACAACACCCAGCCATCACGAGGCAGAGAAAATCCCTGACCCCGCCGGGAATCGAACCCGGGAACCCGGGCGTGGGAAGCGAGAACGCTACCGCACGACCACGAGATGCGGGCAGATTGGTAGATCACATAACTAATGACGAGGTACTGAATAGGATTGTGGAGAAGAGGAGTTTGTGGCACAACTTGACGAGAAGAAGGGATCGGTTGGTAGGACATGTTCTGAGGCATCAAGGGATCACAAATTTAGTATTGGAGGGCAGCGTGGAGGGTAAAAATCGTAGAGGGAGATCACGAGATGAATACACTAAGCAGATTCAGAAGAACATAGGCTGCAGTACGTACTGGGAGATGAAGAAACTTGAACAAGATAGAGTAGCATGGAGAGCTGCATCAAACCAGTCTCAGGACTGAAGACCACAACAACAACAACAAACAACATATGGGCTGTAGGAAATACATGGAAAGAGATAGACTCATGAAGCACTGAAAGAGACAAATGAAAGTGCTTTATCATGGAAAAACAGTCTGGTTGTTTTACAGTTCACAGTGCAGAACATCTGTGGTCTGTGGTTTTCATTGACAAATATGATGTTCTGCTAAGTTTTATCAGTATTACATTAGAGAACACATTCAGCTATAGAATATGGGGTTAAGCTAGTATAAACAGTTTCCTGTTAAAAGTATTTTATTGACTTCTTTATGTGCTTATCTTTTTGATGTCTTTTACTTACTTTCTCATACTTTTCCTGTCTTCTCATTTTCTCAATTCTTCCTTTAGTTTTAGTATAACAATTTATTTATTTTCTTCTCACTTTTTTATTCCCATTTTCCTTTCCATCTGTTGCCTGTGATTTCTTTTAGTTTCTATCTCCCATATTTCAGCTATTGACTTGTTCCTATCCATATTGTGTTTTGAATGTTACTTGTGTCTCCTTACCAGCTGCTGTCCTCTTATGAGATTTGGAGTATGTAACAAAATTTACATCCCTCTTACATTTACAAGTTTCTGTCTGTCAAGCTTCTTAATTCCCAATCTTTCAGAACTTATGAGTACAGCTGGGTGAATAATGGTGTCATATATCTTCATATTTGTTCTGTACACATCTGTAGTCTGAAATTATGTTCCTTGTCAGGAGTAACATTATGTCTGAGTCACAGATAGGCACAACAAAAACACTGTCACAAATAAAGTTTTCGGCCAGTGAGGCCTTCATCAACAACAGATGACTGACACACACACATACACACTCACACTCTCACGCCAACACAACTCACACACATCACTGCAGTCTCAAGCAACTGAAACCACACTGTGAGCAGTAGCATCAGTGCAGGATCAGGGTGGCAACTGGATGGGTGTAAGGAGGAGGCTAGGGCAGAAGTGCCACAGGTTAGACAGTGGGCAGGGGAGTGTTGGGGAGGGGGATAGAGCAAAAGGAGAGAAAAACCCTGTGTCAAAGACCTACTACACTTACCCTGCCATCCAAAACTCCCTCCCACCACCACCACACATAATCCAGAACCTAAACAGACCCATAACACAGTCATGAATCTTTCCTTCAGAAGCCTTAGCCCCACAGAAATATCAGTCCTTTCCAAAGGCCTCATCTTTTGCACCATTCCCAAATTTAATCATGCAGGACTTGTTAAAGACCTTCTCTCCTTCTCCCAGTCCCTACAGTGGAAACACTTTTTCGCCACCAATCCTACCAATCAGACTCAACCAAAGAGCAATGCTGAACCCTGCCTAATGCAGTTCACTCCTCAATCAAACCCTGATCCACCCCCACTGCCCTCAAATCACCCCCTGTTAACTTTCCAGAATTTCTTAACCTCGAACCATGCCTCATCATCATTCCCCAAATCCCTCAAGATGTAAACTAACCTTAAATCCACAGAAAGAACTGCAGTCCAAAGAACTGCAGTCTACCATCTAAAAACTGATCCCAGTCTTATAATCCTACCTGCAAAGGCTCCACCACTGTTGTTTTGCACTGCAAGGATTACCAGGCAGAAAAACTAAACCAGCTGTCAGATACTTCCACCTACAAAAATTGCCCATTTCAGAAATCCAGCAGGATCTCCAGTCACTTCTCAAATCCTTAGGCTCATCCCAGAACCTCTCCCTGGAGTCCGGCTCTCTGCTCACCCCTACCAATTGCCACACTCCTACCTTCTACATGCTTCCTGAAGTCCATAAAACCAACCATGCTGGACCCATTGAGACTGGTTACTGTGCTCCCACTGAGACAATCTCTGCTCTTGTAGACCAACACCTTCAACTTATTACCCAGAACCCATTCCTATATATAAGATACCATTTCCTCCATGACTCTCCAGAGTTACTGTCCCTTTACCACACTGTGCCCTGCTCATCACTATTGATGCCACCTCCCTTTACACTAACATTCCTAGTACCCATAGCCTTACCATTATTGAACACTACCTTTCCCAACACCCAATGGATTCCAAACCAACAACCACCATCCTAATCGCCATGACCAACTATATCCTCACTCACAATTACTTCTCCTTTGAAGGTATTACTTACAAACAAATCTGGGGTACGACTATGGGCACTCGCATGGCACCACCCTATGCCAACCTATTCATGGGCCATCTAGGGGAATCCTTTTGAAACACCCAGAATACTAAACTCCTCACCTGGTTCAGATTCACTGATGATATCTTTGCTATCTGGATCAAGAGTGAAGACTCTCTATCCACATTCCTCCAGAACCTCAATAACTTCTCCCCCATTTTGCTTCATCTGGTCCTATTCAACTCAACAAGCCACCTTCCTAGATGTTGAGCTCCAGCTCAAGGATGGCTACAGCAGTAGCCCCATCCATATCAAACCTACTAACCACCAGCAAAACAACTGCCACCTGTTCCATACCAAGAAGTCCCTTCTGTACAGCCTAGCCACCCATGGTTGTTGCATCTGCATTGATGAGTGGTCCCCCTCAAAATATATTGAGGGTCTCACTGAAGACTTCCCAACCTTGTACAAAAACAAATCTCCCATGCCTTATCATTCCAGTTTCCCACCACCTCCCGAAGTCCTACCGTCTACTCACAGATGAGCATTCCCCTTGTAACTCAGTACCACCCAGGACTGGAGCAACTGAATTACATTCTCCGCCATGGTGTCAATTTCCTCTCGTCCTGCCCACTACCTTTCCCACCCATCCCGCAGTGCTTCTCCACCGTCCACCGAATCTACATAATATATATTCATCCATCCCTACACAACCACTGTTACCAACCCCTTACTTCATGGCTCATATACCTGTAACAGGCCTAGATGCAAGACCTGTCCCATACATCCTCCCACCACCACCTATTCCAGTTTGATCACAAAATCACATATCCAATCAAAGGCAGGGCTACCTGTGAAACCAGTCATGTGATCTACAAGCTAAGCTGCAAGCACTGTCCCACATTTCATGTGGGCATGACAACCAAAAAGCTGTCCATCAGCTTGAATGGCCACTGACAAACAGTGGCCGAGAAACAAGTGGACCACTGTGTTGCTGAACATGCTGCCAAACATGACATCCTTCATTTCAATGACTGCTTCACAGCCTGTACCATATGGATCCTTCTCAACAAGACCAGCTTTTCTGAAATGGCTAGGTGGGAACTTTCCCTGAAACGCATCCTACATTCTCGTAACCCTCCTGGCCTCAACCTTTGTAAGTCACTGTCCTCACTCACCCAGTGACTTCCCTGTTCCCATTCCAGCACTACACAGTCCTCATTCCACCATCACACCCAGTCTTTTACTTCTCTCCCTTTCCTCTAGCCCCCGCCCTCCCCACATCTCCCCTTCCCTCCGACGAACCTGCAGTACTTCAGTGTCTGGCAACCCTACCCTATTGTCCCTCCACCTCCTGGCCCCAGCCTCCTCCTTACCCCCATCCAGTCACCACTCTCATTATGCTCCAGTCATGTGCGTGTGTGTGTGTGTGTGTGTGTGTGTGTGTTTTTCATCTATTTTTGACGAAGGCCTTACTGGCCAAAAGCTTTATTTGTGACAGTCTTTTTGTTGTGCCTATCCGGAACTCAGCCTCTCCATTATATGATGAATAGCAATCTTTTCATAATATTGTTACATTCCATCCTTCATTTTCCATTGTTTGATTTGTAACATTAAGTCTTACTGATTCTCTCTCTCTCTCTCTCTCTCTCTCTCTCTCTCTCTCTCTCTCTCTCTACCCCCACCACTTGCTTCTTTATTTATTTATTTACTTATTTATGCGATTGTTCATTAACTCATCTGTACGAGTAGTGTACTCCACCAAAATAAAGCACAACTGCATACAGTCTATATTACTCATTAATTTTTGACTACAAGCAAGAATACAGGTGTTGCTCACATGCCATACAGTTCAGACGTAGCTCTGTGTGTCTTCTTCCTCTTCCCCAAGAGAAAGAGCAAAAATTTGACACTGTAGAGTAGACTCAAGTGGAGTTGCAGAGCAGCTTAACAAAGAAATATTGGCAAGATGCATTTTTAAAGAGGCAGAAATGTTCAGATCAGTATATTCACTCCTAAAGAGACTACTAGGAAGGTGATGGGGCAAAATAAGAACTAGGTAAGATGTAATAATTTTAATTAATATGTTTAAGGGATATTCAGTTACCAACCCATACATCTATGCTACAAATATATCATTCTATACTACAAAAACCACCTTATGGTGGGTGCAGATGGCATTTTGTGTACCACTGTCACCTCTTCCCTTTTGTGTTCCAGTTGTGAGTGGCACACAAGAAGAATGATCACTTTTAATTCTCTGAATGAATTCAAATCTCTCTAATTTTAACTTCTTCATCTTTTGGTGGGAAAAACAGATGGAGAAGCAACATGTTGGTTTACTCATCTAGGAATGAACACCCTTGGAATCTTAACAATGAATCACACTATGATGCACATCTCTAAATATCAATGCCACTGGAGCTGGGCTTTTGTGCTTTCTAAATAAACCTGTGTTAAAATGAGCTTTTGTCCTAGCATCTTCTCTGTTTCCTCAGTCAATCCTCTCTGCTACTGGAGAGTAATGTTTGGGTCCTGGCTGAACTAGGGATACCTCCTTTCTGACTGACTACACTTCCTAAATATTCTTCCAATGAATCCAAGTCTTGCATCTGCCTTTCTTGTAATTAGTTTTATATGGTCATTCCACTTTGAACTGTTCTGTACACATAGCCTGAGACATTTAATGAAAATGACTTCTTCCAATGATGGCTTGGCAATCATGTAATTGTGCAATGATGGGTCTTCCCACCTATTTATATGCAACACGTTCTATTTGTTTATGTTGAGGATCTCTGCCAACCAGGCACCAAATGTGAATCCAGCACAGGCCTACTTGTAGTTTGTTATAAGCTTCTAGCACTGCATTTTGTCTGTATACTATGCATCATTTTTGAACAGTGTCATGGAATTTCTGACATTATCCACTCGTTCATTTGTATATATCGTGAACAGTATCCTATAACACTCCAATATGATACACTCAAAATTACTTTTACATCTTGTAAAGTAACTAGTCAGTGACCTTATTTTCTCCACAAACTGTAACAGACAATACATACAAATATTTGGAATACTCAATACATTTGGACTACCAGATAACCCAATACACAAAAATACTTCGGAAATCATATATTTTGGTTTTGGTTTCATTTGCTATGATTAAATAAATTATAGAATATTATTTCATTCAGGTTCAAATAAATTAAAGTACACAGTAAGAAAATATTTCAAAATGTGAAAAGAATAAGCAGCTTTCACTCAGTTAATACTCGACAGAAATCAAACCTCTATTTGAATTGGACTTCCTTAACTCTTGCGCAGAAAGGTGTGCAGTATACTGCTGCATCCATTTTCAATAAGCTACCACTTGAATTCAAAAATCTTAGCAGTAATCCACGCACTTTCAAATTGAAACTGAAGAGTTTCCTTATGGGTCACTCCTTCTATTCTGTCAAGGAGTTCCTTGAAAAATTTAGCTGATTCTTGTTGTATTGTTGATTTCATTTACTTAAACTTATGGACTGACTTTTTTCAGGTTCATAAACACTTATTTTTATCTGTTATTACTTTTATGTTGTAATTTCATGTACTTACACGTTCCATGACCTTGGAGATTTGCTCCTCAATTTAGTCCTACGGAACTTGACAAGTAAATAAATAAATGTGTTCACTGTAATTTTGAAAGAAACTGTTGAAATGACTAAATCTAATTTTATTGCTATTTAAATAAGCATTATATTTTAATTTGGAGAACTTCTGCAATGTAAATGTCATAATTTTATTGATATAAAGTGTATCTTTCTATGTAAACAACTGGTATGTAACTATATTGCCTTTGAGTTATGATGTAACATGAGTGTTGTTGGTTGCTTTGTATCAGAGTTAGTTGTCTATTGACATAAATGAATGCCAGTCAACAATCTGGACTCCGTTTTGTTCTTTTGTAAGAAGTAGCATGTTCTTATTTTACTTGTGAATTATGACTGCAAATGGATGTGTGTGAAACATCTATAACTTTTAATCCAAATATTAACATGAAACACAGGAAAGAAACCTTTTTATCCTACTGTAACAACAGTAAGTAATTACATCTATTAGACCACTGAGCCTGCATGAAGAAGAAGAAAATACAACAAATTATGACGGAAAAGTTAAGTAGATCTTAACAGACTTGACAGTTATCAGCCCACTCATATTTAAATACTAGTGTCCTCCCTTTTATCTTCCAGGTGTTAACAATAATGGGGAATTGAAGAACAAACCAACTCATTGCTCAAATGATGTTTCTGACTCCCTTTTTATAAAGTAATAAACTTTAATAGCAGTAAAGGTAGAAATCATTAGAATTATGGGCATCAGCTGGGATTGTAATAAAATACTGTGTACATCATTATTTTAACTTTTGCAGGAAATAATCAAAAATATATATTGTGGAGCTGAAAAATGTGATTCCAAAGGACATGTACCCAATATTAAAGGGACTGGCATTGTTGGCAGCAGCAGATGGATGTATCAGGTTAAGAACAAAGTTATTTCTTTTATAGAAAAGATTAGTTTCTTTATTGTATTTTGCATGTGACAAAAAGAAGTTTAGCCAAAACGACAATCATAGGGCAAAAATTAGAACCTATAGCAGAGAGCAGTCTTACTTATATTTTCAAAAATTGGTCGTTTTCATTTATATATTAGTCTACATAAAAATGAACATTCACAAAAATTTAAACACTCAAACTCAAAGTTTAAAATCTGGGTCAGTGTGTAAAAACATTACATATGAGATTTAGAAACTTGAGAAGAAAACTGGGAGTGTAGCAACAAAACTTTTGGCTATAGAAGCAAAAATGGGAGAAATAGAATTTAGTCTGAGTAGTGACATCAAACAAATAAAAAAAAAAATAAGTACCCACATAGGAAAAAATCAAATTGCTTTCCAAAGTGTCAACACAGGAATAAAAAATGTTGATGAGAATCTGAAAACCTGCATTTCTAATGTTAAAACAAATGTTGAAACAAAATTAGCAGCCACTAAAAGTAATCTTTACGAAAAAGTGAAAGTAAATTATAGGAAGCCCAAGTTGGAATACTGACATAGTATTATGAAAAGGATAGATTGCTACTCACCATAAAGGTGCAGACAGGCATAATGAAAAGATTGTAATATGCTGAGCTTTCAGCCAAAATCATTTTTTATTTTTTTAAAGTCATATATTCACACAAGTGCTTATCATTCAGCCAAAATCATTTTTTTTTTTTTTAAGTCATATATTCACACAAGCAGGCACATCTCACACACATGTGTTCAAGAAACAGATGCAGTGTGTAGTAAGAGTAGTGCCACACAAATTACGAAGGGTAAAAAAAAGGGGTGGATGGATGCTGGAAGCAGATTAATCAAGAAATTATTTGGGACAGCAGATGAAAATGATTTAATTGAGTTGAACAAGACAGAAGAAGCTGCAAGAGAACTGGAAGGAGGGAATGGGCTACTGTAGAGAGGCATTCCATGTGGATTGTTATTTAACAACTAAATAGAGAGGTAAAGGAATGCACCAGAGAGCATTAGCTAATACTTTAAGCCACAATTTACAGGCAGTTTAAACACAGATCCATGAATAATGCTAACAAGACTGTTGCAGTCACTAGCAGATAGTATCGGGCTGAAAGAGTGGAGTTAACAAGCTAACAAAAGGCTGTTTATCAAACACTAAATGGGCAAATGAGTTGAGTGCTGTTGTCACCTGAACAGTATCTGAAAGGTGTGGTGAGAATTACCACCAGAACTGCAGGTAGTAGAGAGCCCAACAGCCAGAACCTGAATTTCTGCTAGCATGAAGCAACAGTGGAAGTATACAAAGGATAATGCACTGTTGCAGATGTCACTAAAGGTACCAGCAGTGGACAAACACATACTGGTAAGGTGTTACACAGTGCAGACCTTTCCAGTAAGGCTAGAATCGGTGGGGAAGTATGTGCAAATAAAAGATGGTGTGTTACTGATAGAGGAAGCTGGGGATCAGCAAGGCAGTAATAACTGAGGGTGAGCTACAACAAAAACAACTTAGGGTGGTCACCATATGTCCTACTCATGAAATCCAGATAGGAGGTGGCACATGCACCATGCTATTGTTCAGTTGCAAGGCAGAAGGTCAACCTTGCTGAAAGCAGGTGTTGGAACTGAAGCTGCACTTACAGTGAGTGAGTCTACATTGGGTGTACTCAATGTATGATGATATAGTAGTGATGGCAAGTTACTGTGAACAAGGAAAGCCATGGGAGTTGCTTAGAGTTGAGAGGCAGTTGGTTGTTGATTAATGGATCCATGTGTGATACTATGAGACCAATGTTTCATTTACCAGATACAATGAACAGAGTGACTCTTCTAAATATAACACAACTGCAGCTATATTGGCCAGACAAGCATTTGGAGATGTTGCCTAAACAAAACATTATTGGTATTGGGACAATTTTGCCACTTTTTTCTTCTGCCTGTTTTGTTACCTCATAACGCAAAAATCATTTTTGAAACCATCATAAAATGTGAGTCTCAAGCTCTAGTTTCTTAATACTTGAACAGATGAGAATTCATTATGTGTTTATACATTAAAAAATGAAAACCACATTTGGCAAAGTTACCTGATAACTTTGTCAACTGTGTTATAGTCAGTGAAAATCACAAAAAAAATTGAAACAGTATATAAATTAGTATTAAACATTTTAATGCAAAGACAGTTACCAGAAAGGTACACACAAAAATGAAAATCCTCAAACTTAGAAGTAGAAAGAAAAGTTTGTCTCAGTTCTGACTGTATGGAAGATTAATTATGTGCACAAATCTTTTACATTCAGGGAAGCTGCACCTGGCACATTCGGGAAGTAAAAATTTTTTGCCCTGTCTGTTGTACAGATACAACACCTCAAACTCCCTGTCTTTGTAGAACTGAATAAGTTTACTAAGAAAATGTCTGCCACTTTTTTTCAAGAATTTTACCTAAACAGATATTACTGGCTTTAGTTGTGTAAGATCCCAGGTTGTTCTGGCATTCATTTTGTTATGTTTACAAATTGTTGAATTTTGATCCTTCTCACAGCAAAAAGTGAGATGAACAGGACTGACTGATTCCTGAATAAGTTCTTTCATAGCTTTTGCATCTTGTTTAGATTAAGAGTTATTTGTGTCATATATATTTATATAAAAAGTACAGTCAGAATCATTGCTGTTGTGATGGCTGTTCCTCCCAGTGCTCTTTCTTGGCTGTTGCTGTCTATGTTCTTCTTACTACTAGACCCCTCAATTTTATCCATTACAGAGATATCTGTAAGAGACTGGTGGTTCATCAAGTCTAATTCATCAACAGGTTCTTATGGGGCCATATCAGTTCTCCTTCTTCTCCCCTTCTCCCATTCTCTGACCATGACTCCGTATCTCTAAATTATGCAAGTAAAATTCCCATCAATAGGAGCAATGCAAACAGACCTGTCCCAACAGTTGTGATTACCAGACCTGTAACTGAGGATAAAATTAACACATTTCGTAATTCCCTTGCTGACAGAGACTGGTTTGGCCATTGTAGTGTCGATCGACATTACACTTCAAGTAATGACCTGCCAGCCAAAATAATATTTGATAGATTTTTTAATGCATTCTTGACCCTATTTAACTATAGTATTCCCATAAAGAAAATCAAAATAATGGACAGCAGCCACAAATCCAGATCTCAAAACAGACAAAATATATGGTACACTAAACAGCTGACAGATCTAAAGAAACAAGGTTTGTTACTGTACAACATATACAATAGTATGAAGTCTGACTGTGCCAAATCAGCCTATGTGGAATGCAGGAATGAATACAAAAAAGCCATCCTGCAAGCCAAAAAAACCTACAATGCCAACAGCATACATAATTCCATCAATAAATGCAAAACCGCTTGGAAAGTAATTAACAGTGCTGCCAGAGATACTAAAAAAGACAAAATTAATATCCCACCACAAACACTCAATGAGTTTTTTATTAATTCAGTGAAAGAAATAGGAGACGCAATTATCAAACCAGACATTAGTCCATCAGAGTTACTCTCCCAAAATTGGGGTAGACAGTCACCAAATACAAGCATGGTAACCTTCTCCGAAGTAACGCCTAGATATGTACAAGGGGTCATAAAACAACTGAAATCATCTGATAGCTTAGATATATATGGCATATCATGCAACCTGCTAAAAAAAGTGTGTGATTGCATTCTGTACCCTTTAACCCATTGCATAAACAAGTGCTTACTTGAGGGATATTTTCCTGATGAGTTAAAACTGTCTAGGGTCGTCCCAGTATACAAAAAGGGAGATAAAGACTCTCCATCTAGCTACAGGCCTATTTCAATAGTACCCGCATTCTCCAAGGTAATAGAATGCATCATGTACCAACAATTATCATCTCACTTTGAGAACCTAGGAATAATTAATGCTACACAATACGGGTTTAGGAAGAATCTGTCGACCATTGATGCAATCAACACGGTAGTCAGTTACATCCTCAAAGTTTTTGAGAACAAAGGCTTTGCTCAGGTCTCATTCTGTGACCTAAGCAAGGCCTTCGACTGTGTTGAGCACATGCCACTACTAGAGAAACTAGAATTCTACGGCATCAAAGAAAACAGTCTCAGACTATTAAAAGCTTATCTCAACAACCGTAAAGAGGTAGTTTGTGTTGGTAAGGAAATGTCAAACATAGAAAATGTTAAAGTAGGTGTGCCTCAGGGATCTGTACTGGGGCCCTTCCTGTTTCTGATAATGATCAATGACCTCCCCTCGTTTATTAGATCCACCACTGTATTGTATGCAGATGATACGACTTTTCTCCATAGCAGTAACAATCTTAATGACCTTAAAACCTGTGCTGAAAATACACTCACTCATGCAGCATATTGGTTCAGAGCAAATGGTTTCCTGCTAAATGAAAATAAAACTCAGCAGATAATCTTCACTCTAAGAGAAAAGCCACTATCTGATGACCCTAGTTCTGTTAAATTCCTGGGAGTTTATTTAGACGAAAAGTTAACCTGGAGCCAACATGTAAACTATATTAGTAGTAAACTATCTAGAGTAATTTATTTATTAAGACAACTCAGAAATTGTGTACCTGAAACATACATCAGATCATCTTATTTTGCATTTTTCCAGAGTATAATATCCTATGGCATTATCTTGTGGGGTAACTGTAGTCATATACATGACATCCTATTATTGCAGAAGAAAGCCATTAGGATAATTACAAATTCTTCACATAAGGCTCACTGCAAACCCTTATTTACTAAACAAAAAATTATGACTGTAATAAACCTCTATATATACAATGTCCTAATCTTTACGAAGAAGAACCTACAAGATGTGAAACGTAGAGAAAATGTACATTGTTACAACACAAGAAGCATCAAACACATATACACGCCTTACCACAGACTATCAAAATCAATAAATAGCTATGAAGTCACAGGACACAAGCTATTTAATAAGCTGCCACATGCCTTACAGGATCTTCCTGAACATACATTCAAAGAAAGACTGCATGAATGGTTTATTGCCCACCCGTTCTATGATATCAATGAATTCTTCAACTGTAAAATGCAGTAATCCAACAGATGACCCACTGTACATTTATTGTAATATAAGCTAAAATATTTCAGTAGTCAATACCTTATCACACTGTATTATAAATTGTAACTTCATTTGACGTTGTCAATTGCTGTAATGGCCTAAAGACAATAAAATCTTTATTATTATTATTATTATTATTATTATTATTATGTAACTATGATTCCCACAACAGGCTTCAAGGTAGCTCATAAGTGAATCACAAATTCTAGTAGGTGTGCCACTACCATCAGCCCTCACTGTATCTGGGATTCTAGAATAAACTTCTTCAGGATTTAGTGTCACAGTATTAGATTTCTTGAACATTGATAAGATGTTCAATTTAATTTTCTCTCCTTCATCCAAAGCAATGAGGCCATATTTTGTTGCTTTTGGTCCTCCTATAATTCATGTTTTCCTTGACAATATAATGAAAAGGATAGTCGCTACTCACCATATAGAGTAGATGCTGAGTCACAGAAAGGTACAACAAAGAGACTGTCAGAAAGTCAGCTTTCAACCAACAAGGCCTTTGTCAAAAATAGGTGACATACATTCACACACACTCATGCAAACACAACCCACACACACATGACCACAGCCTCTGGCTGCTGGAACCAGTCCATTGTTTGTTTCCCTTAACTAGTTTGAACAAAAAACCATGAAACGAGCATGCCAAAACTGCAAACACGAAAGAAATACTTGCTTTGGTAGAATTTATAACTGTTCCTGGATACTAGCATCCTCTACAAAATATCATTTTTTGCATCCTAGATTATCAGTAAAATCTGTCTTTTCATAGTTTAACCCCTTAATGCTGGATGTTGTGAATTTGCATCATACCATTGCTGTTCTAATAACAGGAAGGTTAACTATTTTTGTATGCCAGTACTAGTAGATGCTGATTCTGCCTGAAGCTAGCAATGCTTCTGACAAGTGCTGCATTCTCCTGAGTATTTCAGGTACTTCTAAAGAAATGTGATTCTTTATTTTTATTTTTTATCTAGATATTTATTCAAGCATTAAGGGGTGGAGGAACTCCTAACAACTGTCTTTTAAATGACTAAAGTATACTTTAAGCTATCTACTCTAACATTAGTTCAAGTGCAATAAATATTTTGGTACTTATGTGAACAAAGTTACTGTTTATGCCATTTCACAAAATAATGGTACTGTCATCAGCAGATAAGTTATTTTTGAATTGTGAAATCTGCTTCCCCGTGGAATCCAAGAGACTTTTCACATTGAACCATTGATCAAGAGCATCAAGAAATATTATTCCCCAGCCTGCACATGTGGGGACTTGTTCCAAACCTCCTCTTCTTCTTCACTATTCAGTGCAATCTGGCACACTGATTTCTTTAAATGGAGGCACTGTACTTCGTTTTCAATTGTTTTTTGAAGGGCATTGATCTCTTTTGGAGCTTTTCCACTGATCATTTG
Source organism: Schistocerca cancellata (assembly GCF_023864275.1). NCBI lineage: Eukaryota > Metazoa > Arthropoda > Insecta > Orthoptera > Acrididae > Schistocerca > Schistocerca cancellata. The sequence goes on along the minus strand of NC_064630.1, from coordinate 255,384,469 downwards.
CTTATTAGTCATTGCAGAGACAGCTAGCTGTAATGCAGTGTCATAATAATTTTGATATATGTGTGCTTTGGTTCTAATGAGCCTTCACATTTTAACAACCTAAACAGCGGCCCAAAATGCTCAAATAAAAAAAATTGTGAAAGAGGTAATATGCTATATTGGCAAAGTTTCCCCTTATTTTCTGAGCTTCTTTGTGCAACATTGCCAAGTTATATTATTATGCTAAATACACCACACAATTTTATTCCTAAAACTGATTCTGAAATGTAATTAAATACTGTATTGAACAAAAGAAATAATTATTACTTGTCAGAATGAATAGGTAGGGTGAGACTTTTGTAGACTACTAGAAAACAAAGTGTTCCACAAGCTGAAAGAAAAAGCACTGACTGAGACCAGGAAATGATCAATGATTCTAAAATGTGTGCCAGATCTGTTGTTCATTGTTTGCACTGTGCAATGAAAGCATTAACACCTCTATTGGATGATCAGGGAATTTGGTAGTGTCAGATACAATTTCATTCAAAAAGTGGCAAAGTTGCTCTAAGAAGTGCCCCAGTTTATGATACCTTCTTAAATTATATCTGGGAAACAAGACTAGCTCATTCACTAAGTCAGATAATAGTTTCACAGGAGGAGCAAGATCACTGTGGAGCAACTAATGCAGCCCAATGAAAAATATTGGGATGGTAGATAATGGGTAACTATAACCTTGAGTGTTACAATTCCTAGTGACATAGTGACTCTGATTTTGATCTAGACAGCTATTATTTTGGTGAGACAATAAGCTGTTCAGAAACCCAATCTGTTTTTAGGTATGAAACTTCCTGGCAGATTAAAACTGTGTGCCCGGCCGAGACTCAAACTCGGAACCTTATCACAGTTTTAATCTGCCAGGAAGTTTCATATCAGCGCACACTCCGCTGCAGAGTGAAAATCTCATTCTGTCTTTAGGTAGTACTGGTTCTAGAGTACTGGATCACTGACCAAGAGATGGAGAATGAATTTGTAGACCTTAAGGAAGATGGAAAGCAACCATAAAATTTAATGCAGTAAATGTGTAGTATTTAAAACTGCCAGTCTAGTATAATCTTGAGAGAGTGTCACTTACTTTATAAATCCATAGGGGATGTAGCCATGGTGAAGATACTGAGCAAGACCCAGGGGGATCTTTCTAAGGCATTTGATACAGTTGAACACAAGAGTCTATTAAATACATTAGAAGCATTAAGAATAAGAGGGGTAGCTAATGACAGGTTTCGATCATACCTAACAGATAGGGTACAAATCAAACAATGGAAAATCCAGGATGGAATGTAACAATTGTGCCTATTGCGGCTCAGCATCTCTGCTATATGGTGACTAGCGATTGTTAGATAGGTTACAAAGAGTAGAGATAACACATACTTCAACTAGGTCCAAACATTTAGTAAAACACTTATCAGAACCAAAATACATAAATATAGGGGTTCCGAAAGGTAGCATATTAGGACCAATACTGTTCCTGATATACATCAATGACTTTCCCAGAAGTGTTACTCATGGTGAATAAGCTCTCTTTGCTGATGACAGCAATATTATAGTCACTGAGAAAACAAGAGAACTCCTTGCCAAGAAAGCAAATGAAACTCTGAAGGAAGTTTATGATTGGTCAATAAGCAATGAAGTGACATTGAACATAAAGAAAACTAATGCCATGAATTTCAGTTTGAAGAGGAAAAATGGCAATGTTAAATTAAACGTAGATGGCACCTCTATAGGCTGTGTAACAAATGCAAAATTTCTAGGAATGAATATTGATTCTCAGTTGAAGTGGTGTGAACACACAAAGGTACTTGCAAACAGAATGTCATCAGCATGTTATGCCCTTAAAATCCTATAATCAGTGTGTAACATGCAGTGTCTTTTAGTTACATATGTACACTCAATTCTTAGCTATGGCATTCTTTTTTTGGGGAACAAATGCACAAAATATGAACGCAATTTTCAAACTCCAGAAAAGAGCCATAAGAATGATAACTAAAAATTCTAGCTGAGCTCATTGTAAAGATCTATTCCAAACACTGGGGATTTTAACTGCTCCATGTGAATACATTTACCAATCAGTTGTACACATCAAAAATAGCATTGGTAATTACTGCACAAACAGTGCTGTCCATGACCATGCAACGAACATACGACTCAAAACAGCATTTTCTACCAATGAATAAAATTGTACAATAAATTACCAAAAGAGATTAAGGAAATTGCAAAAATACGCTTACTTAAAAATGCAGCTAAAAAGTACCTATTAAGAAATACATTTTATACATTGAAGGATCACTTAGCTGCAACAGAGTAGGGGTTTGATAAAAAAAATGTTATTAAATAAGTAATAATAATAATAATAATAATGATGATTATAAAATATCCAACGTTCCACATAACACCTTCGCTTTATGTTTTTTTTCCTTCTTTTTCAATTTCTAGAAATACTTACCCCCAAGCTTTGCATAGCACCTCTTCCTCTTTCTGAGCTCAACATCTCAGTAATTATGGAGTGATGCTGACTCAGTTTTTCAGGATAGCAAATGGGAAATTGCAGTACAGTACAGAAAATGGCCCAGAGATCACTGGTGTGTGTGTGTGTGTGTGTGTGTGTGTGTGTGTGTGTACTGAGTGAAGTGTTATGAAACATTGTGTGTATAGTGTGTGCAGTGACTGATAGTGAGATATGAGTGAACCATGTGGCTTTACATGATTTAATAAACTATTTGTAAAAAAAAGTGTTTGTATACCAGTAGTAAATCTAATGATTGCCTCTAACTAGAAGTCTGTAAATATATGTGTATACAAATTAGCTTATTTTAAATTGATCTAAATTTGTAAATACTTTGACATGTCCTATATCCTTGTAAAAAGAGATCTATGAATGAATAAAGCTAATACTAGTACTACTAGTACTACTACTACTACTACTACTACTACTACTACTATTACTACATGTTTATACTATTACAATCATGTGTATACTATATTTCATTTTGCACTAACCTATTTACAAGTTTACCTTTTTGTCAAAACTTTTGCACTATTTTGTTGAAAGCATATGTGCAGTGCACGGATAAAAAGAACATGATACTTATAAGGAGCATAAAATGTTGAATATCAGTATATGATGCAGAATGTAAACACAACAAGTATTAAGAAAATTTGATTAACATTGATTCTTTTCCAATAATAACAGTTATTTTAGCACCTGAGCATTGACTGTGATGTGACCCTTTCCAGTTGTTTGATTTTATAATACAGGACTTATATAATTAAGGTATATCATGATGATATGAACTGTAAGTTACCCAGTGAGATGATAGAGAGTGCTGGACCATGATGAAGAGTGTGAAGTAAAGGACTGCCAAAAAAATTATTGTCAAAAGTCAGAAAAAAACTGATAAAAGTATTTTAGTCTGAAGTTTCACTTGTAATTACAAATTTTGTAAATTGAACGTGTACATATCTATATTTTATCAATTAATTGCCTTAATTAATATGATTTACTAGTAATAATAACTCATGGCATTGTAATATTTAAACACAATTTTGTTTTATAAAATATTTTTACACATTGTAAAAAAAGAACAGACCTTGATTCACACCCTTGTAGCACATGACCTGCTCTGCTTCATGCTTGTCCTGAAGGAGTCATGTACATATTTCTGGTGTACAATGCTCTGGGGGGCAGGATGATATGCAGTGTTGGAGGGTGGGTTGACACTTACCGAACTGAGTGATACCTAGTCAACCCAAGTATTGGTGATAGCACTGTCATGTATTTTACTCACCATCTATGTATACCAATTATGATATGAATTCATATGTTCACTGAGGCATGCGTATAAACAAGACTTTTCTGTCATCATTAAACAACTTTCAGCTAATTATATAATCCAGTTAGGTAAATTAGTAGGACAATTTTGTACATGTGGCATAGTAGCTGCAGATGTAAGCATTTGGTATACATATGGTTATGTGAATGTATGTACTTTTCCTAGAGAAAGAGCAAGTGTTCAAAAGCTAATGTGAATATTGTTTTCTGTTGCATGTTTCTATGTGCCACACATCAGTCAGATATAGGTGAGTGGTTGCTGCCTTCCCTTCATTTTATATATTATTTCATCCAGGAATTACTGTTGTTGGAAAAAAAAGAACACTACTGGTTCTGTGCTTACCTTATTTGTATTGGAGAAGCACACTGGTCTACTCCCCAGAGCACACCATCAGTGCTGGACATGGCCCTTGCTAATAATGTAAACTTGTTAACAATTACTAAATCTGCAGGCATGGAATATGAAGAATCTCTAACATGCATTCATTCAAGGCAATTGTCCACACTCAAAATCATTTTGCAATTTTAAAAAAAATCTTTTGGTCAAAATGCCCCAATTTGTCTTCCACGGCTCACAGCATGTGACTACCATGTGAAGGAATACAACAAAGGCACTTGCACTGTTTCTAGGAGCCATACACTGTAGCAGTGTGGATGCTACTAATACACATATTTCTTGAAAGTATAACAATGTGCCATATTATATTCACTGTCAAAACTTTCAGAGTGTGTGTGTGTGTGTGTGTGTGTGTGTGTGTGTGTGTGTGTGTGTGTGTGTGTGTGTGTGTGTGTGTGTGTAAGTGTGTGCATGCATATAATATCATTTCTCATATTTTGTTAGTAGGTTTATATGAGTTTAGTGCATTGCTAATATACTTAATAAATATTGCATTTATTTGACAAATAAATGGTAGCTATTCTTACCATCTCTATTTCTTCTATTGAAATCCCCATGGCTATTGAGAGCAATAAATGTTTTTCAGAAATGACAGGTTTTATGTCTCTGAGAACTAGTGGAACCACCACTGGTTTCACTGCCAAAAATATCACATTGCACTGCTTCATGACAGATGAGTTACAGAACAACACATTTGCACCAAGTTTCTGTGAACAAAATGATTCCTTTTTACATGTATGCTTCCATTAATGTAATGTCATTGAAAAATATATTGTCCAATAATAAAATGATGAGACAGAACTGCTGGTCACTAATTACCTTCAGGATGTGAAATTTTTATTACTGCTGATAGACACATATACAAGTGCACAAAACCATCTTAGATTTAGGGACTATTAGTTTCTTCTGTGGGGAGGTAAGAAGGATATTTAGGGGATTGTTAAAAAGCAGGGGCAGAATTAGCCATCATTTTGCAAAAAGTCATTAAGAATCTGCTACTATACTCTCATTATTCGTTCTTCCACTCACACCTGCAGTATGGAATACTGTTGTGGGGAAATGCATCAAAGTCATGCATCATTAATGGGGCCAAAGTAAGTAACTTTAAACCTTTGTGAGTGCTATTCTTATACCTAGTATTCATTCCAATAACTGAGCCATTGGTTTGAGAAAGGGATAGATTATTTATGATAAATTTTGCTATAGATTAAATATACTGGTAAGGTGTAGTTGGTATCCTTGTTTCCTTGTACACTCCTCTGCAGCACTTCTTGAGTTCACACCACAAATAATTTGTATTAAACATTTTGGACTCAGAAAACTTTAGCTTTGTTTGACAAATTACCCTAAAAATTGATCCCATATGACAGAATGTAATGAAAGTAAGTGAACTATGCTAGCTTTTTTATTATTATATAATCTAGGTATAAAAAATACACACTGTAAATAAAGATTTGTTCAGGTGGTTCAGCAGTTCATTGGTATGTGGCTCTAAATTAAATTTATTATAAAATTGTAATCTCAAGAATTTAATACTGTCAACCTCTTCTATTCATCATATTTTACTGTATACTGGAGAGGGAGGTTCTTATTAGTTCTGAAATGTATATAGTGTGTTTTTCAAAGTTTAGTGACGAATAATTGCCAAGAAATCATTTTTTAATATTCATGGAAATTTCATTAACTAAACTTTTTGAAACTATACTTAATTTGCCACTTATCGCAGTGTTTGTATCATTTTTAAGCAAAATGAACTCAGCATCTTACAATGCACTGAGGAATGGTCATTAATATACATAACTGAAGGAAAGAGACCCTACAATAGAAGCCTGTGGGACATCACATGTAATTAGTTTCTATTTGCATTATGAGTGATATATATTAATACAGGACTCTTTCCTACTGACACTCTTTGTTTTCTGTATGAAGTCAAGTGTCTAGAATATTACCAGTAGCCATTATTTACTGTCTAATGAATTAAGTACATTCTTGCTCTTCTATATTGAAATACTTAAGAAAACCAAACTGTGGCTTTGATATTTCTGTTGTTGAGTACTACCTGTCAGAAATTTAGTTAGCAAATCAGCCTAGTGGCTGCTCTAGCACTTGAGGGTTAGGCAATCCCTTCAACACCCCTTGTGTGGGTCCACCTGCCTACAGGTACTAGAGCAGCTGCCAGGCTGAACTGGTGTCGACTTTCCTGAAAGGTACACTTGCAATGTGCTCAATAAAGTTGTGTGGATAGCACCAAGTGTGTCACTGAACTGTTTTATTCATGTGCATGTTAATGCTGCATGCCCCAGAAGAGTGGGAAACAGGAGGGTTGAAAAAGCATAATTAAAGTTTACTGCTTTGGATCACATTCAGGTTTTGTTGAAGGGTTTTGAACAGTCCCTAGTGGTTCCAACCTGTAAAATTGTGGTTGTGCTGCATTCTGAAGGGGTGTGACCACACTCAATGGGGATGCCATACCACAGTGTCCTTAGAGAAGGGCTGAAACTTCTGAGGGTGTCAGAAGCGTCAAAGGTTGTCAAGAACATCTTCATCTTCATGTTGTTCATCAGACTGCAAACTGTTGTTTTCAACCATGAAATGTGCAGGAATCGGTGCCCCAAGGAAAGGAGTGGTTTCATTGATGCTCTTTATGCCATCCCCTGAGGCCTTTTCTTGTCAATTCTGAGCAGTGATGTGTCTGAAATGTTTTTCTTGGCCACCCATTAGGAAATGACATGATTTCAATGCTGGGTGTTACAGCTCTAACTGCCATCACAGAGATATCAAAAGAAAGGGTCGAATGCAGATAAGAAGGGCTGTCATGACCTCATCATGTGACACATCCACTGTTGTATTGAGCAGAATTGTGTTGAAATTTGGTGTCTATGTGACATCATTAATCCACCTTACAGCTCATGTGAACTTCTGAGGTCTGATCTTTTTCTCAAATGTGTTAATAACTTGCTGTCTGAATTGTCGCCAAGCCTGAGGATGACATTGCAGAACCATTACAGAGGAGGGTTGTAGGCATCTTATAGCCAAATTTTAAACTGAGGCATCAGAATAGGTGACAAATATGGGGTTTAAAAAAATTCTGTTGCTAAGTGTGTTGAGTCAGGCAACAGCCACTGGCTGAGCAACAGCAGTAACAGGTAAGTAACAGATTTAGTGATTTTTATGAGCTCCTAACCAGAAGTGAACTACATAGTTTCACTTGTGTGCTTTGATAGTTTAGTTTCTGAATTTCTGTTTGTCAATTTAATACACTGAGGAGCCAAATAAACTGGTACACCTGCCTGATAACATGCAGGGCCCTCATGAGTAAGCAGATGTCACACAACACAATGTGTCATGGACTTGACTAATGTCTGAAGTAGTGGTGGAAGGAACTGACATCATGAATCCTGCAGAGCTGTCCATGGGAATGGAAATGAGCGTTTGGCATCATTGGCTGGGAGACCCCTTACGGGGCAGGTCCAGCCACCTTGGTGCAGGTCTTACCACATTCGACGCCACATTGAGCAACCTGCACGCCGGATGGGGATGACATGATGATGAAGACAACAGAACACCCAGTCCCTGAGTGGACAAAATCCCTGACCGAGCTGGGAATTGAACCCAGGCCCGTAGGATGGCAACCTGTCATGCTAACCACTCAGCTATCGGTGCGGAAGAGCTGTCCATAAATCCATAAGAGTACAAGGAGGTGGAGATCTCTTGTAGACAGCAAGTTGCAAGGCATCTCAGATATGTTCAATAATGTTCATGTCTGGGGAGTTTGGTGGCAAGCAGAAGTGTTTAAACTCAGAATGGTGTTCCTAGAGCGACTCTGTAGCAATTCTGGTTGTGTGGAGTGTCGCATTGTCGTGCTGGAATTGCTCAAGTCTGTCAAAATGCACGATGGGCGTGAATGGATGCAGGCTGATCAGACAGGATACTTAAATACATGTCATCTGTCAGATTCATATCTAGACATATCAGGGGTCCCATATGATTCCAACTGCACACACCTCACACCTTTACAGAACCTCTACCAGACTGAACAGTCCCCCGCTGACATGCAAGGTCCATGGATTCGTGAGGTTGTCTCCATACCCGTATATGTCCAACTGCTTGATACAATTTGAAATAAGACTTGTTTGACCAAGCAACATGTTTCCTGTCATCAACAGTCCAATGTCAGTGTTGACGGGCTCAGGCAATACATAAAGCTTTGTGTCATGCAGTCATTGAGGGTACAAGAGTGGTCTTCAGCTCCAAAAGCCCATGTTGATGATGTTTCACTGAATGGTTCATACGCTGACACTTGTTGATGGCCCAGCACTCAAATGTGCAGCAATTTGCAGAAGGGTTGCACTTCTGTCATGTTGAACAATTCTCTTCAGTCATCATCTTCTTCCATCTGCAGTGATGTCAGAGATTTTGTGCCTTACCAGTTTCCTGATATTCACAGTACATTTGTGAAATGGTTGTATGGGAAAATCCCCAGTTCATCATTACCTCAGAGATGCTGTGTCCCATTGCTCATGGCCTGACTATAACACCATGTTCAAATTCACTTAAATCTTGATAACATGCCATTGTAGCAGCAGTAAGCAGTCTAACAACTGTGCCAGACACTTGTTGTCTTATGTAGGTATTTCTGACTGCAGTGCCATGTTCAACCTGTTTACAAATCTCTGTAGTTGAATATGCATGCCTATACCAGTTCCTTTGGTACTTCAGTGTACATACTAGACAGAGTTCTTGTGTTTTCATTTGTGTTTGAAAACAACCAATTTTGTGACATTTTACAAGTTCCTAACAAGGTGCTAATTATTTAGTCTCACCTGCATACTTTGATAGTTTAGTTTTTGAATCTTTCCATGTTAATCTAATTTACTAGATACAGTTTTTTCATTTTTGTCAATGAAAATAGTTGAGTTTTGTAGTGCATGTTTGTATGTGTAGTATAGTTTTCTACCATCTTTAGTATGGATAGGGACTGTGTTTGCTATGTGCATATGCAATCTGAGGTGGTGACATTGCACGTTCAGCTCCAGGATGCATTGGCTTCAGTTACACATCTTAAGGCTGCAGTAGATGGCCATTACTGTAGGGACAGTACGTAGGAATCCAATGAACATCCTACATGACCTACAAATCCCCAAGTCAGTCCACACCAGTAGCCAGCCTAGTTACTATTTTCATTGAGGTTGACCCCTCATTCTTTGTCAAATTGGTGGTTACCTTGGGGCATGGCAGGCTGTGAAAGATGTCCTGAGGGGCCAAACATAAGGCCTCCCTGGTAAGTCTGACAAACAGATTCCAGGTGTTATCTGTGGCTGACAATGTCCCACAGCCAGATGCAGTCATTTGTCCTGCTTCAGAGGAACCTCCCAGCCTGCAAGTTTGGGCAATCACAAGGGGTGAAATTATTGGTACTGGGAGCTCCATTGTTAGATGCTTTATGAGGGCCCTTAGAGAAGTGGCTCCAAGGAGGAGAAGAAAGCCAGTATCCACTTTGTGTGCATACTGGGTGGAGTCGTTCCAGATGAGAGACAGGCCTTTCTGGATGCTATAAGGAGCACAGGCTGCAGCCAGTTCACTTAGGTACCAATGATGTGTGATGCTTTGGATCAGAAGAGATTCTCTCTGGTTTCAAGTGGCTATCGGAAGTGATAAAGGCTGCCAGTTGTGCTTGCAAGATGAAAGGAGTGTTCACTATTTGCAGCATAGTTGACAGGCCTAATCGCAGACCTCTGGTACAGAGCTGAGTGGAGGGTCCGAATCAGAGTCTCAGGTGGTTCTGCAACCATGTAGGCTGCAGATTCCTCATCTTGTGCCGTAGGGTGATGGGGTTTTGGATTTCATTAAATACACTGAAGAGCCAAAGAAACTGGTACACCTGCCTAATATTGTCTTGGACCCCCACAAGCATGCAGAAGTGCTGCAACATGACATGGCATGTACTCAACTATCGTCTGAAGTAATGCTGGAGGGAACTGACACCATGAATCCTGCAGGGCTGTCCATAAATCCATAAGACTGCAAGGGGATGGAAATCCCTTCTGAACAGCACGTTGCAGGGCATGCCGGATATGCTCAATACTGTTCATGTCTGGGGACTTTGGAAGCCAGCAGAAGTGCTTAAGCTCAGAAGAGTGTTCCGGGAACCACTCTGTAGCATTTCTGGATGTGCGGGGTGTCACATTGTCCTGCTGGAATTGCCCAAGTGCATTGGAATGCACAATGGACATGAATGGATGCAGATTATCTGATAGGATGCTTATGTATGTTACCTGTGGGAGTCATATTTAGATGTGTCAGGGGTCTCATATCACTCCAATTGCACATGCCCTGCACCATTACAGAGCCTCATCCATTCTGAGCAGTCCCCTGCTGACATGCAGGGTCCATGGATTCATGAGATTGTCTCCATACCCGTACATGTCCATCCACTCAATACAATTTGAAACGAGACTCATATGACCAGGTAACATGTTTCCAGTCATCAACAGTCCAGTGTTGCTGTTGGTGGGCCTAGACAACGTGTAAAGCTTTGTGTCATACAGTCATCAAGGGTACACGAGTAGGCATTTAGCTCCAAAAGCCCATATTGATGATGTTTCATTGAGTGGTTCACACGCTGACAATTTCTGATGGCCCAACACTGAAATCTGCAGCAATTTGTGATAGGGTTGCACTTCAGTCATGTTGAGAGATTCTCTTCAGTTGCTGTGGATCCCATTCTTGCAGGATCTTTTTCCAGCCATAGTGATTTCAGAGATTTGATGTTTTACCAGATTCCTGACATTCACAGTACACTCACGAAATGATTTATGGGAAAATCCCCACTTCATCATTACCTCAGAAATGCTGTGTCTCATCGTTCATGTCCTGACTATAACACCATGTTCCAATCCACTTAAATCTTGATAACCAGTCATTGTAGCAGCAGTAACTGATCTAACAGCTGCACCAGACTCTTGTTGTCTTATATAGGCATTGTCAACTGCAGTGCTGTATCCTGCCTGTTTACAAATCTCTGTATTTGAATACGCATGCCTACCTATACCAGCTTCAGTGTATATCAAGAGCCCATTACATGCAGGAGGCAGCTATATGGGTAGTGGGGGCAGTGCAACATGGACTGGGTGTTTTTTTACTTTAGAAGGTCTCAGGGAAACTCAAAAAGGGCTTCAGGCTCAAAGGGTGCAGGTTGAACACAAGAAGAATGTAAATCTAGGAACTGTCATTATAATGCTTATAAGATATCATAGCTGTGTGGGGAAAGTAAAAGAGATCCAAGCATGAATAAAAAGCACTCATGCTCGAATTGTTACAGGCACTGAAAGCTGGCTAAAGCCAGAGATAATTTCAGCTGAAATTTTTGTGAAGTATCTAATAGTGTTCATAAAGGATAAGCTATATACAGTTGGTAGTGACATGTTTGTTGCTGCAGTTTATCTTGGAGCAATATTATAGTGTACTGTTCCTGTGAGTTAGTAGGGCAGACACCATTCTTTGCAGCCAGAAGATAATAATAATTGGGTTCTTTTACTGACCTTCCAGCTCAGATGATTGCTGAAAGATTCAAAGAAAACTTGAGTCTAATTTCAAACATGTACTCAACTCATACAATTACATATAGCAGGTGGTCAATTTACCCTCTATATGTTGGTGAAAATGCATGTTAAATCTGGAAGTATACATAAAACATCACCCAAAATTGTGCAGAATGCATTATCTGAAAATTATTTTGAACAGTTAGTTCATGAGCCCATTCAAATAATAAACATTTGTGAAAACACTTGGCCTATTAACAACAAGTAATCCTGAGCTACTAACAACATCAAATTGGATACAGGGATCAATGAATTGCAGGGTTGTCGTAGCAAGACTGAATACCATAACTCTCAAATACACCAAAAATAAACAAAAAATATATCTATTCAAAAAAGCAGATAAAAATTCGCTTGACATCTGTCTGAGAGACAATCTCCACTCCTTCCAAATTAATAATGTAAGTGTAGACCAGATGTGGCTTGAACTCAAAGAAATAGTATTGACAACAGTTGAGCCATTTATATCAAATAAATTAATAAATGATAGAGCTGATCTCCCATGATATGCAAAACACTATCAATGAAAATGCTGCTAAAGCAAATTTCCTGGATGCAGCCTTCTGAAATTCCTTCACCAAAGAAGACAAAGTAAATATTCTAGGATCTGAATCCAGAGCAGCTGTCAAAATGAGGAACTCAGAAGAACATACCCTCAGAGTAGTGAAGCAACTTAAATCACTTAATAAAAGCAAGTCTTCTGGTCGAGCTTAAATACCAGTTAGGTTCCTTTCACAGTATGCTAATGCAATAGCTCCATACTTAACAATCATACACAACTGCTTGCTCAACAAAAGATCTGTACCAAAAGACTGGAAAGTTGGACAGGTCACACCACTATTTGAGAAAGGTAATAGGAGTAATCTACTAAATTACAAGCCCATATCATTAACATTGATATAGAGCAGGATTTTGGAACATACATTGTGTTTTAGCATTATGAAGTACCTCAAAGTGAACATCTTTTGACACACAGTCAACAGAGATTTAGAAAATATCATTTTTGTGAAACACAACTAGCTCTTTAATCTCACAAAGTGCTGAATGCTATTGACAAAGGATTTCAAAATGATTCTATGTTTCTAGATTTCCACATGGCTTTTACATCATACCTCACAATCTGCTTGTAATCAAATTGAGTGCTTATGGAATATCATCGCAGTTATGTGACTGAATTCTTGATGTCTTATCAGAGAGGCCACAGTTCATAGTAATTGATGAAGAATCATTGAGTAAAACAGAAATAATTTCTGGCATTCCCCTAGACAGTGTTACAGGCCTTCTGCTGTTCCTTATCTATATAAATAATTTAAGAGACAATCTGAGCAGCCATCTTAGGTTGGTTGCAGATGGTGCTGCAGTTTATTACCTAGTAAATATCAAAACAAAATGCGAAATGATTTAGATAAGATATCTATATGGTACAACAATTGGCAATTGGCCCTATATAATGAAAAGTGTGAGGTCAGCCACATTAATGCTAAAAGGAATCCATTAGACTTCAGTTACATGATAAATTAATCAAATGTAAAGGCTGTAAATTTAACTAAATACCTAGGAATTACAATTACAGACAACTTCAATTGGAAATAACGTATGGAAACTGTTTTGGAGAAGGTAAACCAAAGATGGTGTTTTATCGATAGAACACACAGAAAATGCAACAAATCTACTAAAGAGACTGCCTACACTACACTTATCCATCCTTTGCAGTACTGCTGCATGGTGTGGGGTCCTTGCCAGAAAGGATCAATGGAGTACATCAAGAAAGTTCAAAGACTGGTAGGACATTTTAATTATCAAAAAATAGGAGAGAGAGTGTCATGGACATGACACAGGATCTGATGTAGAAATCATTAAAACAAAGGCTTTTTTCATTGCGGTGGGTTCTTGTCATGTTAATTTCAACTATCAACTTTTTCTTCCAACTGCAAAAATATTTTGTTGATGATGAACTACATAGGGAGAAATGACCATCATAATAAAATAAGGGAAATCAGAGCTTACACAGAAAGTTATGGGCATTCATTTTTCCGCACACTGTTCAAGAGTGGAATAATACAGAATTAGTTTGAAGGTGGTTTGATAAACCCTCTGCCAGGCACTTGAGTGTAATTTGGAGATTTAATAATATTTTGCAGGATATCTTATACCCACCAGTCCACTTACAGGTAACTGTAGAGCTATTAAGGAGAAATGAGGAAATGTAATATTTAAATCCCTAGACTTAAGTTCTTCACACAGAAGCCTGTGGAACTTAAATTAGCACAAATACTATGGTAGTTATAGTGTTGGCAGTATACAGGGAAAATGTATCCTTCTCTAAACCAGATGCAACAACTTCTGAGCCAACTATATTCCAAAACCAAGGTTTTAATTTCCATGGGTAATTTCAGTAGAAATTTATTAACTAAAAATAATAGAAGGAGAGAATTAGAATACATGATGAAATTATTCAATCTAATTGCAGTAGTTAAGTCTTCCACTACAATAACATGTAACTCATGGAGCCTATTTGACAAAACACTCATTGACAGGAGAAGGAGCAACTATATTAATGTAAGTCAGATTCTCAATAGATTCTCAGATCCTGATGATCAACTGCTTACAGTAAATGACATTAGCCTTTGTGATGAAGTTAATCACTTATTTAAATATTTAAGGTCAGTCAATAATGATATGCTAGAAACCTTCAGTCTTCACTTGGAGGAGTTATACTGGTAATGAATGTCATTGAAAAAGTTAAGCTGTTTTCTAACAATTTTGTGTCATTATCTGAAGCTGTATTTAGAAGAATTGTTAAGTAACAATTCTCAGGCTACAGAGGGAAACACTAGATTACTGGAGGAAGTTACATGAATTACTAAGGGTATATTATACGCCCATAAAAAAAGACTATTCTAGATTGTACTATAATATTTTAAAAAGAGGCATTAAAAATCCAAAAGTAAGCACAACACATTGAATTTTATAGCTCCAAACAAAGCATAAACTGGCAGAAGTAAAGCTGTGGGGCCGGGGCATGAGTCGTGCTTGGGTAGTTCAGTTGGTAGAGCACTTGCCCACGAAAGGCAAAGGTCCCAAGTTCGAGTCTCGGTCAGGCACACAATTTTAATCTGCCAGGAAGTTTCATATCAGTGCACACTCTGCTGCAGAGTGAAAATCTCATTCTGGAAACATCCCCCATACTGTGGCTTAGCCATGTCTCCGCAATATCCTTTCTTTCAGGAGTGCTAGTTCTGCAAGGTTCACAGGAGAGCTTCTGTAAAGTTTAGAAAGTAGGAGACGAGGTACTGGCAGGAGTAAAGCTGTGGGGATGAGGCATGAGTCATGCTTGGGTAGCTCAGTTGGTAGAGCACTTGCCCGCAAAAGGCAAAGGTCCTGAGTTTGAGTCTCGGTCCGGCACACTGTTTTAATCTGCCAGGAAGTTTCATAAACTATTTTGCAAGTTATGAAAAGGAGAGTGGGAAAAAAGTAGAGTGCACATCTGATATACAAATAAGTTCAGGTGCAGATCCAAGGGTGGGGTGGGAAAGGGGGAGAAGGGTGTCATGGGGATCAAGCCCCCTCCCCCTCTTTCAAAAAAAATGTATCATCAACAGTGACAGTCTCAAAAATGGCAAGGAATTCAACAAATTAGTAGCCATATTTAATATAACATAATTTTCAGTTGCTTGTATGAGTGACTGCCCTCATGGGTGGACTTACACCATAAACAGTAACATTTCTAGCCAAACACACACACACATTCCTGGGTTGGCCATTCCTGCTGTCAATAAACAATCCAATATGGTACATTAGTCAACAGATAGAACCAACAAACAACAGAGAGTGAGGGAAGACAAATTTATGTCCAGGTAGAACTTGCTCCCAATATTCTTTGGATATATTCCAGCCTCTACCTTCCCTTACAGTTTTAACCCTTCACAGCTCCCTCAAGTACTATGTAAGTTATTCCCTAATGCCTCAACACATTTCCTATCGTCCTGACTCTTCTTCTTGTCAATGTTTTCCACATGTTCCCCTCCTCAACTATTCTGCGGAGTTGACCCTATGTAATGAAACGTGTGAGATCATCTGCATGAACGCTAAAAGGAATCCATTACACTTCAGTTACACAATAAATCAATCAAATCTAAAGAAATTTTACAAATTAGAACCACATTTAATACAGGATATTTTTCAGGAATGCCATCTTTACCTCTGCCAGTCTGCTTTTCATGTTTTCCTTGCATGAATTGTCATTTGTAAGTTTTATTTGAAGGTAGCAAAATTCCTTAACTTCATCTACTATGTGCTCCCCAGCGAAATTCCTTAATTTCATCTACTATGTGCTCTCCAGATTTGATGTTAAGTTTATAGCTATCTTATTTCTGCAACTCCTCATTACTTTCATCTTTATTTGGTTCACTCTGAATCCAAGATATGTACTTATTATACTATTCAGTTCTTACCTTCACTTTCACCGAAAGTAACAATCTTATCAGTGAATCTTACCATTGAAATTCTTCCTCCTTGAATTTAATTTCCACTTCTGAACCCTTCTTTTATTTGCACCACTGCTTCTTTGATATACAGATTGGATAATAGGGGCAAAGAACTACATACCTGTATTATAAACTTTGTATCCAGGGACTTCATTCTTGGTCTTTATTCTTATTTTTCTTGCTTGATTTTCATTCATATTGTATATTATGCATTTTTTCATGGCTTTACATGGTCTACACCCATCATCCCGAGAATTACTAACATCTTGAACTATTTTACTTTGTTGAATGTCTTCCAGATCAATTCCCATTTCTTCTTCTATCACATCAGAAGATAATTCCTCTGCTTTACAGAACTCTTCAGTGTACTCTTTCTGCTTATCTGCTCTCTCTTGCTTTTGCATTTGAATTCCTATCGCAATCTTAATGTTGCTTTTAATTTCAAAGAGGGTGTTTTGACTATCCTAGATAGACAAGATTTCTTTGCTGTTACCTTCCTTGTACCTATATTTGTCTGTCCAACCTTTGTAATTCACTTTTTTGTGATATCCATTCCACTTCAACTGAACTGCCTATTGTGATATTCATTATCACAGTGTCCACAACCCTACAGAACTTCAAATGCACCCCATCATTCACCAGTACTTCGATATCCCACTTGTTTTTGGCATTCATTCTTCTTCTCTTAAACTTTAGTCTACTCTTCACTCTCCATCATAACTAAATTGTGGTCTGAGTGTATATATATCTGCTCCTGGGCATACCTTACACTCCACTATCTGATTTCCAAATCTCTGTCTGACAACGATGTAATCCAACTGGAACCTTCCTCTACCTCCAGGTCTTTTGCAAGTATATCTCCTCCTTTTGCGACTTTTGAATAGTTGCAGCTTATTACTAGCTGAAATTTATTGCAGACTTCTATTAATCTTCCTCTTCTCCAATTCCTACCACTGAACTCATGTTCTCCCATAACATCATCTTCAGTTATTTTTACTACATCAACATTCTAATCCCCCATGATTATTATATTATCTTTTCCCTTGACACACTGAGTTGCCCTCATATATTCTCCCTCTTCATCTGCTTGTGACAACAGCATATATAACATATGTCCAAACACTTCTGAGACTGAGTTTTTTCATGGTGTATAAGCAATGTCAGTGCAGTAATTATGGTGGCATCTTAAACTAACAACTGTAAATGACAGATACACTCTTGACCAGTCAGTCAGGAGCACACAGTTTTAAGTACTGGATGCGCAGCCATAGTGTGTCAAAGTTGTTGTTGTGAAGCAAAAAATTAAGTGCTCAAGACCTTCTCTAAACTGTTTGGAAGGAAGGAGACAAAGCAGCCCTGCAGCCAGGCGACTAGCGCGAGTTTTGGTGTTCTCGTAAAGATAAGTTATTTTAGATTATAAAACATATAGATTAGTACTGATTACGTGGTAAATAAGTGTATTAGTGTGCCGTTTAAGTGTACCATTATAGGTTTTGTTTTTCTTTACGTAATATAGCAGAAAACGCGAAAAGACCGTACAGTCGTATTTTGTGTTTACGTTCTGCTGCAGCAAATCTATAGAATTTCGTTTAGTTGTTCCTTGCTCCCTCCAGCAATTTAACTTAGCGTACCTCTTCATTATTTAACTAGCATTTCCGGAAAGTAGCGTAAAGTTTAACTTGTTGTTTCAGAAACTTTGCACTTCTGTTTTAGTTTACACACAGTTGCGTATAGGCCAAATTTGTGTAACCATATTTTCGTGTTTGTGTAATTTAACTGACTTATTCTTAATAAACTATTACGTTTATCATGAGTGAAAAGTGCTTGACTTGCCGTAGAATTGTTAGGTCGGGGCTTTGGTGTGATGGGTGCTGTAGTTTTTTCCATGTGGGTGACTGTAGTGGCGTGGGAATAGGGGAAGTAAATGAGACTCATCAGTGGTTTTGTAGGATTTGTAGTAGAGATAGGAAGATACTGGAACAGGAGGGGAAAATTGCTGCCCTTCAGGCTGAGTTAGACAAGGCCAGGGGAGATCTTGACAGGTTAAGGAGGGAGAAGGGTAAAGAGAGGTGGGAAGTGGCGACAGGCAACAGGAGGAACAGGCCTAGAACTTTGTCTGACAGCTTTATGGTGAATGTGGAAAATAGATTTGACCTGTTGCTTCAGTTAGAAGCTGGTGAGCCTCAAGCAGTTACAGGTGTAGACAGGGCACAACAAACTTTCAGCAGCAAATTGAAAAGTAAGAATGTAGGGAAATCAGTAAAGAGAAAGAAAGTGTTGTTGTTAGGTAGTTCCCATGGAAGAGGTGTTGGCCAACTCTTGCAGGATGAACTAGGATCAGAATACCAGGTCACCAATTTTTTTAAACCTAGTGCTGGTCTGGAGCAGGTGACAGAGGATTTAGGATCACTTTGCAAAGATTTCACTAAGGAAGACACCGTGGTTATTTTGGGTGGGGCAGGTAACAGTATTGACAGAGATCCTGGGTACAGTATAGAGTGTGACCTGGCGAAGATTGCATCAGCATCAAAGCATACTAGTGTTGAGTTTGTTATTGTTCTTGGGCGCCATGACCGACCTCATTTGAACTCTTCTGTCAAGAGAGTTAATTTGGAGCTGGAACGGCTGCTCATGTCGGGTGCGGGGTCACACATTGGTGTGGTTCATGTTGATTCTCTCAGTAGGTGGGATTATACTAGGCATGGACTTCACCTCAACAGGAAGGAGAAAGGTAAATTGGCTGGGGAAATAGCAGGAAAGTTAAAGGGGGGAGGCACTGTCATGAGTGGTAAAATACCAGTGGTTATAGGATTCAGAAAAGACCCTTTTTTAGGGTAGGGAGGACAGAAAGAAAGCAAATTTTAAGAGAGGTTAGAACTGAGACTAACCTTCAGTTTGAGAAAGAAATCAAAAAACATAATTCCAGCTTATTACATCAACATAAACAGCCATTGGTTAAGAATTTTCAACTGTCAGTAGATATTTTAACTCCACCCAATTTTAACTCAGTCAATGTGAAATGTCAGCTATCTTTATTGCATCAAAATATTCGAGGACTGAGAAATAAAATTAATGAATTAACTATCTGTAATGATGAATTAGAGTCTTCAAACCCAGCTGACATAATCTGCCTCTCGGAATATCATGTGACCACTGGTATAGAACTTTTAAGTGTTACAGGGTTTAGGTTAGCATCTCACTTTTGTAGATCAGAAATGGAGAAAGGAGGAGTTGCCACATTCATCAGGAACTGTCATAAATTTAAGAACATAGCCATTCATAAATTTTGCCTAGAACAGCATATGGAAGCATGTGCAACAGAATTAGAATTTCACAAAAAATCTTTCATAATATTAAGTGTATATCGAGCATCTGCAGGTAACTTTAATCTGTTTGTAAACCACCTTGAAGCTGTACTAGCCCATTTAACAACCAAAAACAAAGAAATAGTGGTTGCTGGTGATTTCAATGTAGATTTCCTTAAAGACTCTCCCAATAAGAACTTATCTGAGTTAGTAACACTATCATTCAACTTAATTCCCACAGTAAAGTTCCCCACTAGGATAGCCACTTGCTCACAAACAGCCATTGATAATATCTTTATAGAAAAGTCCAATGAACAAAATTATATTACAAAACCAATAGTCAATGGCCTCTCAGACCATGACATGCAGTTCCTTCCGTTAAATGTTAATACTGAACAGAATATAAAATCTGTTAAATCTGAGCTCAAGAGGGTAATCAGTAAGCCAAAAATTGATTATTTTAGGACACTGCTCAGAGACATTCACTGGACTGATGTTTACAGTGCTCATGGCATGAATGAAAAATATAACATTTTTGCTAATACAGTGCTTACCTTATTTGAACACTGCTTTCCCCCAAAACTTACCAAGGTTAGAGCAAAGTCTACAAAGAAGCCATGGATTACTCGAGGAATAGGGGTATCTTGTAAAACAAAAAGAAAACTGTATCTGTCAATCCGAAACATTTCCAATGTTGATGCTATAGCACATTATAAGAAATACTGCAAAATATTAAAGACTGTAATACGGATGTCAAAGTAAATATATTACAAGGAAAAGATAGTCATATCAGATAACAAAATAAAGACAATATGGGATATAGTGAAGGAGGAGACCGGTAGAACAAGACATGAAGAGGAACAAATAGCATTAAGAGTAAATGATGCATTGGTGACAGATGTGTATAGTGTTGCAGAACTTTTTAACAAACATTTTATAACTGTTACTGAAAAGATGGGGTTGTCAGGTTCGGTAGATGCTGCTATGGATTACCTTAGACCAGACATTTCAAGTAACTTCCATAATATGAATTTGACCCTCACTACCCCAACAGAAATAATGTCCATCATAAAATCTTTAAAATCAAAAACATCTAGTGGGTATGATGAAATATCAACAAAGTTAATTAAAGAATGTGATTCTGAGCTAAGTAACATATTAAGCTATCTGTGTAACCAGTCGTTTATCAGTGGAATATTTCCTGAATGGCTCAAATATGCTGAAGTTAAGCCACTGTTTAAGAAGGGAGATAAAGAAATAGCATCAAATTTCTGTCCAGTTTCACTGTTGCCAGCATTCTCAAAAATTTTCGAAAAAGTAATGTACAGTCGTCTTTATAACCATCTTATCTCAAATAACATACTGTCAAAGTCACAGTTTGGATTTCTAAAAGGTTCTGATATTGAGAAGGCTATCTACACTTACAGTGAAAATGTGCTTAATTTATTAGACAAAAAATTGCAGGCAACTGGTATATTTTGTGATCTGTCAAAGGCATTTGACTGTGTAAATCACAATATCCTTTTAAGTAAACTAGAATATTATAGCGTAACAGGAAATGCTGCAAAATGGTTCAAATCTTATATCTCTGGCAGGAAACAAAGGGTGTTATTAGGAAAGAGACATGTATCAAGCTATCAGGCATCATCCAACTGGGAACTAATTACATGTGGGGTCCCACAAGGTTCCATTTTGGGGCCCTTACTTTTTCTTGTGTATATCAATGACCTTTCATCAGTAACATTACCAGATGCCAAGTTTGTTTTGTTTGCCGATGATACAAACATTGCAATAAATAGCAAATCAAGTGTAGTCTTAGAAAGATCAGACAATAAAATATTTGTGGACATTAATCACTGGTTCCTAGCCAATTCTTTGTCACTAAACTTTGAAAAAACACACTACATGCAGTTCAGAACTTGTAAGGGGTGTCCCAAGAGTATATGTCTAACATACAATGACAAGAAGATAGAAGAAGTGGACAGTGTTAAATTCTTGGGATTACAGCTTGATAATAAATTCAACTGGGAGGAGCACACCACAGAACTACTGAAGCGTCTTAACAAATCTCTGTTTGCAATGCGAATTTTGTCAGACATAGGGGATATAAAAATGAAAAAGCTGGCATACTATGCTTACTTTCATTCCATAATGTCATATGGGATTATTTTTTGGGGTAATTCATCAAGCCAAGCTAAAGTTTTCTGGGCACAAAAACGTGCAGTAAGAATTATATGTGGTGTGAACTCAAGAACATCCTGCAGAAGCCTGTTTAGGGAACTAGGGATACTAACTACAGCTTCCCAATATATTTATTCCTTAATGAAATTTGTCATTAAAAATATATCACTTTTTCAAACCAACAGCTCAATTCCTGGAATCAATACTAGAAATAAGAATAATCTTCACAAGGATTTAAAGTCACTTAGTCTTGTACAAAAAGGTGTGCATTATTCAGGAACACATATTTTCAAAAACTTGCCAGCAGCCATAAAAAGCTTAACAACCAATGAAATTCAGTTTAAGAGAAGCCTAAAGGATTTATTGGTGGCCAACTCCTTCTACTCCATTGATGAATTTCTTAGTAAAACCAACTGATTTGTATATAAGTACAACATAACTTCTGCACAATTTCAGTGCAGTAATGTGTTCACTGAAAATGTGTGTGTGTGTGTGTGTGTGTGTGTGTGTGTGTGTGTGTGTGGTTGCGTGTAAGTATAATCTAACTTCTGCACCATTTCAGTGCAGTAATGTGTTCATTGTAAATAAGTATTACAGTAGTTGTATTACATGTTTATTACCTTATAAATAAATAAAAAACTTTTTTATTTTAAATTCAGTGCATTAGTATTTGTAAAATGACTCTTAGTGTTCATTAAAAAATAACGATCATTCCACTTGGGACCTGTGGAATGGTACATTAGCTTATTTGTTTTAGTTGTAAATATTTGTCATGTATTGTTGTTTTTCTGACATGTTCCACATCCTGGAGGACCTCCTCACTACGGATCAATTGGAATGAAAGTAAATCTAATCTAATCTAATCTAAAGTGTGTGCTACGTTTGTCCAACGCACTCTGACTCTCAAACAAAAACAATGACATGTGAATGCACACTGCAACTTTATTATAATGCAAAACACAGACTGTTATACTATGGGGGAAAAAATAAAAATAAAACTATCACATGTGACAAGACTTGATGATGATGATGATGATGATGATGATGATGATGATGTTGGTTTGTGGGGTGCCCAACTTCGTGGTTATCAATGCCTGTACAAGTTCCAAATCTGTTTGTTTCCAGTCTTGGCACTTTCCAAATGATGATGAGATGATGAGGACCGCACAGACACCCAGACCCCAGGCGGAGAAAATCCCTGACCCAGCTGGCAATCGAATCCAGGGACAAGACTTGATGTTATCAATACCAACCTACTAAAAAACAATAAGGTGTAGAAATTCACAAAAAGGGTCAATGCTTTGATGATACAACCAATATTCAAGCCAATGTGAAATGCAAGCTGGACAGCATCCCAATGGAGTACTCTTCTGAGTGTTTCATGTCATTGTATGAACATTCTGTGTGTTGTACTGAAGTGGGGGAAGACTATATAGAATATCTAAAGCAGTAAAACCACTATCTTCACTTTCTCTGTTTTATTATTAATTTGGTTTCAAGACTTTTTTGACTGATGGAGTCTACCTGAATTATTGGTATTGATACTGGCTTGCTGCTGATTCTGCACACATGATCACTGTCTCTGGCAACTGAAGCCATTTGACTTCAGTTGCCTTGTCTATTTTCAGCAAAGGCCTTCTTCGCCAAAAGCTAACTTTCTGACAGTCTTTTTTCTGTGCTTATCTGCGACTCCCTTCTGCACTATACAGTGAGTAGCAACTACCCTTTTCATAATATTGTTACATTCCATCCTGGATTTTCCATTGTTCAAATCCTATTCTAGTTATATTATTTTTTGCTGCTGTTGGTACGACCATTTATTCATCTGACTGAAAATCCTTACCTTTGTCTTTCACTTTACTGGAAAAAAAAAACCACTAGAATGAGCCTTTTCATTTCCCATTTCAGATTTCATACCTTTCTTACCGCTATCACACCTCTGACTTTCCACACTCCATTTACTATCATTTATTATTCAATCTTTTCTCATAGTCACCTCCCTCTTGATAATCCCCTCATGGAGATCAGAATAGGAGCTAATATGTAATCTTTCACCTGTGAAGATAATCATCATCATCACATTTCCAATTACTTGCTGTACATCCTGTAGATACATGTCTTTAACGCAGTAGTTTTTGTTATCTTCTGCATCCTCATACCGCTGATTATTGTTAATTCTTTCACCTTTCAGGGGCAGTTCTCCACATAAAGTGCATGAGGCCCCCCCCCCCCCCCCACACCAAAACACTGTCTCCTATTCTTCCTTCTTTGACATGGCTGTCAGCAGAATCAGGGTGACTCCTAATATTGAAAGTCACTGGGCAACATTGCTGATGGGACCAGGGCATTCTGATTACCAGTCAAAGATGCTAGTCCTAGACCTCCAACAATAAAAATAAATAACTGAATGACTGACTTTCCCATAGGTGGAAGCAATTGAAAGAACAGCATTCCCCATCATTTCTATCCTCATATATCCTTTGTTCAGAGTCACCGTGCTAAGCACAATACTGATAATGTTGAGGACAGTCTTCTATTTTACACTATGGAAATTATGACATTATCAAAATTGTGAGAGTTTGTTACCATTACAGGTCCTATATTTCTTATATTTCATGATACGTTCTCCTCAAATTTTTGGAGGAATGCTTTTAAAATGCTATATTTCTCTAAACTGCACTTTCATTGATGCTATATAGAGAGACGTCCTACATAGTTATGTACACAAATCATTATTGTTATTATTATTATTATTATTATTATTATTATTATTATTATTATTATTATCTTCTTTCCTTTCTCAGACCTTAGGTCTGGTCAAAAATGGAAAGTGACGCGGACCTTTACCAAGCGTGACTTCCTTTTAACTGTACGGTATATGTTATATTGCATTTAGGAACTTTTGGGTGATTGAACATGTATCAATAATTACGGATTTCTGTAGTTGTATATATAAGTTTGGATGTAGCTGTATTGCGTTGGTGTGCTGGTGGATATTGTGTGGTATGACTCCTGTAGTTTATAGTATAATTGGTACAATGTCAACTTTATCCTGATGCCACATGTCCTTGACTTCCTCAGCCAGTTGGATATATTTTTCAATTTTATCTCCTGTTTTCTTTTGTATATCTGTTGTATTGGGTATGTATATTTTGATTAGTTGTGTTAATTTCATCTTTTTATTGGTGAGTATGATGTCAGGTTTGTTATGTGGTGTTGTTTTATCTGTTATAATGGTTCTGTTCCAGTATAATTTGTATTCATCATTCTCCATACTTGTATGTGGGAACATGTTGTTTTATTAGTTTATGTTTTATGGCAAGTTGTTGATGTATTATTTTTGCTACATTGTCATGTCTTCTGGGGTATTCTGTATTTGCTAGTATTGTACATCCGCTTGTAATGTGATCTACTGTTTCTATTTGGCGTTTGCAAAGTCTGCATTTATCTGTTGTGGTATTGGGATCTTTAATAATATGCTTGCTGTAATATCTGGTGTTTATTGTTTGATCCTGTATTGCAATCATGAATCCTTCCGTCTCACTGTATATATTGCCTTTTCTTAGCCATGTGTTGGATGCGTCTTGATCGATGTGTGGCTGTGTTAGATGATACGGGTGCTTGCCATGTAGTGTTTTCTTTTTCCAATTTACTTTCTTCGTATCTGTTGATGTTATGTGATCTAGAGGGTTGTAGAAGTGGTTATGAAATTGCAGTGGTGTAACCGATGTATTTATATGAGTGATTGCTTTGTGTATTTTGCTAGTTTCTGCTCGTTCTAGAAAGAACTTTCTTAAATTGTCTACCTGTCCATAATGTAGGTTTTTTTATGTTGGTAAATCCCCTTCCTCCTTCCTTTCTGATTAATGTGAATCTTTCTGTTGCTGAATGTATGTGATGTATTCTATATTTGTGGCATTGTGATCGTGTAAGTGTATTGAGTGCTTCTAGGTCTATGTTACTCCATTTCACTACTCCAAATGAGTAGGTCAATATTGGTATAACATAAGTATTTATAGCTTTTGTCTTGTTTCTTGCTGTCAATTCTGTTTTCAGTATTTTTGTTAGTCTTTGTCTATATTTTTCTTTTAGTTCTTCTTTAATATTTGTATTATCTATTCCTATTTTTTGTCTGTATCCTAGATATTTATAGGCATCTGTTTTTTCCATCACTTCTATGGAGTCGCTGTGGTTATCCAATATGTAATCTTCTTGTTTAGTGTGTTTTCCCTTGACTATGCTATTTTTCTTACATTTGTCTGTTCCAAAAGCCATATTTATATCATTGCTGAATACTTCTGTTATCTTTAGTAATTGGTTGAGTTGTTGATTTGTTGCTGCCAGTAGTTTTAGATCATCCATGTATAGCAAATGTGTGATTTTGTGTTGGTATGTTCCAGTAATATTGTATCCATAATTCGTATTATTTAGCATGTTGGATAGTGGGTTCAGAGCAAGGCAGAACCAGAAAGGACTTAATGAGTCTCCTTGTTATATTCCACGCTTAATCTGTATTGGCTGTGATGTGATATTATTTGAATTTGTTTGGATATTAAGTGTGGTTTCCCAATTTTTCATTACTATGTTTAGGAACTGTATCAATTTAGGATCTACTTTGTATATTTCCAATATCTGTAGTAACCACGAGTGGGGTACACTATCAAAAGCTTTTTGGTAATCAATGTATGCGTAGTGTAGCGACCTTCGTTTAGTTTTAGCTTGATATGTCACCTCTGTATCTATTATCAGTTGCTCTTTACATTTTCATGCTCCTTTGCAACAGCCTTTTTGTTCTTCATTTATAATTTTGTTCTGTGTTGTATGTGTTATTAACTTCTGTGTAATGACTGAAGTTAATATTTTGTAGATTGTTGGTAGGCATGTTATGGGGTGATATTTAGCTGGGTTTGCTGTGTCTGCTTGATCTTTAGGTTTCAGATAAGTTATTCCATGTGTAAGTGTATAAGGGAATGCGTATGGGTCTGCAATGTAACTGTTAAATAATTTAGTTAGATGTGAATGTGTTGAGGTGAACTTCTTTAGCCAGAAATTTGGTATTTGATATTTCCAGGGGCTTTCCAATTGTGAGTAGAATTAATTGCTTAGGTGACTTCATTTTGCAAAATTATCACTTCAGGCATCCACGGTATCATCTTGTATGTGTCTGTTTCTGCTTGTATCCACCGTGCATGCCTGTTATATTGTACCGGGTTTGACCATATGTTGCTCCAGAAGTGTTTATGCTTGGTGGATTGTCTATTTTAATGTGTGTGTTATCTATTATCTGGTAAAATTTCTTTTGGTTTGAGTTGAATGTTTGGTTTTGTTTCCTTCTGCTTTCACTTTTTTTGCATCTTCTAAGTCGTTTGGCCAATGCTTGTAATTTCTGCTTCTTTTCATCTAATTGCTCTATCGCTTCTTGTTGTGAGATTTTACCTAACCTTTTTTGTTTTTTTCTGACATTTCATTTCTTATAAATTGTGTTAGCTGTCCGATGTCTTTTCTCAGTTTTTCTATTCTGATCCGTAGCCTGTGTTGCCATGCTGCTTTTGTGGGTTTCTTCTGTGTGTTGGTTGGTTCTGATCTCTGCCTAGTGTGTATATTTAGTGTAGTGAGTGCTCCTATATAAACCAGTAGTTGTAACTCTTCCATAGTTGTGTTTTCATTTATTTTGTTGTGTATGATTGTGTTGATAGTTTTTATTGTTGTTTCGACTTGTGGGTTATTTGGTGGTCTATGCAAGAATGGTCTAATGTCTATATTTGTGTCTTTGTATTCTATATATGTCAGCTGAAATTTCTCTTCTATATCTAACATGTGTGTCACTTCGTGTTCTATTTTTGCTTTTTCTGGTGGCTGTCTTAAGATTTCGTTTTCCCCTGATTGTTTAATTGATGCGTGTTGGTCTCTCTGGGATGTTTGAGTTCATTACTGTATTTTCTTCTTCTTCTATTTGCACATTATTTTGTTCCAGTATTTGTTGTACTTGTTGTTTGATGTTTTCTAATTCTGACTGGGGTATCCTGTTATTTTTGATTATTACACGGATCTGATCAGCTAGTCGTTGTTCTGTTAAAAATTTTAATTCTGGGTATCTGGTAATAAATGTTGTGTATACTAGTGATCTGTATCCAGTTGTGTTGGTTAATAGGTTTGTTGCTTGGTAATAACAGAACATGAGGTGTCGATTAACTTCATCTGACCATCTCATCCTCTGTCTGTGTTTTCCTTCTAGGGTGGTTGCAGGAAGCATATCCTGCAAAACACCTCTATTTGGATTTAAATCATTTTCCAGTTTGCTAGCAGTGTCGTTACCATTGTGGGCGGGCATAGGGTTCAAGCGTCGTCCCCGACCATGACGGCGCTTGTCCAAGGCTTCTTTAGTTCTGTCCTGAACCAAGTAATCACACTAAAAGGGGGGTTAGCCCTATTAGTGGTTTGTTCTTTTCGTTGCCTTTTACAACTGGCAGAACATACCGGAGGCCTATTCTTTTCCCGGGCATCCACGGGAATTATTATTATTATTATTATTATTATTATTATTATTATTATTATTCTTCTTTCTTTTCTCAGACGTTATGCCTGGTCAAAAATAAAAGTGACGCGGACCTTTATCAAGCATGACTTCCTTCTAACTGTATGGTATATGTTACATTGCATTTAGGAACTTTCAGGTTATTGAACATGTATCAATAATTACGGATTTCTGTAGTTGTATATATACATTTGAATGTAGCTGTATCGCGATGATGTACTGGTGGATATTGTGCGGTATGACTCCTGTAGTTGATAGTATAATCGGTATAATGTCAACTTTATCCTGATGCCACATATCATTGACTTCCTCAGCCAGTTGGATGTATTTTTCAATTTTTTCTCCTGTTTTCTTCTGTATATTTGTTGTATTGGTTATGGATATTTCGATTAGTTGTGTTAATTTCTTCTTTTTATTGGTGAGTATGATGTCAGGTTTGTTGCGTGGTGTTGTTTTATCTGTTGTAATGGTTCTGTTCCAGTATAATTTGTATCCATCATTCTCCAGTACATTTTGTGGTGCATACTTGTATGTGGGAACGTGTTGTTTTATTAGTTTATGTTTTATGGCAAGATGTTGATGTATTATTTTTGCTCCATGTCATGTCTTCTGGAGTATTCTGTATTTGCTAGTATTGTACATCCGCTGGTGATGTGATCTACTGTTTCTATTTGGCGTTTGCAAAGTCTGCATTTATCTGTTGTGGTATTGGGATCTTTAATAATATGCTTGCTGTAATATCTGGTGTTTATTGTTTGATCCTGTATTGCAATTATGAATCCTTCCATCTCACTGTATATATTGCCTTTTCTTAGCCATGGGTTGGATGCGTCTTGATTGATGTGTGGCTGTGTTAGATGATACGGGTGCTTGCCATGTAGTGTTTTCTTTTTCCAATTTACTTTCTTCGTATCTGTTGATGTTATGTGATCTAAAGGGTTGTAGAAGTGGTTATGAAATTGCAGTGGTGTAACCGATGTATTTATATGAGTGATTGCTTTGTGTATTTTGCTAGTTTCTGCTCGTTCTAGAAAGAATTTTCTTAAATTGTCTACCTGTCCATAATGTAGGTTTTTTTATGTTGGTAAATCCCCTTCCTCCTTCCTTTCTGCTTAATGTGAATCTTTCTGTTGCTGAATGTATGTGATGTATTCTATATTTGTGACATTGTGATCGTGTAAGTGTATTGAGTGCTTCTAGGTCTGTGTTACTCCATTTCACTACTCCAAATGAGTAGGTCAATATTGGTATAGCATAAGTATTTATAGCTTTTGTCTTGTTTCTTACTGTCAATTCTGTTTTCAGTATTTTTGTTAGTCTTAGTCTATATTTTTCTTTTAGTTCTTCTTTAATATTTGTATTATCTATTCCTATTTTTTGTCTGTATCCTAGATATTTATAGGCATCTGTTTTTTCCATCGCTTCTATGGAGTTGCTGTGGTTATCCAATATGTAATCTTCTTGTTTAGTGTGTTTTCCCTTGACTATGCTATTTTTCTTACATTTGTCTGTTCCAAAAGCCATATTTATATCATTGCTGAATACTTCTGTTATCTTTAGTAATTGGTTGAGTTGTTGCTGCCAGTAGTTTTAGATCATCCATGTATAGCAAATATGTGATTTTGTGTGGGATGTTCCAGTAATATTGTATCCATAATTCGTATTATTTAGCATGTTGGATAGTGGGTTCAGAGCAAGGCAGAACCAGAAAGGACTTAATGAGTCTCCTTGGTATATTCCACGCTTAATCTGTATTGGCTGTGATGTGATATTATTTGAATTTGTTTGGATATTAAGTGTGGTTTTCCAGTTTTTCATTACTATGTTTAGGAACTGTATCAATTTAGGATCTACTTTGTATATTTCCAATATCTGTAGTAACCATGAGTGGGGTACACTATCAAAAGCTTTTTGGTAATCAATGTATGCATAGTGTAGCGACCTTTGTTTAGTTTCAGCTTGATATGTCACCTCTATATCTATTATCAGTTGCTCTTTACATCCTCGTGCTCCTTTGCAGCAGCCTTTTTGTTCTTCATTTATAATTTTGTTCTGTGTTGTATGTGCCATTAATTTCTGTGTAATGACTGAAGTTAATATTTTGTAGAGTGTTGGTAGGCATGTTGTGGGGCGATATTTAGCTGGGTTTGCTGTATCTGCTTGATCTTTAGGTTTCAGATAGGTTATTCCATGTGTAAGTGTATCAGGGAATGTGTATGGGTCTGGAATGTAACTGTTAAATAATTTATATCTAAAAAGAAAGATGAGACATACCAAACAAAAGTGCTGGCAGGTCGATAGACACACAAACACAAACATACACACAAAATTCAAGCTGTCGCAACAAACGGTTGCTTCATCAGGAAAGAGGGAAGGAGAGGGAAAGACGAAAGGATGTGGGTTTTAAGGAAGAGGGTAAGGAGTCATTCCAATCCCGGGAGTGGAAAGACTTACCTTAGGGGGAAAAAAGGACAGGTATACACGCGCGCGCGCACACACACACACACACACACACACACACACACACACACACACACATATCCATCCGTACATACACAGACACAAGCAGGTCTGCTTGTGTCTGTGTATGTGCGGATGGATATGTGTGTGTGTGCGAGTGTATACCTGTCCTTTTTTCCCCCTAAGGTAAGTCTTTCCGCTCCTGGGATTGGAATGACTCCTTACCCTCTCCCTTAAAACCCACATCCTTTCGTCTTTCCCTCGCCTTCCCTCTTTCCTGACGAAGCAATCGTTTGTTGTGAAAGCTTGAATTTTGTGTGTATGTTTGTGTGTCTATCGACCTGCCAGCGCTTTTGTTTGGTAAGTCTCATCATCTTTCTTTTTAGATATATTTTTTTCACGTGGAATGTTTCCCTCTATTATATTCATGTTAAATAATTTAGCTAGACGTGAATGTGCCAAGGTGAACCTCTTTAGCCAGAAATTTGCTATTTTATCATTTCCAGGGGCTTTACAATTGTGCGTAGAATTAATTGCTCAGGTGACTTCACGTTGCAAAATTATCACTTCAGGCATTTGTGGTATCATCTTGTATGAGTGTTTCTGCTTGTATCCACCGTGCATGTCTGTTATGTTGTACCGGGTTTGACCATATGTTGCTCCAGAAATGTTCCATGTCTGTTATGCTTGGTGGATTGTCTATTTTAATGTGTGTGTTATCTATTGTCTGGTAAAATTTCTTTTGGTTTTTGTTGAATGTTTGGTTTTGTTTCCTTCTATTTTCACTTTTTTTGTATCTTCTAAGTCGTTTGGCCAATGCTTGTAATTTCTGCTTCTTTTCATCTAATTGCTCTATTGCTTCTTGTTGTGAGATTTTACCTAACCTTTTTCGTTTTTTGTCTGATATTTCATTTCTTATAAATTGTGTTAGCTGTCCGATGTCTTTTCTCAGTTTTTCTATTCTGATCTGCAGCCTGTGTTGCCATGCTGGTTTTGTGGGTTTCTTCTGTGTGTTGGTTGGTTCTGAACTCTGCCTAGTGTGTATATTTAGTGTAGTGAGTGCTCCTACATAAACCAGTAGTTGTAACTCTTCCATAGTTGTTTAGATTAGATTAGATTAGATTTACTTTCATTCCAATTGATCCGTAGTGAGGAGGTCCTCCAGGATGTGGAACATGTCAGAAAAACAACAATACATGACAAATATTTACAACTAAAACAAATAAGCTAATGTACCATTCCACAGGTCCCAAGTGGAATGATCGTCATTTTTTAATGAACACTAAGAGTCATTTTACAAATACTAATGCACTGAATTTAAAATAAAAAAGTTTTTTATTTATTTATAAGGTAATAAACATGTAATACAACTACTGTAATACTTATTTGCAATAAACACATTACTGCACTGAAATGGTGCAGAAGTTATGTTGTACTTATAAACAAATCAGTTGGTTTTACTAAGAAATTCATCAATGGAGTAGAAGAAGTTGGCCACCAATAAATCCTTTAGCCTTCTCTTAAACTGAATTTCATTGGTTGTTAAGCTTTTATGGCAGCTGGCAAGTTATTGAAAATGTATGTTCCTGAATAATGCACACCCTTTTGTACAAGACTAAGTGACTTTAAATCCTTGTGAAGATTATTCTTATTTCTAGTATTGCTTCCATGAATTGAGCTGTTGGTTTGAAAAAGTGATATATTTTTAATGACAAATTTCATTAAGGAATAAATATATTGGGAAGCTGTAGTTAGTATCCCTAGTTCCCTAAACAGGCTTCTGCAGGATGTTCTTGAATTCACACCACATATAATTCTTACTGCACGTTTTTGTGCCCAGAAAACTTTAGCTTGGCTTGATGAATTACCCCAAAAAATAATCCCATATGACATTATGGAATGAAAGTAAGCATAGTATGCCAGCTTTTTCATTTTTGTATCTCCTATGTCTGACAAAGTTCACATTGCAAACAGAGATTTGTTAAGACGCTTCAGCAGTTCTGTGGTGTGCTCCTCCCAGTTGAATTTATTATCAAGCTGTAATCCCAAGAATTTAACACTGTCCACTTCTTCTATCTTCTTGTCATTGTATGTTAGACATATACTCTTGGGACACCCCTTACAAGTTCTGAACTGCATGTAGTGTGTTTTTTCAAAGTTTAGTGACAAAGAATTGGCTAGGAACCAGTGATTAATGTCCACAAATATTTTATTGTCTGATCTTTCTAAGACTACACTTGATTTGCTATTTATTGCAATGTTTGTATCATCGGCAAACAAAACAAACTTGGCATCTGGTAATGTTACTGATGAAAGGTCATTGATATACACAAGAAAAAGTAAGGGCCCCAAAATGGAACCTTGTGGGACCCCACATGTAATTAGTTCCCAGTTGGATGATGCCTGATAGCTTGATACATGTCTCTTTCCTAATAACACCCTTTGTTTCCTGCCAGAGATATAAGATTTGAACCATTTTGCAGCATTTCCTGTTACGCTATAATATTCTAGTTTACTTAAAAGGATATTGTGATTTACACAGTCAAATGCCTTTGACAGATCACAAAATATACCAGTTGCCTGCAATTTTTTGTCTAATAAATTAAGCACATTTTCACTGTAAGTGTAGATAGCCTTCTCAATATCAGAACCTTTTAGAAATCCAAACTGTGACTTTGACAGTATGTTATTTGAGATAAGATGGTTATAAAGACGACTGTACATTACTTTTTCGAAAATTTTTGAGAATGCTGGCAACAGTGAAACTGGACAGAAATTTGATGCTATTTCTTTATCTCCCTTCTTAAACAGTGGCTTAACTTCAGCATATTTGAGCCATTCAGGAAATATTCCACTGATAAACGACTGGTTACACAGATAGCTTAATATGTTACTTAGCTCAGAATCACATTCTTTAATTAACTTTGTTGATATTTCATCATACCCACTAGATGTTTTTGATTTTAAAGATTTTATGATGGACATTATTTCTGTTGGGGTAGTGAGGGTCAAATTCATATTATGGAAGTTACTTGAAATGTCTGGTCTAAGGTAATCCATAGCAGCATCTACCGAACCTGACAACCCCATCTTTTCAGTAACAGTTATAAAATGTTTGTTAAAAAGTTCTGCAACACTATACACATCTGTCACCAATGCATCATTTACTCTTAATGCTATTTGTTCCTCTTCATGTCTGGTTCTACCGGTCTCCTCCTTCACTATATCCCATATTGTTTTTATTTTGTTATCTGATATGACTATCTTTTCCTTGTAATATATTTGCTTTGACATCCGTATTACAGTCTTTAATATTTTGCAGTATTTCTTATAATGTGCTATAGCATCAACATTGGAAATGTTTCGGATTGACAGATACAGTTTTCTTTTTGTTTTACAAGATACCCCTATTCCTCGAGTAATCCATGGCTTCTTTGTAGACTTTGCTCTAACCTTGGTAAGTTTTGGGGGAAAGCAGTGTTCAAATAAGGTAAGCACTTTATTAGCAAAAATGTTATATTTTTCATTCATGCCATGAGCACTGTAAACATCAGTCCAGTGAATGTCTCTGAGCAGTGTCCTAAAATAATCAATTTTTGGCTTACTGATTACCCTCTTGAGCTCAGATTTAACAGATTTTATATTCTGTTCAGTATTAACATTTAACAGAAGGAACTGCATGTCATGGTCTGAGAGGCCATTGACTATTGGTTTTGTAATATAATTTTGTTCATTGGACTTTTCTATAAAGATATTATCAATGGCTGTTTGTGAGCAAGTGGCTATCCTAGTGGGGAACTTTACTGTGGGAATTAAGTTGAATGATAGTGTTACTAACTCAGATAAGTTCTTATTGGGAGAGTCTTTAAGGAAATCTACATTGAAATCACCAGCAACCACTATTTCTTTGTTTTTGGTTGTTAAATGGGCTAGTACAGCTTCAAGGTGGTTTACAAACAGATTAAAGTTACCTGCAGATGCTCGATATACACTTAATATTATGAAAGATTTTTTGTGAAAATCTAATTCTGTTGCACATGCTTCCATATGCTGTTCTAGGCAAAATTTATGAATGTCTATGGTCTTAAATTTATGACAGTTCCTGATGAATGTGGCAACTCCTCCTTTCTCCATTTCTGATCTACAAAAGTGAGATGCTAACCTAAACCCTGTAACACTTAAAAGTTCTATACCAGTGGTCACATGATGTTCAGAGAGACAGATTATGTCAGCTGGGTTTGAAGACTCTAATTCATCTATGCAGATAGTTAATTCATTAATTTTATTTCTCAGTCCTCGAATATTTTGATGCAATAAAGATAGCTGACATTTCACATTGACTGAGTTAAAATTGGGTGGAGTTAAAATATCTACTGACAGTTGAAAATTCTTAGCCAATGGCTGTTTATGCTGATATAATAAGGTGGAATAATGTTTCTTGATTTCTTTCTCAAACTGAAGGTTAGTCTCAGTTCTAACCTCTCTTAAAATTTGCTTTCTTTCTGTCCTCCCTACCCGAAAAAAAGGGTCTTTTCTGAATCCTATAACCACTGGTATTTTACCACTCATGACAGTGCCTCCCCCCTTTAACTTTCCTGCTATTTCCCCAGCCAATTTACCTTTCTCCTTCCTGTTGAGGTGAAGTCCATGCCTAGTATAATCCCACCTACTGAGAGAATCAACATGAACCACACCAATGTGTGACCCCGCACCCGACATGAGCAGCCGTTCCAGCTCCAAATTAACTCTCTTGACAGAAGAGTTCAAATGAGGTCGGTCATGGCGCCCAAGAACAATAACAAACTCAACACTAGTATGCTTTAATGCTGATGCAATCTTCGCCCAGTCACACTCTATACTGTACCCAGGATCTCTGTCAATACTGTTACCTGCCCCACCCAAAATAACCACGGTGTCTTCCTTAGTGAAATCTTTGCAAAGTGATCCTAAATCCTCTGTCACCTGCTCCAGACCAGCACTAGGTTTAAAAAAATTGGTGACCTGGTATTCTGATCCTAGTTCATCCTGCAAAAGTTGGCCAATACCCCTTCCATGGGAACTATCTAACAACAACACTTTCTCTCTCTTTACTGATTTCCCTACATTCTTACTTTTCAATTTGCTGCTGAAAGTTTGTTGTGCCCTGTCTACACCTGCAACTGCTTGAGGCTCACCAGCTTCTAACTGAAGCAACAGGTCAAATCTATTTTCCACATTCACCATAAAGCTGTCAGACAAAGTTCTAGGCCTGTTCCTCCTGTTGCCTGTTGCCACTTCCCACCTCTCTTTACCCTTCTCCCTCCGTAACCTGTCAAGATCTCCCGTGGCCTTGTCTAACTCAGCCTGAAGGGTGGCAATTTTCCCCTCCTGTTCTAGTATCTTCCTATCTCTACTACAAATCCTACAAAACCACTGATGAGTCTCATATACTTCCCCTATTCCCACACCACTACAGTCACCCACATGGAAAAAACTACAGCACCCATCACACCAAAGCCCCGACCTAACAATTCTACGGCAAGTCAAGCACTTTTCACTCATGATAAACGTAAGTCAGTTAAATTACACAAACACGAAAATATGGTTACACAAATTTGGC
Source organism: Schistocerca cancellata (assembly GCF_023864275.1). NCBI lineage: Eukaryota > Metazoa > Arthropoda > Insecta > Orthoptera > Acrididae > Schistocerca > Schistocerca cancellata. The sequence goes on along the minus strand of NC_064630.1, from coordinate 255,348,042 downwards.
CTATACGCAACTGTGTGTAAACAAAAACAAAAGTGCAAAGTTTCTGAAACAACAAGTTAAACTTTACGCTACTTTCCAGAAATGCTAGTTAAATAATGAAGAGGTACGCTAAGTTAAATTGCTGGAGAGAGCAAGGAACAACTAAACGAAATTCTATAGATTTGCTGCAGCAGAACGTAAACACAAAATGCGACTGTACGGTCTTTTCGCGTTTTCTGATATATTACGTAAAGAAAAATGAAACCTTTAATGGTACATTTAAATGGCACACTAATACACTTATTTACCACGTAACCAGTACTAATCTATATGTTTTATAATCTAAAATAACTTATCTTTACGAGGACACCAAAACTCGCGCTAGTCGCAGGGCTGTATTTTCATTTATTTTGTTGTGTATGATTGTGTTGATAGTTGTTATTGTTGTTTCAACTTGTGGGTTATTTGGTGGTCTATGCGAGAATGGTCTAATGTCTGTATTTGTATCTTTGAATTCTATATATGTCAACTGAAATTTTTCTTCTATATCTAACATGTGTATCACTTCATGTTCTATTTGTGCTTTTTCTGGTGGCTGTCTTAAGATTTCGTTTTCCTCTGATTGTTTAATTGATGCATGTTGTTCTTTGTTTGTTTGCTCTGGGATGTTTGAGTCCATTACTGTATTTTCTTCTTCTTCTAATTGCACATTATTTTGTTCCAGTATTTGTTGTACTTGTTATTTGATGTTTTCTAATTCTGACTGGGGTATCCTGTTATTTTTTATTATTACACAGATCTGATCAGCTAGTCGTTGTTCTGTTAAAAATTTTAATTCTGGGTATCTGGTAATAAATGTTGTGTATACTTGTGATCTGTATCCAGTTGTGTTAGTTTCTAGGTTTGTTGCTTGGTAATAACAGAACATGAGGTGTCGATTAACTTTATCTGACCATCTCATCCTCTGTCTGTATTTTCCTTCTAGAGTGGTTGCAGGAAGCATATCCTGCAAAACACTTCTATTTGGATTTAAATCATTTTCCAGTTGGCTAGCAGTGTCGTTACCATTGTGGGCGGGCATATGGTTCAAGCGTCGTCCCCGACCATGACGGCGCTTGTCCGAGGCTTCTTTAGTTCTGTCCTGAACCAAGTAATCACACTAAAAGGGGGGTTAGCCCTATTAGTGGTTTGTTCTTTTCGTCGCCTTTTACGACTGGCAGAACATACCGGAGGCCTATTCTTTTCCCGGGCCCCCATGGGATTATTATTATTATTATTATTATTACTATATTGAGCTGATTCTGATTCTGAGACATTTTATACATTTTATTGTTGTAATTATTATTGCAATATTATTGTATGATCAGTAAAATTGTAGGGATTCATAGCAGGTTAAAGCAGTGGGTGACCACAAGTAATATTTTTGGTAGGTAGGGGAAGAGGCGAGAGGCAGTAGCTAACTGTAAACCTTCCCCTTCCAGAACCAAACTGGCTGTAAAGAATCAGTCAGTGATGTGACAGGCCTTCTGCATGAAGTTAACATCACCAAAGTCAGTCAGATACATGTAACTCTTATCATGGTTGCAGAAATTAGAAAGACAGCCAAAGAGATTAAAATAAAAACTTCATCCACAAGGATTCTTAGGTACTGTCATAAGTATATATTAGTGCAGCCCCATGTCACACAATTAACAAATCCCTACATCAAGGTACACTCCCACTGCAATTAAAATATGCATGTGTGAAACCACTTTTCAAGAAGGGTAATAAAACTGATGTAACAAACCACCATCCAATCTCTCTGGTAACACATTTTGCCAAAGTCCTAGTGGAAACAATGTTCAGGTAGCAGTCAGAATCCTGTGACCTCTTCAAGGGTTATGACTGTCAAACATGAAATTCTACCAAATGAAACAGAATTCAAAGAGTTGAGCAGAATAGAGTGGATATGGACTAAGTTTTACCCAACAGACAGGTGGCATATTACTGACAATAATAGAATTTCAGTTTCCTGTAAGTGGGGCACATTCAACTGTGGAGTGCCACAAGGCTTGGTGCTGGGGCTCCTGGTGTTCCTTATATTTTTAATGTCCCCCTCCCCCCCCCCCATTCTGTTCCATTGCAGTGAGCAAATTTACCCCCTTTGCAGATAATATTTGTCTCCTACTAAATACAACAGTTGGGAAAAATGTGAAAATCTCAGCTATTTGATGATATATTCAATTGGTTTAATTGTACTTAATTTCATGTGACACAGAAAGAAAAAGAGGATATAAATAAAAAACATAATGGACAAAAACTACAGCAAGTGAACTCTGGCAAATTCATGAGTGTGTACATTGATAGCAAACTAAATAGGTCGTGCCATATCCTAGATCTGGGACTTTTGTCTTCCACATAACTGCATCATATACACATAAGGATACTGTCAGTGAAGCTTACTTTAGATATTTGCATGCACTGCTATTTTACTGCATCATTTGGCCATCACTGGCCTTCTGGAGGTGAAATTCCAAAGTTATTCAAGACACAGTCATGGAATACACCATGCAGATTACTGAAAAGACGTCAAGGAAATGGGGAAAGACCTCTAAATGGAAGACAACAGCTTCCAACCAAGAACAAACAGTAGAAAAAAAATGCCCTCATCCTCAAGTCATGTGGGCTCCTCTCATTCTAGGGTCTAAGTGAGCTAAAACTCCTTTCCAACTGTCTGAAACCTATCCCTCTTTCCTCACTGATCAAAGAATTAACAGTTCTGAGTTCTAGAAATAAATTTTTTCTGCTTTTTGTGTCTATCAGAACTGCTGGAATTTAGCCTGCTGGAGGTAAGTTCTTGTCAGTTATACTGTTTTCTTGCATAATTACAGTTTCCTAGTTCGCATAAAAATGTGTCATCCTAAGTCATTATGTAGCTCATATGTGACATACAACTTGAATTTTTTTCTAGACCAGGAATTGAACTAAACTCCTATGTTTGTCTGAAGCAAATACTTTACACAGCTGGTTTGTGTGCTTCACTTGTTTTCATTTCTGCATGTTCCCAGTAGGTCTCATCATTCTCTTGAAGTAAGGTGTTTATCACAATGTCAGCAAGACTTCAAGAAATAAAGTCAATTTGTTTTTTGTAATTTCAGAGTAGAATGTGTTTAGAACATGCTACAGTAAGCCAGTATACCTTCCTCCATCAAATAAGTGGTAGTTTGTTTCATCACAGCAACACTGTGATATTTTTATTTCAGTGAACCACTGGGTATACTTTCATGTTCCAGTGTTCTCATAATTTTATAGGTATTTAACATGGAATTTTCTGAATATTGCACATATTTTAGTTATTTTCTAATATAAACATTATTCCTAAAACTTTGGTGAATCATATCAGTTTGTTTTAAAAAATTGGTACTTTAGTCTTCTTTTGCCCCAGAACAATGAATTGACCACCAACATAAACGAATCATAAAATCTACACTCAGGACTGAGAAGGATAAAATAACTAAAATATTCATCAATGTGAGTAAGTTGGCAGTGACTAGTTCAGCCTGTTATTATATATCATGACTCATTCCACAACTTTAAAGGTTCTTCTTCATAACTGGATTTGTGAAACCCAATGTGAATGAATTATCAAGGAAAAACATGATGCAGCATCAGTGCACCACTCATAAGTGTGAGAACAAGCTCAACAAAAGTTTATTCTTTTATTGTTGTATTTTATTTTTTATCAAGGAATTCAAATTATTTTGATCCAACCCTGTACATTAAAAAACAGTTAACAGTTACCTGGAATGACTCAATAGAAGAATTGTCTGATGGATCACAACTGGCAATAATGGCATCAGCTTTTGTGAGACCTGTAACAAGCCAAATACTTTAAGAACTTTATTCTATTTACTTCATCACAATAGTTAAAATCTACTTCGTGTATCAGTTCCTATTCATACATAGTTTATTTAAATTTACAAGCTGAGTCTAATAATAGATCTGGAGCTATAAAAGATGTATGATGCATGTAGCAATTTAAGAAATTACTTATGCATTGTGGGGACACAAGCTCTATGGACTTCTGTTCCCAAGAATATCACTGCAAGAACAATCCTCTGGGCCTTGGGCCATGTGTTCTGAGATGTCAAGTGTTTAAGTTGTATCTGTCCATATAATGTGTATAAATAAATATTGTGTAGATGAATTGGTAATGCTGACAGTCATTACACTTCATGAACATTGTGTTCATTATCCAAATACTACATTGGTGACTCTGATGTGATACGAACACACAACCTCCTGGTAACCCTGACTTTTTTGACAACTGCACCATGACATTTTCATGTGACATGTTGCTCCACCTCCATCCAAAGTGAGAATCCAACACCTTGCTGACCTGGATCCTACACACACTGATGGTCAGCCAGCTACAGTCAATGATAGCAAGTGTCGCAAGTATTTATCTAACGACTTTACACCACTACAAGATGGAAATTGCAATACTTCTGTGTTTAATACCTGCACAACAATGCAAACTTTGTCACATCACTGCACACATAAGGAATACGATATTAAACTTCCATCAACCACACCACCTTTAATGAACACTGAAAATAGTGCTACGAGTGCTTATGTGCACACTAACCTTGTTAGACTACATAACGAAGGGACAACGATGATCGATGGTCATTAACAATGGTGCTACCCTGCCACTCCCACCAGTCTTGAGTGCAATATTCCAACTGATGTACATTCCATTAGTACTAATGGTAATCACAAGTCTCCCTATTGGCCTTGTGACTCTCCCATTATTGAGATGTCACACATTGACAGGCTAATAACAGACACCAACAACAGTGACATAACAGACACATAACAATCAGTGACAACAAATAAACATGCAGGTCAGTGTATTTGGTGGTCTCATGGTCAGATAGTGATTTTGAATAGAATGGTATATTTCTGCAAACTGCTTTTGCTCTCACACATCACACGGGTGATGTCACAGCAGCTGCACCGCATACCACGGTGTACGACGAGTGTGACATCACGGCCCCACTGGCCACACCACTCACCACACCCCACATTGCACTGAGATATGCTGATGCCCACTGTGTGCTGGTACAGATGCATGACACACTGTTTTACCATGACCACACATCAGCAGTTGCTAGGATGCCACAACAGACTCATCAACAGCACTATGACCACAAGATGGATATCAGAATTACAACCTGACTGCTACACCACCTGAAATGACAATGAAGTGTGTCAAGTTAGAGCCAGACATCACTGCCATTCATACAGTGAACCCCATACCACATGGGCTGGTGATCTACCATGAATTTATCCAGCTGACAAAGTTCACGACGTGCCACCGATCCTACGTGCACAACACACAGACCTACCACACCACGATGGCTTCCAAATGATTGTGACTTCACCCCACTTACTGTGACATGTGTTATGATCGAGGGGTGCAATCCCGTTAACATGGACTTACTTGCTACACCACCCTCACCGCGCACTACACTTTGTTACACCAATGCCACCACAGCAACCATGATAGCAGTGATGTGACTAACAGAACAGTCTGCACAGTGAACACATGGACAAACACCACCAGAAAACTGTGATATCCAATAGAAACTATATTTCTCTGCAGTCTGCCTATGCCTCTATACATCACATGGGTGATGGTACAGAAATATCAGCTGTGCCGCGACACTCGGCACTCCACGGGTATGACGTCACCGCCCAGCCGGCTGTGCCACACGCTGGACCACAGCTCCAGCTGGAATATCACACCACACCATGCCAACAGGTACAACAGACAGTGGCCATACCTCATCAGGCCACCACACTCGGTCCGAACAATGCCATGCAACTACCGAATGGTGACAACTCAGTGGGAACCACCTACTGTCTATCAAACTCCACCTGCTGCCCATTCACACAGACTCACCAGAAATGTAGTTTGATTTATGTGAATGTATGATGAGGGCAGCAGGGATCAGGGATGACCAGAGCAAGCTGTTAATACTTCTCAACCTTCTCAGTGAACAAGTGGATCTCGTCAGCGGTCTACTACTAAATACTCCGACTACACTTAAGTATGAGACGCTGAAGTCACTAATATTGCAGCGATTATCACACATGCCAGAGCAACAACTGTACCTCGCCATAAATGAGATGACACTGGGCAATAACACACCACTGGCGTTATAGCACAAACTGCACCTGAAAATTGATAACAACCTACTACCAGATCAGGCCCTATGGTCATTATGGTTACTCAAGCTCCCAGAGAAAATACAAACAGCACTTCTAGTACATGTGGATACACCGTTGGAAACATGCCTACAACTGGCTGACAGGATGTTGGCACTCACACATCACCAGACACTGATCAGTGCAAGGACACTTATCTATGACCACCATGCCAGCAGCAGATACAGTGCACAACGAAGACAGCAGCAGTGGGAGACACAGCACAAAACACTGCGTGCAGACACTGTGCAACATCCTCCCCCCCCCTCCCTCCCCCCCCCTGCAACTGGACCACAGCCATGTTGCAGGCCGCAATCGCTGCAGCACCACCTCAATCACGGTGCATGGAGCCAGCTCCTGCAGGAAATAAACAAAAAAGGGAGATGGCCAATGACAGGGCCAGCACGACACAAACCAGCCAAGACAAAACGACAAGCAGCTACTGCTGGTTTCACACGCAATTCTATCAGCAGTGCTGATAGACACAAAAAGCAGAAAAAATTTATTTCTAGAACTCAGAACTGCCGACAGCTGTGTGGCTACCCAAACTACACTGGTAGACTGGCTTAGGTGCACCAGCCCACCTACTTTCAAGAAGCCGCCTTCCTACTGGAGGTACCAAAGCACATAACATGCCACATATACAGGTAGACGGCGCATGACTGTTTGTTTACGAATGCCAGCTACACCAGTACCTGCTGGTTGATATGGGTGTGGACATCAGCACGCTACCCCCACATTTAACCACAGGAGATTGCAAGACCTTAACCATAAAACTATGAACAGCAAATTATTTAATAGTACTGGTAATGGGGACGATCTCCTCAATGCTCTGGGTAGATGACCGCATACCACATCCATGGACTTTCTTTCAGGCCAAAATGGTGGAACTGTTGCTCAGAGTTGACTTCCTACATCATTATCACCTCTATCCTAGATCTCAGCAGGGCTCTGTTATTACAAGGTGATGGACTGCACCCTATAGGGGGCATCTGTAGTGACAGTCTGCCGTCCACCACAAACCATCCTCCTCCATCACTAGACACGGAGATACAATTAATCTTGCATTACAATGTGTAACACTGTGCGATGAACTCCACGAAGAGCACGGCCTATGAGAACATCTGCAAAGAGAACAACAAAACGTGTACAGAGAATGAGCAGCTACACAGCTGCCATCACGAACAGGACAGCCAACTGCAGTGAATCTGGCAACAACTATAGACGGCCTGGCACACCTTAGAGCCACATGATAACTGTACAACCACTAGCATGGATACACAGGTTAGTACAGTGCCTATTATACTTGATGATGCAGCTCTCGTGAGGGGGTTGAATAGTAACAGTGTTTTCGCTCTCATGAGCATGTCCAATGGTGGTAGTGTTTCTGCTCTCATGAGCGGGTTACCCTCTGACAAGGCTACCACCCCTGCAGACAGATCAGACAACAGGATTCTCCCCCTTGGACCACCCAGACCAAACAAAACAGTTAGCATAATTATGGATGGCACCATTCACAGAATTAATACGACACTGGGACCACCCATATGTCGCTGTCCCCACCACCTTGTCTCACACAAACTCAAGGTGGCCAAGGCAGCCATTGAAGAATTTCTCCAGGATGATATAATCAGACCTCCAGACAGTGCATACGCATCACCTGTCACTATGCAGCCAAAGAAAGACAGTACATGATACCTCTGTGGTGACTACCGGTACCTCAGCACCAGAAGGATTATAGTTAGCTACCAGGTCCCGAATATCCAAGATTTTGCACACAAGTTGGCAAGGGCAACCATCTTTATATACTGGATTGTAAAGGAGTGTACCCCCAAATATCTATAGTCCTGGAAGACGTTCACAAAAGGACCATTATCACTCCATTCGGTTTATATGAATTCTTACTCATGCTGTTTGGGTTGAAAAACGCCACACAGACATGGGTTGTTTTTCAATGTGCCACACTGTTACTGCTATTTAGACAATTTAATTATATTCTCAAAATCCACAGAGAAACATGAACAATACCTGCATGGAGTATACGAGAAGCTGTCACAACACAGGGTGGAAATTAATACTGACAAATGTCAACTACGACAGCCTTGTGTCATGTTCATCTGCACCTAGTTGATGCAACGGGCACATGGTGCACACAGCACAAAATTGAGCAGATTACTAACTGGTCCCCTCCCAAAAATAACTAAGAATACACAAATTTCTCTAAGTTGTCAATTTCTATCAATGACACTTACTCCATGCAACTGAAACTCTACTTTCCACCACAGGACCTCTGTGGGGTAGAAATACATCAGGGAAGAGGAAGCTAACATGGACAGCCAAGATGCAAACTGCATTTGACAACATGAAAGCTCAACTAGCCCACACCATCACACTCGCACTACTTTCACCGGCTGCTCATCTTATCATTACATCAGACGCAAGCGACCGAGCTATAGGTGCTGTATTACAGCAGGATGTACCTGGGATGACACAACCTCTCCATTTTTCAGGGAAACTGACAGACCCTCAAAGGAACTGGTTGACCTTTGACCACAAACTACTGGTCATGTAAAAAGTGGTGTGCTACTTCCACGACGATATTGAAGGGAGACCACTTACTATCTATACAGACCATTGACCATTAGCTGAAGCAGTAAAGAATCCATCTGCCAATGCCACACCATGAAGGTTTAGGCACTTGGACCACATCTTACAGTTCACAACAGATGTTCACCATGTGCACAGAGTGGACAATATGGTTGTGGACTACCTGTCCCACCTAGCAGCACTGACCAGTCAACTGGATTTCGATAACCTCATGGATAAACAGGCAACAGATATGGACCTGGAATGATTCTTGTCAGGTGGCAATGGGATTACATCTATGACAATCCCCAGTGCCAGAAACCAACAAACTATTTTTGTGTGACATGTCAACAGGGAGGCAACGACCTTTCATCCCTACCAATTATCACTGAACAATACTTGAGTTGCTCCATAACTTAGCTCACCCTAGAGTGTGCTCCACAGTGAAACTAGTTTTGGAGTGTTATGTTTAGCCAGTTATGAAGAGGGATTGTGCCTCTTGGACACGAGAGTGCATTCCTTGCCAGAGGGTGAAGACAGGACAACACAACCAGCCACCGTTACGGAACTTCCCTGTCCTGAAGGGCCATTTTTGCCACACCCAAATATATAATTAGTGTGGCCACTACCTGAATCTAATGGATTTCATTATATCCTTTCAGTCATTCACCAAATGACTTAGTGGGTGGAGGCCACTCCGCTCAGGGACATATCAGTGGAGTCAGTGGCAAGATCGTTCATTGTCCTATGGATAGCAAGATTTGGCTCCCCTGAGTCACTAACAACTGATCAGGGCAGACAATTTGAATCACCCTGTTTAGAGAACTGTGCCACCACTGTGGCTGCGACTGATTCCACACCAAAGCCAACTATCCACAGTCAAACGGCCTAATGGAATGGTAGCACAACATGCTGAAAACAGCACTGGTTTGCCATGATAACGAATGGTCAGAGGCTCTACCCTGGGTGCTGCTGGGTATCAGAACAGCCCACAAGGAGGACCTTGATGCCTCACTAGTGGAGATCCTGTACAGTGAAGCGATTAGCCTCCCAGCAGAATCTGTCACACAGACAATGAAGGCAACAAGGACCTCCCAGACCTTCTACAATGGATCAGAGAATGGATACGCAGCATCAGAGTCTCGCCGCTGTCCCACCACACAAAACCCACTGTATTTATGCACAAAAACCTACAGGCTTGCACTCACATAATGCTTCACACAGATGCCATCAAGCCAGTGCTGCACCCAGCTTACAGTGGGCCATATAAAGTGCTAAGACAGGGACCGCAACACATTAGAAATCATTCTAGCCAGCAAACCCACTACTTAGATAGTCGATAGACTAAAGCCAGATATGCTAGGGAACAATACTGCCCCTTTGACCTCACACCATGACATAGCCCCCTTTTCCATCAAAGCTGATGTCAAGCAATACCTTCCAGAAGATCTCACAGTGTCTCTACTTCACATTATGATCATGGTATCTGGCATCTATGAAAACTGACAGGTCAGCAACAGCATGCTGTCGCGATCATTGTACCACTCCACACTGATACCACAGTCAGTCGATACAGCTGCACTGTTATCTATGCTATCCAGGGGCGGAATCCTTCATGTGTCAGCCACAAACCACAACATGGAAAACCAGATGCAGGATCAGCCTACAACCCCACCACGGGATCACATATAATCACCGGCAGACACCTAATGATGCACCTCCAGTACCAACTACTCAGCCAGTACTGCTGTCAAGAACAGGCAGACTGTTATGCTGACCAAGACATATAGATGAGTACAAGCTAGACAGTATCTCCAGAGATGACCTGTACAATACCGCAACATAACTTCAGCTTTCCATGCCTTTGAGCAGGGAGCCCTGTGGGGGGATACAAGTTCAATGGTCTTCTGTCCCCAAGAATATCACTGCAAGAACAGTATCTCTGGACCTTGAGCAGTGTGTTCTGAGGCACCAAGTGTTTAAGTTGTATCTGTCCATATAATGTCTATAAACAAATATTGTGTATGTAAATCAGTAACATGACAGTCATTACACATCATGAACATTGTATTCATTACCCAAATCCTACAGCATATTTAAGTCAGTTTCTGTGTATTTGACATGTCCAATATCTGTAGCACTCAGTGTTATTATAGATAAAAATAACTAATGAAAACAACTTAATTTAAATTGCTACTGCCATGTGCTTTCTTTGATATTCACAGATGATTATACACTTGAGTAAATTTGTCTTTTGTTTTTATTTACAGTCTGAGCTGTGACTCAGTTCTTTTTCTGCATCTGCATGCACATCTACAGCCACACTCTGCAAACCGCTGTGAAGTGCATGGCATAGGGTATGTCCCATTGTACCAGTTATTAGGTTTTTTTCCTCTTCAAATTAAAAATATAATAAAAACAGTGCAGACTGCATAAAATATTTTATTTTAAAACAACAATGACTGGTTTTGATCAATGTCTGATCATCCTCATACTGTTAATATGCCTTGTTGACTGTTGGAGGTTGTGGCATAGAGCACTTGTGGTGATTCCACCTGCTTTTAATTCTTTTTTTGTTGATTGTTGTCCTTGGTGTTGATGTACTGCATTGCTATACTGGCTGAAAAATGGGTTGTAGATGCCGACACGCACTACAGTAAATCATGTAGCCAACAGGTGCACAGTTGCATTTCACAGTACTTTAATTTCACTGTTAACAACCCGCCAATAATACACAGTTATATGGCTAGTGCACTATTGTTTAAACTTTTCATAAGCCTCGTTAATAGTTAGCAGGCAAAACTCCACATACTGCTACAATAGTTTCCTGTTGAACATCTATGAGCAGTAAAAACATAACTACAAAGTTCACACTTATTGAAGAATAATCAGGTACATATGGAGCAGACACTGTCACTGTTTTTACACATGGCCTAATTGTTTAACAATTATTACTGTTAAGTCGATGCATTGTTGTTGTCCTAAACAGCATAGGTTACTCATACGAAACTCGGACGTGGGCTGACTGTCTTGTGACCAAGAATCGAGCCCTTATATATCATCACAATGATAGATGCTGAAAGTACACATTGTTTAAAGTTATGTTTACAGAAAAAACAATTAAAACTTAACTCACTCAATTAACTGAATACATCGAAAATTGCATCTTTTTAACAGTTTCTTCTACAATAAGGTTTAGGCTGAATTATTTGTTTAAATCATGAAATTAACAAATACAGTTACACAAACAATACTTTTGACAAAACTGTTAATTACTTTGGAATTAATGAAGGGCTGGTTTTGCTAACATGTTTTTGAATAGAGCCAAATAAATACTTTAAGATTACTAGTACTTTGTCTTCCAATTGTTTACAATTATTACAGAATTTATACTTGTTTATATGTCAACAATAGAATTTAAGTTATGAAACAATCACTGATTTCACCCTATAACAAATGATACTAACTAGGAATAGTCTCAATAAATTAGAAAATCAATTATATACATTAAACTAGGCACAAAATTAGATCTGGTGTTACATTATTTAAAACTAAGGGCCAATCTTTCTCTTTTATGAAAATGCAGATTATATTCATGTATGCTAATGGTAACTAGTTAAACATGAAAAAATGAATTTAAGGTGTCAGATGGCAAAACAAGAGGGTAATTAAAATTATTCCAGCTTGCTTTGTCACACACTAACTGCTTTAAGCTTATGCAAAGAGCAACTGATGGACCAGTTTCACACCAAATGCACCAAATAATGTGACTATAGCATTGGAGCCTCTTTAAATATGCTGCCTACTGTTTTCCATCACAAGTTGAAATCGAGAAACGGCATGTCCCACAATAGACTGGAGTGTCTCAATAGTCACATTCAGAATACACTGCACAATGCATGCTCCAATTCATCTAAATTCATAACTCGAGCACTGAATACAACATCTTTCAGATAACCTCACAGCCAAGAGCCACATAGATTAATATGATGTGATGTGAATGGCCAGCGTGTAGTAAAATGAGGGCTCATAATTCTAGCATTTCCAAAACGCCTCTGTAACAACTGCTTATTGGCTTTGTGTTATATGGTAACAATATTCATGTAGGAGGGGTAGAGTCCAACTGGGGAACAGTAAATTATGGAGTTCCACAAGGTTCTGTGCTTGGTCTCCTCCTATTTCTCATATATATATATCAATGACTTAGCTTTGTCCTCAAACAAAGCAAGCAACTTTACAATGTTTGCAGAGGACACAAGTATTGTGATAGACAATAAGACATCCCCTGACCTAGAATTAAATGCCAAACAATTACTTGGGGATATTCTGAATTGATTCACAATAAATTCTCTATCAATAGACCTCAGCAAAACCAATGACATTCATTTCCATTCTGAACACAAAAGCCCACAGGAGATAAACATTGCACATGTGAGCTGGCAGATACAGAGGGTAGATTGTTTGAAATTCCTGTGCATACATATAGATAATGGGCTTAACTGGTAATACCACATCAACAAAACAGTGAAAAGACTTAGTTTAACAACATTTGCCATCTGGATAATCACCAAAATTGGTGACATCAACGCCTCAAAATCTACTTACTTTGGCTACTTCCATTCACTTACGTGTTATGGCATAATCTTTTGGGGCAATTCACCATTGCTGGAAGAAGTATCCAAAAGTCAGGAAAAAGTTGTCCGAATTTTGTGTGGAGTGCCTCCAAGAACCTAGTCCCAACCTTTTTAAGCAATTTGGATTACTAACCACTGCTTCAGAGTATCTCTTTCCAATTATGACATTTGTGCTTCACAGTCCTTCTGAGTATGAAACAAATGAAACATACTACCAACATAGCACAAGAAGGAATTGTGACATACACTATGACCTGAAAAATTTGTACCTGGTGCAGTGCACTTCCAAGTAATATTAACTGTCTATGTGGTAATAATGTCCTACTTAAAAGTAAACTAAAGGAGTTCTTGCTTGAAAAAAGTTTCTATTCTCTAGAAGAATTCTATAGCAGAGATAGCCATCGGTGATCTGTAAGTCAAGAAGATGGTCACTTATACTCTGTAAAAAATTGCATTGATAAGATCTGAAAACTGTATCTTAACCTTTGTTAGTGAGTGTAATTAGAACTTACTGATTGTGTTACTTTATTATTATTTTCAATTTGTGTTTGTAATCTTCATTTGTTGTCCGTATGGAAACAAATGTAATAATGAATTAAATGTTTTGATTCTTTCCTCATCCACATGTTACATGCAAAAATGGGTCTATGGAATATGTATTCCAATAAAAATAAATAAATTTGCAATGTATGGAGGAGTCCCATCTTGCATAAAAATGATTCTACCCACAAATCTTCACTGTTGAAGGCTCAGAATTATGTTACAATTTTAAAGACTCTCATAGCATTTACCAGTGATAGTACAGGAAACAGAACCCACAGGACTCATCTCCTTGGAAAAATATGGCTCTACAATAAACGATGCCATCAACTCACACCACACAGTCACCCTTGCCAAATAAATTGGTACTGGCTGATGTGCCTGTGAATTTCCTATTGCCCATATTCTACCAGTGTGTGTTGTCTGTCCACAGAATTTTCCATGGCCATTCATTGTTCACTTCCATACAAGGAAGAAATTCCAGAGTGAATGTTTGCCTTGCTAGCAAGTCAGCAGAGGCAACTTCGGGACATGTGTGATTTTGTATGGATAGCAATGCAGGATGTCACATAGGATTTTATGCACTGTGCTCACAGGCATGTCCAACGTTCAGGCGGTTCCCCACGCACTGCTGTTTGCACTCTACCACTCAACCCCTCCTGCAATGCTGTGGCCACACCATTCTCTTAAAAGAGCTTTACCAGCAGCACATGATCCCTCATGAAGAAAGTCATGTTGGGTGTCTAGGATGCAAACTGAGGAACATCTGTGCACTATGTGTCTGTTGTTGTGCATATTCTGATGCTTACAGCACTGTCTATGGTCAATTTTTTTTTCTTTTTTTCCCCAGCATGACAATCCCTTCTGTTTCAGTAACATGTTGTTCAAATTTGACATCATTCTGAGCAGTGGTTCTCTTGCTGCAGTTTTGAAAGTGGAACTTTAATTACAAACACCCTGCATATAGAATATCTGTCTTAAGGGTTGTCAGGTGCATTATCTCTGGTGTTCTGACAGATATTTGCAATTTCGTTCTTGCGATGTGCAGCTGGAGTCACATCAAACAAATGCTACTCATGTTTTATCATGCAATGCCTAGTGTCAATCGAAAGTGTTGATTTCTTTACCATTACAAACAAAAAGATTTTTAAAGAGGAATTTTACATGCCCATTTGAGATTTCAAATTAGTCTATTGAGATGTTCATTTTATCAATGTGCATTAATTGGGACAGTAAAACACAAATAATAACCAATACTCCATCAGCGACAGCACCACCCTGGGCCACACCGAACACTACCACCATGCAGCAGCACTGCTCAGTCCCTGTTGGAGTACTGGTGATTCTTCATGTTTTAAAGCTCCTGTTAATAACTTAAAATTCTGCTTCAAAAATAATTTTGTTCATAATGGAAATAAAGTCATGAGCAGTGTTTGTCTGAGGTGATTCCACCTGCACATCACAAAAATTGCAAATGTCTGGCAAAACATCAGAGAAAATGTGCCTGACTGATATGGATGTGTTTTACAGGGCCGCTCTATAAATTGTTGCTGTCACTAATATATGTGAATACTGTAATCAGTTGTGAAAGTGTACCAGCATCTACAATTAAACTAACTGGTGGGAAACAACATCATGGCCAAGACTACTTATTTGAAGGCAAATAACAGTATAATCCTACTATCCGAACCTATTTTTGCAAGCTTGGACAACAAGAAGAAGCAGCACCCTGGGAGACTACCATCAAAACTTCATTATCAGAATGCTAAGTACAATTAACTCAGCTACACCTTCATGTTTTCAAATTTAGATACTTTAGGGTAGAAGATGAGTACTATAATTTGGTCATACCCAAAAGCTGTTGGGATAGGTGGATGAAGTGACATTAGATCCTTCTCAATGATTGTTCAGAGAATGTTGCTGCATATCACCTTCCTAAGTAGGCACCTGCTTCATGAACCCATGCTGACTGTTATTCATCGACGACGAAGGCTGGAAGTTGCACAAATGGATATCCTCTGAGTGGTGACAGGTGGCCTTTTCAAATGAATCATGTTTTATGCGCAAAACTTCTGAAAGCAAATACCCTGCAACAGTTGTCAGAAAGTTACAGGCCAGAAGAGGGAGTGTTATGGTCTGGGGAATGTTTCTTTTCCTTCTTTTTTTTAGGCACATTGGATGAACACAAGTATCCATTTGTCCTTGGGTACCCTATTCAGGCTTTAAGGAAGTGGTCACATTACAGTGTATCTCCTAAGAGTTGTCAGGTGCATTTACTCTGTTGTTTCAGCAGACATTAGGAATTTTGTTTTTGCAGTGCGTAGCTGGAGTCTGTAAAATGACTTTTTTTTAGCAATAATATCAATACTTATATATGTGTTTGGAGAGAGAGAGAGAGATTGATTTTTGATTGAGTTGTTTACTTTAAGTCATAACTGGTACCTGAATTTTGGTTGCTGCCTCCTTGAATGATCAACTTCTGCACCAGTTGTTGACGTATTGTAATTTGGAGGAAGTTATTGTTCTTTAAGGTTTAAAATATGACTCAGTTACTTGGCCGTATTGCAGATAGCTTTGAGCCCAACTTTTCGTAGCTGTTCATATCTAAGGGACCACTGTTGTAAGTAAGTAAGATCAAACAGCAATCTGCTTTTCATGAGAAAAAGAGATTGCTTCACACACAAACTTCCTTCAAACTACACGTCCTGCTACATCAAAATTGGTCAATGGAGTTCAGCACCATACTATTGTACAAGAACATAATCCAATTACTGTAATTAAGAAATTATGAGAGGTTGTTACTTATTGAATGAAAACAATAGAGAATGCATTTCTTTTCCTGTATTTTCATGAACTTTGTACACTTACAATTCTGTTGATTGATAGACGGCAACAACAATGAAGTCCACCTCCTTTTCCAAAAACAAGATATTTCTAGTCTTCACTTCCAAAAAATCTGTACACATAAATGTTTGGCAACTCTTACACATACTTCACTCGGTTTTATCACTAGAATATCAATTTTCATTAAATATAACAATACGTTCTGAGCGACGGCCTAGCAACACGTCCTCTTTCCACAAGATACAGATTAACAGTCTTTTTTTTTAATAAAATCAATTGTCTTTTTTTTAGAGTCCATACTCAAAGATTCTCTAATGCTATTGTTGCGGGGATTGTGTGCTGAAGAGTTTCTTGCTGTCCAGGTGTGCTTCACTTCAAGTACTACTCCAGAAGCACTGCTGCATGGTGATAGTGGAGTTACTAGGTTTAGTGGAGTATCAAGTGGGGTGAACAGTGTCAGATTTGAATGATCACTATGAAGCACAGGGAGATGTCATACACTAATGTGAGACAGAGTTATCAGAACCTGATAAGAGTTTTAAAGGGGCTTTATTGTGAGTCTCCATTTTGCTGCCTCATTGTGCAATATCCAGATTTGTGGGGCACTCAGTGTTGGACTATGTAGGAATGTGAGGGCAAGAGTACTCATCATTAAGTTTCCGGGCAAACACGTCTAACCACCACAAGGGAGGATCACCATGTTGTGTACAAATCACATTGAACCTCTTCTCTTTTGCACCTGCCATCCAAGAATATGTTTGCAATATTCTGTGTCATCCCACATTATTGGCTTAGGCTAGCAGCAGCCAGACTATGGAATTACAGCAAAGTGTAGGTTGCTGTTAACACCACGATACAAACAGCTGCATTTAGAGTGGTGCTATGGTTGGGATGTGCGGAGTTGCATAGCACTGTTTTTAGAAATGAATCGTGGTTCTGCACTATGTTTTATGATCACTGTTCACGAGTACTGCACCAATATGGGAAGCAGTTCCATTCTCCAAGGTTATGAAGAGGCACAGTGGTGTTACTCCTGGTGGCATGGTGTGCTGAGCCATCAGGTATGACTTGAGGTCATGGCTGGTAGTGACTGAGAGAACTCTGACAGCACAAGAGTATGTCACTTACAACTTGCATCTTCACGTGTTACCTTTCGTGTGACAGTATTGTGCCACCATTTTTCAACAGGCAATGCTTATTTCACAAATGGTATGTGTCTCTATGAACTGTCTCTGTGATGAAGTGCACCAATGGCCAACGGGATCCCCAGATCTCTCCCCAATAGAAAATATGTGGTACCAGTTCAGATGTCACCTAAGTCCCAGTTTCAGAACCCAGAATATTTATGATCAGTTACATCAGTTAAATGCCAGCTTGCCTCAGGAGAGGATGAACACATTTTGACACACTTATTAATCAAATCAGTGCATGCATTCAGGCCAGAGAGGGTGCAATGTTGTACTGATAAATGGCCTCATACTGTCAAGTTCTTTGTAAATTTGATTCAGTTTTGAAACCATTAAAATAACATCACACACTCTCTTAAACCACAAATTTTCATTTGGTTCTTCTTTTGGGTGTTTTGCTATTTTGTCAGGCACTGTACTTACAGGGTTGTCAGAAACAGTCTGAAAAACTTGTAACGTTTTCCAGGGTATGTTGTGCTGAGAAACACTTGTTGAGAAACACATTCGATACATTGTGCCATTTCCAAGTTAATTAGCATTGAAATTAGCCAATCAGGTCTTCTGCATACAGATTCAGGCAACCAACCAATATTTATTGTTGTCAGGGCCAGTTTAAGGCCCAACCAAACAAGAAAGCAATACAAAATGTGGACAAGGGAAAGTAGTAAGGATCGAACCCAAGCCAAAGTCTGAGCAGTCTTGTAAGCTATCATCTACACTAAGAGAACAACTGACACTAATTTAATCTGGTGGTCAGCTTGAATTTATGGGTGCAGTGGCCTGATTGGCTGACTTCAATGCTCATCAGCTCAGGAACAGCCCAATGTATCAAATGTTTTTAACAATTATTTGCCAGCACAACCTACTCTATAACAGCCTTACTAGCTTTTCAGACCATTTATGGGTGTACAGTATATCCTGCATGCGACCTTACAGAGTGTGGGGGAGAGTTCTGTTCCCACTTCCCTGTTCCATTCATGAATGCCGAGTGGTAAGAATGATTGTTAGTAAACCTTTGTATTGCCATCAATTTCTTGGATTTTCACATTGTGGTCATTTTGTGAGACATATGTGGGAGAAAGTGATATGTTACCCAACTCTTCCAGTTTCAATAGTAAACATCTCTGTGATGTACAACACCTCATTTTTAGTGCCTGGAACTGGTGTTTATTGACTATCTCTACAATGTCCTCCATGATGAAATGTGCCAGTCTTTGTGGGAATTGTCTATCTCTTCTGTTAATCTAGTCTGGTAAGGCTCCAAGAATGATAGCATTAGACAAGAATCTATTTTAAATGTTTTGTAAGCCACTTCTTTCATACATGAATTATGTTTCTTTGTGATTCTTCCTATGTATCTCAATCAGATATCTGATTTTGCTAATATTTATTTCATGTGGTCAGTCCACTTTATGTTGTTCCAGATGGTTACTCTTCTTGCTATTTCCTTATAGATGCCCACACGATACACGGACAGCCTCATGGAGCTTCTGATGTTATGCACTAACGTTTGCCTGCTGATCATATATGTGGACTGTTAGTTGTAAAGGTGATCTAACATTAATGTTTTGCCTAGTAATGTGTTAGGATATGTATGTTTTTGTCATTCTGGTGTTTTAATTGATATGTATTGTTGTCAGGGTCAGTTTAAGGCCCAAGCAAAACAACCGAGCACAAAGGGTGCCAAGCTAAGAGACCACAGGTGTCAAAGTGCAGTATTTGTATACATGGTATATCATAACTAGTACTGAAAACTACATCACTGCTTGAAAACTGCTAAGGAACAATGACATGTGCAAGGAAATAACTGGCAATTGCTGGGGAACAACCAGTAGTTGCTACTGAACACCCGACAATGATAGCGAAAGGAAATGTAGAGGACAGGACATGTCAATTGCAGCAAAGACTCTCCATGAATGCTCTGTATGCATTCATCAGCTCATGGAGTACAATGTGTGACAAAGTTTTTTGTGGAACTGATTTGTGTGACATTCCATGTAGTATGGCAACATGTCTGCAACATATCATTTAAGTACTTATGATTGTGGAGGGCTTGAAGCAAGTCAGAGTGTCACTATTGTGGTCACAGTAATTTGCTGCATCCAAAAGTGTCATCTCATGATTTAAAAGAAAGGCCACTGAAGATGGAAATGCAATACAAAAGCATGCTGCTGGTTGTAGATGGAGCACTACACTGCAAGAGGACAATATATAACCCTAGTGGTGAAAAGGAACAAATATCTCATTCCTGGACAGATCACTGCAGACCTTGCAGCTGCTAAAGGTACACACATCTCTGCCAGGACCATTTTGCGGCGGCTAAGTCAAGCTGGTTTGTAAATTCAGGAGCCTGTATCCTATTTCAAGCATGCCCCTGTCAAGAAAGAATTTGTTGACGCAGGGAACATGTCAGTTGGGGTCAGCAAAAGTGGTCCCAAGAAATGTTCTCTGATAAATCCTGCTTCACTGTGGCAAGAGATTTTGGCCACTAGTTAGTCTAGAGAGAGAGGGAAACATGTTACATTTCTTGTTATAAATAAACCACTCAATGTCTATTATGTATGTACTGTGTTTCATGTCGTCCATCAATGCTTTTGACTATTCCTGTCCAACAATGTCTCTGTTCCTTAGCAGTAGTCAAACAGTGTATTTGCACAATCACTGGATCTTGATTATTTTTAAATGTCTTACCAAGACCCCAAGGAGAGAAAACCAATGACTGAGATGGAGAGGGGGGGGGGGGGGGGGGAGAGGAGAATGGGGAGCTAAATGATACGTCGTTTGTACAGAAAAATATTCTCGATATTGCAGCCTGTAGATATATTAGACCACTGATACTATATTTTGGGATTGTAATGTTGCTCTAGTCAGACTCTAATTCCAGATTTATGCTGGACTAAACAGGTAAATGGTATGTGATGTGAAGAGCTTAAAGACAAAAGTGACTCTCTTGACATGATATTGCCAAGTAAATTAGCTCAAAACTTGGACCATATATAAGAAGTACTGCTACAGTACAGAAAGTAATTGAAGGAAATATGCAACGAGACAAACAGAAATGACACATTAATTCAAAGACAATAATCATGCTGAATCACCAGGATTTATGATCATCCCCTGGACATTAGAAAAGACAGGAAATGGTTCTGTTGGTCCCAGTGGAGGTTCGAGTCCTCCCTCGGGCTTGGGTGTGTGTGTCTGTCCTTAGGATAATTTAGGTTAAGTAGTGTGTAAGCTTAGGGACTGATGACCTTAGCAGTTAAGTCCCATAAGATTTCACACATATTTAAACATATTTTTGAAATGGTTCTCAACAGGTTGTGTGATTGCCACAGACAGCAATGCATGCTCTGTAATGTTCTTCCATTCTGGCCACAAGATTTGTATGTAGTTGCTGTGGTAGGGCACTCCATCCCTCTGCAAGTGCATTGACGACTCTTGGATGGATGGTCATTGGTGCATGTGGACAAGCTGCAATAAGTCTCCTGAATGCATCACATATGTACTCTATGGGATTTAAGCCTGGAGAACAGGTAGATAAATCCATTCACCAAATATCCTGTCGTTCCAAGAGCTCCTCTGCCTGCGCAGTTCAACATGGCTGCATATTGTCATCCATAAAAATGAAATCAGAATCAAATGCACTCCTGAAAAGACGCATATGGGGAAGGAGTACAATGTCACTGACACTGACCAATAAGTATACTATGTTCAAGCACTGGAGGTCAGTACACCCATGTAACATTACGCTTCCCCATTCTATAACACCTGGACCACCAAAATGATCATGTTCGACAATGTTCATTTGTGCATTATGTGTTCCCACCTCTCATGATATGAGATATGACCAGTATCACTAATCAGACTGAATGTGCTCTCATTTGAAAAGAGGAAGTGATTCCATTCCTTGTTGGTCCAGTTCCTACGCTTTTGGCACTATGCAGCTGCCACAGTGGATTGTGAGACTGTGTGCCTTGCAGTCCTGTTAAATGTAATTTCAATTGCACACATTGTTTGACATGGGTCCCTTCTTGTCTGTTGCACAGTGTAGCGACCATCTGCTGCTATAGCTGCCCGTGGTTGACCACCTCCTCCCCTTAGGGCAGCAGTGCCTGCCAGTTTTGTAATGCTTCCCATACCTTTGAAACAATGCTGTGGGCAATACTAAACCCCTGGTCTACAATCGTCACACTTTGTCCTTCTTCCAGTTTCCCAGCGTTTCTTTCAAGTGGGAACTCATCCAAATGCTGTCTCCGGACAATTTTGTAGTGAAAAACACAACAGTGCACTGTAACTTCTCATTGACACACACACACGCTATCTTTTCCCGTTCCTTCAAGTGCTGCTTGTTCGGGGCCAGCCCCATATGGCGCTATAGTCATGCTGGTCTCACACAATATGACGTCCAGTTTTCTGTACACGAGTGGAAGACCGCTGGCAACAAGTTTTCGCATTTTCATCAATTTGCATAGAGTTCTTAGCAAGTCATGGTACTTTATCTACCTCGTGTTTAAGTTTTGCAGAGCAGTGCATGCATATTGGGTGTGGCTCTTCTAAGAGTCATCTGAAGTATTTTCTCTGGTCTTTAGGCAGATATTTGCAGTTTCGTTTTTGCAATGTGTAGCTGGAGTCAGCTCCAACACTTACTGCTCATCACGTCCTCCATGTGAGCCCAATGTTGACGAAAAGCATCACTTTGTTTCCCATTACAAACAAAATTATTTTTAAAGGGAGTGGAATCACAATAGGCCTAATATAGAAGCAGTCCAAAGTACTTTGGAAAAATTGGTCATAAAGAAAGATGCGATGTCTTATAAAAAGGGTGAAAGACATTTTTTAGGGAAGTAGACTGTATCACAAAAAAATGTGATGCAGAATTAAATTGCATTAACAAACAAAGTTGACGAAATAAATATACTCCTCAATAGTGAATGGAAAGATGTATCAGTGTTATGTTTTTGTGAGCATTGGTTACAAAATGGGTATTTTCAGTACTTAAAAATATTACATTTTAACCTTGCAAACTGCTTTTGTAGAATGGAATCAAAACATGGGGGAACTTGTATATATGTGAAAGAAAATGTAGATTATAAGAATATAACATCTGTTTGCAAACTTGGTTGTGAAAGAGACTTTGAAATCTCAGCTGTTGAGTTACTGTCTGAAAACACTATTATTTTATGTGTGTATAGATCTCCTGTTAGCAACATAAGTGTTTTTTCCAAAAAATTGGACCTTGCTTTAGGCAAACTTAAGACAACTGGGAAAACAGTGGTACTATATGGTGATTTTAATACTGACTTTCTGAGCCATAACCCCCACAGGGAAATGTTTTTAAATATTATAAAAGCCTACAATCTTTGTCTTACTGTTAGCTCTCCAACACATGTAACTAAAACTAGTGTCACTCTCCTTGACCAGGTATGTGTAAAAATGGACAAGTGTACATCAGAAAACTTTGATACCGGCTAAAAGTGACCACCTTTCGCAATTACTGACCATACCTGTAAATCACATTCCGACCAGTATAGAAAATGTTATCCATAAAAGGATTTATAGTGGGAAAAATATTGAATACTTCCAGTACCTAATCAGTGAACAATCTTGGAGAGAAGTATATGATACCTCTAATACTAATGAAAACATGGAACATTTTTTGAACATTTTCAAGCAAAATTTTGACATAGCTTTTCCACAAAGGAAAGTTATTTCCAAAAGCACAGATAGATTCAGAAACTGGATTACACCAGGCATCAGAGTATCATGTAAAAGGAAGCGGGAACTTTTTCTGCAGTCAAAAACTCACAGCAGTCCAGAATTTATTAATTATTTCAAAAAATACAAGCTAGTTTTAAAACACGTCATAAAGGAGGCAAAAATTAAGGAAAATGACAAATATATTATGAAGTCATCCAATAAAATGAAATCCATGTGGAAAGCTGTGCAGGATCTTATGGGGAAGAAGACAGCTCACAAAATTATTGTGATATCACATGATGGCAAGAATGTCACCGACCCTAGGGAAGTTGCAAACAGTTTCAATTCTTAATATGCAACTGTTGCTGGGAAATTAGTGAAGGAAAAATTTGGAAATCCACCTAATACAACATGGAAAGAACTTTCATCTATTGAAATAAATAATATATCCATGTTCCTCAGTCCAGTAAGCCCAACAGAGTTACTAAATACCATTAATTCATTGAAGTGTAAGTATTCAACTGGTGTTGATGATATTCCAGATTATATTATAAAAATAATAGCAAGACAAATACTTTCACCTTTATTTGACATATGCAATTCATACTTATCATGTGGTGTCTTCCCTCAGCAACTGAAAATGGCAAAAGTAATACCCCTATATAAAAAAGATGATCATCAATGTATGGGTAACTATAGGCCTGTGTCTCTATTGTCAGGGTTTTCGAAAATCATTGAAAAAGTGTTCCTTTCAAAAGCAATTACATTCTTCGACAACAATAATATTATTTCTGGATGTCATCATGGCTTCAGACCACAGACATCAATTGAAACTGCCACTTTCAATCTGATAAACCATGTCTTAAATGCAGTGGACAACCACAGGAATAACTCAGGTTTATTCTTGGACCTAACAAAAGCTTTTCATGTGATTGATCATTCTATATTCCTGAGGAAGCTCGAATGGTATGGTGTAAGAGGTGTGCCAAATCAGTGGATTAAATCATATTTGGAATATTGTTCTCAGGTAACTGAAATTAAGTACATGGAAGGAAATGAACTCCAGGTACACTTTTCAGAACCATGTGGACTAAGTCATGGTGTTCCACAGGGCTCCATTTTAGGCCCCTTTCTTTTTTTGGTCTACATTAATGATTTCCCATCACACGTTAGGGATTCTGAACCATTACTGTTTGCAGATGAGACCAGTCTATTGATTGAAGGGAATAATGAAGAAAATCTTACTGCATCTGCAAAAGATATTACAAAAGGAGTATCTGAATGGTTTACCAGAAACAGGCTAATATTTAATCCTCATAAAACGGTACTCATGAATTTCCACACTGATCAAAATAAAAATCCAGCACAACCTGTAATATGTATAGATAACCAAAACATTAGTGCTGTCAATGAAACTAAATTTCTTGGGATTCATATCCAGAAAAATCTTAAATGGAACACTCATATCACAGCCCTAAATTCAAAACTAGCAAAAATGAGCTATGTGGTAAGAATTCTCTGCAACAGTACTAGTGCAGAAACAGTTAGGGCTATATACTTTGCTCGTGTACGTTCAATACTGAAGTTTGGTATCATTTTCTGGGGAAATGTACATCAGGCCATAACAGTTTTCAGGAAACAAAAGGCAATTATAAGAATAATGAAACAAGTAAGCAGCAGAAAATCATGCAAACCTTTCTTTAAAGATCTAAAGATCCTACCCCTTCCCTGCATTTATATACTGGAAGTAGTCACGCATGTCAAAAAAAGCATACTGAGAAAAGAAAACCTTTTTCCTCAAAACAAAAGTGTCCATGATTACAGTACCAGGTCAGACAGTGACATACATGTTAATCATTGTAACACCACATTATGCCAAAAAGGTGTATATCATGCAGGAACAAAACTTTACAACAGATTACCAAGACATATAAAATCTCTTACTGAACTACAAAGCTTTAAAAAGTCTGTGACATCCTACCTTCTGAAAAACTGCTACTATTCAATCTCACAGTATCTTATGCAAGAAAAAATGTAATTTGTATCTTTAATTGTAGAAATAAGTTATAAATATACAGCATTTCAAAAATTTGTAATTATTAACTGTATACATCCAATTTGTCATAAAAATTTATAAAATGTATGTTTGACATTTGAAAATCCAATAGCTAAAAAGGTTTTCTGTCCAATATCTTGTGTACAACATATGTACTTAAAAAGAGATTTATATGGACAAATAAATAAATAAATAAACGTGCACATGCGATAGGCCCTGTTAACACATATCAATGAAAGGCGTAATGCACTACACTAATTTGGGAACAGTCTATCGAATGGGCACGTAAAATTCCCGTTTAAAAGCCACGTTATTTCAAACGGTAAACAAACCACACTTTCCATTTACATTGAGTGTCGCATGAAAGATGTGATGACCAGTATTCGTTTTGGGTGATTCCAGATTGCAAAAGTGAAAAGGAAAGTATCTTCTGAAACACCTTAAAAAGTGCGCTTGATGACTCTGAGGGAGGCAACAACATCTTTGTATGTTGCAAAACATTTCGGTTCAAGGTTATGCTTGTTTCTTGCCTGTCTAAGACTAATACGATGTTTCTAACCAGACAAATGCCTTGTGATAGCATTATTCGTCCTTTGATAGGTAAGAAACCGTAATGATCATAAACTGTAATATATGTGACGTACAGAAATGTACTGTTTTAGCGGATGACAAGGGTCCTCCTATAAGGTTAGTTGTGAGGATAGAGGTAAAAGTTAACTATCTTTATCTATAGAATTTCGTTTAGTTGTTCCTTGCTCTCTCCAGCAATTTAACTTAACGTACCTCTTCATTATTTAACTAGCATTTCCGGAAAGTAGCGTAAAGTTTAACTTGTTGTTTCAGAAACTTTGCACTTTTGTTTTTGTTTACACACAGTTGCGTTTAGGCCAAATTTGTGTAACCATATTTTCGTGTTTATCTGTAATTTAACTGACTTATTCTTAATAAATTATTACGTTTATCATGAGTGAAAAGTGCTTGACTTGCCGTAGAATTGTTAGGTCGGGGCTTTGGTGTGATGGGTGCTGTAGTTTTTTCCATGTGGGTGACTGTAGTGGCGTGGGAATAGGGGAAGTAAATGAGACTCATCAGTGGTTTTGTAGGATTTGTAGTAGAGATAGGAAGATACTGGAACAGGAGGGGAAAATTGCTGCCCTTCAGGCTGAGTTAGACAAGGCCAGGGGAGATCTTGACAGGTTAAGGAGGGAGAAGGGTAAAGAGAGGTGGGAAGTGGCAACAGGCAACAGGAGGAACAGGCCTAGAACTTTGTCTGACAGCTTTATGGTGAATGTGGAAAATAGATTTGACCTGTTGCTTCAGTTAGAAGCTGGTGAGCCTCAAGCAGTTACAGGTGTAGACAGGGCACAACAAACTTTCAGCAGCAAATTGAAAAGTAAGAATGTAGGGAAATCAGTAAAGAGAAAGAAAGTGTTGTTGTTAGGTAGTTCCCATGGAAGAGGTGTTGGCCAACTCTTGCAGGATGAACTAGGATCAGAATACCAGGTCACCAATTTTTTTAAACCTAGTGCTGGTCTGGAGCAGGTGACAGAGGATTTAGGATCACTTTGCAAAGATTTCACTAAGGAAGACACCGTGGTTATAGTGGGTGGGGCAGGTAACAGTATTGACAGAGATCCTGGGTACAGCATAGAGCGTGACCTGGTGAAGATTGCATCAGCATCAAAGCATACCAGTGTTGAGTTTGTATCTGTTCTTGGGCGCCATGACCGACCTCATTTGAACTCTTCTGTCAAGAGAGTTAATTTGGAGCTGGAACGGCTGCTCATGTCGGGTGCGCGGTCACACATTGGTGTGGTTCATGTTGATTCTATCAGTAGGTGGGATTATACTAGGCATGGCCTTCACCTCAACAGGAAGGGGAAGGGTAAATTGGCTGGGGAAATAGCAGGAAAGTTAAAGGGGGGAGGCACTGTCATGAGTGGTAAAATACCAGTGGTTATAGGATTCAGAAAAGACCCTTTTTTAGGGTAGGGAGGACAGAAAGAAAACAAATTTTAAGAGAGGTTAGAACTGAGACAAACCTTCAGTTTGAGAAAGAAATCAAAAAACATAATTCCAGCTTATTACATCAACATAAACAGCCATTGGTTAAGAATTTTCAACTGTCAGCAGATATTTTAACTCCACCCAATTTTAACTCAGTCAATGTGAAATGTCAGCTATCTTTATTGCATCAAAATATTCGAGGACTGAGAAATAAAATTAATGAATTAACTATCTGCATAGATGAATTAGAGTCTTCAAACCCAGCTGACATAATCTGCCTCTCTGAACATCATGTGACCACTGGTATAGAACTTTTAAGTGTTACAGGGTTTAGGTTAGCATCTCACTTTTGTAGATCAGAAATGGAGAAAGGAGGAGTTGCCACATTCATCAGGAACTGTCATAAATTTAAGAACATAGACATTCGAAAATTTTGCCTAGAACAGCATATGGAAGCATGTGCAACAGAATTAGATTTTCACAAAAAATCTTTCATAATATTAAGTGTATATCGAGCACCTGCAGGTAACTTTAATCTGTTTGTAAACCACCTTGAAGCTGTACTGGCCCATTTAACAACCAAAAACAAAGAAATAGTGGTTGCTGGTGATTTCAATGTAGATTTCCTTAAAGACTCTCCCAATAAGAACTTATTTGAGTTAGTAACACTATCATTCAACTTAATTCCCACAGTAAAGTTCCCCACTAGGATAGCCACTTGCTCACAAACAGCCATTGATAATATCTATATAGAAAAGTCCAATGAACAAAATTATATTACAAAACCAATAGTCAATGGCCTCTCAGACCATGACATGCAGTTCCTTCTGTTAAATGTTAATACTGAACAGGATATAAAATCTGTTAAATCTGAGCTCAAGAGGGTAATCAGTAAGCCAAAAATTGATTATTTTAGGACACTCCTCAGAGACATTCACTGGACTGATGTTTACAGTGCTCATGGCATGAATGAAAAATATAACATTTTTGCTAATAAAGTGCTTACCTTATTTGAACACTGCTTTCCCCCAAAACTTACCAAGGTTAGAGCAAAGTCTACAAAGAAGCCATGGATTACTCGAGGAATAGGGGTATCTTGTAAAACAAAAAGAAAACTGTATCTGTCAATCCAAAACATTTCCAATGTTGATGCTATAGCACATTATAAGAAATACTGCAAAATATTAAAGACTGTAATACGGATGTCAAAGCAAATATATTACAAGGAAAAGATAGTCATATCAGATAACAAAATAAAGACAATATGGGATATAGTGAAGGAGGAGACTGGTAGAACCAGACATGAAGAGGAACAAATAGCATTAAGAGTAAATGATACATTGGTGACAGATGTGTATAGTGTTGCAGAACTTTTTAACAAACATTTTATAACTGTTACTGAAAAGATGGGGTTGTCAGGTTCGGTAGATGCTGCTATGGATTACCTTAGACCAGACATTTCAAGTAACTTCCATAATATGAATTTGACCCTCACTACCCCAACAGAAATAATGTCCATCATAAAATCTTTAAAATCAAAAACATCTAGTGGGTATGATGAAATATCAACAAAGTTAATTAAAGAATGTGATTCTGAGCTAAGTAACATATTAAGCTATCTGTGTAACCAGTCGTTTATCAGTGGAATATTTCCTGAGTGGTTGAAATATGCTGAAGTTAAGCCACTGTTTAAGAAGGGAGATAAAGAAATAGCATCAAATTTCCGTCCAATTTCACTGTTGCCAGCATTCTCAAAAATTTTCGAAAAAGTAATGTACAGTCGTCTTTATAACCATCTTATCTCAAATAACATACTGTCAAAGTCACAGTTTGGATTTTTAAAAGGTTCTGATATTGAGAAGGCTATCTTCACTTTCAGTGAAAATGTGCTTAATTCATTAGACAAAAAATTGCAGGCAACTGGTATATTTTGTGATCTGTCAAAGGCATTTGACTGTGTAAATCACAATATCCTTTTAAGTAAACTAGAATATTATAGTGTAACAGGAAATGCTGCAAAATGGTTCAAATCTTATATCTCTGGCAGGAAACAAAGGGTGTTATTAGGAAAGAGACATGTATCAAGCTATCAGGCATCATCCAACTGGGAACTAATTACATGTGGGGTCCCACAAGGTTCCATTTTGGGGCCCTTACTTTTTCTTGTGTATATCAATGACCTTTCATCAGTAACATTACCAGATGCCAAGTTTGTTTTGTTTGCTGATGATACAAACATTGCAATAAATAGCAAATCAAGTGTAGTCTTAGAAAGATCAGCCAATAAAATATTTGTGGACATTAATCACTGGTTCCTAGCCAATTCTTTGTCACTAAACTTTGAAAAAACACACTACATGCAGTTCAGAACTTGTAAGGGGTGTCCCAAGAGTATATGTCTAACATACGATGACAAGAAGATAGAAGAAGTGGACAGTGTTAAATTCTTGGGATTACAGCTTGATAATAAATTCAACTGGGAGGAGCACACCACAGAACTGCTGAAGCGTCTTAACAAATCTCTGTTTGCAATGCGAATTTTGTCAGACATAGGGTATATAAAAATGAAAAAGCTGGCATACTATGCTTACTTTCATTCCATAATGTCATATGGGATTATTTTTTGGGGTAATTCATCAAGCCAAGCTAAAGTTTTCCGGGCACAAAAACGTGCAGTAAGAATTATATGTGGTGTGAACTCAAGAACATCCTGCAGAAGCCTGTTTAGGGAACTAGGGATACTGACTACAGCTTCCCAATATATTTATTCCTTAATGAAATTTGTCATTAAAAATATATCACTTTTTCAAACCAACAGCTCAATTCATGGAATCAATACTAGAAATAAGAATAATCTTTACAAGGATTTAAAGTCACTTAGTCTTGTACAAAAAGGTGTGCATTATTCAGGAACACACATTTTCAATAACTTGCCAGCAGCCATAAAAAGCTTAACAACCAATGAAATTCAGTTTAAGAGAAGCCTAAAGGATTTATTGGTGGCCAACTCCTTCTACTCTATTGATGAATTTCTTAGTAAAACCAACTGATTTGTATATAAGTACAACATAACTTCTGCACAATTTCAGTGCAGTAATGTGTTCACTGAAAATTTGTGTGTGTGTGTGTGTGTGTGTGTGTGTGTGTGTGTGTGTGTGTAAGTATAATCTAACTTCTGCACCATTTCAGTGCAGTAATGTGTTCATTGTAAATAAGTATTACAGTAGTTGTATTACATGTTTATTACTTTATAAATAAATAAAAAACTTTTTTATTTTAAATTCAGTGCATTAGTATTTGTAAAATGACTCTTAGTGTTCATTAAAAAATGACGATCATTCCACTTGGGACCTGTGGAATGGTACATTAGCTTATTTGTTTTAGTTGTAAATATTTGTCATGTGTTGTTGTTTTTCTGACATGTTCCACATCCTGGAGGACCTCCTCACTACGGATCAATTGGAATGAAAGTAAATCTAATCTAATCTAATCTAATCTAATCCAGATGTTTTCGTCTATCTGTGCATAAGATGTTACATTTTCTTATGATCAATGTGAATTACCAATCATCAATACACTGCAGTCTTCCTTGCAGTTCACTAGTTAGGGATACTTCCTTCTTTAGTGATTGTGTTTATGGTATGAGTTACTACAAGATGCAATTGATACTACTTATAGTAGAGAGAGGCACAATTTCAAGCTAGCGACCACAAATTTATTCTGTTTGTGTCGACAATATGTAATACCTTCGACACGGAATAGTCCTGAACAGTAGTGGTAAAATAAACAGCAACAGTGGTAGTAAACAATCGCCGCAATTCTAGAGAGCAGAGGAACTTGGCCAGAATCTACACATTTATGCATTTCTTCTATACGTATGATAATTTATTACCGCTGTCCCAGACGGGTCGCCCGACTGTAGAGACTTAGTGCTGCCCGTACGAAGCAGGGGTGAATCGCTAGTCGTCTACATTGCACAACCGAATGGGCAAAAATGGAATGAAACACTACTCTGATCAGTGACCAGTAGGGGGGAGTGTTGTAGCTTGGAACACTTTTCAGACTTTCGACTCTAGCCAGACCTGTAACACAAATTTAATATATTTTCATATTCAGTTTTTAAATGATGGTATTCACTTTTTATGTGCAGCAGTCTCTTTCTGTAATTCTACAATTACTCTAGAAGATTAAGGTTCTTCGAATGTGAGAATATGTTCCTAGGTACAGCATGTTTACGTACATAGGAGCAAACATTTTATTGAAAGCATTATAATTGAAAAAATGTTATTTACACTCTACGTAGACGTCTATCTGTTACAATATTACTCTATCAGATACCAATAATTGGTAAGTGAAATAAAGTAAAGCCGAAGTTCTCTCAGAAATCAGTTAAAAGTTAAATACCTTTTGAAACTGAAGCTATTGGAAACTAACACATATTTTCGTTTTCTACACAACTGCTTGGACGATAGCAAAACTCGGTTACTTTGCACCATATACACCATAGTAAAAGACCTGCTTTTGTTTCAAGTTCATGACGAAGTACAGTTTAACCATCCACACGTTATACAAACAGCTTTAAAAATATATAGGATTACACTTGCCACAAAAATCTGTAACTGAATGATTAACAATTTGCTCCAAATAGCTTTTAACACTTTATACAGCACGTAAATGTATAGAACTCGAAATGTACTTTAAGACAAATAAAAAAAAGATGCACCACGAAGGAATTATCCAAACCAGACGGAAATCTGTGCATGTGATGTACATGTACAGACAAATAAATGATTATAATCTCAGAATTCAGAATGGATTCAAGAGAAAGGCTTCACAAATTGAGCAAGTTAGTAACACGCTGGTCCACCTCTGTTCCTTATACAAGCAGTTATTTGGCTTGGCACTGAATGACAGAGTTGCTGCATGTTCTCCTGAGGGATATAGTGCCAAATTCTGTCCAATTGGTGCACTAGGTAGTCAATCCCTAAGTGGTTGAAGGATCCTGACCATACTCCTCGAAATGTTCTCGTTTAGGGAAATATACGGTGACCTTTCTGGCCAAGATAGGGTTAGTCAAGCACGAAGATAAGCTATAAAAAGTCTCTCTGTTTTTTAACAGGCATCATATTGCTGGAACATAAGTACAGGATGGCTTGCCGCAAAGGGCAACAAAACGGGGTTTAGAATATCGTCAACGTCCGCTGTGCTGTAAGGATGCCGCGAATGAGAACGAAAGGGTTCCTGCTAAGAAAAGAATAATACTGTACAGTAAAAGAAAATATTCGTGGAAACATGGGCCATGGACGCTTACCATACTGGCGTGTTGTGAGAAAGTGCGAATGTGAGACGAGCAGGCCGGCCTGGGTGGCCGAGCGGTTCTAGGCGCTACAGTCTGGAACCGCGTGACCGCTACGGTTGCAGGTTCGAATCCTGCGTCGGGCATGGATGTGTGTAATGTCCTTAGGTTAGTTAGGTTTAAATAGTTCTAAGTTCTAGGGGACTGATGACCTTAGAAGTTAAGTCCCATATTGCTCAGAGCCATTTGAACCATTTTTTGAGACGATCAGTGGACGGACTACGGTCACAATCCAGTAACGAAGCATGGAACACTTTACACATGAATTGGGGTGCAAAACTTCAGGACAAATAACTTTCGCATGACATTTCACTGGCAAGTTATATAACTCAATGAAACTTGTACCGTACATAGAAGGAACTGCTACAGTATAGTACAGACAGTAAACTAAAGTAAACTAAACCCCGTCCGAAGAGGCGTTGGAAGGCCCAACAGTACTGACCAGCCGCCGTGTCATCCTCACCCACAGGCGTCACTAGACGGGGATGTGGAGGGGCATGAGGTCAGCACACTGCTCTCCCGGCCGTATGTCAGTTTACGAGACCGGAGCCGCTACTTCTCAATCAAGTATCTCCTCAGTTTGCCTCACAAGGGCTGAGTGCACTCCGCTTGCCAACAGTGCTCAACAGACCGGATGGTCACCCATCGAAGTGTCAGCCCAACCTGACAGTGCTTAACTTCGTTGATCTGATGGGAACCGGTGTTAGCACTGTGGCAAGGCCGTAGTACAGACGGTAACTGAAAGGAATACATAATGAAATGGACAGGGATGATGATATTAATTAAAGAAAATAAGTAGGGTAAGGTGGGATAAATCCGACTGGGTGGGTAAACCCGACCGCCCTCTATTTGTGAGAAATGGCAAGGCGGAGCGATTTCGTATTAGTGTTACCATATAGAGCATTCGAAATAACGGAAATGTCACCTTGACAGCTTTGCCGCATTTGACATTTATACGCACAAAAGACAACAAGTGTGTTTTCGATTGTTGCGATTTAATTTTTGTGCGAATTGCATCACTAGATTTACCTTATTAAATAAAATGATCGCAAAACAAACGGTAAGTGATTTTTTTCGTGCATTTAGTGACCTATTCAATGTAGGTATCGTTCTTGTTGGAAATTTCGTGTAAATTGTTTCTAAGTGTGTTAAATGAAAAATGGCATGGTGGGGTAAATCCGACCGCTAAATGGTGGGGTAAATTCGGCCGCATATTTTTTATCGTTTATGTGTATGGAATTATTTATTTATGGAAACAAAGGAAATTCTTGATTATTTTTAGGAAAATGGTACGAAGTTACAAACGTAAAACGACAAAACGCAATCAAAACGATACTTGCGGAGCAGTTGCTGCAATGCAAATGGGAATGTCATTACGAGCTGTCGCTCATGATTTTGACATTCCGAGATCGACATTGCTGTTGCACCACTGTGAAATGAAATCATCTTTTTTCAATTAAAATTTACATTCATTTAACTTTCAGTACATTTAGTACTCTAAACATTGTTATTTTTTGAATACATTTTGTTCATTTATGTAAAAAGCATAATTGCTTATAATTATTTCCCTAAAAAACAGTTCATTTAGAACTATTTTTGTGCAAAATCAGCCAAAAAATAGGGGGTCGGATTTACCTTGTTAACGGCAAAATGGACGTTTTTTAAAATACGGATATCTCGAAAACTATTGATGGTATAACAAAAATATTTTGCAAACAGTTGCTCCTTTATACACTACTGGCCATTAAAATTGCTTCACCACGAAGATGACGTGCTACAGACGCGAAATTTAACCGACAGGAAGAAGATGCTGTGATATGCAAATGATTAGCTTTTCAGAGCATTCACATAAGGTTGGCGCCGATGGCGACACCTAAAACTTGCTGACATGAAAAAATTTTCCAACCGATTTCTCATACACAAACAGCAGTTGCCGGCGTTGGTTGGTGAAACGTTGTTGTGATGCCTCGTGTAAGGAGGAGAAATGCGTACCATCACGTTTCCGACTTTGATAAACGTCGGATTGAAACCTATCGCGATTGCGGTTTATCGTACCGCGAGATTGCTGCTCGCGTTGGTCGAGATCCAGTGACTGTTGGCAGAATATGGAATCGGTGCGTTCAGGAGGGTAATACGGAACGCCGTCCAGGATGTCCAACAACACTTATCAGTCAGTACCAAGCCAAATAACTGCTTGCATTAATGGCCAGACGTGGACCAACGCGTTATCGACTTGCTCAGTTTGTGAAGCTCCTTCTCTTGATTAAGCCACCTAATTTTTCTGAAAATGTAATCATTTGTTTATTTGTACATGTAAATCACATCTACCAATTTCCAACCCATTAGGATGATTCCTTTGTGGTGCGTTTTTCACAACAGCAACATAAACTGTAAAATATGGCCGGCCGGTGTTGCCAAGGGGTTATAGGCTCTACAGTCTGGCAACGCGCGACCGCTGCGGTAGCAGATTCGAATCCTGCTTTGGGCATGGATGTATGTGATGTCCTTAGGTTAGTTAGGTTTAATTAGTTCTAAGATTTAGGGGACTGGTGACCTCAGATGTTAAGTCCCGTAGCGTTGAGAGCCATTTGAACCATTTGTAAACTATGGCGGAAACTGCTTACATCACTTTAGTGCGCTTTCCTTTATGTGACTCTAAAATCAGTAACTAGACTGAAGCACCTGCCAAAAACTATCATGTGTTCCTAGGTACACTATTCTCCCCTACTACATAAAAGTATTGCTTGATCACAGAACTTGACAGTGATACGATTACTGCAATAAGGACTACGCTGCCAATGGCCCAAGAGAAAGTGTACAGGTAACACACGTAGCCTTGTATCGGTACTGTTAGTCTGGTCTCGAGAATAAGCAAGAGAATCGTATAGCAGTAGGTATAAACACAAAAGGCGAGACCATACCGCACGTCCTTTGTGATTGGATGACTGCTCATTGGTTATTTGCATAATATGAGTTATTTCCCGTTAATTAATTAGAGCTTGTAGCATTCTCTCCTATTGTATAGTGGGTGCACCTTTTGGTAAAGTAGCAGTGGATCACTTTCCTTGAACCAGAAAAAAACTCACGGGTGACACTTAGTTTCGTAGAAGTAGTAGAAATCCTCTATAATAGACTTAATTGCTTTGACAACCGGTATTTCCTACCAGCATACATGAACGGCAGATTATTATATTCAAAATACCAATTCATATGCATAATACTCGATACCTTTAGGTATTACTGGTGTTGAATATGAGAAATATTCGTGTATTGATAATAATCCGGCGATTCAATGTCTCCTCACTAATGAGCTTTTTAAGTATAAATAGTTTTAAGCAACGCCTTATAAATAATAAAATCATTTGCGATACAAGTTGTTTTTGACGATGAGCAAAGAACAGAAATTACTTTCTTGGAGTAATCAACTGCCATTACAATAGAAAACTATTTAAAAGATAGTAAAGAGTTATTGGACACTAATGTGAATCTACTACCTTACTGTTCTATAGCAACGTCAATGGCCTAAGAAACGTATCTATAGTTCACTTGTACCATCACAAGAACGCTCTCTCAACGGTAGGTCACGAAGGACCGTTAATCTAAAGAGATAAGCACATGCGTATACAAACAAATGACAGTGAAGCGACTCTGTTGCAATGGTATATTTATATAACACATCGTAACCTACTCTCTATCTATAGTACGTAAACTTAGTTGACCTAGCACCTCTGATAATTGAATGGCGTCTCGAAATAGCGTGACCTAGAGTCTTCGCTCCCTGCCTCGTTCGATTTCTGTTTACGAATCCCGTGTACCTTGTGAGTGCGGAATCAACCACAGCAAAACAGTCAGACCGCCGACGTAGCTAGTGGTGATGTACAGTGCACGATGGTTGGACTGGAAGCGCTACAAATAATTTTAAAGACGAAAGATTTGTAGTGAACCCACGGGTCTGCCATCTATAGACATCATAGGTTTCTGAGGTACTTGACAGGATAAATGTTAGGCGTAAAATAAACGTTGTCTGTTAAAAATATAATTTAATTATGAAGATTGTGAACGAGACGCTGCCTTATATGTTGATGCGCTTCAGGAATTTCAGTTCAAAATGTTTTTCTTTATTGTTATTTCATCACCCTTACTAACACTGACGAGAGCAGTAGGCAGTCAACGATAACGCTTATAACCATTCTTCAGCCAGTGAGATCTAAAACGTACATAATAATTAAAAGACTTTAAAAACATTTCAAAATGTGTGTTGTTTAAGGTAATACATCTACATATTGCTTTTAGTTTTTATCACAATGTGAAAACTAATTTTTATGAGAATATAAATCACATTGTTAACTCCACCTGGTATTTGCCTTTATTAATGGTGATGGTACACGACTTTGGTCTGTTGGGGAGCTGGGATGGACAGAAAATAAAGAATTTTGTTGATGCGAGTAAGTAGTGTATGACGAGGGTTTTTGTGGGAGACTTTTCTAAGAAGGACGTGGTACGGAAGTAATTGGGAAGAGGGCCCTGAACCAAGCTATGGGAAAGGGGGGGGGGGGAGGGGAGGGAGAAGAGAAGAGCGAGTAGAAGGAGCCCTGGCATGCAGAAGAGAGGTAGTGTTCTACCAGTTGGAAGGGGGAGTGAATAGGTGAAAGGATGGAAAATTGTCGATACAACTGCAGCAGAGTACGACGATTGGCATTGCGGGATGAAATGATTGGGTGATTACCGTCGAGTTTGGGGAAGTATAGATAACATTATGTGTTCGATGTGAGAGCGGAGAAAATGAAAGTTAATAAGTTCATTTGGGATTCGAATGGGTAAGATTAAACAGATACGGAAAGTGGAGCAGAGTGGATGCATTCCTGGATTTACAGGAAGCGACGTCGTTTCTTGATTAGCGGAAGGCATTCGATGCAGTTCCGCGTGGCACCTAATGAACAAAATACGAGTGTTCGGAATATCAGACCAGCTGTGTGATCGCATTCAAGAGCTTCTAGCAAATAGAATATATGAGGGTAATCCCAAAAGTAAGGTCTCCTTTTTTTTTATAAGCACATAGACCTGTTTATTTCTACAATGGTTTACATCAGTTTACAGCTTGAACATTTAGCTATTTTTCGACATAATCACCATTTCTGTCGATTCATTTTTGTAGACGCTGTGGCAGTCTTTGTATGCCCATGTCATACCAGTTCGCCACCATGCTGTTCAGAAAGTTATGAACCTCTTCTTTCACCTCGTCGTCGGAGCTGAATCGCTTTCCGGCCAAATGTTCTTTTAACCAGACCAGAAAGTTGTCCTGTTCGGCTGCAAGGCGGTGAAGAAATGCGCGGGAAGCATTAACTCGTTGCCGTATGTGGTCTTCAGTCAGCATGCGTGGCACCTATCTTGCGCACACCTTCCGGTAGTTCAGTGTTTCCGTTAAAATTCTGTGAGCGCTGCTTCGGGAAACCTCAGGAACCAACGTGCAGAGATCATCGAGGGTGATCCGCCGATCTTCACGCATGCTTTGCTCAACCTTCAACACTGTCTCCTCAGAATTTGACGGTCTCACGCTCCTTTGTTCGTCGTGAATTTCGGTCCGACCAGCTGCAAACTCTCTACACCACTTACGAACATTTCTGAGATCCATGCACGACTCAACATGCATTTCCGTCAATTAGCGATGGATTTCAATCGGCGCAATGCCTTTGCGTTCAAAAACCGAATAACTGCGCGCAATTCGCACTTGGCGGTAACATCCAGCGGGGCCTCCATTCTCAACGGCTGCCAAGCCAAGACAGCCCCTGAGCGCGGCGTGCGCATGTTTACATACAGCGCGTGAAGCACTCTTCATAACAGTGTGACCAACTGCCACATAAACAGAGTTCTGTACTTATAAAAAAAATAGGAAACCTTACTTTGGGGATTACCCTCGTAGTATGTCATTCTCAACGGAGAGAAATCTTCCATCGTAAAAGTAACTACGGGCGTACTCCAAAAGAGTGTTATAGGATTAATATTTTTCATAATTATGTAAATGACCTAGTGGATGGTGTCGGGAGTACCAGGAGGCTTTTCGCGGATGGTGTTGTCGCATACAGAGAAGTCACAACGCTGGAAAATTGTAATGAAATGGAGAAAGAACTGTCGAGAATCGACACTTGGTGCGGGGTTTGGCAATTGCTCCTCAACAAAAACAGATGCAAAATACTGCGCATTTATAGGCAGAAAGGCCCATTATTGTATGATTACACGATTGCAGAACAATCACTGGAAGCGGTCACATTCATTAATCTAAGAGTAAGTGTACAGAGCTATTTAAAGAGCATGAAGAGAAACAAGCACATAAAATTAATTGCAGGTAAGGCAGATGCCAGACTGAGATTCACTGAAGAATTCTCAGGAAATGCAGTTCACCCACAAGAAGATGGCTGACGAAACCAATACCTGAATATTGTTTCTCAGTCTGGGATCAGTACTAGATAGAAGTGATAGAGGAAATAAAAAAAAGATTAAAAGAAGAGCAGAACATTTGGCTACGGGTTCATTTAGTAAGCGCGAAAACGATACGCAGCTAACGCCAGTGGCAGTTTCTGCAAGAGAGGCGTTCTGCATCATGGTGTGGTTCACCGTTGAAGTTCCGAGGGTATACGTTCCTAAAAGAGATTCAATATACTGCTACATCTCACCAAAAGATCATCGACATAACACTATAGACATTCGAGCTCATACGGTGGCTTACCAACATTCGTTACTTCCGCGAACTATTCGCGAGTGGAACGGGAAAAGAGAGAAGTGACAACGGTACACAACGTACCCTCCGCTAAACGCCATAAGGTGGCTTGCAGAGTGTAGATGTAGATGTAGAGAGATATAATTATAATGAACCAGAAACCCGGGCGAGGTTGGTGTACTTGAGGGTAAGGTCATATCAAATGTAGAGAATGATGGAGGGATGAAATCTCTATTTTCAGCCAATTAGTAAATTTAGTCTACTGTGGGCTTTTTCTTGGATGGTTATTAGGTATGGTTTTCGTATTAGTTTTCTGTCTAGACTTAGTCCGACGTATTTTAGTGTGTTAGTTAATTCGATAGGTTTCTGTCCA
The DNA here is from genome assembly GCF_023864275.1 of Schistocerca cancellata. NCBI lineage: Eukaryota > Metazoa > Arthropoda > Insecta > Orthoptera > Acrididae > Schistocerca > Schistocerca cancellata. The sequence continues at coordinate 255,307,816 of NC_064630.1, read as the reverse complement.
CATCCGCTGCGAAAGTATAAACCGCAGAAAGAGCAAGAGTCATCGCAAGCTGTGCAATGAATATACAGGGTGTCTCAAACCTTTTCGGTAAAATTGAAATGGGCGATAGTGGGTTCAGAACTGTTTGTATGGTATCTGCCGTGAAATGAAATGAGCGTATGTCATCGTTAGCTGGGAGGCCTCCCCATCCGGGGAAGTTCGGACGCCAAGTGCAAGTCTTATTTCAATCGACGCCACATTGGGCGACTTGCGCGCCGGTGATGAGGATGAAGCGGTGATAAGGACAACACCCAGTCCCCGAGAGGAGAAAAATTTCCAACCCGGCCGGGAATCGAACCCGGACCCGCTTGCGTGGGGGCCGAGCACGCTACCACCCAGCTAAGCAGGCGGACGGTATCTGCTGTCTTATGGACGTATACAGCGTTTATTGCATTACAATAACGTAGCTCATAGTAATTGGTCAAAGTGACGTCAACCAGTCTCAGTGCATGCATGGCAAGTTCTGCCAGACTTTCTCGTAGACCCATGGACACCATACTGTAGCAGGAGACAAGCGGCCTGGACCCTAGCAAGCAGGTCTTCATCCGTTTCTAAGGGGGTTTCATAAACCAACGCCTGGATGTAGCATCAGAGGAAAGAGTCCAGAGGTATGACCGTAGCGAACCTGCGACCGTAGCGGTCGCTCGGTTCGAGACTGAAGCGCCTAGAACCGCTTGGCCACATCGGCCGGCTGATGATTTTGTCATTGTGTTAGTAGAAGGAGGACACAGAACGGAAAGAAAAGATTTCATTCGTCAGTCACTGTTTGTTACATGAGAGACCGCAGAGGAGTCACGTGTTTACTTAGTTTTGGAATATCAGAACAGACGTTTGTGTAACCTCTTCTCCTGACGGCGGGATGGTGGTTTGCGTGCTGCTATTTTGTTACTATTTGGCCAAGTTCTGTAGATGTTATATATAAGGGGCAGTCAAATGAAAACGAGACAGATGGAGAAAAGTAGTTTTTTTTTTGTTTCAAGCGTAATCGCCATAACCGTTAATGCATTTATCCCACTGTGAGACAAGAGGGTCAATGCCTTAATGGAAAAATATTTGCGGCTGCCTACAGAACCAAGACTATTCCCAGCCGTGCACTTCTTCGTCCGAGGCACATCGACGGCCATATACGTCTTTCTTCAGGATCCAGCAACTTGGAAATCGCATAGGGCGAGATCGAGATTGTATGGAGGATGTGATGGGCTTCACGGAGAAACTTCTGCATCTTAGTCGAAACAACATTGGCATGTGGACGGCGACTATCCTGTAACAGACTGATGTCGGCCGTTAATATTCCTGACCGTTCGGACTTGATGGCGCGTTAATTTTTGCTACGTGTCCACTTACTAGCGTGTGTGAATTGTGTCGCCGTGTTCCAAAAAATCATTGAGCAGCGGGCCCTGGCAGTAGGAACAAACGGTCATCATGATTTTCCCAGAACTTTGGATTTTTCCGATGAGGGGGAATTCATGTGCTTTCATTGTTGGTTCTGACGCTTCCTCTCCGACTCAAAATGATGACACCATGTTTCATTTCCCTCTACAATACGGGACAGGAAACTATATTCTTCATTGTGGTACCGTTCCAGGTGCCGCAGTGATGTCTATATTCTGTTTAACTGCTGCTCCTTCCACAGGCTGTGGGGAATCCACCGTAGCAATGACAGAAGGGTTGGTTACACAATGAGCCTTCCCTGGCCGACCTTATCGAAATCGTTTGTCCCACGCAAACATCCGTTCACGTGACACACTGTGACCGTCGTACACAGAGACGTTCGGACATGAATTTCACTTCCTGACACTCCTTCCGCAGTCAGAAACAGCACTATCCCTCGCTATTTCTTTTTCTCGGCCTCCACAATGAAGTCGGACGTACACGTGGCTCACGGACCGCACCTCGAGCACGTCCAACAAATGACACAGCAATGAAGGTTCGCGCTGTTTCTGAGTCCCAATAGAAGGCACTTCTGTACTCACACCTGTCTGCGTTGCCAACGTCCGCGCCATGCTTGTTATATAGTCTGTCTCGTTTTCATTTGACTTCCCTTATAGTTGAATTCATCTTCGAATGCTCTTCCCAAAGACACAGGGAAAGTGTTAAGTTCCATTTAAAAATAAATCGGTATCGTAATTAAGCAGATACAAAGTTTAAAAATTATTTGCGTACGTCAGAAAATTTGCTACCCTCTATGCCTTAACTTATCGGAAATCGCACCTCGATATACTCTGTCAGTCAAAATGTTTGGAGACTGGATTAATAAAAAGTAGAGAAAATTTAAGCTGCTGGTTTCAGTGCTTCAGATGTTTTACATAGTCTCCCTCCACTTGAGTGCAACGTACAGAACGTTCATATAACCGTGTGAAACTGTCAGAAAAGTACTTCTTTGATATGTTTCTTCAACTTGCGCGTCACATTGACTTTAATGTCAGTAATGTCGCCAAAGCGTAGACCTTTCATGAGAATTCCTGCTCACTGTTGCTTTGTGGTAGCTTCGCATTCATAACACCAAGTCTCGTCACCTACGATGAATTTTTTCAGAAAAGAGTTGTCCGCGTTTTGCATTTCAATCCAGTCGTGGGAGGCGTCCACGGATCGGTATTTGTTCGGAAGTCAAGATGTAAGAGACAAAATTTACACACACTGTTCCCTTCTTCAAAACATTCTGGAGAATCATTGCTGAGAATTCTACGCACCAGTTACCAAAGTGTGATATATTTACCATAACATGTTTCGTGACTACATTATCACATTATTAAATGCTGTAAAACAAGGAAAGAAATTCTTGAGAATCAGCCACCAACTTATTTAAAGTGTGGCGTTAGGTTTAATGTTTTCTGTTGGCCATTATACATGGACGCACACATAGCGACATAGGTCCAGTGCTGGTTTTTAGAATTCGCAGGGACTTGCCATAGAATGTTCAAAGATTTTACGATAGACAATAGCATCGTTGGGGACTGCGAGATATGCATCACAGGATAATACTGTCTTTGGTACGTGAAGCCAGCTGCCTATACTTTCCAACTGACCTTTGTGTGAGTGTTATGTACCTACGTGATCAGTTGAAGCAATAGCTTCATTGTTGACAATGCATGTTGACTGCTGGATTTTTTCTCTTCTCGGTACGTAGAAGCTTTAAGGTATGTTGCACCACATGACCATATAAATATTTACATCTGTGTCACTAGATGTAATGCTGTGATGCATTGATTAATTTCCTTGTTTTACAAGACTTGTTAACGGGATAATTTAGTTCCGTACATGTTGTTTTGAGAACTGGTGCATGTAATACTCATTACTGATTGATGAGATAGTTGTACAATGTCTTCACAATAGATATTCTGGAGAACATTTTGAACACATGGTTTAGAGATTTTGCACCATTGCAACTTGTGACACAACAACGTTGACACAGTAAGGTCTCATGCCTACGACTTAACAGTGTCTGCTCACAAATGACTGGTCGAATGTACATCTGTTTTTTACATTTGTTAGTTCAAGGTGCCACCGCAGTTACTATGCTGAGTCTCTTGTACGCCAGGAATAACATCAGTCTCGTAACTTTTTGGACAGACGCTGTATGTACTCGTTTTCGATATATTTCGGATGGCCTGTCTTAGCTGCCTCGCCTTGCAGACTAAAGCTAACGCCTTGGAATGAGCGACAATGACAAGTACTTCTAAGATGTAAACAGTACTTTATAACTGGATTGCATCTTTAAGTATTCATTTATAGACATAATCCATCTGACTTGGTGTACTTACAATTACGTTACGCTCATCGATTTCACTTGCTCTTCTTCGTAACAAGTGTCGCATTCGATTGTCCATCGAGATTTATACAGGGTGTTACAAAAAGGTACGGCCAAACTTTCAGGAAACATTCCTCACACATAAAGAAAGAAAATATGTTATGTGGACATGTGTCCGGAAACGCTTTCTTTACATGTTAGAGTTCATTTTATTACTTCTCTTCAAATCACATTAATCATGGAATGGAAACACACAGCAACAGAACGTACCAGCGTGACTTCAAACACTTTGTTACAGGAAATGTTCAAAATGTCCTCCGTTAGCGAGGATACATGCATCCACCCTCCGTCGCATGGAATCCCTGATGCGCTGATGCAGCCCTGGAGAATGGCGTATTGTATCACAGCCGTCCACAATACGAGCACGAAGAGTCTCTACATTTTGTACCGAGTTGCGTAGACAAGAGCTTTCCCAAATGCCCCCATAAATGAAAGTCAAGAGGGTTGAGGTCAAGAGAGCGTGGAGGCGGTCCGCCTCTACCAATCCATCGGTCACCGAATCTGTTGTTGAGAAGCGTACGAACACTTCGACTGAAATGTGCAGGAGCTCCATCGTGCATGAACCACATGTTGTGTCGTACTTGTAAAGGCACATGTTCTAGCAGCACAGGTAGAGTATCCCGTGTGAAATCATGGCGCTGAATCGAGGAAGTACAGTACATACTGACGAAACTAAAATGAGCTCTAACATGTAAATTAAGCGTTTCCGGACACATGTCCACGTAACATCTTTTCTTTATTTGTGTGTGAGGAATGTTTCCTGAAAGTTTGGCCGTACCTTTTTGTAACACCCTGTATATTAATGAATTTATTTAACCTAGCAATATTTAGGTGAATGCCGAGATGGTTCCTGTGAAAAGGACGCGATCTATTTATTTGCCTGTCCTCCTCCAATCTCAGCTTGCATTCCGTCTCTAAGGAGCTTGTCGTCGGCAGGGCGTTATATATATAGTGTACCACTGTCGGACGAGGCCGCATATTAACAGACCGCAAGAACAAAAGGAATGAAGAGCACACGCTTGAAACGAGCATGTTCGACGTAGAAAGTGACTCGTTTCCTGTTCAAAGAAACTACGCCCTGGGTTTATCTACATAAAAAAAGAAAACCGAAATCTCGGTAGACTCACTGAAGTTTGAACAGCGCTCCTTCCAAAGGAAAGTCCAATGACTTAAGGAATGCGTTACAGTTTGTTTTAATAGCGCCTTTATCGCCCTATTTTCTTTATTAAATTGTTTTCTTTCTTCGTATAATGAAATCTGGTTTTCTGTACAATTAATAACTTTAAATATTAAAAATAATAAATAAACTGCACTTCAAAAGCTTAAACCTTAAACAATCTTCTTGAGAGCCAACTCTATTCTAGTAAACATGAAGTACTACGTTTTCTCGAAAACTAAAATTCCCCCAGGAATCTAATGTTCTTGGAGGCTAAGAGCCCGATTTTGGCCATCTTTAAAGTAATAGTATTCTCAAAATCAAAATATAATTATGCACTTACTACGGTGTTAAAGCTGTCAGTAGGTCATTCTGGAATTTGTTTCTGTAGTTGTCTCTCGTGTAAAATAAAACCGGAATGGGGTGAAGCCTGTGCTTTTTAAGCGCATCTATGACTACATCGTACCACGCGGCACTGAAATTTGCTGGCAAGGCACAGGACTGAATGTTTTTCCATAATTAAGGTCAGTATATGAGAGAGTATTTGAGTTGCGTATGGTGTCGCGGGATGTTCCCAATCAGTAGTTGATGAATCTACGCTGTTGCTAGCTCGATTCTCGAAATCTCTTCTCTGATGTACGAGGGCGTGCTGAAAAGTAATGCCTCCGAATTTCTTGTGTGAAAACTCTTAAAAGCTTTTCAAATTAAAAAGAAAACATTATCAGCATTCTACGTCTTCATTATTCGTGTCTATATATTTGTTGCCCTCTGCCACTAGAGGGCTTCCCATTGTAGCGTGTAACATAACTGTGTGTAACTTAACTATGTAGGTGCGTGAAGAACTGTGTGCTGCAATAGAGTTTCAAATTCGAAGAGATCGTCCACACCTGGGGCACCCTCTCCTCCAGCATCACAGTATCAGACCACATAGGAGCGCTGCTACATCGGCAAGAATCCGACGGTTTGGTTTCACTGTCACCGAAGGTCTTTCATACAGTCCCGACTTGGCCCCATCCGATTTCCGTCTGTTTCCGAAACATAAAGATCACCTTCGAGAACTTCACTTTCATAGTGATGAAGCTGTACAAGCAGAGGTGAGGTTGCAACTCAATAAAGTCAAACATTCTACAGTGATGGTATCAACAAATTGGTCTCACGTTGGGAGAGATGTGTTCGTTGTGGCTTGTTGAGATATAAATGTGTAGACGCGAAGGTTAAAGAAGGAGAACGTTAATAACGTTTGTCTTATTTACAAAGCGTTAAGACTTTTCACATTAAAAATTCGGAGGCATTACTTTTCAGCACGCCCTAGTAACTGGTTTAGTATCCCGTTGATTGGGTGATGCAGGCAAGAAGAGAGATATTACCAGGTAACCACGAGAGAGTACACAATAACGTTTGGCTCTGGATAGCAGCTGAAACGGTTTTATAAAGCAGGCAACTAAAATATCATCTCGATCCGATGGAAGTTTGTCACTAACGCAATAACTGTTCTTCGAAGTACTGTCGGCTACCGTAAGAAACACTGCCTTAGGCAAAATCTGTACATGTGGCACTGGCGATGTTTTAGCCTCAAACTCGCACTGACGGGCGAGCTGCTGGGTATCGCCCTAAAAAGAACGTCCAGTGGAGGCGCACTAGGAAGTGATGCTAGTGTCATGTGCCTCACAGAGGCCAACTCGTGCTAGCAATGTGGCATCCTCATGTAGTTCAGCGGCTGTCACAGGCACGAAACTTAAAGAACATCTTCCAGAACTTCACTTTCGTAGTGATGAAGCAGTGCAAGCAGAGGTGAGGTTGCAACTCCACCAATAAAGTCAAGCACTCTACACTGATTGGCGGCGGCTGAGTTGCAGGCGCCTGGCCAGGACGGCAACCCACAGCACTCAGTTACGTGGGGTGTGGCGGGATCCTCAGGCGCCAGCGAGATGTCACAAATGGAATCTAGGTGGAATAGGCCGATATAACTGGGCGGGCGCTCCCCTCTAGAGGCTGGCATCTGTTGGTATTCTGGTCTCTGTGGGCGGATGGGGATGAAACAAAGTCTCAACAACCGGATCTTGCAAGTATTTTAGATATACAGCGTGAATCACCTAAAACTTGCATCGCAAATATTGCAGGAATGGAAAGTGCTATTGCTATGTGGTTTTCACGAAATGGAGTGGTAGTCAGCCGCTCGTTTTGTTAGCCAATCAACAGATTGTAATAATACTTATAAAGTGTATGTTTTGTGCAAAAATACACTTTTTTTAACGGCATAATGGCTATTGACATTAACAAACTAAAAATATGTCAAAATAAGAATATTAGTAGTGTTTGTTGCAGAATTCTAGTGCAAGTCGGTTACGAGATATCAGACTTTCAAAAATTCCCACACCAATATTTGTACGGTCCCTATGGTAGCACACACTAAACAACGACACAAGTGTATACACTAGTTATGTGGACTCTAACTAGTAACGAGACAACCGACCATCACAGTTTGTATTCAGAATGACCACCGACAGCGGCAGTACACGCTCCCGGTCTAGTATAGAACGACTGCTGCACATGCGCTAGCATTTCAGTGGAGATGTTCGAGCACTCTGCAGTAATACGTCGTCGCTTATCATCGGGTGTAGTGGTATGTCCTTGATGACGGCGTCTTTCAGCTTTCCCCGCCGAAATAAAAGTCTGCAACCCTCAAATCCGGGGAAGGGGCCAATCAAGACACAGGACCCCTGCATCCACTCCAATGATTTGGAACCAGTTCGTGAAGACATACTGTAGTATTTCGTGCACTACGGCCTGGACAACCGTCATGTTGGTACCATAGGTTTCTCCTAGTCTACACAGGAACGTCTTCTAGCATCCGTGGAAGATTGTCTATTACGAGGGACGTTTGAAAAGTCCGTGCAAAGTCCGAGAGACGGCACCACCGGCGTGTATCGAGGTCCTGTTTAGTTAGTAGCATCTTTGGAATGAACACACACAAAGTTACAGCCATATTGGTCTATTTCTTTGTGTTTGGCATTCGTGTGAATCAAGGAAGTCGTGTGATAGTCAAAAAATGGACGAAGAAGAATTTCGTGTGGTGTTTAAACATTACTTTATGAAAGGCAAAACGCCTCAGGAGACTAATGAGATCCTTTATAAACATTACGGTGACTCTGCACCTTCGATTACAACAGTTTATAAGTGGTTTCAAAACTGTCGGAGTGGCCACATGGGCACAAGTGATGATGAACCTTCTGGACGCCCTGTGGAGGTTACGACTTCAGAAATCATTGATAAAATCCATGATATGGTGATGGATGACAGAAGCGTTAAGGTGCGTGAGATTGCTAGTGCTGTGGGCATCTCTAATGAACGTTTACATGATATAATGCTATCAGCAAGATTGGTTCCGCGATGTCTCATGCTTAACCCAAAACGGAATCGTGTGAAATGTTGCAAGGATGGTTTGCAGCTGTTCAGGAAGAATCCGCAGGACTTTAAGCGTCGTTTCGTCACTGTAGATGAAACATGGATTCATTATAATACTCCTGAGACCAAACAACAATCTAAACAATGGGTTACCAAGGGATAATATGCACCAAAAAAGGCGAAGACCAGTCCTTCGGCCGGAGAGGTTATGGCGACTGTCTTTTGGGATTCGTAAGGGATAATCCTCATCGACTATCTGGAAAAGGATAAAACTGTTATAGGTGCATATTATTCATCGTTATTGGACCGATTGAAAACCGAGCTCCAAGAAAAAGCGCGGCGATTGGACCGCAAAAAAGTCCTTTTCCATCACGACAATGCACCAGCACACATCTCAGCAGTCGTGGTAGCAAAATTAATGGAAATAGGATTCCAACTCGTTTCACATCCACCCCTATTCTCCAGACTTGGCTCCCTCGCACTACTATTTGTTCCCCAATTTGAAGAAATGGCTGGCGGGACAAAGATTTTATTCAAACGAGGAGGTGATTGCAGCAACTAATAGCTATTTTGCAAACTTGGACAATTTCTATTATTCGGAAGGGATCAACAAATTAGAACAGCGTTGGATGAGGTGTATAGGTCTATGAGGAGATTGAAAGTATTTGTATGGAGTGTAGCCATGTATGGAAGTGCAACATGGACGATAAATAGTTTGGACAAGAAGAGAATAGAAGCTTTCGAAATGTGGTGCTACAGAAGAATGCTGAAGATTAGATGGGTAGATCACATAACTAATGAGGAAGTATTGAATAGGATTGGGGAGAAGAGAAGTTTGTGGCACAACTTGACCAGAAGAAGGGATCGTTTGGTAGGACATGTTCTGAGGCATCAAGGGATCACCAATTTAGTATTGGAGGGCAGCGTGGAGGGTAAAAATCGTAGAGGGAGACCAAGAGATGAATACACTAAGCAGATTCAGAAGGATGTAGGTTGCAGAAGGTAATGGGAGATGAAGCAGCTTGCACAGGATAGAGTAGCATGGAGAGCTGCATCAAACCAGTCTCAGGACTGAAGACCACAACAACAACATGTCGGAAAATAAAAAAGGTTTACCCCAAACAGGTAAGTAGTTTTTATTTTTGCACTGCTTTTCAAACGCCCCTCGTAGAAGGCTGCGTTCAGTGTTCCGTCTATGAATAACGGGCCTATGAGCTGATGATTCACTATCTCACAACACACTTTACACACCGTGGGTACTAACGTTCCACATGACGAAGCCAACCGGGACTGTCGATAGACCAATAGCGTATATTTCGGATTTACCTGGCCATGATTGGTAAATGTGGCTTCATCACTAACAAGATACGTGACACATCTGTAGAGAGATGTGATAGGGATGGAACCTATGTCGTGGAAAATGCGAAGGACACTTGACTGACTGATGCCACTTCCTCATGCGATTGCGTTTGAAGTAACGTGCGGACCAACTGCAACAAAAGCAAGATCATTAATTTCTTCCTCTTCTGTCGTCACTTGTTTCCTTCTGTTACATTGTCTAGTCGTTAAACTACCAATTTCACGTAACTGGTTGAAGAGGTAGATAAGTAACTGTTGAGATGGTTGATGTCTACTGGGATATCTTGCCGCATATACTTTACAAGAACGAACTGAATTCTTCCTACACTCTCCATACACTACGAGCAATTCGGCTTTTTCTGCATTGGTAAATACCATCGTTCATTAACGATCTGCTGCACGGACTGTCACACACTAGCTGACCAGCAAGTCGTAATGCAAACAAGGATCACCCGAGCACATTGTAAACACACATAACAACATCGTACCTAGCCTAGCAACTACGCAGGTTTAAAGGCACAAACAAGTGTCGGTGTGGAAACTTATCAAAATGTGTTATCTCGTTAACGAGTCACACTAGAATCCTGTAACAAACACCGTTGACACTAATTTACCCCACTTTTAGTTTGTTGATGTCAAAATCCATTGTTACATTTAAAAATGTGTATGTTTGCACAAAAAATACTCTTCATAAGTATTATTACAATTTGTTTATTGACTACCAATATACTGTGGCAAAACCACACATCAATGGCACTTTCCATTTCCGCAATATTTGAGGTGTTAAGTTTTAGCTGATACACACTGTACAGCGACACTGTGAAGACTGAGCAGGCCTAGTCTAGGTGTGGCTGTTACGCTGAAGGACAGCTTGAAGAGATTTATTGATTTTATTTATTTTGGCATTTATATCACATAGCAAGGTAGTGAGGGGTCTTCTGGAAAGAATATAGTTAACGGTGGAAGATTGACTGATATATGTCAAGGGTGTGAACTGGAGATGATGATTGGATACCTTCATTAGGAAGACATTCGCAAATTCACTTTACTTCAACATACACGACAACTTAAGATCACAATAGACTACGTTATATTAAGGCAAAGGTCTTAACTTCGGCCTAATGTAAGGGTATAAAGAGGAGCGGAATGTAGCACAGACCAACTGCCGCTAAAGGAGAAAATCTTCGTTAAATATGAAAAAAAACAGAGAACACCCAAAATACAACAACGCCATTGAAAAACGAAAATACAATCTAAAATACCTCAAGAATTAGTCTGTACGATCCATGTCCAAATTACGTTTTATAGAGGAAATAAGAAAAATAAGGAATGATAAGCAAGGCTCAGCAGATGTTATGTATGAACAGTTAAAAAATGCGTTCATGTGGTCACCCATGAAATGCTGGATCTGATCCTTAAATGCAGGTTGCAGGACAACTGGTGGCAACGGGAATGGAAGAGCAGGCGTTGGATAAACGAAAGGCATATAGAGTAAATCTTCGCGAAGTTTCTCAAAAATAATACAGCATATTTTTGGCTCCTCTCAAGTGTGCAACGATCCTCGAACTTTTCTCATTGTCTAATGCAACTTGAATGTAAGTTACATTAAAAGAGTCAATATGTAAATCATGTGTATTTTTTACTGTTACAGAACAGTTAAGTTACAACAGTAGTGCCAAGTATGTTTTGCACAGTTATAGAAGAAATCTTTACGTATTTTTATAAATAATACAGACAATTTAAGTGTTATTTCATTTTGGTGCAAATATCGAATTTTCGTTCGTTATCAGCGATCTGTGTGGAACCTTGACCATCATTATCTTTTACATACGAAAGTCGAGCAGTGTTTACGAAGCTTACTTATAGTATTAGGTGCATTTCGAAATAATACTTGAGTGTTACGAAAATATGCTGTTTAACTGATACACCACATTAAAGATCCCACCAAAACACACCATTTTTAGTATGATCTGTTGTCCTAAAGTGTGACGCCCGTGAATGAATATGCTATTAATATTACTTATGGAGATGCAGTCTCTAAACTTTTTTAGGCTGGCTTGGCACCATAATTTCTTTTAGTAAATGTCACAGGCTTTGTTTTTTTTACATCAATATTTATACCGCCAATAATATACTCTCCTTTAGGACTAAGAGAAACCTTCATAGACGTGGAAACAGCATTGTCGCACATAATTAAGAGTCCACAGTTATGTTTTAGGTGTCAATTGTAACTTAACCTTGCACAATAACAGCACTCTTCCAAAGCTTATATATTTTTAATAGATAATACACATATTTTAATCGTGGATACAGTAGTTGCACCAATATTGTCATTATCTTTTAGTATTTTTAATAAATATTTCAGGTCGTTCAGATTTTTTGAATATGACACCGATTTACACATTTGAGGCCTTTCGGATACTTTTCAACATGGCACTAAATTATTTAATTCAGGTCGTTCAGGTAATTAAGAACATAGTGACAATTTACGCATCTCAGGTCGTTCAGATAATTTTAAACATGGCGCCTATGTGGCTAGATAATGATTGGCTGTTTCGTTAATGTGGTTGAGGATGTGCGGATACTTTTAATCATGGCAAAGACGGTCGGTAATTTTACATATTTTTGATAAATGGTACAGACTTTTAAACGTGGAAATACTGTGACTTACGCCAATATTGTCGATATCTTTACGTGTTTTTTATGCAATGTGTGATCTGTGTGTGTATATTATCTTGGTCTTTTTGTGCTGTACCACAAATAGCCTTGATTTGGGTTGAATTTTCATTTGTACAGACATACTACTAATTTATTTGTACAAAAGAGGAAATTAGTAACACTATTGTCCATACACCTGTAAAATCAAGACAAACTTCACACATTTTAAATTCGCGTGACTAGTACTACGATTCGTTTTATACGAGTAAACAATAAATAAAAGAACCAACCTGAAGTCTTTAAACTTAAGATTTGAAGGTACATGTTTAGAGAAATAATACTGCAAAGTGTTTGCACATCATACGTGGAAACATCAGTGACAATGAAAGTCTGAACCAGGCCTAAAGGCGTGCTCATGTAGCCTGTTTATTAAGGAACGAAATTCACAATCAAGGACAACTTTCCATGAGTTACTAAATATTTAAAACTTTCAAGTTATTTAGCCCACGCTTTTGTATTATCTGTTAACTTGCAGAAGTCCGCTGTATCACAAGCTGCAATACCCATTTCTGCAGAAAACTCATTCGTTTGTGTCTTCCCACAGTCTTTGGCAAGGGCCACTTCACCATCTACCTCCTACACCATCTCGAATCCTGTTTAATGTGATCCGCAATTTTTATGGTAATTAAATACTTCATACTTGGTTATTCGGATTATCAGCCTAAAGTTAGGGACCATCGTCGTCTGCCAATGTCTCTTCCATTCGTCAAGGTTGATAGGTTTTGAATTTGTGAAAAATAGCTTTCGGAGTCTAAAGCGACTTATTTGCTATAGATCTACCAGCAGAACGTGTATCCTTCAGCTGCGCACTAGGAATCACAACCGTCAATGGTCGAATCCCCCTCAGACGAGGGAACAGTGAGCAGTGCACTGCACATTCAGGAAGTCGCCACTCCTGTTCTTACACTGTGGAGGAGCGGAGTACTCCTAGCAAGACATATCTCGCCAACCGCAGCCTCAGAGACATCTTTAAAACCTCTGCCGAGTACGATGGCTAGAGCCAACCGCCATTGAGCTTGTGTGGGATGTCATACGACTGTTTTATTCCAGTCTACAATTTTTAAGTACTGTAAAACTTCGTTACTCCAGCATAGTCATTAGGCGGAAATTATTTTCCTGGCATTACATGTTTTAGTCTTCAGTAAGAAAATTGGGTTTACTGCAGCCCTGCGCACTAGTATACCCTGTGCAAAATTTGTTCATCACTGCGAGACTATTGGAAAATAAAACTATTTCAACCGGCTTTTTTGTTCAAGGCTTGCTCTCCCGTTGTAAATTCACCCCATCCCACTCCCTTTAACTTCTCTCCATTTCTAGCTTAATTATTACTTTACGCCACTGATGCAAACGCAGATGCGACCCATCATCTTAGTTTCTGTTCGATTTGATTCAGTACTTCTACATCCACATCTGCATACATACTCGTACTCCTTGAGCATCGTATGGTGGTACCACTGCTAGTCATTTCTTTCCCTGTTCCATTCGCAAATAGAGCCAGAGAAAAACGATTGTCTATATGCCTAAGTACAAGCCCTAATCTCTCTAACCTTATCTTCGTGGTCCTTACGCAAAATATACGTTGGCGGTAGTAGAATCGTTCTGCAGTTAGCCTCAAATGCTGGTTCTCTAAATTTTCTCAATAGTGCTCCTCGAAAAGAACATCGCCTTCCCTCCGAGGATTCCCATTTCAATTCCCAAAGCATCTCCATAATACTTAAATGTTGTTCGAACCTACTGGTAACAAACCTAATAGCCAGCCTCTAAACTGCTTCGATGTCTTCCGTTAGTCCGACCTGGTGCGGGTCGCAAACACTCGAACAGTTCTTAACAACGGGTGGCACTAGTGTTCTACATGCGGTCTCCTTTAATAATGAACCATACTTTCATAAAATTATCCCAATAAACCGAAGTCAGTCATTTGCCTTCCCTACTACAACCCTTAAATGCTCTTCCATTATCCAACTTACCCACTTAAAATTCGGAGTCTTCTATAACACCGAACCTCAAAATATTGTTTTCTCTTCTTGTCTGAGCTCACGTTTCATTACACTCCTGACAAACAGTTTCAGGCTCACTGCCATTTAGATTTAGATCTAACGTTAACAAATTTATACAGTTTCCCAGAAATTTTTCGTCAACCGACGAGAGGTTGCAGAGGGAGTCATGACGAACAAATCGAGGATAGGAACCCGTGTCTGGGAACGTCATGTAACGACGCTACAGAGCGTAGAAGTTATAGGCGTCGGCACCTACCACTAGACAACTCCTTCGGCAGCAAACGTGACTTTTTACGCTGACGGAACATAGACGGAATGTCTCGCAATGTTTTTGGTTAATCAGTGATGGCAATTGATTGCCGCTGACGAGTGGAGAAGCTGTTGCGTGGGAAAACGTTGTCTCCTATGAACGTGGTGCTCGGTTGCTTCGGTGGATGATGGTTTCGGACACGGGTTTCTATCCGTAATTTACTTATATCCTGGCCCTCTAAAATCTCTTATGTTTTTCGGTGTTTAGGAGGAAAATAAACTGCTGGTAGAAACCTGGATCCGAAACGGTCATCCACTGAGGCAACATAGCATCGCATTGATAGGAGACAAGGCGTGTCTAAGCAGCACCTCCACTGGGGATGATGGCAATCAGTTGCGATCACTGAATAATAAAAACATTGCGATATGTTCCGCCTACTGCCCGTCTGCGTACAAAGTCACGTTCGATGCCGAAGGGATGCCATAGTCGTAGGCGCCATCGCCTGTAACGTCGAAGCTCTGCAGCGTCATCGGATGACGTTTCCAGAAACGGATTCTTATCCTCAATATGTTCTTCAAGACACCGATTACAAACCCTCTAAATCTGTCGAAACATTTCTGGGACACCATGTAATTTTCCAAAACCGTTTTGTGCGCGGTCTCCTTTAAGGTTCCACCAGACTTTCCTAGAACTCTCCCAAATAAATCTTTGTCGAGCACACACCATCCCTACACCTAACCTTGTGTGTTCATTCCATTAATGTCGCTTCACGACTTTTTTGTATTTTGAGTCCCACTCTTCTGATTGGTTTGATGCGGCCCGCCACGAATTTCTCAACCTTTTCTTCTCAGAGTAGCCGGCCGCAGTGGCCGTGAGGTTCTGGGCGCTACAGTCTGGAACCGAGCGACCGCTACGGTCGCAGGTTCGAATCCTACCTTGGGCATGGATGTGGGTGATGTCCTTAGGTTAGTTAGGTTTAATTAGTTCTAAGTTCTAGGTGACTGATGACTTCAGAAGTTAAGTCCCATAGTGGTCAGAGCCATTTGAACCATTTTTCTTCTCAGAGTAGCAATTGCAATCTACGTCCTCAATTATCTGCTTGATGTTCTCCAATCTCTAATTTCATCTACGTTTTTAGCCTCTACAGATCCCTCTACTACCATGGAAATTATTCCTTCACGTCTTAACAGACATCTTATCAACCTGTCCCTTCACAACTTTACGTCTGGATATTTAAATCGACGTATCTGAGTCAAGCAGCATACCGTTAACTGTATCTCAGAACATTGCAGAAACGGTCCTCTAGTCCATTCGCATTAACTTACAGTTATCGACATTCAAACCACGCTGCCGTTCATAAAAAAAAAAAAAAAAAAAAAAAAAAAAATGGTTCAAATGGCTCTGAGCACTATGCGACTTAACTTCTGAGGTTATCAGTCGCCTAGAACTTAGAACTAATTAAACCTAACTAACCTAAGGACATCACATACACCTATGCCCGAGGCAGGATTCAAATCTGCGACCGTAGCGGTCGCGCGGTTCCAGACTGTAGAGCCTAGAACCGCACGTCCACTCTGGCCGGGGCCGTTCATCATACCAAGAAGAAATTATTTCCAGATCATCCTAAAGCTCTGTAGGGTCATTCAACGACGACGCTTTCCCGAAGACAGTCTTTGATGACTTTCCGTCCTACCCAATGTTTCGTCAATAAATATGGAGAACATGAGCGATCATACCACACTTCACTGGGACATTCAAACATAGGCTTTGTCCCTAATGAGCATAAGATGTCCAGATCGAAGCACTGGTTTGTATTACTCAAAAAGTCTTCGAGTAAGTCACTTATCTGAGGACCTAGTCCATATGCATGGATTCTTGTTAACAGTCTACAGTGCGGCACAGTTTCGAGACGAAGAAGATTCGTATATTTTATGCAACTTAAGATTTAGAAGAACTGCACAGTACGGCCCTGAAACAAAAACTTGTCTCTGTAAAGATTGGTGTGGAAATGAACACCAGGAAACAAAAATACTACACTATGTGATCAAAAGTATCCGGACACCCCCAAAAACATACGTTTTTCAAATTAGTGCATTGTGCTGCCACCTACTGCCAGGTACTCCATATCCATTAGACATCACGATAGACCAGAATAAGGCGCTCCGCGAAACTCACGGGCTCCGAACGTGGTCAGGTGAATTGGTGTCACTTGGGTCATACGTCTGTACGCGAGGTTTCCACACTCCTAAACATCCCTAGATCCACTGTTTCCGATGTGATAGTAAAGTGGAAATGTGAAGGGACACGTTCAGCGCAAAAGCGTACAGGCCGACCTCGTCTGTTGACTGGCAGAGACCGCCCTTCAGTTGAAGAGGGTCGTAATGTGTAATAGGCAGATATCTATCCAGACCATCACACAGGAATTCCAAGCTGCATCAGGATCCACTGCAAGTACTGTGACAGTTAGGTGGGAGGTGAGAAAATTTGGATTTCATGGTCGAGCGGCTGCTCATAAGCCACACATCACGCTGGTAAACGCCAAACGCCGCCGCGCTTCGTGTAAGGAGCGTAAACATTGGACGACTGAACAGTGGAAAAACGTTGTGTGGAGTGACGAATTACGGTACACAATGTGGCGATCCGATGACAGGGTGTGCTTACGGCGAATGTCCGGTAAACGTCATCTGCCAACGTGTGTAGTGCCAACAGTAAAATTCGTAGGTAGTGATGTTATGGTGTGGCCATGTTTTTCATGGAGGGGGCTTGCACGCCTTGTTGGTTTGCGTGGCTCTTATCACAGCACAGGCCTACATTAATGTTTTAAACACCGTCTTGCTTCTCACTGTTGAAGAGTGATTAGGGGATGGCGACTGCATCTTTCAACACGATCGAGCACCTGTTCATAATGCATGGCCTGTGGCGGAGTGGTTACACGACAGTAACATCCCTGTAATGGAATGGCCTGCACAGAGTCCTGGCCTGAATCCTACAGAACACTTTGGGATGTTTTGGAACGCCGACTTCGTGCCAGGCCTCACCGACCGACATCGATGCCTCTCCTCAGTGCAGCACCTCGTAAAGAATGGGCTGCCATTCCCCAAGAAACCTTCGAGCACCTGATTGAACGTATGCCTGCGAGAGTGGAAGCTGTCATCAAGGCTAAGAGTGGCCAAAACCATACTGAATTCCAGCATTACCGATGGTGGGCGCCAAGAACTTGTAAGTCATTTTCAGCCAGGTGTTCGGATACTTTTGATCACATAGTGTATGCCGAGGCGACGAATCACTTATAGTCGGAAACCAGTCTACAGTAACTGTTCATAAACACATGTCTCTTGGTCACAAGATTAAACTAGCGATAAACAATCAAACTGCACGATAGACTTGAGCTGGGCAGCGTTCTGGAACTAAGATGCATCCTTACCAAGAAGGATTTTCTAAATAACTCGGAAGGTGAGGCTGCAACACGTGCATACTAAGATCTGGAAACTATGACTATGGCAAGTGTTCGTAAACAACAGCGCACACAACGAGCCATGGGGCGACAGTTGCTAGGAATCAGCCTCAGGGATAAGATTTGATCGCAGGGCATTAGAAGGCGAACGAAGGTAACACACGTTCTATAGAGAATCGCAACACTTAAATGGCAACGGGATGGACGCACAGATCGAAAAGATTACAGTAGGTGGACCCCTAGAATTGTTGACTGGAGACCATCAGACCCTGAGAGGTATTCGAAAACCACAAAAGAGATGGTCCGCTGATGTGAAGCTGGTGGCTGGAACACGACGATACCAGGTGGCTCAAAAGCGAGGACAATGGAGACATTTGGAGGAGGCCTATATTCGGCAGTGGATTGAGGTAGGCTGCAGAAGAAGATCTAAACAAGACTGGGGTGATGGAGTTGTATCAGAAGCAACCAGAGAAATAATTAACTGTAAAGGATCAAAGGATTCTGGAATCCTAGAAACTGTTTGTGAATTGCAGATAACAAGCGGAGGAAGCCGTTGCGCTCGAGCTGTGGTCAGAGGTCAGTTTCTTTGCGTAACCGCGAGCGAGTGGACTCAGTCGTAGTAGCGTGACGTCACGGAAAATGACAGCGAGGAGGCGAATGCGGCAGTGTGCAGCCGCGGCACAGATAACGCGGGACTTTGTCCGAGGATGAGGGGTGGCCTCCGTCCAGCGCTTGGCGCGCAACCACGATACCAGGCAGAGCAGGGCAGTGTCTGTTAATTTCTGCAACGCCCATTAGCGAAAGCGCCTTTATAATCCAGTGAACAAAGGAAAATTCGGGGAAAAAGTTCGTGTAGTCGCAAATTTTTGTGCAGTTGTAGGAGAGAGTGCCATGAACGACATACAGAAAATCCTGACCGGTGAAGTGTGAGCTGAGAGTGGGGGGGGGATGTTTTAATTGTCACTTTTTTATGTTTTTCAAGAATAGCTCAAAAACGCATCTTTTTCCAGTAAAAAAATTAAATTACTTTACATTTCCTACAAAAAAAGGTCCTGTTAATTTTTCCTCGAGTTCCGTGATAATATTCGAGAAGATAGCTGTTGCCATAAATTCAAATGAAGCATCTTAAGGAAGCTGATGCCATAACCCCTGCGAAATCATACCATACCAGACGGTACAAGCAAGCCTGTTTTTATTTAGTTTTGCTTAGCATGTTGCGACTGCCTATAGCACAGGACGAGATCGCTTATAAAATTGAGAACTTGAAGAAATATAGACCGGTAAATCGACGATATTCTACACCCCGTTTTGTTTCTCTTCATGACAAGCCATCCTGAACTTACATTTCAGCAAGGTAATGCCCTTCTACACATGGCGAGAGTTTCTAGTACCTGTCGTCGTGCTTGCCACATACCGCCTCGGCCAGCAATGTCACCAGTCTTTTCCCAGTTGAGAACGTTTGCACCATTGAGGACAGGGCTTTCCAACCAGCTCGGGATTTTTACGATCTAACGCTCCAGTTGTACAGAATATGGCACGATATCCCTCAGAAGTACATCCAACAACTCTATTAATCAGTGCCAAGCTGAATAAATTCTTGCTCAAGGGCCATATCTAGATGACTTCCTCAATTTGTGAAACTGTTTCTCCTGAATAAATCGTCTAAATTTTCTGAAATTGTAATCATGTCTTTGTCTGAACATGTACATCACATCTACCGATTTCTATCCCATTCGGATAACTCCTTCCAGGTGCGTTTCTTTTTTTCTTTTTTTTTTTTTGTCTTAGGATGCATTTTTCGTGTTTTATTCCGTTTTGTTTAGTCAAAATCAAGAAAATATGTGTACTTCATTTTGTAATCAACTCGAAATGGTGTGAAAAATGTGGACCGAATGCGTGTCTAAAACAACCAGTAGCAAAATAAGTCAATATTGTAATTAACTAGATTCCTTACATGGAGCCGAATTCCATTATCTTACTTACTAGAAATTTTAGTTCAACTGAGCATAGACGAAAGGTTCAGACACATTTGAAGTATGCAGTGCATCACCCCAAGCGGCAAGAGCATTGTAGCTTCGCTGAGTTCATACATGGTCCAGACAAGCACAAGTGTGTGATATAGTAGTCGTGCTCTATTAAACCTTAGGTTAATCTCTTTTAGAGTAAAAATACAGCCACATGCTTCGAATTCCACGTTAAACTGTAGGTCCCCTTTCCCCGGTAAAATTACTGGCATAGGTTAGGGACATGCAAGTCGCCGAATTAGATTCCAGGCCGTTCAGGCACCGAAGTTATTATTACATTCTCTCCTCTCACTATGTAAGTAATTGTTTTGAAACATTTCGTAATGTATGTCGTTTCCTTGTCCGAAGAACAGCCGTACGGCTACTGCAAACAAAACTGAGAGACATTGCTAAAGAAACAGAACAAAAACAACCTCAGAATGTACAGTAAGTGGTTTAAATTAATTAGTTGTTCATCCAACAATGCCATACGACCTTATTATTTTATGAAGAGCATAGTATATCTTGTCATCCCCTCTTTCAATTATACAAGTAACTGTTTCAATACATTCCATTATGTATGTCGTTTCTTTGAAGAACATCCGTGCATCTGCTACCAGAAAAATTGAGATGCATTGTCAGACAGAACAGAACACAATCTCAGACTATACAGTAACTAGATTAAAGATAAACAGCTAAACTTAAAGGAAGATAAACTTGAGAATGAAATTTTTAGGCCAGGTGCTCCGACACTTAAGCTGTTGTGTGTAAATTTTGACTCTAAAGTCTAATTTGGAACCATCTCACAGACTCTGTATGTATTTACTATCGACGGTCACATACTTGAGTTAACCTGGAGTATGAGTGAGTGAGAACGTGTCGTTCGACTCGTACCATTCGTTTTCCATAGTCATGTAACATACTGCATGGTGTTATGAGGTAGCTCTGCTGGGACAAAAAATATAAATAAATCAGAAGAAAGCGGTAAGGTGTTTGCAGACATCTCTAAAACAGTGTATCCTGCGGGCCTCTTTTCGAAAACTAAGTACTATGACAGTTTCCTCATTATTTATACTCAATTGCCTACTATACACAAGAGAAAATCAATACAACTACAAAGTAATCCACGTCACAATCGATCCATTGAAGATTTAATAAAACTCAAACACAGCTTCGAATTAAACGTTTCAATTCTCTACGTTTCCAGGCATAGGTTGTGCCATAAAAGATTTTCAAAAATTTGATACAAAACTGATTTTAAAAAAGTGGTCAGATGCGAGCCAGGAATTCCAAGACTTTCGAGAATGATTTAATTTCGAGTTTGAAGTCAGATAACAATCGACAAAAATACTTTTTCGTGTGGTATAATTAGAAATTAACAGTTTTTTAATTTTTTTCCTTTGTTTGTAGCGTGAAACCTTGCTTCTTGGCAAATTCCATAATTCTACGTCAATTGTAACTACCTGTCGGTTTTGATGTCTGAGTCTGCGATCATCGAAATACGTAAGATAAGTGGCCGTATCTTTTGATTGCTTTGATATAGAAGATTTATTTTCTTACATCGTCAAGGGACCGTAGGTATTAACATATGACACAAATTTCAATTTCGTACGTCTACCCGTTCCTGAGAAAAAGGATTTCGAACAGTCGAACAGACAGACCTCTAAGGGTTACGTTGTTACCCGTGGCACTGTGTATTGTTTACTTTGTGCAAACTTTAGAAATCGATACCGATTGCATTTATAGTGCTCCAAAATGAAAGAATAAGTTAAATTACCTGCTGCAAGGAAGCCGTTGGCGAGCGCATGCGCCATCCTCCCGGCGCCCAAGAACCCGAGGCGCAGCATGCTGTCCACTGGCTGTTACTGCCCCTGGCTACTGCCTGCTGGCTACTGCTGGCGCCCTGCAGATAGACCGCTATCGCACACTGCCGCAGCCACAGTCGTCGGCCGCGTCTGTCGCAACAAAGTCTTTTGTTTACTTAACATTCATAGTGACCTACACTAACATGACGTTTACAAGTTTCAAGGACGGTGGTTTCCTCGAAGAGACGGATATTTCTATGACTTTCCTATTCGTCACGTTTCGGCGCAGTGGCTCATTGATGCTTCGCGCCTTTCAGAGGAACCCACTCGTCTAGAATGGACTTCACGTTCAACACCTGTACACACTTGTTTAGTGCAGGAAGTATGCGTTTCTGGACCCATATTTATTGGACTTATTTTCCTTATTTGGATAAGTACTACCACTTCTCAAAGTATTCGACAATTTTCTTTGAACACCGGGTATATGTATTGCACAATATGTTTTGCATAATGCCAAGATCCTGCATTACATTCCACAACCGTCTGCAGAACCTCATGGAGCGAGGTGACGTTGATGATAGTGATCCATCCATAGGTGCGGAAGTTAAGCCAACGTGTGGCTTGAGTGTAGCTTAAGTAACAAGGAAAATTCGTTATGACATTGCAAGCATACTGTGAAGTGTGAATTATTATTATTGAGAACCAAGTTATCGTGTTATTAGAAAATGATACAAAATCCCTCAGAATGTTTTGAGACCTGTGGGTGATCGATGACTGGTGCAGGGAGTGACGATTGGCACTGAACGTAAGTTCACGAACGTACCAGTCTTAACTGGGAAAAGAGTGCCGTCACAGTTCTATTATAGTATTGGCAATCAACCAACCGTAAAGTGCCTACTAGTAACAGTTAGCAGCAACCTAAAGTGCAACGAACGCACAAAACTAGTTTTAGGAAAACAGACGACTGCCTGGCATTCCGTAGAAGAAAGAAGTCATTTCGTGAGACTTTTGTGAGGGGAAGTAACATGTTGCCAGACTCTTCTTGGAAAGTAAGTTCTCGAATTTTCAGCAGGAAATCTCTCCGTGATGCACAGCATCCATGTCGTGGCGTCTGTCGCTCAGTATTGAAGAATCGCTCGAAAGCCACTTCTCTCGTACATGAACTAAATATCCTTAATATGTTTCCAATGTATCTCATCCTGGTATCAACTTCTGCTACAATTAGTTTTATGCTGTCATTCCACTTTAAATCATGTCGGGGGGGGGGGGGGGGGCACCTACTACAATTGTGGAAATCAGAAAAAAGGCAAAGTTCAAACGAAAGTAACAGTTCAATGTCTGAAGCATAAGTGTATCGAATTTATTGTGAAAGCAGTAGACACATATAACACATAAACAATCGTGACGAAATTACACAGTATCTTTCATAACACGAGTAACAAAATAAGGCGTTCGTGATTACTGGATGGAAATTGCTATAAAGGCACTCAGTGTCCAGTTGTGTTATTGCATTGTTTGTAGTCTGACTAACTTCCGTTCTTCCTAAATACTTCAAAAATTCTATTCGTCATTGATTTTGTTAGGGTTTGTAGTTCTTGCAGTGCAGTTGCCGCGCAATCTTCTCATATCACTCTTTTCAGCTCCCATATGGTCTCAAATAGTCTTCCACTGCAATAAACATGCCTTGCAGCTATCCCCAGACGTTTCCTACGGGATTCAGATCAGAGTTACGTGCAAGTCTGGGCAAGACATGTTTTGACTGTAGCAGAAACATGCACGGAAGCTTTATCTTGTTGAAACTTCAGGCTTTCGTGCCCTAGGTTCTCATACATTCTTATCAATTCTGTTATTAGCATCTCACTGTTCTGTTCAGCCAATTAATATGATTTAGCTTTTGCGGAGGAGGCTGCCCAAATCATAACACATCCACCACCAAGATTTCTGCACATTCTTACCTGTCGCTCTGTTCTCAAATCATGCCAATAATACTGAAATCCACCCAGCCCGTCGAAATTAAAGTTCTCCACATCACTGAAGATCACCTTATCCCCAGTCCACGACATATGTTTTGCAGCAAACTCCAATCTAGCCTGTTTACTTTTGGGTGTTAGAGCAGGTTCAAAAATGGTTCAAATAGCTCTGAGCACTATGGGACTTAACATCTACGGTCATCAGTCCCCTAGAACTTAGAACTACTTAAACCTATCTAACCTAAGGACAGCACACAACACCCAGTCATCACAAGGCAGAGAAAATCCCTGACCCCGCCGGGAATCGAACCCGGGCGTGGGAAGCGAGAACGCTACCGCACGATCACGAGATGCGGACGTTAGAGTAGGTCTCTGCAGTCATGTCATGTAACAAATTTTGTCGTACACGTTTGGCAAATAGTGGCAACTGTAAATCAGCAAAAAGTAGAGAGTAATAACAGTTGTGACCCTTGCTTTGGGCCGTTGTAACCGTTTAGATGTCTCAGATATTTATTTTACATTCCCCGTATTTTCCGTTCTGTCCATGTCGTGTACCCAAACCAACGAAATGATCAATCACAGTACCTAAACGGTTCAACTGCTTGGCAGTTTGACGATTATAGAGTCCCATTTCTTAGTAATCTCTAATTTTTGTTTTTTTTATCACTGAATAACTGTCTTTCCTGTGACGTTGTCACAATCATAGTTTATGTACACAGCACGCACTGTCACTAATGGTGTCTCTTTCCTATCTGCAGTAAAGGGGCGTATATACACACACTAACACCCCACAAGCCGAGTGTCTTTATACCGAGTGGACCTTCTATTATCTGAGACGTTGACGTTTTGTTATATACTGCACTAGAGTCATCAAATGCGATATCAGTTGATTGCATCTGTCGGCATGTGGGATGTAGTACTACTGCATATACACAGTGGTCAACTATTCCATCCGACAATGGTAATTTTCTTACAAATATCCATGCCTTCATACTGATTCCCACTACTGTGGGCAGTTTACGGTTCTTACTGTTTCAAAAAAATGGTTCAAATGGCTCTGAGCACTATGGGACTTAACATCTATGGTCATCAGTCCCCTAGAACTTAGAACTACTTAAACCTAACTAACCTAAGGACAGCACACAACACCCAGTCATCACGAGGCAGAGTAAATCCCTGACCCCGCCGGGAATCGAACCCGGGAACCCGCGCGCGGGAAGCGAGAACGCTACCGCACGACTACGAGCTGCGGACTCTTATTGTTTCCATTGAATTATTGGCAACAGTGTAATCGAACAATAATGACTCTCTCATCATATTTATGGGCAAAACATTAGTTTTGTTTACATTCAGAATCAATTGAAGGACTTATTTCAATAGTGGTACAAGGCCCATTACCTCCACTTTTCTGCCTATAATGCTTCTGAAATTAATGATACAAACAAATAGAAAGAAAGGTTCATCTCTAGCAAGAATCCATATGCTTCAATATTTACGGTATCTCAACTGCAGATTTTTCAGCGGTCATTTAACTTAAGGACTCTGTATGTCAATATGAACAAAAATTGAGTTGTACCACTATTGAAATAAGCCCTTCAATTCGCAGTGCCTGCACAAATCATCAATCCCCTGAAAGTCTCGCTACATTTCGGGCTTTGCAACATCCATATAGACAACACCGTCGTCCATGATCATCTACAAGGAACTTTCGACCATATCTTCTACATCAGTTACACGTATTTCAATAGCAACGCACTTGCAACACACCCTTGTACTAGTCCGGTAGTTAATTTAACAACTATTTCATCATGTTAAGAACGAAGAATGGGAGGACTTGGCTCAGAATGCATTGTCGTCTGCGGTGATCGCACACCCTATTAAGAACCACGTCCCGCCGTTCCAGATGGACCACCATGAATCGCGTGTCATTTCTGTTCTTGTCGTTGGGTATTTCTTTCATTTACCTTCTGTACTACACAGTAACAGTTCTTTTTATGCACAGTATGTTCTAAGTTTCATTGCGCTATCTTATTTGGCAGTGACTCATCATGCGAAAGTTACTTTCTTCCTTACGTTTCACACACCAGTATATTTTGTGACCAAATCAGATCTCAAACCTATTTAGTTCTCGTTATATTGACGGCAGTACTAACTGCGGCCCATCTACAGACAATCTTATAGTAATATTACAGAATACAATCTTGTCTGAACTAGTGAAAAACTATTCGGTTTTCAAGAGACGGTAACGTAACACTACGTTCGAGGCTGTTTGACTCAGACCCTTTAGTAAGAGCTGCATCGCACGACAAAGTTGATACGCTCTGCCTCGGGCCGATTTCGTGGATGGCTGCTCTCAGCAGTGGCACATATTGCGTTTTTCAACTCTGCAAAAATTTCATAGAAATGTAACTTTCCAGGAGGCGACGACGTCTGAGGGAGAGCACACAGATTCATTGATATTCACAACTAGTTGATTTAAGCCACGTGAAACTATTTCTGAAATTTGGTTTTTAAGTTTTCTTGATAGCACTAAGAAAGGCAATATTCTTAGCTGTTTCAGATTGTTGCCAAAATACGCTCGCCTATGCAGATTTCAACATTGACACCAAAATGTACGGAGTAATTACTGGACTCCACGTCCTGAACAATGGATATTATCGTTTGTAGTACTGTCTGTTCGAGAGAGTTTATCGGCAGGCAGTGGTACGGCTGTTTGTACTGCCTATCGGCGGTAGTGTTGGCGGAAACATGCATGTTGGCGTGCCCACTCATAATGGAAGGTTTTCAAATGATTGGAGCTGGGCTTCTCCAGTGGCTGAGTAAGCGTAGTCCCCCACGGAAATGGCTACCAGTTACCCTCGCCATCAAGAGAGAAACCCAGACTTTCAGACAGTGAGTGCGGCAGCTACTATACAGGGTGTTACAAAAAGGTACGGCCAAACTTTCAGGAAACATTCCTCACATGCAAATAAAGAAAGGATGTTATGTGGACATGTGTCCGGAAACGCTTAATTTCCATGTTAGAGCTCATTTTAGTTTCGTCAGTACGTACTGTACTTCCTCGATTCACCGCCAGTTGGCCCAATTGAAGGAAGGTAATGTTGACTTCGGCGCTTGTGTTGACGTGCGACTCATTGCTCCACAATACTAGCATCAAGCACATCAGTACGTAGCATCAACAGGTTAGTGTTCATCACGAACGTGGTTTTGCAGTCAGTGCAATGTTTACAAATGCGGAGTTGGCAGATGCCCATTTGATGTATGGATTAGCACGGGGCAATAGCCGTGGCGCGGTACGTTTGTATCGAGACAGATTTCCAGAACGAAGGTGTCCCGACAGGAAGACGTTCGAAGCAATTGATCGGCGTCTTAGGGAGCACGGAACATTCCAGCCTATGACTCGCGACTGGGGAAGGCCTAGAACGACGAGGACACCTGCAATGGACGAGGCAATTCTTCGTGCAGTTGACGATAACCCTAATGTCAGCATAAGAGAAGTTGCTGCTGTACGAGGTAAAGTTGACCGCGTCACTGTATGGAGAGTGCTACGGGACAACCAGTTGTTTCCGTACCATGTACAGCGTGTGCAGGCACTATCAGCAGCTGATAGGCCTCCACGGGTACACTTCTGCGAATGGTTCATCCAACAATGTGTCAATCCTCATTTCAGTGCAAATGTTCTCTTTACGGATGAGGCTTCATGCCAACGTGATCAAATTGTAAATTTTCACAATCAACATATGTGGGCTGACGAGAATCCGCACGCAATTGTGCAATCACGTCATCAACACAGATTTTCTGTGAATGTATGGGCAGGCATTGTTGGTGATGTCTGGATTGGGCCCCATGTTCTTCCACCTACGCTCAATGGAGCACGTTATCATGATTTCATACGGGATACTCTACCTGTGCTGCTAGAACATGTGCCTTTACAAGTACGACACAACATGTGGTTCATGCACGATGGAGCTCCTGCACATTTCAGTCGAAGTGATCGTACGCTTCTCAACAACAGATTCGGTGACCGATGGATTGGTAGAGGCGGACCAATTCCATGGCCTCCACGCTCTCCTGACCTCAACCCTTTTGACTTTCATTTATGGGGGCATTTGAAAGCTCTTGTCTACGCAACACCGGTACCAAATGTAGAGACTCTTCGTGTTCGTATTGTGGACGGCTGTGATACAATACGCCATTCTCCAGGGCTGCATCAGCGCATCAGGGATTCCATGCGACGGAGGGTGGATGCATGCATCCTCGCTAACGGAGGACATTTTGAACATTTCCTGTAACAAAGTGTTTGAAGTCACGCTGGTACGTTCTGTTGCTGTGTGTTTCCATTCCATGATTAATGTGATTTGAAGAGAATTAATAAAATGAGCTCTAACATGGAAAGTAAGTGTTTCCGGACACATGTCCACATAACGTATTTTCTTTCTATGTGTGTGAGGAATGTTTCCTGAAAGTTTGGCCGTACCTTTTTGTAACACCCTGTACAACATTACACTCGTCACTGTTTCCCCATCTGCCTCTGTAAGCAAATACCAGTCCAGTACAGTGTGTGAAAAGTGATCGTGCACGTCGAAAGGCTATTTTTCGAGCAGAGCTCGGTATGGGTGCGAAACGTGGACGTTGAGAAGACAGAAATGAATCGATTAAAGGGCTTTGAAACGCGCGAGTGTTGCAGGAGACTGTCGAAGATCAGGTGAATTGATCGTGTAAGGAATGCAGGTGTCCTGCAGATCTCAATGGCAAATAATGCCTAATGGAGACAACGTTGAATCGAAGAGACAAAATGCATGGGTGCATACCTCTACACGAGTTGTTGCTGAAAAGTGTGAGAAAGGAATATGTCACAGGGACAGGCCTGGCATATAACGAAATACGGCAGATTGTTATGGTAATGACCGAGGATAGTTGGCAAGCGAAGGGAGCGATATGAAGCAACAAACCTTATGTTGACGAGCAAGTCAACAAAAGCGCACATACTGTACACGAGGCGATCCTAACCAGTCAGCCAATGCTCGTGGATCCTGGTAAATACAATTTCTGACAAAGAACGAGAAGCACCCAGAAGACATGGCCGGATTTCAGTGTAACTTATAAACGTATGCATCATCGGAGGATACGTATATAATTCAGAGCTGCAATTCTCTGTGGCAGGTAAAACGGCCACCAGAGTGCATTGCCGGCCAGGGTGGCCGAGCGGTTCTAGGCACTTCAGTTTGGCACCGCGCGACCGCTACGGTCGCAGGTTCGAATACTGCCTTGGGCATGGATGTGTGTGATGTCCTTAGGTTAGTTAGGTTTAAGTAGTTCTAAGTTCTAGGGGACTGATGACCTCAGATGTTAAGTCCCATAGTGCTCAGAGCCATTTGAACCATTTGAACCAGAGTGCATTGGTGTTAGGGTGTTTAGTGTTGTTATGAAGTGTGGTAGGGTTGAGTCATCACTGTCAAGGTCACAGAGATGCCGCATTCTCGTGTGAGACACGACAGAGCTTGAAAGGGATCTCATTGTGGGTCCCCTTTTGGGCAGTTGGTCGAATCGTGCAATTTCCAAATTTGTGGGGCATTAGGATGTGGCAGCGGTCCGATGTTGGTCTGCACGTGAATGTGAGGGCAGGTATACTCATCGTCAAGGTTCTGGTTAACGCCTCACAACTGCGCCTGCCACCTGAGAACAAGTAATGCAACATTCTATGCCATTCGCACCATTGGTCGGAGACCAACGGCAGCTGGATTACGCAATTACCCTCCCATTCGTAGAATGCAGTTAACACAACAACACAAATGGCTGCAATGGATGTGGTGCTGTGATCGCTAAGTGTGGACTGCTGATGAATGGAGTAATATTGTGTTCCACGATGAATCGCTGTTCGATACTACCACAAGTGGCCATCGTTGGAAAGTATGGGGCGAGTAGGGGTGAGTGCTGTTCTTCCAGTTTTTTTGAAGAGACACTCCTCACTCTTTGCATCATCGGGTATGAGTTTAGGTCATGGCTGGTAATGTTTAAGAGAACTTTGACGGCACATTCTCATGTGTGACCTCTCATCTGATAGTATTGTGGTGCCATTTTCCAACTGGACAGTTCCCGTTCACACATAGCATGTGTATCTATGAACTGTTTGTGTGATGTTAAGGTACTTCTGTGGCCAGCAAGATCCTCAGATCTGTCCCCCATATAACATGTGTGAGACTGACTCGGACGCTGATGCAGAGTATCAGTGACCAATTACGACAGTTGTGGTCCAGCTGGCCTCGGGAGAGGATACACTGGCCTTATGAAACACTTCCCAACCGAATCAGAGCGTGCAGCCAGAGGCCAGAGGCGGTGCAACGTCATACTGATAAGCAAGCTGATAATACCAAGTTCTTTGTACATTTGACTCGATTTTGTAATCACTGAGATAACATCATACGCCCTCTGAAACAGCGAAGTTTCATCTCATTTCCTCCTTCCCTTCTGGGTGCTTCACTATTCTTTGTCATGCAGTGTACATCTCATTTTTTCCCTAGATCAACATTTTCCATTGTAATTCATGTCACCTCTACTGACACCTTTCAAGTAAAATTAGACATTGTTCTACTTAAAAATGTACAATAAACATCTTCAGCAGCATGCTAATAAGTAAATAAGTAAATATTCATATTACACAGACGCTATAGTCTACATTATTGTATAAAAATGACATTCATTTAACATGTCCGCTATGTTGAGTATCAGAGATTTAAAGCTGATAAGTTAAAGGAGTTGTCAAACTGATCTGATTTTAGTTAATATGTAAAATTATTTTCAGGAGTACATGGTTCAAATGTTCAAATGTGTGTGAAATCTTATGGGACTTAACTGCTAAGGTCATCAGTCCCTAAGCTTACACTTTACTTAACCTAAATTATCCTAAGGTCAAACACACACACCCATGCCCGAGGGAGGACTCGAACCTCCGCGTGGACCAGCCGCACAGTCCATGACTGCAGCGCCTTGGACCCTGCTCGGCTAATCCCACGCGGCAGAGTACGTGGTTCTTCATTTTGTTGGTCGAATGGTAAAGTATCGCAAAGGTTACATTCCTCAGTGCTTCCGACATCCTTCTAAGGCTGGCCTTTCAGAGACGTGATTGATTGTTGATAACCAACTTCATAATGGCAGAAATTTATAGTCAGTTATTGTCGTTATACACAGTTACGTACGTAACACGTTGTCGAAAGGGAGACACCACATATTACGTATTAAATTATCTGAGCAATACAGACTTACCGCGAGGTGTTTACCTTGATGTTGTATATCGCCCCATTACATGAGGCTCCCAAAACCGGTTTTTGTAAAGCGATTTCCCAACACCGCTTTTGGTTGGTCATGTAAACACTTCTGGAAATCCGCTTCTAGTTGCCATTTTTCCAATTCTGTAATCCATTTTCGCTCCCACATAAACGCAACTGGTTATGGAACGTGCTTGGGCTGTCAGGTTCCGTCTTGTTTTTAAAAATTTTCAGCTAGTATGGAGGTGGTGACTTTTTGCACAGTGAAGGATAAGCTGGAATATTAAATTAAATCTGTTTACACCTCGACTACCTGAAGAGAAATAGCGATTGTGTTGAATAAATCAGAAACTATGCTGCGGAGGCAGGTTCGAATCCTGCCTTGGGCATGGATGTGTGTGATGTCCTTAGGTTTGTTAGGTTTAAGTAGTTCTAAGTCTAAGGATCTAATGACCTCAGATAAGTCCCATAGTGCTCAGAGCCACTTGAGCCATTTGAAACTATAACAGCTGTTTTACAGGTGCCAAAAATAACAGACCTTAACATGTAAACACGACTTCGAAAAACGTTTTCGAAATTCGGTTTTCGTCTTTCGGAAGATGTGTCGCATGTAAACGTAGTGTATGTAAAGTGATCTCTTTCAGATATAGGCAGTCACGGATATTTATATCTAAATTGTTACTAACAGCACAGCAAAATAAAATCACACTAGAGTGCAAAACATGGATTTCTAGTTTTCGTAGGATTGTTGGATCACCTGACTCGAAGGAGAACGCCTGACCAACGATTCGGTAACGCAACGTATCCCAGCTCTCTCGAACTGCCTGCCCAAATTTTTTGCCAATGGCTGTCCTCCGCCCTTTCGTACAAGCATGCCTGGTACACTGAATATGCCTCAGCTACAGCTTTTTATGTGGAAACAATTATTTGGTCTCTTACTTATATATGTGTCAGACATCACAATTTAAGAGCTTGCGCTGTAAATTAGCATATGTCCATTTTGACACGTATTATTTAGGACGCTCCAACACATTGACATAGAGTTGTAGATTCAAGGTACTCAACCTATAACACATATTATTATATTTAGATCTGACGTCTGGTTTGTTATCAGCTTGATACTACTGAAGATGCATGGCTACACTTCTTGATATAGGTTCATACCTAACTTACAGTATATGTGAAAATGTTTATATAAGTTCTTTCGTTAAATTCAACAACAAAGTTTTCTTTAGATAGTTATGTGCCTTTTCTATGAACCGTCTATGGCGTCATATGCAATTTCGGCTTGATCGCCAAGAACTCGACTAGTGGAAGGTGATACAAATTGTGTAATTCACTGACTTAGTTTTTTTTTTTAATTATTGTTATTTTTAGCACCTTACACAAGCCGGGCTGTCAGCAGCATAGTACGCCGCTCTTCAGCCTTGAGTTTTACAATAGTAAGACATAGAGGGGGCACAGATAATACTAACAAAACGGCTGGCAAAACAATGTAGACACTAAAAAACAAATAAACATGGAGCCGTTCACGCTGGACGAGAAAAATCACTGACACTAATGGACACGGCGCACAGAACATGGATGACGGCGACGGTACACGTGAACAGTGGCGGCGTAACGGCGAACAAACACTAAACACAAACGAAGGCACACACACGATACACCGATGGCGATGACCTCCGGCGCGCGAATGTTCACTGTGCGTGTACGAGTCCAGGGACCTGCCAAGAGAGGAGGAGGAGGAAGGGGAGTGGGAGAGCGAGAGGGGAGAGCAGAGATGCCACGGGCAGGGGAGATAGGAGGAGGGAGGAAGGGGGAGGGGGAGCCCGGGGGAAGAGGGGTTGAGGGAGGGGGCGGGGGAAAAGGAAAGAGAAGGGAAGGGAAGAGAAAGGAGGGAGGGTGCCGAAGGTAAAGGACACAGGAAGTGGGGGGAGGATCAAAGTTGGTAGGAGGGGTAGATGGAGGGGAGGAGGACATCATCAGGGAGAGGGAGCTGGCGGAAGCCACCTTGGGAGAGGGTAAGGAGGGTGGAGAGATGGAGACCGGGTGGGATGTGGGAATACAGGCGCGGCAGCGGGCGGGGGTGGGAGAGGATCGGGGAGACAAGCGGGTGAGGAGGATCGAGTTTACGGGAGGTGTACAGGATCCGTATCCTTTCAAGGAAAAGGAGGAGGTGGGGGAAGGGGATGAGATCGTACAGGATCCGTGTGGGGGAGGGGAGACGGATGCGATAGGCGAGGCGGAGAGCATGACGTTCAAGGATTTGGAGGGATTTGTAAAAGGTAGGGGGGGCGGAGATCCAAGCTGGATGGGCATAACAAAGGATAGGGCGGATGAGGGATTTATAGGTGTGGAGGATGGTGGAGGGGTCCAGACCCAACGTACGGCCGGAGAGGAGCTTGAGGAGACTGAGTCAGGAGCGTGCCTTGGCTTGGATTGTCCGGAGGTGGGGAGTCCAGGAGAGGCGACGGTCGAGGGTGACGCCAAGGTACTTAAGGGTGGGGGCGAGTGCGATAGGACGGCCATAGATGGTGAGATAGAAATCAAGGAGGCGGAAGGAAGGGGTGGTTTTGCCTACAATGATCGCCTGGGTTTTGGAGGGATGACTTAGTTCGACTTAATTAATTTTTATAGTGATTCCACGTACCTAATAACTGGGTAAGGCGTATTTTGAGGAAAACGACATGGAGAAATATAGAACTAATTACCGAATGGCAATTTATTACAGTGCCTTTGTGAAGACTTAGTTATTGAAACCGTAATTATAAAATAGATCAGTCAGCTGAAATTATGGCTCAGCCTGTCATTGAAATACTACTTAAATAGTGTTGGGTCTATAATTATGCTTCTGCGGTTTTGCAATAGATGGCAGTAGCGGCAGGTGGTGGTGCAGGTGGTAGGTCATAATTGTCGAACAGTATGCTTAGGCTTGTGTAAACATGACAGCATAAGAAATATTGGTCGATTTGTGATTGCATCATAAAGTTATTCTCGATTGAGTATATCAACTTAGGAGCCCAGTTATCATCGTTTGTGGCAAGTTTTAACTTTCTACTTTCAAAAGAAGATATCTGAGGCTGAGGCTCATAAAGTGCCGGGTAACACCTATAGTGAGGCTGAGGCACCTGTTAGTGAAAGTATGGTCACAACGCTGCAAGAACGGTGATTTTTTCGTCGAAGACCGGCATGGTAGTGTAAGAGGAAAGGTATTCGAAGATACTAAAATCAGTGGAAACTATCGTAGGAGATCGTTACCGAAAGCAGCTGATGCATTTGAGCCCAGAACTGAAAGGCAGACGCCCATAATACAGCGATAGACTGGAAAGATGATTTTGCAGCATGACAGTTGCCCGACCCCATCTCGAAAAACCCGTCAAAACATACTTAGAGATATTGAAATGGGAAGTCCAACCCCACCCACTGTATTCGGCAAGCATGACTAACACTTTCTTCCACCAACGGTACGGGCCTGGCTGACCAGCACTCCCGGTAATACGAGCAAATGCAAAATTGGATCGATTCACGGATCTCCTCAAAAGACGCCCAGTTCTTCCGCCGCGGGATTCGTAAGCCTCCCGAAAAATGGGAGAAAGTGGTGGCCCTTCTCTGTACACGTTGAATGTCCCCTGATAGTCCTATACGGTGCGGGTCTCACAGACTTGTGTTTTGCAAGCAATCTCCTTTGCACACTGATAGCATATTTCTAGTATTCTGCCAATGAACCGAAGTCTGCACCTACTTTACCTGCGACAGAGCCTATGTGATCGTTCCATTTCATACTCCTACGAAATGTTTTACCCATGTATCTCCAAGAGTTGACCGAACCTAACTGTGACTCGTTGATAATGTAGTATTTGTTTACTGAAGGGCGCAAATTTATGTTTCTGAACGTCTAAAGCTAGTTGCCAATCTTGCACCACTTTGAAGTCGTATCAAGATTCGACTGAATGTTTGTGCAACTTTTTTAAGCTTTTAGTAGACGGGTGTGACCTGTGCTTTCTTCCAGCTGCGGGGAACATTTGAAAACAGAGCTCAGCATTTCTACTTTTGCTTTGCTAGCCTCAGTTTCAGTTACTGTCTCGTCCATGAGTGTCTGACAGCCTTTACATGTGAAAATAATTTTTTGGGTTTGGTGGAGGATCCTTTCGATATTCTGCTAAGGTTGTCGTTGAAGGTTTCACACAATGCTCTCTCCACAGTCAAACTTGTCTCAATCAGCATCATCCTATGTGTAGCCCTAGTCTTTGTTTTAGACTTCATCGTGAACTGTTCTATTAGGCATTTATTTGTGAAGGGCATGGTCAACTATTCTTCTAAACCTGAGCCACACTTCTGAATGCTCTTCTCCAGAATAAAATGTTTCCCGCTCCTTATTGAGATACGATAGGCAACTACCGCGGCTAACCTGAATTACCACATACAGAATCTTCTACTTGTTTTAGTTGCCTTTGTACTTCCATAATCATTGTGACTACTTCTGCCTCATTATCACTGATACCGGTTTTTAACGAAATGTCAGTGGTGCGGTCTATTTGTTAATTTAAAGAAAAGTAATTATCCAAAGATGGCAGCGAGTAGGCTATAGAAGTACTGAGTAACGGTTCCGTAAATAATTATGATTTCTTATGTCTTTATAGTGAAATGTTTAAATAGGCACTCTTTTATGCTTGGTGCAGGAGTTAGCACACTGTACTCACATTCGGAAAGATGACAGTTCAAATACACATCGGCCATCGTGATATAAGTCTTCCGTGATTTCCCTAAATCTCTCCAGGCCAATGCCAGGATGGTCCCTATTTCCTTCCCTACACTTCAAATATACCGAGATTGTGCTCCGTCTCTAATGACCACCGATGTCGATGTGGTGTTTCCTTCCTTTTTACACAGAAGTGGATACACTAGAAGTGCACAAAAGATTGTAAACAATAAACTCAGTTTGTGGCTGTGGAAATAAGCTAACTTCTGCAGTTTGCATGACT
Organism: Schistocerca cancellata; assembly: GCF_023864275.1. NCBI lineage: Eukaryota > Metazoa > Arthropoda > Insecta > Orthoptera > Acrididae > Schistocerca > Schistocerca cancellata. The sequence goes on along the minus strand of NC_064630.1, from coordinate 255,271,605 downwards.
CAGTGATAGGTAAATGTAATAGCAATGCGAACAGTGCTTTTTAAACGTTGCACTGCAATGTATAAGCAGCGGAAATGTACAAGCGCTTGCCCGAAACAACGATGGAGAGCCTCACAATAGCCAAAGCAACAAATTTTCAACCAAAAATAACAGTTTTATTAAGCAAAGAAAGGTTCATTAGTTGACGTACTTTTCATGAACTCAAACATTTGATCAGATTCGTGTCTCTGCCTCAAGATTAGAGCATCACGAAAGAAGTAGAATAAGAAGAATGAAATAAGTATTAGTGTCAGTGGTGCTGAGGAACAGCTGAAATCGTTAAAACTGAACAAAGCTCTAGGGCCCGATGGAATCCCTGTCAGATGATATACTGGATTTGCGGTTGAGTTAGCCCCTCTTCTAACTGTAATCTATCGTACAGCCCTTGAATAAAACATCGTGCCCAGTTCTTGGGAAAACGCACAGGTCACACCCATCTACGAGAAAGGGAGAAGAAGTGATCCACAAAACTACCGTCCAGTATCCTTGACATCAGTTTGTTGTAGAATCTTAGAACATATTCTGAGCTCAAGCGTAATGAGGTATCTTGAACAGAATGACCTCCTCAATGCGAAACACCGTGGATTCCGAAAACATCGATCACGTGAAACCCAACTTCCACTTTTCACTTTTCTCACATGACATACTGGTACTGAAAGCTTTGGATCAAGACAATTAGGTAGATGCAATATTTCTTGATTTCAGAAAAGCATTTGACTCAGTACCATATATACACTTATTGTCAAAAGTTCGATCATAGGGATTATCAAGTGAAATTTGTGACTGGAGTCAGGACTTTGCATTAGGCAGGACACAGCATGTTATCTTGGATGGGGAGTCATTGTCAGATGTAAAAGTAACTTTGAGTGTACCCCAGAGAAGTGTGTTGCTGTTCATGTTGTATATTAACGACCCTGCAGGCAATATTAATAGTAGCATCATGCTTTTTGCAGATCATACATTCATCTGTAATGTAGTACTATCTGAACGAAGCTGCATAAATATTTAGTCAGATGCTGATAAGATTTCAAAGTA